>NW_027176262.1:19954610-20554610 GCF_023349555.1 Cebidichthys violaceus | reverse complement strand
GAAAGCAAAGTGCCATTCACTGCTGCGAGGGGAGTTATTCATGGCGCTCCCCTCGGTTCCACACAGGGGGGATATCACACATTGTCCTTTTCAGTGCGAGCTTACTTATGAGCCGCGGCCGGAGAGGAGCTGAGGAGAAATGACGACAATGTAAAATGGTAATTTCGTGGCCAGCCATGTGGTTTTTGTGTTGTGTTGTTTCTTGGCCCTCTGATGTGAATATGAAAACAGTGAGATTCATTAATCAGTATTTAACTCTTTGTTCCTCTACATTCACTCTGACTATATATAGTCGACTGAGGCACCGTGACTGATTGGAAACACGGAAATATGTAAATTTCGTGGCGGACTCTACATATTGAAACAAAATCACGCAACCTTTACGTTGAACTCTGTGAACCTCCAAGTGAGAATAAAAACAAACTGAGAACTATACATGTTTTGTGGTTCGTGGAAATATCGGGCGGATGCGTTGGTTGCGTGTTAAATCATAAGTGAAGTTTGTGGTGGCTTCTTTTGTGCTGTTGGACGGGGATCACGATGACACACGTCACAACCCAAATGCTCCGTTTCTCTTGGCACCGACGGCTGTCGGGCACCCTCAAACACTGATTGTAAATCACTTTTGGTTCGGTCTGTTTGAAGGTAACCAGGGATCATTTCTCGATGTGACTGATCTCTCTGAACAGATGGGGCTCTCATGAAGGGAACAGGCTGAAGCGCATGAAGTTTTCATTAATCTATGATTAAGGCTGTCTGCTCTGTAATTGTTCGAGGCCGAGCTTGTTTCTCAACGCCGCTGATACTCCACAGTCGGTCGTGTCTGAACTGAGTCATGGCAGCCTCCACACTCCTCGGGTCGTCTGCGACAGTGTGAATTTTTTCGAGGACAGTTGTGCCAGGTGGGACCTGCTTGGAGAGGCTCTGCGAGTGGACTGGACACTGGGCCTGGCACATGATGCCATCCAACAGGAAGAAGAACAGATGGCACAAATCATGTATCACCAAACCTCTCAGCAGAGCTGGTTATTTATTTTTAATAATCTCCCGTTCTCGCTTTTTAAAATTTCACGCCATAAAATGTATGTAGTTCAAGTATTACAAATAGTGTTTCAGGCTGCAGCACACACACACACACACACACACACACACACACACACACGCAGAGCATTTTTACAGTACAATATATGCAGTATGCACACATCCTTGCATACCTGCCAAAAGTCTGTTCTTTCTTGTGTTTCGCTACTATTGGCACGTCACCACAGGATAAATATTTGGTTTCAGCCAGTGGAGCTCTTTGATGTCAATAATCAAGATCAATTCGGTCATAGGTTTCCTCTGTACACGGCGCTCTCTTGACCTGAAATTCCTCAACCTACGCTGGTAAACACTCCCACGGATCTCCAAACAAACTGTGCGGAGCAGACAAACACGCAGGTACGAGCAGATCGTACAGCATGTGACACCCGGGTCATTACCATGTAAATGCACCCATCGACTCCAATCCCTTGTTGTCCGAGTCCAACAGTAAACACTGTAGGCATCACCAAGAGGGGGGGGCTCAGAAAGGTTGTGTAGTAGGTCGGAATACAATTGTGTGTGTGTGTGTGTGTGTGTGTGTGTGTGTGTGTGTGTGTGTGTGTGGAATACTGTGATTTGACTTCATAACGCATGGATCCAAGCAAACAATCTTGATATGGATCTCTTAGATTTGTTAATATACATATACTATGTATATAGTATATATATATTAACAATATGTATGTATATATGTATATATATACTTAGTGGGACGTTTTACAGTATAAAAGTCAACCAGCGCTCACTGGTGGATAAACTTGGCGACACTGTTTCTAATTTACCCCCAAACCCCCGACCTTCTGTTCTGTTACTTATCGGCTGACACTTGCACCAGTAACATATTGTGCGTCTTTGCATTGAGTTTTAGCTGGTTACTTGTATTACCAGACATGTTTCCGGAGACAATCAACCAATCTGGCCATTGGCAAATAAATGCAATAGAAAAATACTGTAGAAAAGTGTAGCTTACGTTATGCAACAACATTTCTGCTGAGGTTACTCAGGCTTCAAATATAACAATATTTAAAATATAGATAAGGGAATACAGATGAAATCTTGTGTTAACGACTTCGAGAGATTTCTGTCGTCTTACGGTGTATATTGCCCAGCCTTAACTTACCTTCAGTAAGATCACTCTAACACTTTTAATCCAATGTAATCAAATGAATTGATCACTTTGTATCCGTTTCTTTTCATTAGCTTTAATTTGAGATGGTTTAACTTTCCCGACAGTTCATGCAGAGGTGTGTGTAATTGCTGTGTGTTATCTAAAATGTTTTCCCCCGTAAACCCTCGGTATAGAGTATGGCTTAAAGAAATACAGAAGCCAAGAATTAGAATAAGCATGTTAATCCTGAGTTAGCGCAAAGCCGGTTGTACTTTATCACCGATCACAGACTGTGTGTTTCTCTGGGTCTGAATGTGTATTAGTAGGACAGGGAGCTGGATGGAACAGCAGTCCTCCTGTTTCTACTGGTTCAACACACACACACACACACACACACACACACACCTCTCACCCCCCTGAGGCAGTCGAGGAGTCCAACCCTGGCATTGCCCCAAGACATGAGGGGCAGCTGTGTTTCTCAGGCAGAGAGCTGGAGGAGCTCTCCTCACCCTCCTCCCCATTTCCTGCCTGCGCCGCCTGCCTCTCCATTCCTGGTTTTCCGCCTCCGCACAAAAGCAGGGCACACTTAATGTTGTGAAGGGTTACTGCCCCCCCCCCCCCCGCCCCCCTTTGGTAAAACCATGAAGAAGCTAACCGCTTACTGTCTTCAGAGGAAAAAAAATTACAACAAGATCAAGAGAAAGAAAGAGAGGGAGCAGCAGAGACCCAGAACGCTCTAAGTTCAGACTGGGTGACACTTGTTAGGAGTTGCATAACAAGACATTTACTGGAATCAGGGAGCCGCAGGCCAAAGTCTGGTGCCACTGGTTAGTCAGCGGAACTGTGAGGCACTGTGTTAGAGATATGTGGGACGCTAGTCTCCTGTGTGTGTGTGTGTGTGTGTGTGTGTGTGTGCGTGTGTGTGCACATAACCTGGGCCTCATAATTAAAGCCCTGCTGCTGGCAGATGCACAGACACGATGGCAGACAGACAGACAGGCCGACACAGGGAACATTCCTGCACCGGGCTTTTATATCTTTTTTTTTAATTGTGGCGTGATATTTTGACTTTCCTACTCTCCCCAGCTGATTTTAATCCAGTATCTCCTTCCAGTGGCTCCCCCCCCCCCCAATCCCCCTTTTGCTTTTCGTATCATTTTGTGCTTTGATGTGCCGAATCACCATAGCTGGCACACCACGGGGGTTAAAAAGCAGCTGTGAGTATTGATGAATCCTACCTGTTAGTCTTTGAAAGGAGGAGTGCAATGATGATTATATTTATTTTCAGTGGACATATTGGTTATGTGTGCCTTTTAATTGATGAACCCAAAGACCATTACATTTCTAATGATACAAAACTAACACATGTTGAGTGTTTTTTATATATTTTTTTCAATGAATGACTTAAATGATCAAAATGTTCTACTAATTCAGTAACAGTTCAACTGACTAATTGGTTCAGCACGAGTCGATCCACCTGTGTTAGGTGTTTTTGGCTCGGCGTGGTATGAAAATGTGATGACGATGAGTGGAAAATACTGTGATGTTGAAAGTGATGTAACTGTGCCCATCCACTCTGATTGGATTAGGCAACAGTGTGGAACTGCAGTCGCCCCGCAGATTATTTCACAACCACATGTTGTCCTTCTGTCCTGCTACACACTTGTTTACCTGTCGGCCGCGGCTTCAGTACTCCCTGTTGTTGTCTGTCTCTCATTTCCTCCACCAAGAAACATTTTAGGATATTAATGACTTAAAACTCAACAGACTGAAATGAAAAAAAAAAAAAAAAAAAAGAGGTGAAAGAGCAGGTCAGTGTGGCGCAGCAGGGATATCGAATGGCGTTTAATGTCTGCGTGTGGTACATGTTTGTTTATTGATGGATCTAGCCCTTCTCTAGCTATAAAGTTGCACCAGTGCAACAAGTATTCACAATTGTTTCCATAACGGCGATGGTCCAGAATGCCATGGGAGGAAGCCACCGGGCAACGACAGAAGCTGTGAGAAATACATACCACACACAGGGGATCATGTCTGCTGCTGTGTCTGAGCTGAAACGGCTTCACCAGTTCAGATCCAGTTGGGCCAGTGCTCTGCTTGCCAGACTTTATTGCAAACACATCGATTTTCTCCACTCAAATGTCCCCAAAACATGCAGAACCTATGTAACATGTAGTGTTTTACTTTGTAAACATTCTGCACCACATCTGCAGGGGTTTGATATGACGGTCCAGATGGTCTGCCATACAGTCAAGGTTTTTTCCTGCGTCAAGAGCTTTCTGTGTGAGCCAGCAACGAGACATTTTAAACTGGCTGAAACACAACCGCCTTTACTTTAAAATTGTTACAAATGTTGTGTCTGTCACTGTTTTGTCACTGCCAAAATACCCAAATTTGACCTCATTATACAGCTGTTGAATTTGAATCCTTTTGCAATCCTTTGTTGGATTTCACTGAAAGTGAAGGTTTTCAAGTTAAATTACTTATTTTCTACTTAACTCAATCATCATTATTTGACATTGTGTTTGGATTGGAGCTAATTCTCTGAAACAGATGACGTACTTAATTTGAGCTTGACTGTATGTTTACTGAGCTGAGGAGTAATGGCCAACTATGTTATAATTTATGTTTTCAGCCTAAGTTAGTGACGCAGCTGCTGCCACAACTGGTAACTTCCCACTTATACGGCCTATCTCATTGGAAAGGAACCAGGAAAATCCCAGCAAAGTGCCCCATTCATTGAGTGAAATCAAACAAATCGTGTGTATACGGTGTTTCCACCCACCCCAGACACTGGCATCACACACAAACCCGCAACAACCCTGCCAGAGTTTTGTTTTGTCAGTTCTTTTTTTGGCTGTGGACCAGAGGACAGATCCTTCAGTGAGTGTGGAGTCCAGTAACTGCACAGAGAGTATAAGTGATTTAGAAAAAGATAGCAGCAGAGCGTAGCGCCTCATTCAACAGGACAGAGGAAAGGTGCCCACGCATGCTTTTACTGTGGAGTTAAAAAAAAAAAAAAAGAGTTGACATCCAGCAGCGTGGTCAGGTAAACAGTCATTTAGGGTGAGTCAGATTGTTTTGTTTTTCTCAGTAGTAGCAGGCCAAGAGCACGTGATCGTCTGTTTTGGCAGAGGGTTTACCCAGGCATGGCAGTTTGTGTGTCACAGAATGTTGTTGCTCTTGTCTGCCGCCACAACTTCTCATCAGTCAGAACATTTGGAAAATTCTCCTGTGGGGTAAGCTGAAAGACCTCTGCTGTGTTTTACAGTGTGTGTGATGAGGAACTGTGGATTTGGGATCATTTCACCATTGAAATGAGAAGTGAAAGCCCTCGACGCTTCTTCGCCCGTGAAGAATGTGGTGTCCTATTGGTTTCTCATGGCGTTTGTGTTCATGTGAACCAGCTGCAGACACGCCGGTGAGTGAGCAGAGCAACACTTTTTTTTTTTACGGGACCGCTCACTGCTGAGGGCCCCAAACCACAGGCATTACCCAGACCCACATTGTTGTGCAATTCCCGCCCTAAGGCGATTAAGCACGGTGCCTGTCAGACTGGCCGGGCATTATCACACAATCACACATGCATTCAGGCATGCGTGGTCGTGTTCACATACATGAACGCTCACAGGAGCTCTGTAGCTGGCTTTGCATGGGCAGGAATTCAAAATGCACACTTTAATCAGAAGTGCAGTCATGACTGTGCGTCAGACAGCAGGTTACCCGCTTTTGTTGTCACGGTGAATAATCGTTCGTTTCAAGGTAAAAGTGCGTAAATGTGTAACCGCCCTCATGAGTGTTCACTTTAGGTTTGCAACAATGCGGCACTATTGTCTGTGTTGTATAGCGAGGCTCTTGGATGACGTAGTTTTGATAAAAGAAACACCTCACGGGGCGAGGAGAGGTTACCAGCAGCTAGGTTTCACACTTGACATTAGCTTCTAGTAACACATACCGCATAGACTAAAAAAAAAAAAAACACGTCTAAGATTGATTTCGGTAAGTTATTTCCAAATCAATGATGGGGATGTCCTTATTTTGACACCATGACTGATGGCCGAGACAGACAAAAGTGTAGTTTTCCCGATTTACTGCGAGATCCTGTACGGTTTGAGGGGGGGGGGGGGGGGGGGAGCGTCTTTAGTTTCCATTAAGGATTCCTGTGTAGGAAATGCAGCAGTGCCAGTCAGGGAGATTCGACATGTAGCCACACGTGGACTCATTTCTTTCTCTCAATGAATCATCCATCTCCTGTAATTGACTAGAGAGAGAGAGAGAAAAGGAATCTTGATCCGTTGACGACACTGGGTTTTGTGTCTCATTGTTTTAAAGACACTGTCATTTGGAATTTGACTTAGCAAAAGGTGAGAAATATTAGAGGAAACAAAATGTCATCTTCTACCTTGGTGCCATTTTTGATTCTGTGCATACACCCACATCTTCTATCCAGCATTACCATTGGAGATTAAATACTGTTGTTGAGCCGAAATTGTATTTCTAATGCAACTCATCATGTTTCTCTATCTCTCTCTAAAAAAACAATCTGAATCCCATGATTATGGTTATGATTATATGATATGATGAATGTAATGTTCTACATGGCGAATGTAATAAACAGTTGGTCCTTTGCCATTACTGTTGTTACCAATATCTGTTTATTATATTACCTCTGATAGTACATCATAGCGATAGTGATCAGCACATGGAGTTGTCAGCAGCGATTGCATGAATTATCTCACGAATTTCTAGGGAACCTGTTACTTCTCTCTTCCTCCACCTCCTCCTCTATACCTTTTAAGAGATGCAAATTTTAGCCCCTGGCTGACAGGAAGTGGGTGCTATGAAAGAAGCGCAACGTATGCAGTCCCAGGGAAGTGATGTCATGAGTAGAGGAAGCAACACCGAGCGTGACGCCAGAGTCTGTCACTTCCTTCTCTTCCAGTGTTTCCTTTATTTTTTTGTTCCATTCTTCCGCTTAGCTCCACTCAGAGCTGGGAACCAAAATGAATCAGTGTTATTGCTTATCGTTCCTCTAAATCATTGCTTTAAATTGTCATATTGAGACATTGTGGTTCACACTTGACATAATCAGCGAAAAAAATACTGTACTGATATCACTTAAAGGGGAAGTAAATGCTGGAGTGAGGCTTTGGTTTGCTCTTGTATGGCTCCTGCCCTGACCTGTACTGGTGCCAGGTTGATAATGGCCCCTTTGACTGGGATGCCAGGTCCAGGTCTCAGTGACCTGGTTTAATGTCACACTTGCTATCGACTGTCCCTCAGAGAAATGTGAGCCCAAACCATGAACGATAAGGGTTTAAAATATTCACAAGTAGAGATTTTGAATGTTGGGCAGCATTTCTGTAGTCATACACCTCAATCTACTAGTTCCTAATTAAAACAATAACGACACCTTTTTCATCTTTTTTTCTCTATGATTACTGAGGACTTCTTTCTGCAAGCAAAATGAACACATAGTAGCACAATGCAGCTGTCCTCATTTTATTTATGTGTTGAATGTGTGTCATCGAATGGCACTGGTGTAATAGCAACAAGGCCAAATAACAAGGACGCTGGTGGTAATTTAAAAAAGGAATAGCAACTGTACACAAGTGTTAATCAGAGCAATGTGTTCATGTTAAACAAACTTTTGTGCCGTGCATTGCAAAAACCCACAAAGATCTTTTTTTTTTAAGATAACCGTGAAAAGGTCACACTCTATTCACTGTTATTTCCTTTTCATATTGAGCTTGTGAAAAAAAATATCAAAGGACTATAATGGCTCCACTACATCTCATAAGTTTTCTCTATAAGTTTTTATTTTTTCTCAGAAAACTGTTATTTGTGGCAGAGCATGAGTCATGGAAGTCCATTACAGCCCAATGAGCAGACTGCATCATGGACATAATCAATAGGAGAGTCAAAAGGAAAGGAAAGAACGCTAACAAGAATTTTTAAAGAAATCTTTTTTTTATGAAAAACAGCATCAAGGTTATTTGTGACTTCAGACTGAGTATCAGTGCCTCATTTGGTAAAATAATTGACGATAATGTGCCCTCATTAACACTTTTTAAAGTGTTAACCTGCAAGTGAAGTTCTTCTTTAAATTCTGTGACATTTTTTCTGTTCAACAAAAGAGCTAAAGAGCTGCACTTTTTTTAGAAAACAATCCATATTCAAAGGGTGTGGGTGGGTTGGTCGTTTTTCTTTTATTTCACTACTTTTACTCATTACTAATATTGTTGGTATACTGTTTTTTCTCCCTTATAAAAACGGTGTAGAAGTGCACTTATTTATGTCAGCGCCTACAGAGTAGTAAAACAACGCAGAAACTCTGTAGCCCGTCGGAGAGTTATTGTTGAAATCAACATCCATCCATCAATAAAAACAGCTTGGGGATATCCTCGTGTTTGCCAGGTTGAACTGGGGTAACAGGCTTGTAAATATAAACGCTCCCCTCCCTGACACCTGTGGTGGGTCAGGCCTATGGATGTAGGCCGCCACACAGGCCCCCAGCAGTGGTCCACACACTGCATCTTTATCCGGGCGGAGCGTGCAGGCAGCAGCCCAGCCCAGCCGCTCCGCTGATCAGAGGTGAAAAATACCCGCGCTCCACAGACGCAGCTCTGTGCATTTACAGGCTCACATTGTGTTGCACATAGCAACACATGCGCATATTTCAGCATGGTAAGCTTGGCCAGCACAACCCGGTCCCTGTCCGTACACATGAGCTGTGTGCTGCCTAGTTCTGAGTCAGGAAATCAGCGAGCACAAGGGAGAGCTCTGCGTGTCAACACGCATTGCTGTTAACACGCTGCTGGGACATTATTTGAAATGTATGTGCAGCAGTTATTGTGAACAGCTTATGAATATTCTGAAGAAAATACAAAATGTGATGTGAATAATTCAATCAGTCACACTCTCTTTGCAGCCAGTGTTTATGGACTTTGCAGGTGACATCAGAGCAGTGTGAATAATCAATAAAGCACTATAAATACGTTGCTTTTCTTATAGCATTGAATAACAATTTACTGAAGTGAAGTACAAACATTTGAAACTTCTCACATGTGTTGAAATTTGGATTTTTTTTTTTCTTCTGAGAGTTATAGTTGAAGTTGAAGCACTGAAATGGTTTGAAGTGTCATTTGAAGTGTAAGTATTAAAAGCAGTTGAAGCGACAGTTGAGTTAGTGACGATAAAAGCAGTTGATGTGTCAGCTGAGGGTTGAAATAAAACTTTCAATAACACATTTTTTTTTATCACAGTTTGCTTTGTAACATAAACTTGTATAATGACAACATGATGTGATCAAATTAAAGGTCAATAAGTGAAGATATTGAATTATCACCAAGCTGTGGGTAAGATGGGAGATGATAAAGTTCACAGCTGTCATTTTTTTGAACAACAGTACCTTAAGCTGCTTACATGCAAATATTTAAATTGACTACTTGGACATCGTCATGATGTAAGAAGATATTTGATTTCTGTTAGCTTTCTGAGATGAAACTTAGACTTTAGCAAACATGAATTAGATATTATTATTGTCTCCTGCATCAGTCTTGTCGATGTTAATTGCCGTAGAATTGTCTGTTGGCATCTTCATCTCCTTTTCTAATTGACCTGGTGAAATAAAACAGGGGAGAGCAAAGACCAGATTGGATTTAAGGTTTACAGCCAAAGAACACAAAACGTTCTGTCTTCTTTTCTCAAACATCAACTGTTTTCAAAGATACGATTTACTTACTCGCTCATTCAGCCAAGTTTTCTTTCGGAGCGATTTGTCCAAATGTCAGACCTTGGCCAAACAAGAGGAAATGGCAGATGATTTATTCTTCTCTCACAGAGAGAGTTTGTTTAGATCCATAATGGGGTCAAGCCATAAGTGGGAAAGTGTTTCTAAGATCTACAGTAAGAGCTTTATCCGCCATTGTGATCCTGCTGGAAAAGCCTACCTGGACAAGGGCTCCCTCTTTCCTTTTTCCTCTTGTTTTGCCCAGTCAGACCACAGAGGTTTGATTAGGAAGTACTGGCTCTTGAACCCACTGTTTGCTTCAGCCAGTCCCTTGCATTGCACCAAACCAGGGCCTCATTCTGCAGCGTTTTGCATAGAAACCAGAGGCATCAATGGGATCAGTATCAGGACTGGCCAGCTCTTCCTGTGCGGAAACAATGCAGCAGGAAGTTCGCTAATAGCCCCTCTACTGCGCCACTCGTGTCACACTATCATACGGCGGTGAAAGATCCTGGAGTGTCAGAGGCTTTGCTGCTTCTCACCTTATGCACAGAACCACTCACAGACTATTTATCATTTGTCTGCAGCGTCTGTGAGACCGATCAATCCTAAGCTTAACCAATCATCATCCGCTCAAGCTTCCAAGGTTAGCTGAGTGTGTGTGTGTGTGTGTGTGTGTGTGTGTGTGTGTGTGTGTGTGTGTGTGTGTGTGTGTGTGTGTTTGGGGGGAGGGCAGTTGGTTCCACTCAGATTCCTTGCAGAGGATTGTGAAAAAGAGATCTGGCCAAGAGGCCGTCAGTAAATACATTTGCAGACAGATTTGCTTCTGCATGACTTGTGTTTTCTGCCTTTCCATCTGTGCTCTATGATGGTCTTCTTACTCAGCATCTCACAATGACCATTTTAACCATTCTAAGGGGGAACTATCCTGGAAGTTATAGCCTGCCCTAAAGTGAATTTAAGGAGATTGACACTGAAGCGCTCTGTGTCCGGGCCTCCACTCTCGCCTCTCTTTGGCAAATTGAATAATTGGAAGTTGACGTCAGCGAGTGAGAAGGGACCCTTTTTGCGGCAACATGAGTGTGAGATCAGCTGTGGCCATTAGTGTACGTGCATGATGTCCCAGAGGAGCACGTGAAAAGGACAAGGGAGGAATAGAAGACTGGGAAGGGGGCGGGATGGATTCCGAGGGAAAGAGATGATCTATTTGTGGTTCGAACCATGTCCTAGGGTCAGATTCCATTTTTAATCCGGGACTGCTTTTAAAAACAGAAATTGTGGCTAAACAGCTTTATTTTTATATCACTGCGAACAGTGACACATTTATGCGAACCCAACCAGATAAACTCGAGGCGCCGCGCTGTGTTGCTCGCTGCTACGCAACATTAATGACAACAGTCATTTCCTTTTCTACAGACTGTTTTAATGAAACCGAGGGTATAAATATTTTTTTTAAAAGGCCCGGCGCTTTACATTTCCTGTGCTTTGCTTTTTATATCCACTGCCTTTTATGATCATTGACGTATTGACTTTAGTAAATAGGTCAGTGATTATCACTGGTCAGTTCAATATTGGTGCTGATGATAACTTATCAAACTGCAAACACATGAAGTCATCGCAGTCTATTCAGATTGCTTTGTGAATGTGGTAATGTGAAGGTGTATTGCTTTATTTTCACTGTGTGTATGTGTGTGTGTGTGTGTGTCTGTGCGTGTGTGTTTGTGTATGTGTGTGTGTGTGTCTGTCAGAGAAAGAGACAGCCAGATTTATTGTGTATATCTGATTATTCTGTATATGAAGATCAGTACGCCCAGACTGTAACAGTCTCCTTTTATTTTCAATAAAACATGGCTATAGAGAAATACTGTGAAGCTATACCGGCTCAAACTATTTCCCCAGTGACCACATATGCTATGACTCAGCAAGGGGAAATTTAGGTGCAGACACTTGCAAATCAAGTTGTTTGATCTTGTCTTTATTGACCATTGCAATAAATAAAAAAAATCCCCCAGTTAAACAACCAGACAGAAATTCAATAAAGCAAAAAAATCCCCCCAAAAAACAAATTACATTTGAACTCATAGTATCTTTGGCCAAGAAGAACTGACTAGAAAATATCTATTACCTCTTGCTCGTGTTTGTTGTGGCTGCAGGGGTTTTCACTCTGATCAGCCTCTAGCCAGTTCACCACAATACGCACCTGATGTCCTAATCTATTGGAATCAGTTGTAATAGATTAAGAATACTAAGTGACTATCTGACATGAAGGGAAAAAACCTGCCGTGAGTGTATCTTTCGATGACTTTGTGATTCCAGTGAGTGGTAGTTCCCCGTCACTTGCTCACCTGGAGCTGTGCGCTCAGCCCTTGCGCTGCTGTTGAGCGGGCAGCCTGCTGAGCTGGTGTTAGGCTAATAACGGGTTTACCGGTTTTCTCTCTCAACCACATTGCTCAAACTCAGCCAGACTCAGCACAAGGCTCCAGACATGACCAAGCTACAGCTTTGGGGATACTTACTTTGGCGGTTAGAAGTAGTGCGCTACACACTCTATAGGTTACCGTCTTCCCATCCGCAGACATTACACAGAAAATAGCTAGTTACAGTGCAGGAACACACCTGCTGTTTAGTCTGAAACATGGGTAGCTAAAGGTGAAACGGCCTGTTCAGGACAGCACCGTTTCTCTGATGAGTTCAGTGGAAATAGTGTAGGGAAACCACATTTTTTTTTCACTTTCACTGGTTCCATATCTCTGGTACATGTATGTGAAACTTGTCAGAGAACTGCTGGCGTGTGAGCTCGTATCTGCTGCTCACTTTCAGTCAGTGAGGAGGACGCATTGCTGCAGATGCTTTGTACCTATAGCTGTATGGGCTTTGCAGCTGAGGTTTCACTTGTGGCTTCACTTGATTCAAAGCAGCCCTGCAAGTAGGTGGTGTTCGCTCATCTGGGGATTTTTTTCAGTCGACGAGTTGACATTTGAGCAGCTCTGAGAGCGGCAGCACCTCGGACAGTGTGCCAGCGTCTGTCTGGCACACTGCCTCCAGCTTCTTTGCAGGTACTTTGCTTCTGTCTGCTGGAGAAAGTAGAAGAGGACAGGGGAGGAGTGGTGAAGGAAAGAAAACAGAAGAGAGGAGATGAGGTGAGAAGAAAGGAAACAGGATGAGGAGAAAAGAGGACAAGGAAGGAAACAAGATAAGGAAATGTAGGAGTTGGAAGGAGGTGACAGAAGACAAGGAAAGAAGGTGAAGAGGGAAGAAGAGAAGGAAGGAAACGAGATAATGAAAGGAGACGAGAGGAGAAGAGAATAGAATAGAAGAGAGGAGTAAGAAAAAAGGAGTAGGAATGAAGTGAGAGCAAACCAGGCGAGAAGGAGAGAAGAGGAGATTAAAAGAAGGAAAGGAGACGAGGATTAAAGAGAAGGAGCGGTGGAGAGGGTGATGTACCGAACACTGTGGCCTTTCAGTTGTGCTGCCAGTGAGGGAGTTTAAACCAGCACAGTGTGTTCTTTACTGATGCATGCTCACTCTGTCACACACAACCCCTCTTTCTCTATTTCTCAAATAGCCTACCCCCACATTCTCTCACACACACACACACGCACTCACACCAGCCAGACGTCCTCACTGCAGCCACTGGTCGAGTCATGACGTATCCAGTCATGTAATTCAGTGTCAGCAGTCACACGACAAGGTGAACATTACTTTTCATATATTGTGACATCAGGGATTAGTGCCTGTTGCTAAACATAAACTCTATGACCGTGGGGAGGTGGGGGTGGGGAGTTAGAGGAGGGGGGACCAAAGTTAAATTTGTGCTGTCCACTCGGCTCACGGCGCTGTGGCTTTCGCATTCCATGCCTTTTTCTCCGCATCGTGACCGCCGCGTTTCCTGTGAGGCAGGAAGTCAGCTCTGTTTCCTGTCACAGTCCTCTTTCATGTGGTCACTTCCTCGTGTTTTGCCAGCGCCGCTCTGTTGACTCAGAGAACAGAGGTGGTGCTCCTTGCGGTGGGTTCAGGCAGAACAGAGTAAAGTCGTTTTTTTATTATCTCTGGCTACATGAACTAGCCTTCAGAGATAACGTCAAGTTACTACCTATTTTTCGAATGATTAAATTCCTCAGTGCAAAAAGGGTTTTATTCACATTGCTATGTAATAATTGCATTATGTATTTATATTATTTTGCAGGCTACTTCATCTTCATGCAATATTTTATGTCTGTTCCAAAACTGTCTCCATCGTCTATTTTTTGGTGGGAAGAAACAAAAAAACGGTGTATTTTTGAGACGGGACGGTGTTGTTGTCATACTTTTATACAACACAAGATAGGTCCGTCCTCGTGCGGCGGTAATCAGAGTTCAGCTCTGTGAAATGGTGAGTTTTGTAACCTCGCTGAGGAATGTTGATTGTGATGGCTGCCTGGCTGGGAATCCTGCCTTTACTGTTTCCTAAGAGATACTAACAAGTTGGCTCTGATTACGATTGAACTTTGCACACAGTGATTAACTGGAATGTTAAGATTCCTGTGTACTGCAGAGATAAATCAGTGACACATACAGTCCCTGAATCCAAAAGAAACAGACTTTTACAACATTTCATTCATATGTCCCGTGTGTCCGTGTGTTTGGGACATTAAGTGTAGTATGACTGTGTGTTCATGTGCGTGTGTTCATCCCAAATCGCGTTTTTCAAACCACAATAACACTGGCTGCAGTGAAGAGAGTAAAAGAATCAAAACCATACCACGCTGCTGTTGGCCGTACGGCCAGTGCACTAAAACCATGAGCTCTCTCACACACACACACACACACACACACACACACACACACATTGGTAGACAAGGCTTTTCCATTGGCCCCACCAGACACCCTCAGCCACACTCCCCACATGGCACACCAAGTTCTGGCGAGTTCTGGTATTTCCCATCAGAGCAGTTTGTACTCCCTCTCCAACGTCAAGACATTTGAACTGGTTCTTCAATGTTCTCCAGAATCACAGCACACAGGGTATTGACTCTGACATAAGCCAAAATAGAAAACCAGAGCCTCTGAAGTGGAGACTTTAGCTGTGAGTTTCTCCTTCCTGTCATCGGGAAGATATAGGGCTGTAACAGGACATCCCAGCGTCTGCACTCACATTGCAGTCATTCCTTGTTGCAGCACAGCTGAAATTACCAGCACTCTTAGCGGTCATGGAAAGGAGAGGCTCATGGCCAGACTTTACTCTTCACATTTTGTCAGCGATGTGCACGCGGAGGAGTGGGGAGAAAAGCATTTGTTAGGCTAATCAGGGAAGGGCTGTCACGTCGCCGTTCAGATCACGCAAACTAGCTCGAGACTATTGGCTGAGGCAGTCGGGTCATTTGATTCAGAATTTCATTCATTTGTGAAGGGCCAGTGTTCATGCGGGCCCCCATGTGCCCGAGCGCCTGAGGTCCTTCAGAGTGGAGCTAAAAGAGGTGGAGAGAAGGAAAAGTAGGAGATTTTACAGAAAAACGAGAGACGGGAAAATGAAAGAGGATGTTATGGCTGGAATGGAAGATAATAGTATTTGATACAGCAGATTAGTCAAATAATTGATCCGTCAATTGTTTGAAAATTAGTCAACAACAATTCTGTTCATTGTTTAAAGGGAGGCTATTTCACAGGTCAGTTTACATATCACGAGGAGTCCTACTCAAACACTTGTATAAAGTCTTCGGTGGCTCTGGAGGAAGTTTTCCAAAATTTGAGAAAATACAAAAAATCTAAAAAAAGATGGCATCAAATTGAATTATGGGAAATGCAGCGTTTTAACAGCGTGACCCACAGCCTCTTCACTTTCAATTCATCTTTTCAAATGTGTCTCTTGCAAGTCTACCAACTTTATGGAAGTGTACCACCAAATGGCTCCAGCACCCTTTTAATCTTTGAAGTCATTTGCTCCTTGTCCCAGTTTTATATCATTGTACAATGAATAGCTTTGTTTTTGACAATGCTGAACAAAACAAGCAACTTCAAGACATCTTTTGAGGCAATGAAATGCCCCATGAATTTCAGATTTTTTTGGAATTAACAAATCATTGAATACTTAGTCAAGAAATTAATTAACAGTGAAAATACTTAGGTTGGAGTGGGACGAGATCTTTGAGATGGTAGAGATGAGGCGAAGCAGAGGTGAAGGCAGAGCGGAGGGGCAGACTGTGAACCAGATGTGAGGCAGTGACTCACACCAGGAACAGGCTTGATGACGTCGGCCACGATGCACGCTAAGCTCTGCATGAGTGTGTGTGTGTCGGGAGTTCCATCCTTTCTTCCAAAACAACAAGCTTTACGCATGCACAGTAATGTCTGGCCGAGGCTCATTACTTCATGTTGTGGCCCGGTCGCACAACCATACAGAGCCAAAGAGTGTAAATTATCCTCTCAGGGTTAAATGGTCACTTCAATAACAGTTTGGACAGATTAAGCGTTTGAAAATCATAACAGGAAAAAAAAAAAAAATGAAGTGTCCCAGTACAGTACTTTACTGGTTCCAGTAAAGTAGGACAGAAATAGTGTCTCTATGTCTGTGGTTTGCTTAGCAGACGTTTGCCCAATATTCTCCCTCATGTTTGCAGTGCTTTAATACTGCTTCACTAGCTTCCTGCACAAAAATTAGTTTTTCCACTGGGGGTGTCACTAAGCAACGTTGGAGCGCAGTATTAATGTGTCGGTTTTACTCCATTTCATTCTGTGCTGGTTCAGACAAAACACATTGTCAGGTGGAATGTGAGTTGGTATAATGGTGTTTTAAAATGCACCCCATCTGTTTTTGTGAAGGAAATAAAGGCCCTCATGTGGATTAATCCTTGTTCTGGTCAGGATGTGTTGCTCATGGAGTAAACGTATTGACATCTATTGTGTGTGTGTGTGTGTGTGTGTGTGTGTGTGTGTGTGTGTGTGTGTGTGTGTGTGCGTGCGTGTGTGTGTGTTTGTGCACATGCGTGTCTTTGAATTGCACTTGGCATTAGATTGTTGAGTGACCTTAAAAAGCTCCCCTTTCTCCTCTGTAAGTCAGCTGTCAAGCCAGGTGTTTTTTTTAAAAAAGAACCACCTGTACGGATGGATTTGCACTTGTATGCTAAAACGAATCTGAGGTGTTCTGAGAAAAGGGCAAACACAAATCTGTTGTCTACTTTCTGGTTTGTCTGCCTCTCACCCAGCCTCCCTCTTTCTCCCTCTCCCCCAGAACTCCATTAGACACAACCTGTCGCTGCACAGCCGCTTTATTCGTGTCCAGAATGAGGGCACAGGGAAGAGCTCGTGGTGGATGCTGAACCCGGAGGGCGGCAAGAGCGGCAAGTCCCCGCGACGCAGGGCAGCCTCCATGGACAACAACAGCAAGTTCACCAAGAGCAGAGGAAGAGCAGCTAAGAAAAAGGTAGATCAATAAATAATCCAGCTAAAGCTTTTTTTTGCCTCAACAACGCTGATTTTAAATGTTTGAACCATGATTTTCAAGATCAGACATCATATGGGATTTTGGTAATATTCTAACCCTAAATTGGGCCGTTCTTAATGGCTACATTACAGTTAAATACAATCCTCTGGACTTATTAGCTTAGTAGAGTTAAAGGAAATGAACTAAGAATAAATTAGGTCATATCCACACTCACCTAACCTATTTTCTTATTGTTTCTTAAAGTCGTCGTGTCTGTAAGCATCCCTCGAAAAGCTATTCTCAAGATATTATGACTTTATTGATACGGTATTTAGCGAGAATACTTATACTACTATATACTATACTATATTATTTTTTTTTAATAACATCCAACCCTTTGTCGTATTGCCAATGGTATCTTCCCAAAACATATGTTGCACTGACTGTCTCTGGCACATACAGTACACTGAGAGTCTCCTTGTCTCCCCACAGCTGTCCCTGCAAGGCGGCCCTGACGGAGGCGCAGACAGCCCAGGCTCCTACTCTAAGTGGCCTGGCAGCCCCAACTCCCACAGCAACGACGACTTTGATGCATGGAACAGCTTCAGGCCTCGGACCAGCTCCAACGCCAGCACTCTGAGCGGTCGTCTCTCACCCTTCATGCCCGAGGACGACCTTGGGGAGGCAGACTTGCATATGGGCTACCCAGGTGCCCCCGGGGCCAAGATGACAGCCACCCTGCCCAGTCTCACAGAGATGACAGGCTCTCTGGGACACGGTTCTGAGAATGTCATGGAGAACCTTTTGGATAACCTGAACTTGCTCTCGCCCAACAACTCTCAGGTTGGAGGAGGGGCGACGACCCCTGGCTCCTCCCAGTCTTCTCCCTCTCCGATGATGCAGCCGAGCCCTGGGTACCCCGCTTACAGCTCCCCCAGCATGGCCGCGCAGCCTCAGCAGGAGTACCGCAAGTGTGTGTACGGCCAAGCAGGGATGAACACCCTGTCGTCCATGCCGCTGCAGACACTGCCAGAGAGCAAGCCCAGCTTCGGGCCCAGTATGGGCCAGTACAGCTGCCCTGCGGGTCTTCTGAAGGAGCTGCTGACGTCAGATACAGACCAGCACAGTGAGCTCATGCCGTCTGTGGACACCGTGGTGTCTCAGTCCAGCGGAGGCTGCATGCTGCCGCCGTACAGCAGCAGCCAGCATGCAGCCAAACTCATGGGTGGAGGGAACGGTCACCCGCATGGTCTTGCTCACACTCACCCCCGCAGTTTGCACAGCCAAGCCCCGGTCACGTCATCGGCCATGAATGGCCGCTTGCTCATGTCCCTGAGCCACAGCGGGGGCCCCACGCGTTTGCCCGTAGCCAAAAGCCATATGCAGATGCCTTATGGCCTCTCCAGCCACCTCAGTGCGGGAGGCATGCCCGGTGGCTTCTGCCCTCTCAACACCAACGGATACGGCCGACCAGGCCTGCCACAGCCCTTGCACCCGGAGAAGCTGCCCAGCGACCTGGACGACATGTCCATCGAGAAGTTTGAGTTTGACATGGAGACGGTCCTTCACGACACTCTGATGGACGGGGACTCCCTGGACTTCAACTTTGAGCCAATGGTGACCCAACAAGGTTTTTCCCACGGAGTGAAGACCACTACGCACAGCTGGGTGTCAGGGTAGAAACTGTAGTGCTTTTGCTGTTTGGTAAAAGGCACATTCGGAACTCATGTGAGACACACAGAAAAAAGTGTATCTTTGGATGTTTAATCCTCAACCCAACTTCACCTGCAGTCCATGTACCATCCATCAACATTTCCGTTTCAAAAATACGTATCACTTCAGCAGACTGAGGCTGGTCGTGATCAGCTGAGGACGCGTCTCCATTAGAGCCCTTGAACTGCTGGGGATGATATCATAATTATCTTTGAAATATCAAATAATTTGTACAAACTAAGTGCCAAACAATTTGCCTTAACATAAGAGCCAAACTGAAACACACCTCTCTGATTTACTCATCAAGGTTGCAGCGATTTTTTTTTTTTTTGCAAGTGACACTGCCAACTACATCTCATCATCATCATCAGCAGCAGCAGCACAATCTGTAGAAGTGCACAAACTCAAACCATGATGTTTACTGTGTGTCCACAATCAACCTTTTTGTATGTACAGTGTAGTGATAATTGATTACCACTACGGAAGAATTATGAAGGTAATCTGGCTCATGGGTTTGTGGACTGACATGATGTAAAGTGAGAGACTTCTCAAGGGATCCTCGGATCATGTTACATAATAACTCATTTTGTTATTGCCTGAATGTACATAGCGCGTCATCATACAGTTTGTAAAATCAGGCCTCTTAGTGTATTTTCTAAGAGTGTAAATAGTGTTTACAGAGCGGAAGCAAAAATCGAGGCAGCAGAAGTGAGCCCGCGTTGAAAACTGGATCAGAATCTTTTAAACACACGTCGAGTGGACAGATGTGTGCTTTAGGAATTCTTCTCAATCAGGCTGTAAAATGGTAACACTTTCTGATTTGTTGTACATACATTAAGAATGTATATTAAAATGATGTAGTAGATGTTTACTGGATTTAGTATATATTTGAGACCTAAATTATTTGTGGTTAATATAGATTTATTCTAGTGCATAACCTGCACTCAGACATCAGAATTGTTCTGAGTCATTCGTCACTCTGAACCTTAATACCACAGGGGCCTATTTATTGTGCCTAACAAAGTAGATATCGACTGCAGGCTTGAAGGGTTTTATATTGTAAATGTCTACGGTCCAGAAGATACTCAAATCCAACAGTCTTGAAGAAAAGTACAGTGAATTCTTTATTTCCAGTTCCCTGCTCTCACTTTTTTTTTTTTGTAGAAGTCAAGAAGAAACGAGTGACTGTAGATTGTAGTTGTTAGGGTTTCCTGAACGCTTCGCAGCTATGTGAATGTTTAGAGGTCAAGGCAGGTTGGTGGATAAAAGATGTTCTGTGCTGCTGTTGTTTTCACATCGAGGCTGAGTCGCCCGGGATTGTCATTAAAGACACTGTGAGTATTTAAGCAGCCTGTCCCCTGTATAGTTTCAGAAAAAAAAAATCTTCTTTGTCTCTAACGGTTAATGTGACTGATGATTAAACTTAGTAGAGTTTGACAACTTTTTGTCAAAAAACGAGCCGTCTGATGCTATCGATAGGATCAGCTTTTTTTTTTTTTGCTTTTAATGAGACTCCACATTCACTCTGCCCCTTCTACCTCTACCCATCTCCAAGTCAAATATTCGATAACATAAGGTTAACGTGTGAATTTATAGCCCCATTAATAACAAGTCTATTTTAATTTGCCCCTGAAAAGCGCCACTAAGTGTTAAGTATTTTATCTAGCATGTATATTTGCATTTGCAGTCTCGCTTTTCCCACTTATCGCTGTACTAACAATGAGCTTGTCGGCCTGTCAGTGACTTATTATGCAGAGTCACAAATAGTGTACAAGTTTGTGGTTACCTTTGTGAAGATGGTGTCTGTGAACACGACTGCTTCTAATGAAGTCGACTGGTTCGGTGGCTGAAAGACCGGGTGGTTTAGAGATCGCAAACTTAAACTGCCTATTCTACCTTAATGTTTATTGCATTATTTATCCAGAAAACCACATATATCAGCGTGAGTCTGATCATGTGTCGTAAAGGGCTCTGAGTATGCAGGTTTTCCCACTACTAATGAGTTCCCCTTCAACCAGGGGGCGAATGCTCTTTAATTAGTTTGGGTGTTTGGTGGAAATTAAAACTTGCATACTCCAGATCACTAATGGCACATGATCCTACACCGCAGATGTCGTCTTTTTTTTTTTAATAAATCCAAGGAGTGGGGCAGGTTTAAGAAGAGTAAAATGAAATTCTTAACATTTCAAAAGGCCGTTAAAGAAGCTGCTGTTTGGCTTTGGTGCCAGATGTTGCCTTTTCTTACCCAAATATGCCATAGTGTACTATAGCCACATTTGCCTTTTGAAGTCAAAGTGATATATTTAGCATTTTTATCATGTGATATGTTCAGAATGAAATATATTTGTGCCGGTCACTTAAGTCAGGATAAACTGTAATGAATCCATGTAGTCAGTGTCACACAGGATTCACTCTAAAAGTAAAAGAGCTGTACTAAGTAAATTATATCTCTACATTTTTAAATGATTGAATCTATGCATTGTATTCCTTAATTTTATGTTGCTATTTTCCTTTTCTTTGAACTTATGACAGAGATATTTTATTGTAACATAGCGCTGTGAGATATTATGGTGTTGTTGTTGTCAAAACTCTATGTTCCAGATAGTTATATGGGATAAAAATGAAGTTTATTTAGAAAATAGATGATGCAGTGATTTAATATGCTACGCTTTTGTTAACTGACAATGTTGTATTTCTTGTATTTAGCTACAGTTTTTAGAAAATAGCATCAAAAAGCAAATTACTGAAAAAAATGTTAAGATATATTGAATTTTTAAAATGGAAAACACAATATTTAGTCTGTCAGAGAAGTCCTGCTCAGAATGCAGTTTCTGGACCAATTTTTGTAATTTTATGAGTAGAAAGATATTGCACTTTTACTTACATATTATGAAAAAGTGCTCCTCGCAACAAGAGGAAGAGTTTCCATTACATATTTTAAAATGAAAATCTGTTACATTGAATTTATATACAGGAATAAATTGGAATTTTGCTGTGTGATTTGCAATCAATACAAATATGTAACTTGTTCAATATTAATGTATTAAGACCTGAATAAATGTTCTTCTGTGTTAAAGATGTGTCAGATTTGTCATTCAACAATAACAAAGATATTGCATGTTTGGTACAAACATGATCAAGAGACATAATCTGTCACCATGTGCTGAAGAAGGCTGGGAGATGAGGTGGAAAGCTAGTAAGTGGGCTATTGAGCTTCGTTTATTTTGTCGCATAGAAGCAATCTATTCGGTTGTCTAAAATAAATTAAATTTCAGAATAAAAATGAGCAAGGTCGGATTTTTTAACGTAAAAAACAAACGTGCAATACATCTATGCAAAAATGATGATTACTTTTTATAATACATGTATGCATAATTATGACAATAATGTAACGAGAGGGATAATAGGTTAACTTTAAACTTAAATTTATAGCTACTAGCAAGAGCTCTGGGTGTCATAACACCAGCCACTACTACTACTACTACTACTACTACTACTACTACTACTACTACTACTACTACTACTACTACTACTGATTCCTGCCTCCAGAGCAGTCGGCACCTGATTCACTGGTGTACCATTTCTCTTCTTTAGCACTGAGTATTGTAATATCTAAACTGGAGAGTGGCTTTGCAGGAGATGATTGTCTGAGGTTGTATGGCCTAAGGTCACATTTCCATCCCAACTAATGAGCCATCTGACATTTCCAGGTCAAAGTGACTCATGTAGTGTTACAACACCTTCAGTACTTGACAAAGACGTCTATTAAAGTTGCAGAGGGTTATTATCAAAGTGTAGTAGGATTTTGATATAATGTAACATTGCTTATGTTCGGAATAGAAAAAAGTTAACAAGTCAAAAAGCCAAAAGCTATGTACATTGTCAGCTATCAACCTTTTGTCTGACATTTAAAGAGCATATTGTCTTTCATGCAGCGTCCACACTGGAACTAACAGTAAAGTAAGCATTGTCAGAGGAGGATAAAGAATCCTAGAACAGGAGGTGTAAGGCATGCACAGGGGCTTGTTTTATAAAAGACAAAAAAAAGGATCTACTTGTGTGCTGCACTTCCAGTTCTGGCGTCTCATTTCTTCCAATCTCTACAATGATTCCTCCTGGCTTTTTCTTACAGCCACATTCCACACAATGCACCCCCTACCACTGAACCCAGTCACCCCAGACAGCAAACTGCACAGTCTCCCTGGCCCCAGTGTCTTTGACTTTGAGTTGAGAGTAAAAGATAACCTTTAACTAGACAAGCCACTGGGGACTAGTCTCATAAAAAGCTCCCTGGCTAAGAAGTATTCTTAAGAAGTTGCAGGCTAGACTGGTTCCACTGCTCGACTCTTTGTCTCACTTAAAATGTTTATCCTCCTGCTCATTCCTGCAGGGCAGAATTTCACACTAACGAAAGTTTCCGTGAAATAAGAATAAGCGTCAAGGTACCGTTGCTGAAATGAATCCCATCCCAGAAACTGCACATATAACATTCAGTTTAGCCACTAGCATGTAGAGAAGAGCTTGGGAGGCCCAACTTAGTTCAAGAAGTGGCACTCTGTATGTTTCACCTCCCCCCCTGTGCCAAGGGGGAAAGAGTAGTGTTTGCATTTCTTTACAGTGCACAGCAATGTGGGCCAAAGTTTTGGTGTCAGAGCGAGGTAGGAGGGAGAGGGTACGGGGGGGGGGGGGGCAGAGAGGACGCTTGTGAGCACATAGCTGAAGAATGTGGGTGTGGACTCGTGCCAAAGGCATATGCGATCCTTATGTTCCCCTGTGTGCCAGAAGGAAAAATGAGGTTAGACTGTTGAGGCCATCTCAGGACACAGGCGCAGAGAGGACATAGTCATATGCCATGGAGTTCACACTCTTTGCTGAATTTGAGAGTAAAAAAGTATTTACAGATTCCTTAAAGTAGGTCATACTACAGCATAAGTGTTTTGAGGGAAATAAAAGTTAGGATTAAATTTAAATGAACTGTAGTATTTACTGATATTTGCAAAAAAACAACAGGGGACATCTGCTAATTATATAGGCATACACATTTTTCTCATCTAAAGGGCTAAATGGTGTACATTGGATCGGTACAGTTGTGAGTAAAAAAACAGAAGGGAAAATCCTGGACCAAAACCAAGTTCAATCACACCGCCAGATTAGTCCGCAAGTTACAGAGCTTTAGTGTACAAAACATCTTTAAATGTTCAATCTGAATTTTATTGGACTCTGACTGTGTAATTGGGCTGAAAAATAACATTCATAAGGGGACTTAACTGAACCAGTTTAAAATGTAAATAGGAAAACTCACAAAAAAACATTTGAGACTGTATCTACTGTACTCAGCTATCATGCAAACCTGTGTTTGTGGGTGTGTGTGAGCGCTGGAGGTGTGTCTCCAGAGCTCTGTGGGTTCGAACAAATAAGTCTCAGAGAGACCTGGGCCCAAAAGACACCAAGCAATGGGGCCTGTATCTAGCTTGAATGGCAGACCCATGGGTGGTCACCAGCATCAACTGAGCCTGCATTATGCTCTTTGGGAATTGAACCAGCAGTTAATTAACATATTATTTTTATTCAGTTCATCTAGTATATATTTTCACCTGCTTGTTACACCTACGTATGTTCATAGTCTTGTTTGATAAGAAATTATTATTTTTTTACCTGAAGGCCCTATGAACAGAAAAGTCATGACTGCAATATAGCATTAAAAATCTGAGAAAAATCAGCCATCTAGTAGCTGGATCAATGAGTAAGAATAATATCTTATAGCATCAAACACCCTAATATTCAAAGCTGCATGCACCAACTTGTCTTTTTAAAATAAAATTAAAAAAAAAAAAAAACAATATAAAAACAATCTGCTATAGTTTGCCAACATGGAACTCTGGTTGACCATTTTCACCTTCTTGCTGGCCCCAATGTCCATCAGCCTCTCCAACTGAGCCCAGTGCCCCGTTGGTCGACCCAGGTGCTCTACCAGCTCAAGTCCCTTTTGGTCTGGTTTTCAGTGACCCCCTGATTAGCCCTTCTTGTTGGCAACCAATGTCCATCTGGTTGGCCCAAGTGTCCCTCTAATTGCCCTAAGTGCCTCTGTGGTAAGCCCTTGTAGTTGTCCCAAGTGCCTACATTTTTTCCACATGCCTCTCCAGCACCCTTTTGGTTTCTCCAAGTGCTCCTATGGTAAGCCCAAGTGACCATTTGGTTGGCACGAGTGCCCTTTTGGTAAGTCCAAGTGCTTCTGTGGTTGGCACAAGTGCTAATCTAATGTAACCTTTGGGCTAAACAAACCATAAACCCAACCATAAGCCTGCCCCTGAGAACCATGGAGGTACCACCATGTCTTCCTCCCTGTCCCACAGGGAGCCTGTGCATGCCACGGATCCGATGACAAGTTGCGCTCCGTTGCACTACACCACGTCATCCTGTACCAAAGCAGCTCCACTTTTGGGCCAACAAACATCACTGTGGAACAACACACTTCAGGAGTGGGAAGAGAAAAGAGAGAGGGCGACGTAGAGAGACAGAGGGAGAAAAAGAGAAGCAGATGTAGCTCAACTGTTGAGTAAGTCGAGAGGAGACAGACGAGCTTGGGGTGTGTGATTTGTGTCCTGACTTGACCTCTCGAGCAGCACTGATAAGATGCCCAACAGGCAGGACACACATAAAATCTGATTTGCTCTCTTCCTTTCTCTTTTTATCTTTACTGTCTCTGACCGTGTTGCTGACCATCGCTGTTCCCCTTTTTGTAATTTATGCATCACTGGAACTGATTAGCCCCATATGACTTCAGCTTCCAGGGTAGTTACATTCCACATCAGTCTTTGCTCCTTGCAGCCTTTGTACTGTCACACTTTCCTGCTCAAGGAGCCCTCCTCAACCACCTCTGACGTTATTTAAGTATTTATCATCGCAGCACCAAATACATATCCCAGGGAGCTCCATTTATCACGGAATGTAAGTTGTTGTGTTGAAGGCCAAAGTGTCAGAGCCTCCGGTCCCTGAAGACTGAGGTGGGGTTCATTAAGGGAGTTTTCTGTCATACTGTTAGGCCCCCGTGGTGCTGGGAGGGGGAGGAAGTGAAAATGGGAATATGGGAAATTCAATGTTTTCAGAATAGATTCAAAGGTTCACTTCTACAGCCCTGTAATATCTTATGACTAACTCTGAAATGCACAGAAACAATAAGAGCCCCTTTACACCGCTACACCACAGGCAATGGTTGCTACAGTCTGCCTTTGTGTTGCTCAAAGCTGTTACTACATATCTATTCATGGCTGTTCACTCAGCCTGGCAATGGCTCGCTAACAGCCATTTTCCATGATTTGTATGAAAAATGCCCCTCTCCACCAAGCTTGGGTTTGTGGTTAGCTGCGACTGGCACGCGACTCATGGTATTTCCTCCAGAATGATAGTACGAGACTCCCACACTGGCACTCTGAAGAATAAACAAGATCTTCTTGAGCGAGACACAGGACGTAAACACTGACGTTTCTATGGTAAAATTACAAGAGGACAAAGAGGGAAGGGAGAGAAAGGAGAGAAAGGATATGAACAAAGTGAAACATCAACAGACAGAAGAAAGAAAGAGTTAGGTGAGGCACATTTGTTTGTGTAGCATCTTTCAAACATAGTGACTTGAGGTAATTGCTTTGCATTAATGATAAACATGTATTGAAACTGTTAAAAAACACAGTAGTCACGATGAATAATCGACAAAATAAAAGTGTAACAGGCAGAAAGAGAAAGTAAGACATCATAAAGCTCTTTAGGGAAAGATGAAGGCATCAATTTGCATGTTACCGTATTTGTTAAATTAATCTTACAGAAAGAAAAACAAATGCTCCATTTCATATACATCAATCCAACACTGAATTATTAATCCCTCTAAACAGATCGCAGCTGTACACTTCCACAGAGACTGAACACAACACGCTGAGACTGCACTTTGTTGGGTTGTGGCTAGTGGTACAGTACATTTTCTGGTTTTGGAACAATAGCGCTCATTTGCATGTTTAAGTCTCAAATTAAAGCCCACAATGATCTACTCTCTCTTGTGTCCGGAGCAGCCCCAGGGTGATTTACAGTGAGGTGAGGTTCTCTGGTTTTCCATTGAGGGAGCTGGTCATCCTAACAAATGCTGAATTGGCCACTTTAGACCCTGAGAAATAGACTTTTTTGGGAGTTTGTTGTGATCAAGATGTAATTTTGATTTAGTTAAAGGTCACACATTTGTATTATTCATTACGAGTTGGCCCTACCTTGCCATAAGTCATGGGCTTTAAAGTGTTACTCATCAATGGCAGGGAATGAGATGCAGATGCAGCAGTGGCTCATTCAACCGCTGATGAAATTATTCATCAGTGTATTAGATTCTGTGTCCCCTCTACTCATGCGTGTCATAAGGTGTTTCACGCTTGTTTACGTTTTAACCAGGAACATATCGGTTACCTGAGCCCCGTTCAAATAATCTGCATCCAGGGCACATGTGCGCGAGAACCAATGTCCAACCAGGACGGGTAAACAACACCGTCAACAACACTGAGTGCGGCTGACAAACACTGACCGCTGATCCTAACAAAGCAGCATATGTGTGTTTGTAAAAGTCTGGCAGGTGTTGCAGGTGGAGGCAGTCCGTCTCCGTGTTCCAACCACAGGATTTTGTCCCATTTCTGTTGCAGTCAAAGATTTGTCTTGTGATAACAGAGTCAACAACAACATCATTGTCTGGTTTTGGGAATGTCTGCTTGGCCTCTGGGCTGTCCCTCGCTACAGCACATTCACTCTACAGTGTCTTGAATTTGCATACGTGGAGTTTAGCTTATTGTTTTATCAATGCAAGTTTACATTAAGGGAAATATTTCAGCTTGTGTTTCAAGCAGAAAGAGCCACAGCTAGTTAGTTGATCGCTTCATCCGCACAGAGCTGAGAAGCAGACATAATAGAAGTGAAAAAAATCCAACCAGTGATACACCCTTCAGAGAACAAAGCACAGGAAATGGAAACCAAAACCCTCCTTTTTTTTTCAAATTTATAGCATAAATTCTTTTTTCATCTTTTGAGCAACCAAAAGATTTGTGTTGTGCCAGAGCTTTATTGTGGTAAACATTCTTGCATTTCAGTTCAAGTTATCAATTATTTAAGCTAAAATGCTCCGTCTGTAACCTCCCCTCACTTTTTTCATCCTGAAATTTATTGTCTAAACTTGTATTTTTGAAGGTTTTATATGAATAAAGAGGCTATAAAATGTGTTTATGCTTTGTTACAGACATAAACACAGAAACAACATGTTCTCAGTTCAGTCAAAAATGTTCCATTTACAACTCCAAAATATATGATGTTCAGTTTAGTTTGAACATTGGTCGGTCTTTGACTTCTTCATACATATCAGCCTATTTTCTATTACTGCCCTCATCGAGACATTACTACTAAAACACTGCTAATTGTTGCCTTATACACCTTTCTTAATGCTTTAATAACCTTTGTTACCTGTCATTCATCTTTTCTGCTAAAAAACAGGTCTCAACACCTTCTGTTGCTATGGTAATATCACACAGTCCTGTCTTTTAGTATCAAACAATGACTGTTAAAATGGACATTTCCTGTGTCTTGCCTGATAAAGGTTCAAAAAGGAAATAATGTGAGCCATCACCTCTTACCATCTGTGAGAAAGCAATACATCTTTCAGTGGCTGAGGGATATTGAGACTTAATTGAAGAGATAATGGCAGAAAAAAAGAAGAAAAAAAATCCAGTCTCCAGTCTCTTTTTGTTTTCGGTCTAGACTTGGGAATGAACTAGAGACCCCCGCCCTTGAGTCACACAGCGTAGCTCACGGAGGATTAAACGGTCCAGTATTGGATGAACTCTTGATGTGTTTTTGGTATCGAGTGGTAGTCTCCTTTTGATAAGGGACTAAAAATCCTGCTGATACTCTCCAAGCCCTTTAACTATTGCTCCTAATAATTTCATTACGGACTTAGCACTCGAGGATGTCGATGGCCAAACGTGCGTGTTCTGAGCTACTCAGTTATTGACTCGGAGAGTTCAGGGGGGAGCTCATGTCAATAAGCTGGCCTGCCCCATGCTGGCTGCACCATACGGAGAGGTCTGGTTGTAATTCGTGGGACAGGCCAGGGCATAGTGCCAGGGAATTAGAGAGGCGGGCGGCAGGAGACATTTTAATTTGTGCTGCCATGTGCAAAGGCATGCACCTCCAGCCTGGGTCGGTTCCTGTGATTAGGCTGGCCAGCGTATTCCTAGAAGAGGGGAGGAGCAGGAAAACATGGGGAAATGCAGGAAATGCTATTGATCATCTAACTGTCTTAATATAATGATGTGACGGGAGCACCATTCTGACTTCATCTAAACATTAGATGTTCAACATATGAAGCACATTTCATCTCTACCATTATCAGATTCTAACCCGTTTTGAGGGAAGCATATTATATATATTACATATAATTCTACGTTTTTACAAGGTACTGTTATGAATTGAAATAAAACAAAACAAAGACGCAACAAAACTACTTTGTTATGTTCAGGCAACAAAACTACTTGTTTAGGTTCAGTAAAATATCATGATTTAGCTCAAAATGAGTATGGTTGTTATGCAACTCAAGTTGGGTACGTTAAAATAAGTTAGCAACTGGCTAATGAAGAAAGTGGAACATTAGCAGCCAATCATTTAGCTCAGAGAGGAGTGGAGACCAAAACAGAGCTAAAAGGAGAGTGAATATTGGACTCACATTGGTCTCATTCTTATTGTGTTGTAAATAGTGACGCCGTTGTTAACATGTGGTTATTGCTTTAGCGTTTTGCACTTTTGCACCCTATGTACTGCCGGGCCAGGTCCAATGTGTAGAGAGAAATAAGGTACTAAATCCACTTTGCAGCCTGCAGGAAAACATTTATCCTGGGACAAAGGGATCCCATCATAATTAATGATGTCATCATTATTGAGTTTTATTGTTTTTTATTCCAGTATTTCTGTGATTTCCTTTTAAATTAGAGGCAGATATAGTGTAGCAGTGATTAAGCTCTGTATCTGATTATCTCATCATGAAGTGTCAACTGGTGGAAACCTGACGATGGATTTGGTCCTGCGGGACGTGCTGCTGTCTCCCCAGGCTCCGGCAGGGAGGGAGCGCCTTCCCATCTCCACGGTGACAGATTCCCATGAAAGGAGCAGAGCAGCACACTCACAAGCCACCGAAGACGAAGAGCTTCAAAGTGAAGCATTCGGGATTTAAAAGAGAAAAGAAACATTCTTTCTACTAAAACTGAAATCAAATTGTGAACGTCTTGTTAAAAAAATGGTGGGTAAAACATAAACTTGCCCTTTAGAATAGAGAAATTGTGCCTTGGAAAATATAATATAATATACATATATATTTTATATATAATATAAAATATCTGTTCATATAAAAGACACATTGAGTTGAGCTGCAAAGTGATGTTTGAAAGCCTTTTACGTTGGCCTGAGCAGTGATGTATGTTCAGTAATCCCGCGTAGTAACCGAGAGCTGATCCAATACACCGGAGGCTTGTCAGGTGTGGAGCTTTAAGCATTCCTCTGTTTCCTAGACAATGAGATTATGGGATATAGACAGTGAGATATGTCCAAGCCGCGGGGGCAGCCTGGGTATCGCTCTCATTAGTGAGCTGGGGAGAGGATGGCAATTACCAGCCTGAGCCCCACAGGAAGACAGAGGCAACTCTAAAGGGACTTGTTAGGTGTGTGTGATACACTGTGCATAAAAGGTGTCATCTTTTTTTCTACATGTGAGAGACTGTACCTCCTTCCTAAGAGCACCGCTAACTCCATGTTAATCAGGAGAATCTAAAGTTTTACAGAACTTGAATTTCTCATAGTTTACATGCTTAGTTATAATTCACCAGGTCATATGAGGGTCGATTAAACCACACAGTTGTATGAGGGGTTAGAGGTTTATCAAGGTGAGACCACTAATAAATAATGAACTGACAACTTAGTTAGTTGATTCCCGCATAGTTTGGCATAACGTTAGGGACTGGTTCATACGTGTTACGTTCAGGATTTCAACACTAAGCTTATTAAAAGTCCTGGACCAGAGAGGACTTGTTTTGTTACCTACTGTATTTGTTTCCATATTATAAAACTTGCAGTTTTTCCAGATGAAGTTACTCCTTAAATACCATTTCCACCCACAGTGCTGTGACAGTCAGCGGAGGTTCAGTGGTGAAGCATTATACCATGCATGCCTGTGGCAAGCGATGTACAAATAGGATTTTTTTTTTTTTACCCCTTTGTGGGGTTTACAAGCTGAGTTTATATTTGTATAGGCCATCATTCCCATCAGGGATTGGCATTATATTAGTCACTGGGGTAAGTGCTGAGATATGTCGCAGTTCATCAATAGTTTTACAACAGATTGCTAGAACAAGACAAGCAGTCAAACAAGTTTGAAACAAGTCCAGAATACCAAACTACTTAAGTAAAAAGACAATAACAACACAAACGTTGTTCATGTTGACCTACTGCACCTATCATAGCATACAATAGATATTAGAATATTATTCAAAAGCATACCGCAGATAACTGTTTTAATAAAGTGTGGTTGTCTGACTACTCCTGTCGCCCTATTGAGCTCTGCTGCAAATCGTTATCAGCTATGTCCTCACATCTTCAATTAGTGAAAAGGATGTTATTGAAGTGTTTCAGTTGCAGATTGCAGACCAGCGATGTTTTTTTTGCTGTCACTGACCTGTAACAACACACAGGGAGAAGGTACTACAAACCCAAGAGAGCTAGTATTTTATTTATAATAATTTTAGTTTAAGCCTTTCAAAAGATTATTTGTCTTAAGCAACATTTACAACCACAATAATAAAATGAATTTTTAAAGTCATACCACCCAGATTCAAAAGATCCTTTATCTTGAGCAACATTTAAGTCGTTTCTATTAAATCTAGTTCAACTTTAAACAAATTTAATTTGTTTTTTGACAAGAAGCAACACAAAACACGTATCAACTGAATTGAATTCCGCAGATATTAATCTCAGATTCGAAAGCAGTATATGAGTGCCTTGCTCAAGGGCACATTAAACACGAATGAAAATGCCTCTTCACACAAAGTGAACACTGTATTAGTCACTACAGTAGTGTTAGTGTTACTCAGAAAGAAAAATGTGTGTCTGTGTGTATGTTCGTGAGAGAGAGAGAGAGAGAGAGGCAGTGTGCATTTGCATGTGTGTGTGTGTGTGTGTGTTGGAGGGGAGCCGATTCAGTGTTGCTAATGACTGCCTTCCCATGAGCTTAATCAAAGATTTGTACATTTAATTGCTGTCAAGTCAGCGCTCACCACCTGCCACGTCTTGCCACACATGTGCTCACCCCCTCTCTGGGAGCGTTTCCAGCTCCATCCATCATCCCTGGCTGAAGGCTGAGACAACACAGCCTGCTGGGCAACCTGCACTCAGACGTCCAGCCGGGCCCGGCCAGGCCTGCACAGCATGGACCCAGAGAGGCTGCTCAGCGCGTCGGGAGGTCTGTCAGCACCTGGGCCTTACTGTGCCAAGCCATTCCTCCCGTTATTAAAAACAGACGAGCCTAAAACCGACACTGACTAAAGCCAGTGAGATGTATGTTTTTTATTTTCTTCTCCCACTGAGGCGCTCACGTGACGCGTAACCCGGCCGTGACATGAGATACATATCAAAGCAGAGGAGCTCTGTGAAACGCCGGCAACCATGGGCCTCTGCAGGCCTCACCCTTTCTCCCACGCTTATCGCCATCGCCGTGTGTGAGAATCGGTGGTCTGCTTTGTCCCTCAGCGCAGCCCAGGGTGGAATGTGGGCCCGATCTGTTATCAGAATCAAGCTTGTTTTCCCAGCTGATGCCCACCAGGCCCGGTGTAACGCAGCCACACTCTTGCACAAGCTGTGTTGAGATCTGTCAGGACCGCTCGCCGCTGTCTCTCACCTTTGGATTTGCGGGGCCACTACAACACGCAAGACATTATTAGTCCCCAAAGGCCTGAGGCTCCCAGTGAGCTACTGTGTGACACGGTACTGCAGCATCAAGTGGATTTAGAAATGTTTGGAAGGACTAACTCTGTGCACTCTGCCAGACAGGTTCCACTATGTGGGTGTCGTTTCATGGACTGTCGTTCTGCAACTCAGTTTTGGAGGCCAAAATCTATCCTTATTACTGTCTATAGAGCCTCAACAAATGACTTAATAATCATAAATAAAGCCATGAATGACATAAACCTTATATATAAATTGTGGCTTATTAAAAAATGTTTTATTTTGGAAATTTGTGAGATCTAAACCCCAAACCACCAGCATGTTTTAAATCACATGGAGGCATTCTAAGCATTTTTCCTAATACAAGTTTTTGATTAATAACTTTCAAAGACCATGTAAAGTGATATTAATTTCTGTTTGAACTCCCTTTTCCAGTTACACAAATTGTTGAATAGACATGTACAATATTTGTAGGACAACAATCTAAAAGGAAACTTGAAAATAGAAGTAGAATGTGGCTCTGGAAACAGACGTCAGACCAGTTCAACACATAACCAACCTTTCCCACAGGATCACATGGTGGTGGCTCAGGTGTTACAGGGAATCCAGAGTCATACTCAACCTGAAAAGTTTGCATATTATCCCCTACACGGCTCCAGGCTAGACACAAGAAAACAGGCCTGACCTGTACGGTGTGACTGTAAGCTGGCAAGTCTGGACAAGGCCCTCTGTAGCCTGGCATCTCCCGGGGCCAGAGCACTGCCTGCAAGGCGTGATCCAGACCTGCTCCCACGGGTGCCTGAGCCAGGGAGCAGGTGGAAGGATACGGCTGCCTGTTTGACTCCCTGAGCTCATCAGTGGCCCAGCCTTTTCACTGTCTAGAGGAAAGAGGACAGTTGACTTGCCTCTGTAGGCCTTCCAGCGGGAAACCACGAGATTTCTTTTGACGGACTCTGAGTATATCAAGAGCAAAATGTCTTCAAATAGACAATAACAGGAAGTGACAATCAACCACCATAGCTGATTTTAAATTGTTAAATGAATCCTGTTTTGTTTTTTTACAAATTTAGATTATCTAGGGTTTTACCCTTGTATTCGATTTTCTGATTGCTGGATTCATGTCGGTTTTTATCCAATTATCTTTTCCCCCTTTTATTCAATTGCAGCTTTTGTGTGTTGCTTTTAAAAAAATCTTGTTTGTACTTACAGTTTGAGATTTTGGGAAATACGGTTATTCGCTTCTTGTCAAGGGTTAGATGAAAAGATTTATAACAGTCGACTTTTTCCGTTCAGGAGCTGGAGTCTGGCTTAAACAAACTAGAAACAATGTGTTAATTAGGGAGCTTTTGAGGTGGTGACAGGTGGATTTTGTTACCTTTGGTCAGAGATCCTCATCTCCAGTCTTCATGCAACTCTAAGCTAAAAAGCAGCTGGATCCAGCATCAGATAGGTCAGTGGTGTCAAGCTTCTCATCCAACTCTCAGCAACAAAGCGAACACTCGTATTTCCCAAAAAGAAAGCTTTCACCGTGTTCTATCTACTTTCACTGTCCTGAAAAGAGAGCTAACAACTCAATTATAAATCAATGAAACATGGCACTTTTAATTTGAAATAAAAGCAGATTGGGTTATATCATATTCATTTCTCATGAATCTAAACAAAAACAACATCAAATGCTTCGTCAATACTGTAAAAAAAAATACAGTTTAATTGTGTAAAAGATAGACCTTCTTCACAGCAGACATTTTGACATGTCATAGAAGGAAAAGCACAGGTGCATTTAATAACATTAGCGATCGCTGCATTCCAGTCAGCGGAGGTCCTGGTATTGTACCGGCCGGCTCACTGGAACAGGAGACACTCGGTTGAACTCGGCCATCGTTAATGTGACCAATTTCACCTGTGCTGACAGGTCAAAGGTCAGTCGAGTCGTACCCTGCTATGCTGAGTCCAGTCTCACATTCAACTCTGTCTGCTCGTCACAACGGGGGAGGCTTTAATCAGTGAAATCAGAAGCCTTAAGTGGGATCCACCTGCTCAGCCTCTTTCATTGAGCATTTTAATTATTAGAGTACACTGAAGCAGCCGACGCACACGCTTTAGTATGGCAGCAATGCGCACCTATTGTTCCATCATATTGCATAACCGACATATTGCTGCTCCTGATTCATTTGACATCTATCTGTGAAGAAAAAAAACAAAAAACGAACCAGACAACCCAGTTTGAGGATTGCACCAGCAGAAAGAAGGCTTGACCATATGGCCGCTCTCATCAGGGAATAAAAAAATAAATAGAGCTCACGATCCCTCTCATATCGTGACAGCAGATGCAATCCGAGTGGTCTATTTCGCTGACTCACATGTTGGCCCACCCACGCATGAGAGCGCCAAGCTAAAATCACACTGTTTCCACGACAACCATAATTTATACCTTCAAAACAACTTTTTTTTTTTTCTCACACACACACACACACACACACACACACACACACACACACACACACACACACACACACACACATAAATACTGCTTTTTTGTAAAGTTAAAGTTAAAAAAATAAGTATAACAAGGAGGTCATGTAGACTTTGCAACAGGTAAGCTAAACAAATAAAATAAGAATTGTGAGACAAGCAGATCTTTTTGATAGTTTGGCATGTCTTTATGGATGTTGAACCCAGCCAAGGGCAAAAACAAATCACAATAAATAACACCGCAAGATAAAGTGGAAAAGTGTTTTGTGAAAGCCTGATACTCCATTCTTGAATATTATCTAACTTCCTACTGTGATTTCCTAGTTCAGGTCAAACGCAGCTTCCTACTTCTTGATCAATCCGGAGCATTTCATACGGCGGCGCCAAGATTTCACTTAAGAGAAAGTCAAGACCTTTCGGCGTATGAATGGGAGGAAACGGCTGAAGCGTTTACCCACCATGCCAGTCATTCAATAATAACACCCCTTCTTTGCTACTGTGCACTCGGGTTAAATACCAGCGGCTGTTTTCTCTGCATGGATTTGATTTGCCTCCACGATTCTGAAACTGAACGTTTAAAAACACAGTGTGTGGAAAGTTTTCAGATCCCCCCCCCCTCCTCCTCTCACCCCTCCTCAGTGAAAACAGGGCCCGATCTGGCCCCGGCCCCCGGCTTGTTGGGACAGCTGCTCAGATGATCTGGGCTCTCTGCAGGTTCCATGATTCATTTTCTGAGTCAACACCACCGACTCCAGATTCAACCTCAATGCAGTCGTGATTCACGGGCAGATTTGTAAATTTGAATGATTACTCAATTGAATGTGTACAGCATAAATACATAGTGTGTATATCACACGGAGGCTGCGTTAGCGACAGTATGAACGCTCTAAGAAAATACTAATTCTGCCATGTTTCCAAAACAACAATGCAGCACAGCTTTGATAACACAACAACTTTTGTGTCTTTTCCAACTTGCTCACAAGACATATGTTTGCTTCTTGTTTGTTGTCACGATATTTTTGATTTATGGAGGAATTTCTGGCAGTGATTGGTGGATTACTGTTCTTTTCTTGTGACAAGAGAAGAGCAGCTGAATCAGTGCTACAGCTGACATGTCATGCATGAGAGTTCTATTAGAAACTGACAATTTGTGAGGTCCGTCTTTTTCTCTGTTTTTCACCAACGCTGACATGTTAAAAGAACTTCACATCCTATAATGATCTCGATCACGGTTTGCAACGTTCTTCGTTGAAATTCTGTTGCTTGGTCAGTAATGCGTTTGGATGTATGCGTCTTTAGCGTTTCCGTGTGAGGTTTTCACCAAGTTCAACCGACACCACGCTGCTGAAGACACAGGCTGCATAGCTGGGCCTGCTGGTGGGAAGGGACCAGCACGGTCAAACCTGGCTGTAGTAACATTTATTTTAAAAGGGACACTACCACTGTTGTCCACAGGAGCCGTCAGATCAACATAATTCAAAGTTCCTCTTTAGTGTTCCACTGATGTGGAGGTTGTTAAAAGACAAATCACACATTTTAGAGCTTTCAGTAAAGTCACGTGATGAAGATCCTGCTCCAGACTCCTCATTCCCATCATACTGCTAAACAACATGTACAGGACTAATCTGATAGACGATTAACAGCGACAACAAAAAAGCCAAATTGCCTAAAAACAAAAGATATACTAATACTGTCACTACATTTTTATATATTTCTGGTTTTTTTTTTTTTTTTTTTAACATACCACATTTTTCTACGCATTCAATACCTACATAGTGTGTATGTAGTGACTTGGAGGAATGAACTCCGTAATGTGAGAAAGCACATTCTTTTTTTTTTTCTCTCTGTGACACAGGGCATTACCAGAAAATGTCCCAGTCACACCCTTCTGACGAGGGAAACGGGCGAAACCTTCAGTGTGGCTGATCTGGATCGCTCTGGTTCTGCTCCTCACCCTGGACTGAATTAGCAGCCCGTCTTTCAGCCGGTACCTCCCTTACCAGTCTGGCGTGGAGAGTGTGTGGGCTGGGGCGGATTAATGATGTCAGGCCAGCAGCCACTCCCAGTCTGCGTATAAAGCCACTAATCACCAATCTACCTTCTGCAGACTGCTCCGAGTTCCCCGCTCCCGCTAAATATTATTGTTGTGAGTTGTAGGTCTGGTGACTCATACTTTCCATTGACATCTTACTCATTCAGCAGCTACAATGGGAAGGAGTGGCTTTCTGCTGACACAGTGGGGCACACATTTCCACACACTTCTCCATACCGCCATATTCAACTGTAGTTCATGCTCCACAGAGTTCAGTTGTGCCTTACTTTAAAGCAGCGTAAGCCTTTCTCAAACTCTAGACGAGCTAATTAGAAAACACAATATTAAAATGCATTGCGTTCACTGGAGAGATAATCCTGCTTTGTCAGACTGATTAACATTCACAGCTGTAATGTTTTGTGATTTCGGTCACTGCTGGCAAACTGCCAGCCAACCTGAACGAACTGGCGCTTGGTCATTCCGCGTGACAAAAAGATCAATCTAGCTCATCGGAAGTTTTGCTTTGCTGGTGAAGGCGTAGCACAAGAGAAACTTCACTAAATGCTAAGGCCAGCTGCCTCCAACGTCAGTTCAGAGCGCTCTGTCGAATGGCCGCTGATGAGGTTGACTAAAGCCAATTGACCTTTTCGCTAAGCCCCGACCCCCGATGCTACTCCGCCAAGCTGTCAGAGCTACCATGGAGCCCACACTGTCACTAACTGCACTCCCTGCATAAATATATCAGATTTTTTTTGAAAAACGCTTCAGAGAGAAGCAGACAGACGGGTGTACAATATGCGTTTGCAGGTTATATCCAGGGTATCAAACAAATTCCGCGGGGAAAAAACAAGTCAAAAGATAAAAATGGAAGCGAATGTTACAGATCACTGTGTGAGAGTGAACCACCTCATCACCTGTCGATAGAGACAGAAGACAATGAAATGAACACAGTTCCTGTAAAGCTGGGAAGGTCTTTGCCACTGTTACAATCGTTTAAAACCAAAGGCAGCATGTGTATACACTCAGTATAGCTAAAGTAACTAGCGTAGCATAGAAGTGCTAAAGCTTGTTAATGATGTGCTAATATGCTCTGCAGATGTTAGCTCCAGAGCTTCTTTTTTTTCTATAGAAACAAATCTCCTTTCAACTTCTCGGCAGAATGAGTAACACTATTACACACCGTTTAACCACGACTAGCTCCAAATCTACAAAACGTAGGAATTCTGAAACGATTTTAACGAGTCTATGGAGCAGAACCGGACAGTTGTCGGTTTGCCAGCAGATTCTACGCTATGATTTTGCATATGAGGGCGGGACTTAGCGAAAGAGACAGTTCACACTGATCCCACAGCAAACACTACAGTTGACCACACATGGCCCAATGGCTCCCAAGTGTTTTGTGTTAGGGGACAGTAAAATGACACATTCTTTATGCTGCTGCTATTCTACTTGTTCTGCTGTCAAGAGAAACGTCCACTTAATGCCCTTGTGAGCGGGTGCTGCCGTGTTTCTGTCACTGGCTAAGCTTTGGTGGTTTGTCTGTTTGAGCGCACACTATGGGGAGTCAGCATACAGGCCCACTTCACGTGGTTCGGAAGGTGAAGGGCTATTAGGGGAAAGGTGAGAGTGGGACTACGCCGCTGGGTTACTCAGTAACTGGGGCTCTCTTCTTCCCCTCTCAGGCCTCTAGTGCTGTTCCTGCAAACCCCCACACACACACACACATACCCCACCCCCACCTACACACACACACACACACACACACACACACACACTGCAGATGTGTCACTGCTCTCCCTTTGAAAGAAGAAATAATCCATACCCAATACTCTATTTCCCATTTACATGTCCCTGTTGTTTATATGTATACATACAGAATCTGTCACAGACTGTTCCATCTGAGGCATTTGTCTTTATTACTTTCCCTCTATTTGTAGGATTACTGTATAGTTACTACATGAATCTGAAATACCGTATACTGTATGTGTATTTGAAGGAATTTAGGTTACTCTGCAATTATCTGGTGTGTGTGTGTGAACACTGTTCTAAGGTGCTCTAAAAGAGCAGAGAAGAGACTACATATGATCAATGTGATTGATCCGAGTATAAGATACAGATGCTCAACTTTAACCTAACACTACAGTTGATGGAGTGGGTTGACTGGGTCCCAGCCTGCTACAGTTGCATCGCCTTCTGGGCACTCTGGAGTCAAAACACAGTCAGTGCGTAACGCAGCTAGAGCTGGTGCTCACAGCCATGTTTGTTTTCTGGCCCTGAGCAGGGAGACATGAAAGTGGGGTGACCGGGTCTGTGGCCGTGACCCGGGGCGACAAGAACGACCCCTGTCGATATAATCGTTGCCTTTCTCCCTCTCCTGCACCCACCGCTAACTCGGCCCTGGTCTTTCAGGACGGGAGTCACGGGACTGTGCTTTGAAGTAGCGCACAGCGGGGCCACATTCGGACCAATGACAGCGGAGACAGTGTGAGTAATTATTGACAGAATGGTGGATTACTCACAGAGGTATTAGTCATGGTGAATTTGTTACATGTTCTTGTTCTCTATTCTGTAAGTGCGAATGGGTCTGTCTGTCGGTCTGGCAGGTTCATGGATTTGGTCGTGAGCTGGCGGCAAACCTGGTGAACTTTAAAATGTTTGGCAGAGAAAATGAATAATCTAAATATTTTTCAGTTTAAAATACTGAGGAAATTTCATAGAAAGTGAATCTCTGACTACCACCAGGTTTCAATAAATCTCTCTTTTGTGGCGCACACAACTTCGTAAAAGATATCGAGTCCATGCAGACAAAAAAAAAAAAAAAAAAAAAAAGACTGCAGAGATTTTTCATGGGTGACTCAAAATCCAACAACACAGGACAGATATGGTCATTAGCGAAACAATTCGGAAATCACTGAATGTGCTCGGCCCAGGACTCTGTACAAAGTGTTCATACCAGCAAAAGCAAACATGTTTCTGCTGGGAGGAAAAGCTTACACAATGAAGTATCACAGCCACACGCAATACTGTACAAGCATTCTGGGGCACCATCGGGGGGTCCAACCTTTTCCAACAGCGCGAGGGCACGGCCGCTCTATCATTGGCTAATCTTTGGCCGGAGAGAGCCAGTCATCTCTGCGCTCCCCTCTCATCCCACAACTAACCAAACACTGTGCTTGTTAGTGTCTCTGATATGCTTTTGTTTGTCCAGGCCACCTGGACATGCATCTGGTCAGCAAGGGAGTATGCCGGTCAATAGCAGTGACAGATGGACGTGCATTAATAACTGTGTCTTATGTGCCAAAAATCCACGAGCTGCAAAGGCTGACTTTTGAGGCAGTTTTTGGAGCTTCTGAAGCCCTGTGTTGTGTTGAGAGCACTGAATGAAACGCTGATTAGTGTGATGGGAAGCGCAGAGAATCAGAAAGGAAAATTAATTACTGTGCACGAGTGTTTCAGGTCAGTACTTCAGTGTCCCCCTTTCCTGCGCTAATAGAAAAATTACATAATAGCCTCCAAAGAGAAAGAGGTTTGGCATGAGGCAACCTTTTCAAATAATACAAGCGATGTGGAGAAATAATTAGGAGTTGTAATGATATGAGGCAGGAGATATTTGAGCTTCATAATAAGATGGATGACAATGCCCCGGGCTTGAAGCAGCTAGTGCACAAAGCATAGAGAGCACGTTACATAACCAATGTCTTTTTTTTCCGAATGGCTTTAATAAGGTATGCTAGGGCTGAGGCGGAGGAGCGGCTCAATTTATAAAAAGAATTTAGTTTGAAATCCCGAAAATAAAGTGTTGACTAAAACCACGTTACGCGTAATGACCCATAAATTAGACTTTCGCAGATAAACGCATCTCCAGCAGAAAGTTTGTGTTCAATGTTTAACACAGAGGGGGGGGGGGGGGGGGGGCGGGCGTGACGCAACCGTCAAAAATCCACAAGCAGTGTCCAGCACAGTTTGTGAAATGAAAAGTCCAATCAAAGCAGATAACACATTAACATCGTACACCTTGCAGTGTTCCTGCGTTGTAGTTTAGTGGCACAAAGTCCATCATTTGGTCATTCATTTCTCAACAACTTCCGATCGGACAGGACTTTATCTGTGAGGGATGATTAGAGCTGGAGAGTAGAAGAAGGCATTTCACCTGAAGCACGCCGTCAAAAAACAAAACAAAGAACAACATACCAGCAGTGATAAAGTCCTTTTTCTAATCACCGGAGAATGCCATTCATCATGTTAGTCAATCTGCGGCGAGCAATTTGGAGTTTGTATTGCTCTGTATTTTTAACTTTTAATATTCTGTCCATGCTACTAAAAGGTCAGGCTATGCTCAATCAGTTGACCTGGGTTCTAAGAAAACTGTATCATTAACCGGATGTCATCAATATCAATATCATCAATATTTTGTTTTGAAGAGGGTTTTAGATGCACAGATTAGATTACAATTTTTTTGAGCTAAAATAAAAAGCTCTTCCTGCATTTGTCCTGAATTGGATTTGCATTAGAACAGCATCACTAACACAAAAAAAAAAAACGCTCATTCCTCTTGTTCAACAGGTTACCAAATCCTACTTCGAGGAGCTGACGATTCATTTCCGAGCGAGGAAGCAACTCACAACGTTTCCAAGCGTGAACATAGAGAATAAGCAGCATCCGTTCGGTAAGCTGTGCATTTGTTTGACTCATTTTCGTTTCAAAGTTTCTGCTGAGGCAATAGATAAGACTCGAGTTGTTAGCTCTGGATCGACATTAATCATCAGTCACTGGAGCGAGAGGGGGGGGGGGGGGGGGGGGGGACGACGACTCAATATTATCCTTTAACCCAGATTCCTGCTGGTCTCATGCTTCAGCAGGCAAAAGCTTGGTGGCCGCTGTCATGTGGAGCGGATGATGGGATGAATGTTTGGCCACCCTGCTCACCACTACCTGCCTCTAAGTGGTGACTCCATCACCTCTCACATCTGCTAACTCATTAATACAGCCACCGGCAGGAAAAAGCTCTCACACACTGAACTGTGTAAGGCCCCACACGTATTCACACACACAAGTGATGTGAAGCTGAGTAAGTGAGGGCGTGCTCCGTGTGTATCGTTACACATGAACAATAATGTTGTTATTCAAACATCATCCCACTTTTTTGCCAAAGAGCGCTGAGTGAAAACACTCGAGAATCCAGCTTGTATCCGACCGGAGCCAAGCAGTACTGGAAGAGAGCGCTGGTCTATTTAAAGGATTTAAGAGCACCCGTCCAGATGCTGAACTTTGCGGTATTCCATTTATTCCCAGTACTCAATGTCCCGGCCAATGATATCCGAGTTACATCCGGTGAGCTGGGGGAAATCCTGGGTCTCAGTGCTGGCAGAGCCGCCAAGATCAGGCCTGCTGCCATGAACCTTGATGTCAGACAGCAGGAATGAAATGCTGCCTCTCAGGCCAGATAACAGAACAACAGGCCGGATCAATATGCACTTATCGTTTCAGTGGTGCTGTATTGGGGATTATGTGGGCTGAGTGGTGTCAGATTTTTCAATGATATGATATCACACGCCATCATGTTTACTTTCGAGGAAAAGGGCACACTATTGGGATCAACCGTCCTGAATGTGCATTTGGTTACTTTGCAGATAATATCGCAAATTGATCCATTTGGATTTTATAGATTTATATTTATGAAAGACGTAGATTGTCCTCGTGAAACTAAAGCCTTATTGAGTCTTTTGTTCATATCTTTATTTTAAAAGGAGCAATAGACAATGCTATATTACTTTATTCTGATCACTGCATTATATAGAGAAAACTTATACTAAAACATCACCTATATATCAAACTAGAAGGTAGAAGGTTGTCATATTGCAGTTTACATCCACGTCTGTCCTAAAATGTCACCACTTCATCATTTCATCCTATTACACATTAGTGTGAAATTGTCATAATTAGCAAATGAATTCTTGAGTTATGGCCCAAAACTGCTGTCGATAGCACAGAGGCATAATGTGCTAATGCTAATGCATTTTTTTTTTCCTCCATCTGAAACACCATAATGCGTTTTACATGGTCAAAGATTCATTTAAAGGTAGAATTTGTCTTGTTTATACATCTTACTCAGCATGGACATTTTTTTTTTTTTTTTTTTGAAAAGCCAAACGAGATGGTAAGACAGATTTTCCATTTCATCCCAACAACTCAAAACAGTTGAGATGAACATAAACACAACGTTGGCCCTGCAGCTTCTGAGGTTCCTCTTAACATAGCGGCAGAGTTTTTCCCTGACCACTCTTAAGTGTAGAAGAATAAGACGAGTCTCTTAAATGAAGTGTACCCTTTTGTTTTATATATTGTTCAACGTTTTCAATAAAAAAATACATTAATTTGTACAATTATGGACGTGGTAGAATAAAGTACATGGCGTGAAAACAGACAGAAAGACGGACACACATGTGCTTTACAGACAGAATAACAAGCCGACCATATATATAATGTTCTTTCTCTCTGAGGTCAGCGACCCACATCCCACAAAGAAGAACCCCACCTTAACGACTACTTTTTTATATTATTGTATATGTTATTATGCTGTACAAATTACACCGCTCTTTAAATAACCTTCACTGGGGCTCACCTCGTGCTTTTTGAGATCAACCAGGTTGGAAAAAAAAAAAAAAAGTGTCTCTCAGGACAGCAAGGTCTGAACCTGCTGAGGTGATCTGGGAAGCAGGTTCTCTGGGTCTTTGTAGCCGTTAGCTGGGCTGGTGAGCGCGGTGTGAACCTCCACATAGGCTCTGCACACCAGCTCTGTGGACTGACGGAAAATCTGCTCCCTGCAAACACAGATGAAAGCTCTTTACATGTTTCTACTCAGAAAAACAAAAGTACCAGCAGTGAGCGGGCCTTTTAAAGCCCAACATTGCAGGTCTAAATCAGACGCTGGAGGAGCTGAGTGAGTTAACTACAAGTAACCAAGTTTTCTCCTAATGACTTGTGTTTCTTATGTTCAGTGAGCATTGTGTGCCCCCGCTGAGTGAAAACAATAAGTGGCAGTATGTGGTGCACACTGCCATCTATGGATACATATCACCGCATAAATGCAGAAGCATCAGGTGTCAGCAACATATACCGATGCAGCAAAGAAAAGAGATCTTATTCCCTCTAATCATATTTGCTGTCGTATAATCTAAAAAAAAAAAAAAAGTACAGTTTCATCTTTCATTTCATGGATTTCTGGATCCATCTCTACAAATGTTTCAAATCAAATTCGGGTTATGTCATACAGATTTTTGTATTCTTTTAGTGCTGCAAAAAAAGTTCTTAAGCAACTTTTGCGTACGTCACTTGATGACATTTTATAGACCACATTATTAATCCATTAAAACAAGATAATAGTTACATTGCAGGGCTATTTTCTTTGTTGCTTACTTTAAGGCAACATGGATTTATAACTCACTTGGGGCATTTTTTTTTTTTTTTTTTTTTTTTATATCTAACTAGAAACAACATATCTTGTTCCGTTTCTTTTGATTTTGTTCATCATTTTAGTTCTAAAGTTTGATTTCCTTTCAAAATAATTCAACATATACCTTTTAGTGAAGGACATAATGGGACTACTTGCAATGGAGTACAAATGGAGGACGCGACAGGCGGACTGAAGAGCCCAGTGAGAGGACCCAAGGACACAGTGGGAGCGCCTCCGTTGTATCCAACTCAGGCTCTTGAGAACCATATTGTTTAATTGGCAAACAGAGGACACAGTGCATTTGGTATGGAGTAATGTTTCATATGCAGCACTATGGTTCTAATGCGAACTGTGAAACGATGTGAGTCTAAAAGTAAATTCCCATTATTTGTGAACTCCAGGAGCCTTTTCAGAGTGCTGGCGGGTGTTTTTGTGTGTTTAGGTGAGCAGAGAAGCAGACTTGAGAGATAGCGAGAGAGAAAGAGAGAGAGACAGAGAGAGAGAGAGAGAGAGAGAGAGAGAAAGACAAAGAGGAGGAACGATTTCAGGGAACGAGTGTGAGTGAGAAATGGACCAGAAGCTAATTAATGGCGTCCTGCCCATCAGTCCTCCCATGTCCATTAATAGAGAACATTAACCTGAGGTACAGAGTGCTCCTCAAGCCTGCTGCACTTCCCAGTAAACGTGACTCATAGAAAGAGCCCTCCAATGTAGCAGCTGGATTGAACTAAAAGCATATGAATTTCCTGATCAGTAAGACAAATACAGGCAGTCCTGCCGACCACTCTCTCAATGTTTTGGTGGCTTTAGCAATTTAGCATCCGAGCTTGCCATGCATTTATTTGAGTGTTTTGTTTGGAATGCAGTAATGATCGTATTACATCAGGGACACTAATGAATGTTGAACATTATTGCGCCGGCGCTCCTGCTGTATTTTTATCACTCTGAGAATGCTGTATACCTTGCTGAAACACCATGTTGTAAACATTTAACACGCCTCATTATTGCATTGTTTGCCGTTCTTCCCCCGGACAGAAAGAGCTATTGTCAACAACTGGGACAGGAACTCACTTGATGGCCGCACTGAGCAGGAAGTTGAGCTGTGGCATCACAAGAGTGTCAGGTGACGACAAGTACCGATCGAACTGGACCTGTTGTTTGTGGGACGAGTCAAAGAATTATGATTAGTAAGTTTATATTTATTGATTCCTGCAGAGAGATTAGCTTCATTAACACACACACACACACACACACACACACACACACACACACACACACACACACACACACACACACACACACACACAAACTCACCATCGCTGCTTTCACAGAGGAGCCGTCCAGGCTGGGGAGGAGCGACAGAGGACCCTGAGACAGAAAAGTCAACATCAGCTTGAAATCCAACTCGAGGTCACAGTGTTTGAACAGCAACAATGTTGAATCTCAATTCATTCACATTTGTCAAAAACTTTTCTTCCTTTCTCATTTGTCTACTACCCCTCAGGCAGCTACTAAAATGGATTATATGATGGCTGAGGGAATGATTTTAACTCCGACCACATGGGCGTATAATGAGGATCATCTCTTTTTCTTTGGTTTCAGAGAAAGTTTGTAAAAAAACACACATCATCATTGTGTCTTACCGCTTCCTACCTTTGATCCGTCTCATAATAAAATGTCACATTTATCTCAATGACTATAAATAGTGCATGAGCATCAGTTCAGGACACTTCCTTTGTCATGGTGGATTACTCTTTAAACGGCTGATTGGTTGGTTGATGTCATGGGTTGTTGTAACTAAATTATATGGGATTCAGACCATTCGTGTTGAAAAACTACAAAGAGAGTCAATTTAAGTAGGTAAGAGATTCATAATTTAGGTGATTTGATAAGTTCTGTTTATGTTTAGCCCTAATTAACAGTACAAAAGTTGTTTATCGGGAGAAAGAAAAATGTGTTTTTGAATATACTGAACTTGTACGCTGCAAATCTTGTTTTGTCAACGGAGAAAAGAAGATAAATATCCTCCCTTACTCTTGATCGCTAACGACATGACTGACTTTGTGTGAACACAACAGCTGGTACCTTTAAGGCAATTAGTTGACACCGATTATCCAGAATGGCAACATTAAGTCAAGCTTAAATGCCTTAATTGCCAACATTAAAAGCAGCAAATAGAAAGCAGTGCAAGGGTCGAAGCTAGAGAGCGCATAGAGGGATTTTATGAGGATATGGGCACATTAACAAGCCTGCAAAATCATCGGCTACCTACGAGCCATCGTTGTTTTCATCACGGTTGTCTCGTATGTGACTTGTTCATCTGATGTATCCCAGACAATAACAAGGAGAAAAATGTCAAGCAGATCTTAAAGGTAAACCTAAAAAGTCTAAAATAAACTTTGGGAATTCTTTTCAGTCGTTGCCATCTGGTATGCCGTCGAGTGTGGACAGCTACACTTAATCTTTTCAAACAGAGGACTATTTAAAGCAAACCCCGAGACAGGCCACCCGAGGAGAGAGGTGTAGTCTGCGAGAAGAATGACGGTTCTTGATTGAGCTTTGCGTTGAGCTGCAGCAGCAGGGTGTGGTGTGTCCTGACATGACCCAGGGTTTCAAGACTCGCATGCTAAACCACAACTATGGGTCTCGGTCAGCGCAGTGTGTTACAAAGAGGGAGGAACAATCCAGGGCATCGGCTCTCTCATTTGCACAGGACCGTTCTGGAGAAGCTGGTATATTTGTCATAGAACATAATGTGATCTGCCTCCCTCTCTCTCTCTCTCCTTTTTCTCATCTGAACATGTGATTGAAATGCTATTACGCCCTAATAAAGACATTGGTCATGTGGTAACCATAGCGATAGCTAGTGTAAAGCCAAAAGAGCTAGTGTAAACAATATTGTTAGGGCCTTTAAAATACAAAAAAAGGAGACCATTAGGGACTGTAAGAGGAAAGATGAGAGGGAGAAAAAAAACCACAGTTCTTCACAGCTCTATAACTTGATGAGTGAGTGCATGTGAATGTGCAGTGGAGTGCTCCATGCGAGACCTGCTCAGCGCTGTGCTGCTGGACACAGCTGTAGATGTAACTCAGCCCGGCTCGGGTCAGCACGAAGGACGCCTGCTCGTTGATCAGGGTGTCGAGGTGAGCCTCGATCTAGAAAACATGGGGGGGAGAGAGAGAGAGAGAGAGAGAGAGAGAGAGAGAGAGAGAGAGAGAGAGAGAGAGAGAGAGAGAGAGAGAGTAGTTTAACATCCGGTCCAAGCCCGCATTGTGGACCGATGGTACTTGTGGTTTGATAAGAGAACCACTGTGCTATTGATAATGAAACTTCCACAGGAGCTCTTGTGGTGCTCAATTACAAAAGACGTGCTAAAAATAGAGGCTAGATGGCGCGTTTGAGCATGAACAACAATGCATGACGCACACGCCTTTATTAGATAGCAAATTAAATCTTTTTAATAAAAGATTTGGGCTCTGTGGGTTTTATTGAAAGGAAGGAGAATCATTTACAACGGACAATGCCTCTACGCACGGACAATGCGAGGACTGTAAGGTGAGTGTCAGTGTTAGATGACATCAGTTTCAGTTGTCTTGTCTAACTAAGGTTTGGTCTGTCGTCATTAGTTGCATGCCCTTGACTAATTGTAATTAAATGTTAAATACCTACAACATGAATCAACTAATTTCATTGTCTGACTCACTATTAAGGTGTGCGTGTGTGTGTGTTTACTATTAGGACAGACCTGGAATTCGAGCATCTCAAGCCTCTTGTCAGTGAACTCAAAGAGAGCCAAGGTTGTCTTCATGACATACAGGGAGTTGACCATGTAGGTAGCCATGTCAGCAGTGCCGAGGTTACTGGCAGACACAGTACATAACTGCAGGAGGGGATCCAAGATGCAAGAGAGCACCTGGGAAAGATAAAGGAAGAAGAGATGAGTGGAATATCATTGGCGGGTGACCAAAAACAATTGAAAATTCAGAGCAATTGGTTCAATATGACTATGAAGGGGGAGACGTGTTTGACTTTTCTGCTGTTTGCATGCGAGTTCACCTGAGCAAAGTCAGCCTGACGGGCATCCAGAGGAACCACCGACGAGTCGTGGGAGGCCAGCACCTCCCTGAGGAGGGAGAGGGTCTGGGTGAGGGAGGCTGTGGGTCCCAGGTCTGCGGGTGGCAGCTCCACCTGCCCAGGCGGAGACGGGCGGAAGAAGACAGGATGTTAGACGATGGTGCAAAAGGGGCAAAAGTTATTCTTGCAGAGATTAGTTGGGCTGTAGCCTTCACCAAGACAAGCGGTCCTCGTAACATTATCAAGGCATTAAACTTCCCTAATGAGCAGCATGACAGACCGAGTATACGACTGCTTCCTGCTGCTACTCTGAGCCTCAGCTTGTTCACAGTCAGTAGAGCTTTTTTTTTTTTTCTTCTTCTTTTTTTTTTTTAATGAAGAGGGTTTTGATTTCATTGGCTGCTGGACACACAACACAGAACTGAGCCCGGCCACCGTTGTCCACCTAATAGAGCAAATTATGAGAAGGCTGTGTTCCTGGCATTAGCTGGAATTGACACCAAAACCCTGAGGACCTCCAATTTGATTAACACCGAGCTACAGGATAATTCTTGTAACTGCTATTGATCAGGACACAGCCAGCATGTTATGTGGAAGAGGTCCCGCCCGTGCCGAGGTATATTTGGACGGCAATTTAACTAAACCGTAACAAGTTTGGTGTTTTTTGGCAGCGTGCGCCATTTGGATGCGGTGGCCAGCAGGCTGAAGCTGTTTACAAGCACAAGTGCTTCAGAAATAGCCTTGTTGTCTTTGAGGGTTTCGACGCAGAGCTGAAATACACAATGAGTGTCCACAGGGATCACACTGAACTTCTGCACTGTCATTTAAGCGTTGTTAATGAAAGAACGAGGCGAAAAGCCTGTATTTTAAAAACGTCTTCTTCCTTTTCTTCTCAGGTGATGGCATCGATTACCTACCAGTCACTTTCTCACATCTGTACAAGAGATTCATTGTGGAGTATTCAAATATAAATCCTCATCCTCATACTGTACCTTGTCCATGAGTCTGCTTGCATGAAGGCTCAGGCTGTTGAAGAACATCTTTTTGCTGAGGATGTGCATTTCTTCAATAGTGATGAGCAAAGAGGCCACACTGGTCCCAATGATGGAACTGGACAAAGATCATTGATTATTTACATTATAAATAATATGCGTCTTTTGAAAACACAACACAAAATGCTCATTGGAGCTTGTCCAAGAGCCTAAAGTGGCATCTTCAAATTGCTTGTTTGTCCATCTGACTGCAAAACAAAACAGTTTTCAATTTACAATAAATCAAAAAAATGTATCAAAGTATGTTTTTTTATTTTGAATGACTTAAATTATTAACCGATTCTGACAACTGTTGCCCACCGAGTGAGTTAACATACCTGATGGTGTGGTGGTAGAACTTGAGCAGGTTGGACAGCTTGTACAACAGGACAGCGCCTGGCTCAGCCACAATGACCTGCTCTATCCGAACCTGAGGGACAAGATCCAAAACACGCCGAGTGAGGACGTGAGCAGAACGCGACAGAAAACAGCACGCATTCAACAGAGCTGCTCAGTGTTTCTTTGACAGCGCCTTAAACCTATTTGGTTGCTCACTTTCAGCGGCCTGCAGACTCCCTCAGTGATGTGTCCAACCACCTCCTGCATGTTCTCCTCCACATCTAATGAGAGAGGAAGACACACACACACACACACACACACACACACACACACACACACACACACACACAAGCAGTCAGGGTATCTGGGATTAAATACGTCAATTGTTTTGAAGGGACCATGAAAACAAGCACAGTATTAATGAATACAAACAGTTTAGGCAGGTGACAGCAATGGCAATATTTAAACTCAGTTTAAACTCAAGTCTTTATTTGTCATTTACGCAACATTTACTGTGGCGCAGTAGTTGCCGATGAAATAATTGTTCTCAGGTTCCCTCAAACAATACTACTACAAAACGTATAAAACATGTGCACAAGTTAAAATGTAGGAATAAAACATATGATAAAATAGAATTGAACATAAGAGATACGATAGAATACAGTAGACGTGTATAGATAGATGGCCTGGATGTAATAGCAGCAGCTCAGCACAACACAATGGACCAAAGGCAAACCCTGTTCTGGACTGATCTCCCTACTCAGCCGTGTTCATTCTTAACTGCTATGAGAACCGGAGAAGTTAAATGAGGGAACCAAGCGCAGGATTAGTCCAGCTGAACTACATGTACTGGAATTAGGTCTGTTCACACTCTCAAACTGTTGCCAACATCTCCAACCTTACAGAACGACTGGTTACACAAACTCTCTCCAATTAACAAGCTACTTGTGATTCTGTGTGCCATTGGTTTACACCAATTTAAAATGTGCTACAAAGTAAACATTTCCAATGAGGGCAAGATAAAAACTAAATGGGTAAAATAGCTGTAGTTGTGATGGCTTTTTCTTTGTAACTCAAGGTGTGAAATGAACTGCAGAATGTGTGAGTAGCACGCAGGAGGCAGTGTGCGTACCTTGCAGAGTGACTTGTTTCAGCAGAGCTTCCAGGTGCTCTTTCTCTGAGGCGGTGGCTTGGTGCAGCCAGGCCAGCATGTCCCCAACATACCTGAAAGAGCGACAAAACAGTCTGTATTAAACAATTAAACAAGATGTCACTGAGGGGCCAACCCGAGGGCTAAACACACCACGCCGAGCTACACTGAGGCATGGGTCACACACACACACACACACACACACACACACACACACACACACACACACACACACACACACACACACACACACACACACACACTCTGGTGTTACATAATGGTGGAAAACAGCGAGGTTAAACTTGAATTACTGTATGTAAGCCTCTGTGTGTGTGTGTGTGTGTGTGTGTGTGTGTGTGTGTGTGTGAGAGAGCGTGCAAGGACATAGGGAGGTGAGAAAGAACTTCATGTTCTCAGAACTGTTGATGCCTCGTATAAAGTGGAGGTGATTTTGTGCTCCACACATGCCTGGTATTCTGAGAAAATCTCCCATTTGGCTCCGGGGCACAGGAGGAAGAGGATGTTGTACGACAGGAAGCACAGACACACTCAGACACTGATGGAATAGACATTTAACATCTTCTTGAATTGGATTTTGGACCTGAAGAGCTTGGAACAAAATCTAATTCACAAACATTTGCAATCATAAAATAATCACACTGTGGGCTCTATATATATATATATATATATATATATATATATATATATATATATCTTAAATATATATTAAAGGGACAGCTGTGTTTTAAAGGAATAGTAGTATATTACTGTAATATATTTAGACAGATCCACTGATTCCATTTGAATGTGTCTGTATATAATTTAGTTTGAAGCGTTGCAGTTTATAATGTAAGCAAAATCCTAACAATTGCAAAACAGCCTGGCATTACAACGTGAATTTGACAAAAGATTTAAACTGTATTTGTATTCATCGGCTCTGGTTTTGGCCACATGTTGACTGGAAACAGATTGAAAGTTTGATATAATCAATCCTGAATAATTCAAATAAATTAGATTGCATCAGATTACATCTTTGGAGATGCGTTACTGTACCGTTCCTATTTTTAAGGGGAGAACTCATCGTTTGATCCAGAGACATGAGTGCCAATATTTACGTTTTCTATCACAACTAAAGCTTCCTCTGGATTTTCTGACAGTAATGAAAGTCAAAGTTCAGAGAAGTACCTCATGGGGTCGTGTGAATGCATCTCTATGGGCCGAGGAGTCCCTCCTAGCCCGCCGCGGGTGAGGGCGTCGATGAAGCCTCGTACCACCGCGCACCTGCGCGCAGTCCCAAACTCGTCCAGCGTGTACCTGGCACAAACAGACGAGAAAGAAGGCAACGTTCAGCCCCCGAGCCTCATGGGAAAAGACGGTGGCCGCAGTGTGTTTTCGTGCAGACTGTGTGGCGGAGGTCAGTCGCTGACATACATCAACAATGCAGGCAGCTTTTCCCAAAAGGAAATACTTTGGGGTTGTTTTGATGATTTGGTGGTGGCGGTCTCTGTGACAGACTAAACAGAAGATAGTGCTGAATTAAGATTCCGGGAACGCCGGTCTCCGCTCTCATAGCCTCAACATCCCCCATGGCCTTGAACACTTACTGGGCACTGAGACAGGTGCGCTTCAGAAGATGCAGACAGACAGAACGAGGGTTTGCCATTAAAACATATCGTGAGGTAACGTGTGAAAAAAACGTTCTTCTTTGTTGTTTTGTTCTTGGGACAAAATTTAAACTGAAAGTAAGCTTGAGGAAATCTGTGAGTCCTCTGCAGTTCTTTGTTCTGTCCTGTACTAGATGGTATATAACGGGATTTTTCGTTTTCTTCATTGTGCATTAGTGCTTGCTTTAAATGTGAGCAATGGGCATGAGTAATACTTCTCATATGTACTTCAGGCATTTCAAAGCACTTCAAGATTATGACCACCCATATGTATTATATGACTCTCAGAGTGACTAAACCCTTTTTATAAAATAGATAGATTGTAAAGTACGCTGTAAACACACAGCTGTGACCCAATAAGCCAATTAGTTACCTATTGTTTCAAAATCTCAGGTTTTGCCGTACTTTTACTGCAAGTAAGTGTGGATAAGTGGTTGAAGGAGATGGACGGGAATGAGGAGGAAGATGAAAAAAGAAAGGAGACAGAAATTACTGAGCGACAAATTGAAAAAACGGAAAAGTCAAGAAACGAGCGCGGCAAATGACAGTGAACCACAACTTCTCATTATTGCTTACGTTCATCCCCTAACCCACTAAAAACACTTGAATTGAAAGCGGACTTAAACGGGAATTCGTAACTAAACAGACGAGGTAAATCAAAAACGTAGCGGCTGTGAACAAAACTCTGTTCGTTTACCATAAAAAATGATCTCATACGATGTCTCAAATATATCTGGTAATGTATTTAACGTGATATAAATTTAGCACTGTGTTATTCAACTATGAGGATTGGATTCATTTATGCAAAATATACACTTGGAATTCGTACTCCTCATACAACATTTGTAAGAAAACTTCAGACAGTTTGTTACAATGCTGATGTTTGTATTGTGCGGTGTCTATAGCTATCTGGCAAAGATGTTAGAAACAGAAGTGGTTCCAGAACATTTTTAGGGCTCCAGCTACTATTAATTTGAATAAATGAATAACTTTCCCATTTTAAAACGCAGGTCGACTTCTACTAGCGGTTGAGGCTCTTAAGGTAAACACTGATTAGCATGGAGAGGAAGATGAATTAAGGAGCAGACCATGCAACATATTACGTGTGTGTGTGTGTGTGTGTGTGTGTGTGTGTGTGTGTGTGTGTGTGTGTGTGTGTGTGTGTGTGTGTGTGTGTGTCGGTTACTTGTAAAGGACAGGACGGTCCTGTAAGGCTTCCATGGCTTGAGTCAACACAGGGCAGATATCACAGGTCTCGTGGGTCAGTCCTCTGCATTCATCTATGTAGAGAGGAGGAGCATAGGACATAGGACGAGAAGGACATCTCTCAGAATAGGACAGCATCCTCCATCGAACTAAACAGCTGCAGTCTTTCTAGTAACTCTGCTTGCTCTGTCATGTTGCCTTCATTGCTGCTAAATGTTTTGGGCCATGGTAACCTTGTTGGTAAGAAGAAAATCAAAGCACTAAGAACATTTTTCAATCAGATTTTCCCCATGAGCTGGTACCAAGAAGTCAGTGCTTTTACTTATGCCTCAGACAATACAAACAAGGAACAGGCAGTTGCCAGACGGTGGAAAACATGCGTCAACACACTCCACACTAGTCGGACCTGGAAATAAAAGTAAACGCTCTATTCAAACAATGTGCAGTAATATTTTGTTGTCCCTCATAAATAACTGACACATGCATATAAAAAAAAAAAGAGACCCTTGACAAAATAAAACTTCCTTCTACTCCATGTGGAGAAATGATGAAAAAAAACAACAACTTACAGTCCTTTCATTTGACCATTACCAAACCTTCACATTTTTGGATTTAGGTCTAAAGCACAGCAGAATAAGCGCCTGTAGGGCAACTCATAATTTAGTTGATGCTCTATATTGGGTTCTGTGGCGTCTGTGATCTGAATGGTTTATTTCCACTTCAATTTCAATGACAAAACACATGGCTATGCTGAGGGAAATTTGGGTTTCTGGCATTCTTTTGGCAAAACTCAGTCAGGGGTTATGAGTCACATGAGTCCTCAAATGTGTCCTATGCACGCATTACTTGCACTTGAAAGAATTTTGAGTGCACAAACCACCAAAGAGTAGAAAGGAGAAAAAACTGACTTAAATCAGTGATGATGGTGGATCACAATGAAGGTACAATGAGAGTCACAGTGAGTCGGTGTGTACTGTACTCACTCTGAGCCCAGCGGTAGAGCTGCTCATATGAGGTCTCCTGTAACACGGCCATCTGCTCCATGATCTCCAACCTGGAGCAAGCACACAGACCAAGAGCACATATTACATACTCATAACCTGCTGCATAGTGTCAGATCACGGGCAGGGACATAAATACCAGACCAGAATGTTATTTTTGTTCCCCAGGCATCTGTTCCACCAATCAGGTCGGAAATGAATTCAACAACTAGAATAGAATCACTGTAAAATAAAAAGAAATTCCATTCTGGAGTGACGTGCACTTTACCCCGCAGTTTGCTGGTTGGTTCGCAGGAGGATTTTCACATCCTCGTGGATGTGCTTCACTCGGCTCAGAGCTTTGAAGAAATCCTGGGAAATGGAACGACACGTGAATATTTTAGGAGCAATATGGGTCGCAAAAAAAAAAAGAAGAAGAAAAAAAATACAGCTTTGGTAAAGAAAAAGAAATTGTGGTGTGACCGCATTGTAACTGATCATCAAAAGGTTTTTAGATTAAAAAAAATTGTATATAGTATGAAGTGATGGTAGGAAAAAGGTAAAAAAAATAAAAACAAAACTCAAATAACAAAATGAATAGTTTATAACAATGGGATGTCTCATCAGAACTTATTAGATATTGTGGCGACATGTTGGCAAAGAGAGAAGTCCAAACACTAGAGGACAGGAATAATGGAAGAGGAAAGGCACACTAATCTGTACCCGACACGGCATCCATCCTCTGGGTGCAGATGGGAGGATTCTCTACGTGACTTCATTAAGTAGTCTACAGTATAATAGAGGTTACCTCAGTGATGGGTGCATCGCGAGCCCCTCGCAGCGTGGCCATCTCCTCATTAGACAGCTGGAACTTTGCGAGGAAGGCCTGAGCAACCTGAGCTCTCAACTCCAGCCGGTGACTGAGGGGGGGGGGGGGGGGGAGATAAAAGTTGTAATTTCCTTCACTTGCCATTGTTGCGCTCTAATATCCGTTTATGAAGAAATTATTCTCTCCTCATGGTGTTTTGTCATTTAGTTTCTGCTTATTTCAGTCTTTTCTAGTCATCACAACTTGTTTTGTCTGTCTTCAAGGTCCAGGAGGATTTTTTTTTTTTTTCTCACAAAAGTGTTCATTCCTTCCATCACAGAGTTTTATCACCTGGTGTTTTCTTACTGTGAAAAACCTGTCAGTGGAGGAAAACTGGAACAAAGTTGTAAAAAAAAAAAAAAAAAAAAGAATTAAAAAAAAATGCATGTTGTCAACAAGCTGTAATGTTTGGCGCTCTCCAGCAGATGGCAGTCATACTCCTCACACACACACCTCTGTTCATAGTGGGCTCAGAGTTAGACAACAGGAACAGGGTGGGACACACACACCTACACACACCTACACACACCTACACACACCTACACACACCTACACACACACTAAAGATATCATGTGCACAGAATAAATAACAGAGGAAGACAAGACACACAATAAGAATACAGAGCCAGATACCGGCCAGGTTTTTCTGTCACCATCAATAACAGCAGAGCGATCGCTATCCGTGTCACTAGAAGTGTCTCTGCACAATAGTATCCATGGCAACGGCCCCAGTCAAACAGGGAACTCTTGTCACGGGACAGCAAGACAACAGGGAGCGCTCCCTCTGTCCCCGCGTCTCCACCCAAACCACCTCGGCTACATTCTCTCCTCCCGTCTGGGGAAAAAACAAGGCCGGATCGGTAAATCAGCAGGTTGAAGAAGCCCAACATTATCTGACCATTGTCTCTCACACGCAGCCATTACCAGCGCTCAGCCAGCTGAAAGTAACGGGTTGTAAATCTGCGAGGGGGTTCTATGATTTAGTATTTCGGTGTACAGCCTCACACGCAGGACCTCGAGGCATCTTTGCCCTTTATGTGTTCCGCGGGTTGAGATTTGAGAAAGACGACAGCTTGGCTGTCCCAAGCACACACACAGGAGTGTCATGCTTTAAAAAAAAAAAAAGGAACTCGTTACAGCAACCTGGCTGCACACTTTCACTTTGAGACTTTCAAAAGCAATATTTTAACCTGTCACAAATATTTAGGATTACAGTGAATTATTTAGGTGACAGAAGACAGAAGTTATATTATTCATAAAAATCTGTCACTGCCCGACCCTGCATGCGTGACAAAAAGGACTGAATGGATTAAGAGAAAACACACCATGCGACGGAGAGATAAGTTAAAACAAGAGGCACTTCATCCACCTGATATACCATTACAATTATAGTGATATCTCTTTTTTTTTCTTTCTGATAACAAGCTATGCTAATGAGGTTATTAATTAAACTAAGTGAAGCATACATTAGGGGAACCATTTCCATGCGAACATGCTTGTCTTAATTCAACACATGAGCAACATTAACATGAAATATGTAAAGTCTTGTACAGAGAGAAGCGACTGTCGCCTCAAGAAAGGAGATTTTATCACTAACATGCAAATGTGAGCAGCGAGCTTTCTATCTGTTTCTGAGGAGAAACTGTGGAGCAAACAGGGAACTTCTATCATTAAAGCTTGTCGAGTTCTTATCTTCACAAGATCGAGAGGAAAAGACAGAAATGCACACGAGAAAGAAAAAAAAACGTCAGACGCACCGGTTTTATGGGACATAAAATTAATTGGCCATCCGATCCTAATAGGCATCAACTAAAGCTTCCCAGGCCTCATCTGATTGGTCACATTTAACACGCCATAGCTTGGACTTTCATTCATGAAGCAGTTATGCCACAGACTGCATTCCTGCCAACGGTCGGTGCCTTTAAACCGGGTTGTGTTCACGGTGTTTATGAGGGGAGTAGATTTGAGTGACTCACTGATGTCGTATTCATGACTTTATAAGATTTAGCGGTAGCTAACTTTGTAATATCCTTCGTCAAATAAGGCTTAATTGACACTGAAATGCAGAAAACACAAAATGATTTACAATTTCTGACTTTTTTAAAAAAAATGTTATTGTCAGTCACCTGTGTTCTCAGGGTTAAGCCACTTGACCGGCAATTATATCATTTACTCAGCCGCCCTCGAGAGTTTCACTTTCAGGCAGCCATTGTTCCCAATCACTTATTCATAAAGGCTTCTGTCTACGGACGTGTCCAACTTCATAGACATGGGAGCGCCAGCGGGAAAAAAAAAAAAAAAACTGTGCAACGGATTCACCTCCAGAAACTCGTGTTCAGCCAAAAGTGACAGACCTGTTCCACCAGGACGTAAATCACAACAAAGACACACAGGCTGCACACGGCGAGGAGGAGGAGAGGGGGATTGTGGGAGCTGGAGCAGAGCAGAGCGAGGGAACGGCGGGCTCGTTCTCTACGGCGCTGTCAGGACGCGACACGTTCTTCTCCCGACTGCAATTATCGAATACCAGAGAGAGGAAACAATACTTGAGTGAATCTGCAAAGTCACACTGCACTGGCAAGTATATGCGGACACTCTGGGCTGGTGGTTCACAGACAGAACTCAAATAAACTCAACATGTACGCTTTTCTTGCAGAATATGTGAAAAGTGGAACTAGATGGTTACATAATGTTACGTGATGGAATGAAACACAGTTACAGTGTTTGTCTCTTTGTTTGTGTGTGATTTTTGTCCGTCCAAGCAGAGATATCGTTGAAGCAGTCTAACGTCTGATGAACAGCTTCGTCAAACTGTTTAATAACCTGGCAGAGCTGAGCTGATGGTGCAGCACCAACGTTTATGAAACACGAGAGCTTGATCGGTGAATAACATTTAACTGAACGTATTTCATTTTATTTTAATTGTTTCATTGAAAAATGTGATTTCTATGTAAAGATTTACAGGACTTTTTTTTTTTTTTCTTCTCATTTCTGACTGATAATCCATACGGAATGAACGATGCGGGGATTGAGTGTTCTCTGTGTAACAAGCGAACGTCCCACCCTCTCATAAATTGTAAAACCATGTGGGTCGATTGTCCATTAAAATCTATTAGGGGCCATTTTAAAAGGCCTGCGTGGAAATTTTGGCATTCACAACGCCGTTAGTTAGCCACGCTCCGATGATCACAGTCACATCAGACAACACAAAAGGCACACTCACACAGCCGCGCGCTCATTAACAGCCAGCTGGGCCTTAATAAGGCTGGAGCGTCCCTTTACACAGGTCGTCATTTACACTTTGATGTCCCTGATTGTTCTCTGGAGGGTTTCAGACCTCTTGATGACCTAAGCAGACATCATACTGACAACATTTGCTTTATTTTTTATTTATTTTTTTTGGGAAATTTGTCTCACTAACACACAGGGCTCCATGTCTAACGATGCATCATAGGCTGTAGGAATTACTGTGGTAAATGCAGGTAAATCTTAGTTGTGGTTATTAAATAAAACTACTTTAGGCCTTCTGCGGCTACCTGTGCAGTTCAGTGATAGCTGGAGAACTAAAGCAACAGCTCCGGCTGCTCCTGAGGTCACGCAACATCCGTCGGTGAGACGCCTCGACTTGTTCAGCAGATGACATGTCGCGCTAACGCAAAGATCACACGGCGCGGGACAGCTGGCTCGCGTTACACGTTTCATTATGGAACAACACAAACACCTATCGAGTGATCTCGCTGACAGCGTCTGTGAACGGGGCCGGACCGAAACAAAAGAGCAGACAGACACGGGGTCGTCGGGCCCAACCTCTCCCACCTTTGCTTCTGCACACTGTGACACCGTTTCATTAAAAGCTGACAAATGACACAGTGCCACTGCATGGCAGATAAGATAGCAAACAGGTCGGGACGAGCCTGCTCTGCCAGGTAAATACACGTCAGGCAGTGCTGCCCTATAAGCCCAAAAATATGAGATACTGCTGATAATGTAGCGCTGCTGTAATAACAGTCAACAGGAGCAAACCTAACTTGGGACTGCAGAGGATTGTGTGACCGAGTGGTGCGGTGCAGAGGGCTGACTGAAGGAGGACAGCTTGACTGCACGCTTCCCCTGGCAGCTCTTCTGAGACAAAAAAAAAATCGCTAAAGACAAGGTCGAAGCCCCGCATGCAGACAGCAGCCCGTCTGGCTGAGGGGTCATTGCAGCTCCGCGAATGAAAATGTCACGCGGACAAACAGCAGGTCCCAATGGGACCTGCTGTGCAAAGACGGGGCACTCAAGACGGGCGGCCGTGTGAAACCTCTGACCAACTGCCTTCATAAAAACAAACAAAAAAAGACCCCCTTTACAAAACGATACCACTTGTATTATCTCACTGCCTGCACGTGTTCTTTCACTGCCGTCAGATTCAGAGCCCACCCCTTTCCTGCGTCACCTGTCCGTCAAGGAGGTCCTGGAGCTGTGCCAGCGGAGCGTGGACTTTCGCCAGAAATCTACATCGTCTTTGCCCGCCTCCATGTCGGCTCACAAGGTCACTGAGCACCGAGGTCACAGTCGCCACGAAATGCTAATGAATCCAACCCCAGCCGTCAGCTAGGAGCGGCCAGGAGCGGGTGTCTTCTTTTCACAGTCCCGTCGAACACTCTGCAGCACAAATTCGTAGATTAAAGCTGGAATGTGGAACTTTTGTCAACCCCCCCCAAAAGAGTCATCAATATTCCAAGAGTAACAGCTGGGCGAGTATCCAAGATGCACTGTCTGACTCCACTCATGACTCCGTGTCATGCAGAGCTTTATATAATGGATCTGCATATCTGATGGCTCTCAATATGTGTTGTCAGCAAATCTGGAGGGGGGGGGGGGGGGGGGGGGTCATTTTTATTCTACTTATCGACACCTTCATCTGTCAGCTTCTAGTAAAAGAAAATATCTTTAAAAACACAAATATATAGCTTCCAGTGGCGGACCTGGGCCTTCAGTGCTGTCCTACTACAGTTGAATTACCTCCCAATACCCTCATTATGACGCCACAGCTACGGGTTTTTATTCGTTTCGCGTAAAAGCCGCATATTCACATAACACTGCAACATTTGGCAAGTGAAATAAAATGCTACATGAAGCTCAACACCTACAAAACACAAACTGCAGAGTGCAGATGCATGAAACCGTGCACGACGGGACGCTGCGTCATTAACGGACAATGCATAGAGTCAAAATCAATGTAATTAACACAGTGACAAGAACAAACTCATAAGAACCAGTCACATATATTTACTGTATTTTGCCGGTCTAAGGCGGCCGGTTCACAGCCGTGCCGGGATCGGCCGTATTTCGCCACGGAATATAAGGTTCAATCAAAAAGACATTTCTTTCTACAAGTCTACAACACACAACAGTCTTTTTAAAGACTCCAGTCTACAACAGACAGTGGCATGGATATTCGGAAAAATGTTAAACGCAGAATCACTGTCTGCAACACTAAAGACGCCAGCAGTCTAAAACAGACAGCAGAGCCTACAACAGACCAGCAGTCTACAACAGACACCAAAGTCGTCTCCTCACCACTACAGTCTGCCACACACAGCGCCGTGGACAGAAGAAACGACCAGAGAAACAGGGCTGGCCGGCCAGGACCTCCTCCAAAAGTGAATCCTCTGGAAGCGGCTCTCACTCTTGCTAACGACGAGATCGACCGTCTGAAAAAGCAGCTAAGAGACCCGGAGGCATTCAAGAAGAAGTCTGAGATGATGGAGTTTCTGTAGCAGGGTGCACGATGGTGAGGTAAAAACAAGCCGTCTGCAGAGGAGTCTAGAGGTCGCTGATGAGCGAATAAAGAAACTGAAAGGACTTCAGGGGACAGAGATCAACGAGTACAACAGGATGGTTGCACAATATGAGGAAAAAACCACCAACTCCTTGATCTCAGCGAGAAGAACGAGAGTCTCTCACAGAAGCTTGAAGAGTCTCAAAACCTGCTCGTCACCAAAGAAGCTGACCTCGTCCAGAACGATGAGGCCTGGAAGGAAGTCCACGACACTGTGGTGGAAAAGAACAACCAAGTCCTGGACCTGAGAGACCAGATCTGGGAATCCAAAATAACCGATTTACAATCAGACAAAGGTCTGGACGATCTATTGAACAAGGAGGTGGCTGAGACCGAACTGTTGGCAGAGACCCAACAGAGCCAGGACACAATCATCGAACAGTTGAAAGAGGAGAACATCTGTCCGACAGTAGAGAAGAAGAGGAGAGGATTCTTCTTCAAAAGCATGGACAAACAGACTGACGGAAGGAAAATGCAGAAGGACATGAAGAAGAAAGCCAAGGAGGACAAAGCTGAGCTGAAGAAGAATGACAAGGAGGACAAAGCTGAGATGAAGAATAAAGACAAGGAGGACAAAGCTGAGATGAAAAAGAAAGACAAAGAGGAGAAGAAGGAGACGAGGTTCTTCAGCTGGATGCATACGAAGAAGACGTGAGACGGCGACAGAAAGGTGGACGGGGCTGGAAATCAGTAGCAACATCTTCCTCCCCCCTTCACCGCTCCACCCTCCCTCCTCCATCTCCCCTTCCTTCAGCCACCCTCGGTCACAGCTCTGCCCCTTCTCTCCTGTCACTCTATCTCTCACTCACCTAATCAGCCACAACCCAGACTCTACCCTACATGCGGGCAGAGTCCAAGAAACTGGGCCAAAGATTTATCGGGCCTTTCAAGATCGAGGGAGGTCCTGTCTACACGATTCATCGCCTGCTTCGCTCCCGCCGCTGAGGGCGAGGTCTTCAGTACCTGGTCGACTGGGAAGGATACGGTCCGGAGGAGAGGCAACGGGTTCCGGCTCGTAACATCTGCGACCCCCGACTCATCGACAGCACCCGGACCAGCCTTCCAGGACTAAGACGCCGGCCGGGAACACCCAGCAGGCTCCCTGTTGGGACAATGAGGGTCTTTCCCCCGGTTCCGAGGAACCCTACCTTCAGACCCCCTCCACCCACCCAGCTGTGATTCCGACTCTGCGGCCTCGGAGGAGTTCTAATCAACAAAATCAAATAAAAAATCAAATCAATGTTTCTAGCTCTCTAATTAAATATATATCGTATTAATACAGTTGTATGACATGATGGTGACTATAAAGAAGAAGTTCTGGAATCTGTTTAAGTTTATTTTAACAAAATTGAAGCTGATCAATAAAATGATCAAAGTTACGTCATAAAATAAGTTCCAAATGGTATTCGAGTTTAAAAACAAAGATATTATTCTACAGTAAAAACATGTGACCTTCATCAGTGACGGGTTTATGGATATTTTTAATATTAGCATTATTTACCGGTATTATAATTGAATTAACAGAGAGTTGTAAACTACTTCAACATGTTTTCTTTGTGAATCACTGGTTCATGTGTTGAATACATGAAGCTGGACAGAATCTACGCATCGACACTTTGAAGATGCAAAGTGTCTCTGAATAACTGCAGGTAGTCGCTGATCATAGTACTAGTATCAATACTAGTACTATCAATACTCTTATTGGTTCTCTCTGATTATTTTGTGAGAAAAAAAAAAAGATAATTAATTTAAAAAAAGAATCAACACTGATTTATTATTCATATGTTAACAAATAGTGTTAAACAGCAACAGCAGAAATGTTTCAATAACTCACGATAGCTTCAACATAACGTCTAACACTAACTTATAACAACACAGCTGCTCCCCTTATTAATAACTATGTATGAAACAAATCAATATACACTGACAGACTTATTAGTTGTTACCTGAATCCCTTTGACTCTAGTGTTGAGAAGCGGTGCAGTCTTTAACAGTGAACGGCTCTATGACACTCGTTCCCCCTCTACAAACACAGGATCACTCTGACGGGCTGCTCTCCGGTCGTAATCGTCCGGCTTCCGTGAGATAAGGGAGGAACACAACGTAAACAAGAACTACTTTGATGTGCATCTCAAAGCCAAACATCACAGGGCCGTACGAATAAAACAAATGAAGTTGCGTTAATGATGATTGCTGCCCTCATTATGCAAATACACAACAGCGGGAGAAATATTCATCAAACTCATAAATCATTCATCCCTCCTCATCAGAAATAAAGATGTGCTCCTCCTGCCCCGCTCCACATCTCTCCAACGTCTGACACTATAAAAGGAGCTGCGTTTCACAGACTGGAAATCCACTCTTCAACTTATTAGCGTTGGCAGGTCAAATCTATATTTGTGCAAATATTCAAATGATCCACAAGTAATTCTTAATTTAATTGCTTGGCTCTAGCTAAATGGAAAAATACCCTTGGGTCAACAAACTCTTGGAAAACAAGGAGGCGTTAGCACATCGAGCGAGGTCCCACTTTCCAAACAACACGTGTGCGATGAAAGCGTATCAGTCGCAAAGTAGACCGCGTTGTTCCCGCAGTGTGGTTTGATTGAAGTGCTGTTTGTCTTGCCTGAATAGAAAAGAGGTGATTTCTCTGCAACAGACATGAGACTACAGAGAGAGTGAACTGATACGAGTTTAGCTCTGGCGAGATGAAGATGCCTATCGGCGACGAAAATGACTTGTGGCTTCAGAACAGATAAGGGGAGAATGGCAGTATGGGGTTTCTTTGAAATTTCTGAAGATATTTTAGAATAAAGTTGCCACCTTATCTCTCTTATCCCTCGCTGATATTCTGAAATGCTAGTTTAAAAGTTCACAGGCGGCCATCTCGTCATTTTGGTGATTTTGCTACAGTCAGACAGACAACTTGTGCTTGCAATGATAAAATAAAATTGCGTCTCTTGATTAATTCCCATATCAACACTTGTTAGAGAACAAGGATGAGTATCAAAGCTCGATCATTGTAATCCTTTTTATTATGGCAGCCCTACAATAAACAGAACCTTACATTAAAAGGTTCAGTTTTAGGAATGCTCACTAAACTCTACAGATTAACTTGGGACTGTACATTGCTTAAGTGTTGTGCATTAGACGGCAATACAATGCAATCCAAGAGTACCAAACTACTCCCACAAAGGTTACAGTAGAGCTGAATGAACTACTGGTGTATCTCCTGCAGCCACAACAGGCAAAAGTAAATATGTAACCCAATAACTAAGATATATGTATTTCAGAGATTTCTATGAAGATTCTCAGTCAGCCAGACAAAAAAAAATCAAAAGGTAAATGGATTTTCTGTTTTCTCTTTGTCTATCTTAGTTCAAGTATACATGTATATGTCAAGTTACAAGGTTAACTCTGGTCAGACACAGACAGACAGACACAGACACACACACACACACACACACACACACACACACACACACACACACACACACACACAATGTTTGCCTCTTTCACTTCACTCACTTTTCTCCCTGCAGCTTGTTGGTTTTCACTATCAGGTCTTGAGTTTGCTCCTTCGCCGCCTGTTGAAGAAAAGTTAATGAATCTGCTTAGCTTTAGTGAGTCATTATCTGAACAGGAGAAGGTTTCAAAAGACATATCGTACCTTTAACCTGTTGGTCATTTCTTCAGAACACGTGCTCATGGCCTGAACATCCTCGTGAACACTTTCAAGCGCCTTTGGGAAAACATGAAGTCACAGTTACAAAAGAACTGAGGCCGATTCACACAGGCAAATTTAAACACTAACTGTTCAAATAAATGTAGAGAAGCCTGCTCCAATCTCAGGTTTTCAGATTCCCCACCACAGTCTGTGGTCCTGGTGAGAGTAGCTGCTCATAAATTATCAAAAAAAACGTCTCCTTGAACTTAAAACTCTATATCACTCCCTGAACTTTAAAATGCACTTTCTAAAGTTTCTAAAGTGGATCTGGTTCTATTAATGTGAAAACGAAACACCATTGTTAGCTTGTGCTGTCTTATAACATATAGTTATTATATTAGAGATGAACCCACGTAGCAGCCTCTCCATGTGAATATGTGTCAACCCATCAAATGTAATAATCACCGCACAGGTACTTTGCCTGGTTAAATTGGGTTAGACTTGAGTGCTGTTTAATGGTAAATAAACTGTATCACCTCTTTTACGTCCTTAAATATCCGTGCAAAGTCCTCGTTGATCGACAGGCTTCGTCTCTCTATGTCACCGCGAAGATTTCTCCTGGTGCGCAAACTGTTGTCGGCGAAGAACACAGAGAGCGCCTTCAGAGCCTCCAGCATCTCCTGAAAGCACAGAAAGGACATTGTGATGTCAGTCAGCTGTTTGTGACGGGGGTACAAACCAGGTTTAAAAACTAGAGTCCTCACTGAAAGACTGCAGCAACACGCTAACGTTAACTGTTAAATGAATGGCGTTTTTTTGGGACGTTGTTACTGTGGTTAACCACAGTCAGTCAGGAATAATATAGTTCCCTCCCAACAGTCATCCCTGGGTGGGTGACAACGTCCCCCAAGAGCAGCATTGTGTCCAGTTATGACGCGACTATCTTGCAGGTTTAGCTAATGATAGCTAGCTATCTAGCAGGAAGCTAACCTCTTCCATCTTACCTTGTCATTGTCGAGCCTCGTCTCCAGTATTTTGTTGAGCTTCCTTGACAGCGGGTTATTGGGCTGAGAAGGCGCATTTGGGTTCTGTAACGCAGTGGAGCTATCAGTTGCAATTTCTAGTTTATTATCAGCCATCGTACACGAACACCTCCACGTCAACTTTCGGGAAGATGTTTTGGTCCGTCTGAAATTAACGTCCGGTCGGCGTGTACGTTCATGGAGGACAACGATACAACGTTCCGCTACGCAGTTAATTATTTTTGATGAAATACTTTACAGTTTTTTTAAAGGGAAAAGGCCACTGGACTGATGAGAATAATAACGGTGATGACATCATACAAATATAACTCTCAACTTTAGGCTTCCTCGCTTCTTGAAGAAGCTGTGTTAATATATTATTCCAAGTACTGAATAAAAACGTTGATGCCGTGTAACAACATATTTAAAGTCATTCTTTACAAGGATTGAGTGAGAGGCTCGTTTAATCGGTGTACTGGGTCGATATCTGAGTCGGATTAACTTTTAAAAGATAAGAGAGACGAGACCACAATTAAAAGAGATCCGCGATTTAAAGCATGTTCAGGAGATGCTGCGTTCAAGTACATTTAGAAATATTCCCCTTTTTTGAATCCTCCTTTGGTTGTGTAGAATGAAGATAACGGGGATAGTGGGATGACCTTGCGGTTAGTGAGGTGATGTTCCATCTACACAGGCCTGGGCTTGGTAACCTGTAGGCTAAAGTATGTGACTATCAGTGACTACACAGATTTCTCTGCTATTTTTGAACTGTAACACACTGATTATAAACAGCTGATACATTTTTTTTATTCTCTTGCCTCAACATGGTGTCAAGCAAATTAATACGTTTACTTCAGTATTGTTTAGTTATGGTTTTCAACTACTCAATCCTTTTCAGGTCAATTTGGTATTCTATAAGATCTATAATTACATTCTGTCCACAGACATCAGAGATACATTTTGCTTTTTTTGGTGCCCTTTCAAGACAACATTGCTCCTGTAAATTAATCTCCAGAGACACTAATAGTGTGTCTAAGTTATTAATAAGTAGTGTATCCTAGGCTAATAAACCTATACTTGTCTGCACAGGACATATCACAGTATCCTACACTCTATAAATCAGGCTTTGTAGACGAAAGTCTTCATCAATCACCTAAAGTCTTCCAAAAATATTCCTTTGGTTGTATTTATTGATCTACAAAACACATTAACAAAAGGTAACACGTTAATGTGCAAACACTTTTTCACTTGGTCTCAAGACGATAAGATACAAAGGAAGGCAGACTAAACATGCAAAAAAAATAAAAATATGATACACAACACATGAGCTCTGATCTGCTCTCTAAAAGTCCCCTCTGTTTCAAAATGCGACATGAGAAAGATCTATAACTTGCAAGTATTCACTAATTCGAGTGTGCTAATAATACTATAGGCCTACAACACTACTACTTTCATAACCGAGCTGCACTTGCTTTCCTGTCTTTCATCGTCACGGCAAATCAATTGAGGTTTACTAGATTCAGGATGGTTGTTTCCAAGTCTAGCAGTTTACGAGGCATCCCTGAATGCGTCAGGAGCATGAGGAGAATGATAGTAGCGGTGAGTCCAGCCTCTGGGTGGGGATTTGTGTGATTGATGGTCGCCTCCCGAGAGTGTTTCATGGACTCGCCCCCTCCCTCCCTCCTTCTCTCTCTCTCTCTCTCTCTCTCTCTCTCTCTCTCTCTCTCTCTCTCTCTCTCTCTCTCCTCTTGCGCTCTCTCCCTCTCTCTGAGCAGGAATGTGGAAACGGGGAGTTCAGTCAGTCAGCGCTGCACGTTTCTGCACCGCACACGGGAGTGAATAATTGACCTCGGTTAAATATATTGATGAGGAGGAAGTGATTTGTGAACAGATTCTGCGGTCACTTTTTTTTTTTTGGGGAGGGGGGAGGATTAACATTCTTCGGTCGAACGCATAATTTCCCTTCTCTTTTCCTCGACTGGAGAAAAGTTTGCTTTTGAGACCCAACACAGCTGGAGTCAGCGGATGGGAATAACCTCTCAGTGGACACCGAGCGCACTATTTATTCCGGAGGTCTCCCAACATGTAAGCTGTCTTTTTTTCCTTTTTCTTTATTCTTGTTTTCATGATTTACATTCCGGCGGTGTGAGCACTGCGATAATACAGCGAGGTCACCCCTAACGAAAAATCACTGCGATGTATGTTTCCAGTAGTCGCTGCTCCTGCAGGGAGTGTTTCCTCAACTACATGTCCGGTTACTGTTGGACTTAATGGGTATTTCATGTTATTATAGTTCCACAGTTGTTATACTTTCGCTCTGATATGTTTATACTATCGTAATAAAGTTTATTATATGAACGCTATTGCTGTTTTGTAGAAGAGTTAACGTTGTTGTCAAAATGAAACTAAATTCACAGTAGCCCCATCTGATAATGTTCCATTAATAGGCTACCTGTTGGGATGTACTGGTTGTTAATTATGCATATTCAGGGTGCCTTAAAGGTGCGGAATTTTGTGAACTAACTAGAATGCTTTATTTCTTTCTCTTGCATTCCTCTGTGATTATTAAGGGAAAAAGAGAATAACTGTTCATCTCATCTTATCATACTTGAGTTGATAATGCATCAGCCTGAGTTTGATAATTGATGAATTGTGTTTGCTATTAGTAATGAATAAAATCTGAATCGTTTTGCCTCTTATTAAACGATGCCCAGTTTTCATTAGTCTACTTATCTGCTTACTTCATCATTTAGGAAAAATCTTTCAGTACTCTACAGGAAAGGGGGGAAAAAAAGAAAAGATTATTCCAAAAGCCTTGATCCCACAGATGACTTTTTGTTTTGTCTCCTGTGTCTCTTCCTTCTGACAGGGACCGGGAGTCACTGAGAAGGTGAAGGCTGCTAGTGTTAAATGCTCACCGCGAGGCTTCCCCTACCACACTGCGACTGCTCATATAACTGCTGTTAGTTCAGCGACTGTGTGAACCGCTCGCAGGCTCGTTTACCATGGCGTCTAGTCTCACGTGTACGGGTGTCATCTGGGCCCTGCTGTCCCTGCTGTGCGCTGCCGCCTCCTGCGTTGGCTTCTTCATGCCCTACTGGCTGCTGGGGACACAGATGGACAAGCCGGTGTCCTTCGGCACGTTCCGCCGCTGCTCCTACCCGGTGAGGGACGAGGAGAGGCAGGCCACGGTGATGCTGGAGCAGTGCGGCCGCTACGCCTCCTTCCTCGGCATCCCCAGCCTGGAGTGGAGGATCTGCACGGTGGTGACGGGCGTGGGCTGCGGCCTCCTGCTGCTGGTGGCCCTCACTGCTCTCATGGGCTGCTGCATCTCTGACCTCATCTCGCGTACAATCGGCCGCGTCGCCGGCGGCATTCAGTTTGTTGGAGGTGAGTTTATGTTTCTGTGTCTGTGTTTCCTCCCCTAGTGGGTGATTCTCATCTGACTGCTGGTGTGCAGAGCCAAGGCTCTGGTTGGAATTATGAGGCGATATGGGGGCTATCAAGTTTGGATCTTAAAGATCACGGATGTCTTAATGGTTTGCTTTGCACTGAAATAATCTATGCACCTCCTAAGATGCTTACTGAGAACTGTGAGGGTTTTTAATGGTTGTGACTCACTTATCATCAAACGTGGTTTGTTCAGGAAAACGAGATCACATTCGTGAGGGAACATGGATGCAAAGACATCTTAATAACCGTGAACATCTCACCTCGGGCTCCAGTTTTCTTGGCCAACAAACCTGCAGTAAACCCAGAGAAGCTGTCGTTTCCTCAGACACTTGGCTCCGCAAGAAATGGAGCCCGGTTAAAGACATTGGGTCAGTTTACATGACTGCAGTTTAAACATAGCACACACGATTCTGAGTAAATATTTGAAAGACTGTTTAAAAAAAAATAAAAATACCACATTTACAAACTAAATTGTTGATTTCTTTGGTCTCAATTAAGAAAGCTTGGACTATTTTACTTACGCTCTTATGCGCGGCAGACGTTTGGCATCAATTCAGATCTTTTGTGTTTTAGTTCGACTGATGAAATGATTGAAAACCGAGCAAACGTGCCCAAAATATGTCAGCTTGATTTCCTGTTCTGGTTTTGATCCTTTCGATTTGAAAAGAAACCCACGCCCTGTCTCTTTCTCTTTGCACAAATGGAGTCTTAAGCGAAGGCCTCCACTGAAGCTGCAAGTTTCTCTGCCCCAGATTAAGAGGCTGCGGCGCTCCGGCCCTCTCATTAACTCATAAAACGTTTGCTCGCATACTGTGGCTCACCACTCTGCTGTTTGCAATCCCCGTCACTTCAGCCGGGCTTTAAAAAGTGATGTGACAGAAAAGCAGGTTGCCGGCAGATTTGACAGAGCTGCCAGGTTTTTTTTTTTTTCCCCAGAAGGATAAATCTGCAGAGGGCCACCACGACGTGACACGTCCTAGTTCTTAGCTGCTTCGGAACGTCAGTATTAATGATATATAATATGGAGGATGATTAAGGTGAAGGCTGGCTGGCTTATTCAGAAATGTGCACTTTTATGTAAGGAGAGCTCCTTTTAAGCTCCAAGCAACCCCATACATAGAGCATTACAGCAAGATGCTATTTTTGGTTATAGGATTAAAAAATAAAGAATCCTTGTCTGTCTTTCTTGCGGTTTCTCTCTTTTCGTAGACTCACAAATCCGGCACCGGGGTGAATTTAGATGGAGGGGAGAGCGAAGGAAGGCGGGGTCCAATACAAGGGGCACCGCTCGGTTCTTTTTTAACTTGAATGCTGGCGAGCCAAAGGGCAGAGACGTCTCAGAAGGGCTAATTGGAAGTGACACAATTGGGAAGCTCAGTGGGCCGCTCCGTGCATTGTCTTCCAACGCTCGCAAAGAGTGAACAAATGTCAGAATGTCAGGGTAAATTGGGAGAGAGAAAGAAGAAAAAGCAAAACCTGATCATTGAAACATTCTGCATTCACTTGTTATTAACCGAGACTCTCGCTAAGAAATGAGAAATGCCTGGGGGGGGGGGGGCAATACCGAAATGTGTGCCGAGTGATGTGATCAAATCTCAGTGATTAGCGGCAACAATGACAGGAAGTAAACGACGAGGAACAGTTGGCGACGCGACGCATTTTGTCTTGGCCAGATGTAACAGAGCCTCGTGGTTCGCTGTCTGATGCCCGGTGTCTTCCTCCTTTTGTGTTTCCTCTGCTCCTATTGTGGGCCACTAATGAAGAGTGTCTTACCAGAGAGGCCGGGGGCCTCTGGGCCGCCACGAGGAAAGCATCCACTTTAATATCTCCCTGTAATTTATCTCAATCCTAGGGAATAGATTAGAGCAGAGAGGATTTATCAGCGCTTTATCTCATTAGCTGCAGCCCCAGACTGAAAGAGTATACCTTTTAACAATAACTATTATTGTTGCTCGTCGCTGCTGCTGTTGTTGTTGTTGTTGTTTACCTCTTGTAATGCCACTTTCTCCCGGTTCACTTGTGGGCAAGTTGTTCCGGAGCTGGTTAATTGCTAATGGCAAAGGCCCAGATTTCCTCTCCGGGCCAGAGCGTTTCGGTCTGAGTATGAGACTATGAGACTGTTCTGGCTCATAAATCAAAGGCCTGAGCGCTCTGTGCTGCTTACACTAAACAACCGCCTGTGCGGTAATTTCTTGTCTTAGTTATGCAGCGGTGCAAACTCCAAGCGGCTGTGGCACAGACGGGAGGTTCAGACTTTAAAAGATTTTTGACTTGGATTTGGTTGTTAGGGATTTTGATTCCCCCCCCCCTCGCACCCCCTGCAGAGCCTCGCCTTGTCTTTTGGGTTCCTCATGCAGAGTTGTGCACAGCGGGGGGGAAACTGTTTAACGTTTGTTTTCCACGGGCTCGATACAAGACCTCAGTGTACCTTTTTTAAGTACTTTGTATCTCCTCTCGGCACAATAAGCTGCCTTTGATTTATTCTTTGGTGTCTTTTTCGCTGTTTATTTCCTCTCTTTCCTCTCTGCGCCTGACAGGTGATTTTGTTTTGACATTTTGCTATTTGATCGCCTCATGATGACTGACACTTTGACGGGCTCCGGGATTGGACGACGGGTCTGCTCCATCCCCAATTAAATATAAAGGATAGTGATGGGAGCGTGGGGGGGGGGGCCCTCCCAGAAGCTTTTTTTGTAATACTGAGTTGCTATTTTCACTTTATAATATTTCTGATTAGTAGGAGGCTTATAAAAAGTGAGACGCCTCATCTGCTCATGGGAGCTCTTGGAAATGTTTCGATATGGCAGGGAAACAAACTTAAAATTTCAAAAAAAACTTTCTGAAGTGACGGCGGTGCAGTTGGAGTTAAGAGAAAGAATACCGTGCTGAAAAAGGAGACAGTCAGGGCTGGATGCCAGATTTCTAAAAGAGAGTGCTTTAAATGGCTGTCTGTGCTAGAGCCAGAGCTAAATTCTAAAGGCATTTTAAAATAGCTATATCTGCACTGATCTGATGTCGTTATACATTTTGTTATGGAGGACTCTGAAGTTTTGGCGATGTCCATTTAGTGACACGAATTGCAAATTTAGACCCAGTTTCTACACCCCGTTGCCCTTTTCAAGCCAATCAATCAAGTAAAACTGCTGTGATCCCCGAATCAGAGTTTCCAAAGGTTGATTTGCAGCATGCGAAGCCCAAATAACATCACAAGTCACATTAGGAGAGGCAGTGATAAAGCATTGCTCCAAAACATGCCTTAAATCTCTAAGAGATATTGCCTTGACCCGCGGAGAATGTCAAATGGACTGAGATCACTTGAACTCTTGATAAAAATGTCAGGAAATATAGCTGGAGAAAGGCTATATTCTTTTTATTGAGAAGGTGCTGAACCGCCGCGTCCTTCAAATTGAAGGCGAAAATAACAGGGCAAACAATATGATGCATTGTAGGCTGCTGTCTGCCCTGTTTCAGGGAGTTTGTATGGTGTAGGCAGAGGACTTCTGCTGTTTCAGAGGAGGTGCAGACCTACTGCAAAAGGTTTTCTGTCCCGAAGGGATGTGGAGAAAAAAGAAGAAGTTTAAAACAGCCCAACGCAGCATATTTCACTGCCATAAGGGAAGGTTGTGGTCAGCAGGGAATCCATACAGTCTAATTTTGTCTGTCATTGTTGGGAGAAGTGCAGAGAACTCTTTACAGTTTTAGCAGGAATATTTTCAATGCCATCGCTCCGGGATGGGCTAAAAGCATGTTTTATTGATTTGAGACATTTAATGTTTATTACATTAAATATTACCCCTGGGTTCTGACAGTCCTTTGATGAAATGAGATGAGAAAAATGTGGGTTTTCTTCCCCATGCATCTCTGCGTTGTGATGCTCCCACGAAAGGTCTTTCAGAGAGAGATGACAAACTCGTAATTTATATGACATGCATTTATGCTTCGAACCGCTTTTGAAAACTTGCGAACTGGAATCTTTTCTTTTTTTTTTGTATTTCTTCAAAGCGGAATTGAAGATCAGCCCAGTGAGAGGGAAAGTAGAAACCTCATTTAATAAGGAGGAGATGAAACGTGATCAGGCTGGTTTGTCTGAACAAAAGGAAAGGTTTGTGGGTGAAACAATGCGACGCCCTGGGTCTCCATATGGTGCACAGAGCCTGTTGGCCGCGCTGGTTGAGTACCCCCCCACCCCCACCTGCCTCCGGTGAAGCTGCAGTTGATCAGAACCATCAAATAATTGGTACTGTTGCCTGCTGGGAAAGCTTCTCCATTTCGTTCGCTGGTTGATTGGCTCCGTTCACATCTCTGTGCCAGCATCTCGTTTGCCCACATTGGTGTGCGATGTCAGTAAATGAACAATATGAAGCCGCAGAGAGGATGAAACACATGAAATAATACTTTCAACTCGCGGTCTGTCTCACTGAAGTTTGCCCCCTCATCTTCCTGAGTAGCTCTATTGTTCCCCCAGAGGTGACCCGTAACATGTAATACAGTATCCCAGTCATGCGTCGTTCAAATTAAGTGTGTCGCATCTGCCCGCACTACCTCAAAGTGTATGTCAAGGGCATGGCCGCGAGCGATAAATTTAAAGACATGTAAATAAATTACAGATGGGCTGCTATTTTGGCTTCCACGATGTTGCCAAGGGCTATTTGGCACAGGAGCGTGTTGTCCTGTTCGAGAGCCATACCAACACAGCCGGGAGCTTTGTCCTTGTGTCGGCTTTGTGAGCTCTTGCCAGCTGGATCCCACCCAGTCCCAGAATGTGTGCTTCCACTCCCCTCTCACCATCAGCACTCATTTTCGAGAGGTACAACCAAATGAAATCCGCATCCGCACGAGGAAGGCTTCGGGATGAAGAGCTCATGTGTCCCGGGGGGGGGGGGGGATATTCTGTCTGGGGCAGCGTCTCTTGTCAGTCATGTCGAGAGACGCGAGACATTTCAGCGGCGATGGATAAATATTCCCAGACGCGCCTTTTTATCCTTTTACTCCCCAAAAACCTATCTGTATTCCTTCCTCCTCAAAGGCCTGCCAGTTTGATGTGACGATGATGGACTACACTGTCTCATCTGCCATGTAGGCATTGCATAAAGCTAATGAGATAGCACTGGCCCATATCTTTGAGAGGAGGAAGACGGGCCTTTTCACTACGGACACGAGTCTTGTGTAATGTTTTTTTTTGGAACGCTATCTTGCTCTTAATCGCTCGGGTTTCCGGCCACTGATGGTTATAAAGTGGACGTCTCTTCCTCCGGGTTGATTGATCACCTAAAGTGCAGACCCCTCTTGCAACACTGTAATGAGCTCATTGAGCCCGACAGCTATTTTTTTGCTCAACATACAGTTCCCTAAACCCCCACCAATATCACCACAAGGGTGTTTGGAGTCAGAGCGGTGAAACGAAGCCTTGGCACCGCAGGCACTCTATTTTCTCCAACACTCTATCTTTCTCCTTCACCCTTCTTCACCCTTCACTCTTTCTCAGGATGATCTCACACCTTCCTTCCCCCCCCCCCCCCTTCCCTTTTTCTAGCCTTTTGGGTTACAGTATTATTTTCAATGCTCTCACTCTTTAACTTTGTATTTCAGCCTTGTTTCACCTTTACCCTAATTCTGCTGTCTGTCCACCCCTCTGTATCCTTCCTCTCTCTATCTCCATCTCCATCTCTCACTCTCCTCCTCCTCCTTGGAGTGGGTGTGCGCGACGTCTGTCATTAAGAAAAAGGGAAAAAAATGGATTGGGCCAGTACCCAGTGACCCAAAGAGTGGACCTGGGCTCAGCCAGAAAGACAGAAAGAGTGAACGGATGAAAAACAAAAACAAAGAGTGAGACAGAAACGGAGAGAAACAGGGCGGAAAGCCCAGCATCAACAGGGATTTAGTTTTGTCAAACAGGAAGTCTGGGCAACCAAAGGACAGACAGAAGGGTTATTTCAGTCTGTTCCTCTGTTAAGTCATTGTTTTCACTGCCATAGTAGCAGGCGTGCTGCATATCGGGTTGTTTTTGTCACTCGGAAAACAAAACTGTTCCAGAAAACGTGTCTGGTGTGTCTGCATTCGTGCGCGGCATTAATGCGGCTGTAAAAAAAACGAGCCAGTTGTGGGGAATAAATTAATTTGGGATATCAATTTGATTGTGCTAATTGGTAATTTATAAATCATTGCCAAGCAACAATGTCAAACATTTGCTGGTTCCAGGCCAGCGAACCAAATGTGAGGATTCTCTCTGTTTCATTTATCAATGTAACTAAAACAATCGTTTTGGTTTGTGGATGTTGGTTAGACAAAACATGCACAAAGAGTTAGCCATGCTAGCGGCTGAATGCTAACACCAGCATGCCTACACGACGGCAGTAACTATGCCAGGATGCTAGCTGTTAATGGTATAATGTTAACCACGTTCACCATCTTAGTTTAGTTTTGCGTGCTAGCGTGCTAACATTTATCTGACATATTTATTGGAACTCAGGAAGCTAATTTACGTCCTTGTGAAGAGTTTGTTTGTTTCCTCAGGAGATCACCCAGGATGTTCTTCTCTGTTCTAGCAGACAGGGTGAAGCAGTCGGTAAAAGTAATTGCTAACACATATCACGTCTTTGCCGCTGACACCTAAAACAGTGAATATGTGTGAATCACAGCTCAGGCAGATGCTTAACAGATGGTGGAGGCGCCGCTTCTCTGTATCACTGGTGACACACATTGTGGAGGGCATGTTTGGTGTCAGTGCCCTAGCCTGTACTTGCAGTGAGCAATACTTGAGTCATAGGTAGGGATACAAGAATAAACCCCTTTCATGTAGCCTGAGCCATCTTAGTCCTTGTTTCTGTGGCAGATAAACTAAACCCCCACTGTGTGAACAGAAACACAAAGAGAGAACAAGAGAAAGAAAGAAAAAAAAAGAAAAACTGTTTTTCTCAACTTCCCCACATGTTATGTCTAATTAGAGATGAAGAAGATGGAAAGCCCACATTTGACCTGTTAGACTTCTCTGAGGGAGTCAGAGGCCATGAGTCTGCTGAATAAATGAATAAGTATGGATTGGATGGATTGGGCCTGAGTCCTGTGGGATAAAGTAGTTTGCTCAGTATGCATACCCTGTTTTACAGTCTCAGAGGCACCGTGCCTTTAACACTACAGTTAATTATACCCTGTTCCTCCTAGTGAGGGGGAATGTGGGGTCAATACTCCTTTTGTGCTGCCTTCTCATAGGTCAAACAGCAGGCCAGCAAAGAAATAGAATATGGGCCGGATTTGCGAATAAAAATGGCAGTGTATAATAGCCGAGAGAAGAGTCTATTTTTGGAAAAAGAATGCACAGTAATTGCCTGTCTTAAGTTTCTTCACTCTCAAACCATAGATATATTATATTTTCCCTGTCCCACAGAGCCAATGTGAAATACCCTCTTAAGAACGAGCAATTTTTCTCCTTTTTCGCCACTTTGACTCCTGGATGTCTCATTTAATTTGACTCAGTGTGTATGAGCATCTCCTACATCTCATCCCTGAGCAGCCAGAAATAGCATTGGGAGCTGCACGAAGAGCCAGAGCTCTCATGGGCGGTAATGTGTGGAAAAAGAGTCGCCTCTGTCTCCGGGTGAATTAGATCAGGGTCAGTGTGCAGCTCCTTGGAGAGAAGCTTTGGTCACTCCCAACACATGCGGCCGCGCTGCTAGACAGCGAGGACAGGTGAAGGTGGCGTAAAAGGCAGCTGGAGATCAGATCAGAGGAGGACAGGGGGGAGTGGCGTCACCTGTGCACATGCACTTGTCCGTCACCAGTGGCCCTCAGCCTGTTGATCACTGGGGCAGGGGGTTGCATGTGTGAAAGGGACATGTGCTCTTGCAAAGTGTGAAGTTGTTGCTTCCTGTGTCCATTTGTGTTTGTTTGAGAGTGCTGGTAGTTTAGCCTGCATGTGGCCGAGTTTATTAATGTCCCGTGTGCTGAGGCCGGGGCCTGCCTTCACTGTCTGCCTTAAGTAATGCTGGGAATTTAGGGTAAATATATTCTGGTGACCCCCCCCCACCCCCCACCCCGCCAAAACTCCCCCATCCTCACAACCACTACCAGTTTAATTTGAGGCTTTTAATGAGTGCGCTTGCATGTGTTGCACTAGAGAAAGTGTTAGAGTTGAATAAATTCCGCAGCTTTCCTCGTGTTGTCGTCGCAGCAGCGGGCAAAAATCTATATTTAGCTTGTGATCGTGCTAACAGAGGCAAGGATTTTACCGTTATGAATTCATCCCATATAAATTAGAGGCGCCAAGGCCCTTGAGAGAATGAGCGTTTGTGTGTTTTAGTGATCAATACAAATAAGAATTCCTTTGAAGGAATGGGCTGTGCATTCTGGGCTTTTTTGATGCCTTGCAGAAACACACCATCAAAGGCACCTTGGCGTAGTAATAAGCAGAATGTCACTCCCGTCATTACCATAAAATGACAAACCCGTAATTGTGCCGCATGAAATTATGTCTCAGGAAAAGAAAAAAAAAAGTGCATGGCTCAGTTTTTATAAGGCTGACACAAGCTCAACAATAATCTCCATTTTGTGGTCCAGGTCTCTGTTTGTGGAGACTGGGGAGGGTTTAGTGTTTGGGTGGAAGGCGACACAGTGTGATTCCAGTTCTGCTTTGCTTCCCAGACTCATTCCAGCTGGTCAGCTGCAGTTGGGTGGGCTCTCCCCCTTATAGGATCTGGTTTCCACAGCAGCAGGGGGTGCAGACCCGAAGCAGAGAGAGGGAGGGAGGGAGGGAGGATCAACATTTGGAGAAATCCAAGAGTCTTGTAGCTGTCAGGGTTTTGTTGCTTAAGATAAACAAGTTAAGCAACAAGTTGCCTTTTAGATTCAAGAATACAACACACCACCACCATTCTGCAGATTTGAGTTCAGCTCAAAAAGCACATATTTAAATTTGTATTCAAGCCTCAACAGTTAAACAGCACTTTGTTTACTGGCCTTGTGAGCCCAAACAGGAGACGAAAAACAAAACCTGGTGAGAGACAGAACCTGAAGTCAGGCATTAAACCCATCTAGCCAGCAGACAAAGGTTGTGAAAGTGCTCTCAAATAAGAGGAACGCCCGTAAGACAGACTGGCTGGATGTATTTTGAGCCGCTCTGTCCAAAATGCAGCCCTGTGAAAGCATAACACAGGGTCTCTGGAATGCTCCAAGGGAGCTCCATCGAAGAGAGAGCCGGAGGAGGCTATAAACAGGAGAGCAGACGTGCTCTACCCATATTTGTATGTGTTTGGGAAGATCAGCAAGAGCTGAGGGCCTTATATAGGGTTGTTGTGGAAAAACAGCTTGGCGGAAGAGCTGCACAGACCTGTCTGAGGTCGGGAAGTGATTGTTAAATGCCATCCAGAGACAATTGTTAGACATGGAGTTCAAAACCTGAGGAACTTGTTCTGACAAGTTGTGTCAGTTACAAATAGCTGTATGGTAGGTGGTGATAATGATATCAGCAGCGATACCTTATCTCTTTCCTCACCTGCGCTCCATGCCCGCTCCGCCTCCTCCTCTGCCACTTCCATGCCCTTTATTACCGTTAGTCACATATTCTCTTTTCTGTTTTCACTCAAGTCTTGCCTGACTCATGTGTGTGTTTCCTTTGCTTGAACAGAACAAAATGACACAGAACAGTGAAATGAAAAGCTGCAAAGTTCCGCTGCTTTCCAAAAGGGGAGCACGGGAACAAAGGTACTCTTTGATCCAGCAGAGTGACTTTGCTCTCTGCACTAATTCTGTCTCTGGACCAGTCTGAGCCCCCCCCCCCCGGTGTGGTTCTCCCAGGCCTGACGAGCCAACTACACCCGGTCACTGGCCCACGGGCTGGCCTGGGGTCCCCATGGCAACGGCGACCTGGCTCTAGTTACCGTCACATCGGAGTACTACAGAAACTTTTCACGGGAGTGATTGGGAGTCACACTGTGACCGAACCCCGGGCTTTTTAATCACATATTCCAGCTATTGCTCGAGCTGGCTCACGAGCTGCTCTCTCCAGCGGGAGAGGGTGAGGATAAATCGAAATTATTAAATGTGACTTATTCTCTGGCTTTATAGACTCACCAACATAATGAAAACAACAATCATCAGTGTGTAGCTCCAAGATAATACAAACACTCACCACCACCATCATTTGTATGCTTTGTCTCGTGGCTTTCATTTAAAATATATCGTCGCCAGAAAGAGTAATCTAACTCCATTCAGAAGCGAAAATGGGATCAAAATCATTATTATTTTCTGGTTCCAGTATCCAGCATCTGAAAGAAGTATTGATTTTTTTTCTTATGAAACACATGAACCTCAATTTTAGTCTCTACACCCAAGTGCTGTAGCATGTAAGTGCCATTGCATGGGGAGATTGGAAGGGAACCTCAAGGTTTTTTAACAGACACAACTAAAGACAAAGGTGTCACCTGTTCGGGTGACGCAGAGGGGAGGATTTGTAATTACAGAGCCGAGCCCCTGGGAGGTGAAGCGTACTGCTCCGCTGCCAGTGATATCACTCACATCTGCTTATCTCCAGCACCGCCAGCTAAGACTTGATCATTAGTGAATGTGTCGCTGTCGTGCCCGTCGTGATAGCGCGACTCTAATGCTGGTCCTTTGTTGGCATTCCCCTCAGGGCAACTCCCTTTCCTGCCTCCCGCTGCTAGAGGACGTAGAGGCAGGAAAACTAAAGCTATGGCTTGCATTAGAAAATTCTCAGGGGCGACTGCTCGAATGGAAGTTTCACAAGGCACGTATTCCTGTGATCATTTCAGACAAATAGAAGGAGATTCAGCTGATCGCTTGTCATAGCAACGTCATTTCAGAGGCTGTCCAGAAGTCAGTGTTGTTTTTCCCCGTACATTTGCTGGATCTCCGCGAGATCCGCCGGATCAGGAAATGAAGTCCTTCAAAGCTGTTCTGCTCAACATGTTTCTGCCTGACCGTGATGGGCTTCGCCATCTGACATTTGAAGATAACCACAGAGTAAGTGGTTGGCCGGAGTGTGCATTTTTTTTTTTTATAATTTTTTTCCAAACGGGAAGCACTCAGCCTCACTCATGACGGATGCCGAATGGCTCGTCTTGTGCAAAGAGGGAGATAATAGAAGCGGAGAAGTCAGGCACTCAAGGCCTGCTGATAAAACAGCAGCCACACAGCAGAGTGGACAAAGAGGAGCTTGTATTATTTTTGATCGCCTCCTTGATATTTGATTTTTGATTTCATGTTACATCCAACGTCTTTCCGTTGACCCGCCCAGAAATGGAATGTTACCCAATATCGGCAGTCTTTCCGCCTCTGTAACTGCATCAGCTCTCTGGAGCGAGGCGGCAGAGCTGGCTATTATAGAGGGAGGCGACTTTGACATCCGTCATCCAGTAGTTGCACTGCCCATCACCCATGAACAGCAGTGACATCAAGGTCAGTCTGTAAGCCATCCGGTAAAATGACCCAGGCTGCATGCACAAAATGTCAATAAAAGCAGAGACAGCTGTGCGGTGCACAGAGACCCTGCAGTACCCTTCTGGGTGTCGCCCACTAAATGTCCATTATTATCTCAGCATCTTCCCTTCCAGCCAGCGTCCGGAGCTCTGAGATCATTTAGCTTCCACTTCCCCGGGCAATGCAGTTGAAGATGAGTTATCCATTATTATTTTTCCTGTCAAAAGAGATGAGAAACAGCTGAAATGCATGTGGCCTTGCTGGCTGTTGATCCGTGCTGGAAATGTCATCTGGGATATGAGCAGGATTTTATTATGTATCTTGGCGAATGCATCCCTTGTGATCAACTTTTTGGATCGGACTGTGAAGCAAGAGCTGCACCACTTTATGGAAATTCAAGTGGCTGCTCTGCAGTCTGCTCTGCTAGAGAGACTGGTTTATCTGTCTATTCTACAATGGAGTTTGATTAGTAAGGCTCCACTGACCCGACTATTTCAGTCCAGATACCGATAGCCATGCCTGGGCTATCGGCAGATACCGAGTACTGATCCGATACCAGTGTCTCTCTAAAGTGTAACGCAACATCAGACTTGGCTTAAACATTGCTTCCTTAAATTTGTAAAATAAAATGTAACAAACTGAACTGTGGTTCATTGTTGAAATAATAAGTCATGCAACAGTAACTTGGTAAACAATCTCCAAATGATAAACCTTTTTATACAGGAATTACAATTCCAGTAGATAATGTTATGTATAGTATACAAACATAGAATTGAATTGAGTAGATCAGCCCCGTTGTCATCGATACCTGAACCAGCTATTTGAGTCAGTTTTGGCCCAATATATTGGTGTTGGTACATCCATCTCCACAGATTTGTTAAAACTGAGTTTTCCCCACAAAGAATCACACAAAAGCACCACTTTAAATCTTGTGTTTACTAGCAAAGTTCTCATAAGTTTCTCAGCAATAAATCATTCAGCGTGAAAAAGTTTCCCTCTAAAGCTGCCAGCAGTCATATAACTGTAAAGCATCAATATAACTACATTAAAAAGCCCATTTAGGATTGAAAATATGTTATAACGAGACAGGAAAAACTGACAAACAGTCTGAATTTAAATGTCACAGGTTTCAAATGAAATCTGACAATTTATCATTCCCAATGGTTTGGAGCTTTTATGTGCTGGTGAATCTCACAGTCTCTGCCTGTTCTTCCGGCTCGCAACCCAAAGGAAAGGGCATGCTGAAGCAAAAATGGCAAATATATGGTTGCTGGTCAATCCGCAGCTTTGCTCTCCATCCTCCAGAGACACTTAGAGTGAAAGACTTGAGAGGAGTGGAGCACTTTTTTTCCCTTAACAGTTGTCGGCCGGATACTGGCAACTGGCGCGTGGAGATTTCCCCGGCGACATCCATTCAGTTTGAAAAGAGAGCATTTATACCACACGTATACGTCACTCCAAACTTCAAACAAAAACGGTATTGGTCTTTTACAATTACTTCCAGCGTAGTTACTATGAAATCGTTTTCCCTGCTGTACTGTGTGACGGAGGGATAGCAGCCTGCATGGGTTGATAAGAAAAAAAACAGATACATAAACGGGATGAAGTAACTGATTGGTTCTTAAATACTTCTTTGGGCAAGAGTTTGTGATTTTTTGTTTTGCTTCTGAAATCGCGTCTGAAGCTCCCCTGATCCTCTTTCTTGGAAGGCAACTGAACAAAAACAACATTTCTAAAGCAGACAGCTCGTATCATCTGGGATTTAAAGGTGTGTTGTCGTCGAGCCAAAGTATTCAAACGGTCATCCTTCCCGACTGCCTATTGAAGGGCTCTCTCTCTCAGCAGGGTGTCGCCGAAGTCAGGAAGACGGCTGCCCTAAGAGCCACGCGATCTGTATGCATCACGATCAAAGCTTCAGAGTCCGGCAGTGTCCTAGCTCTAGGAGGCTTTGTTGTTCTGAGCGCACTCTTCTACCTTTTGGCGAGCCCCGCAGGCAGTTACACAGGAGGCGGGTGGTGGGTCGGTGCAGGGTGGAGACTCCAGCAGGCACCAGACCCGGGGTTTGTGACAGGGGCGTCTGCAGGACTTATTGATCTGTGAAAAGAGATATACATCCTCTCTCCGCAGCTACCGACTGACCACTACTTGGCACTTGATGATGAATGGCTTTCGGCTGCCTTTGCTGCGTACTCTGGATGTGTTTTTTTTTAATCTTCATTCTTCACATGCAGCACTTTGATCTTCTCTCTGATTTTGTCTTCTGCCTTCCGCGATCCCGCGTCCAGCAATTAAGGACCCCCCCCCCCCCCCTTCCTCGCACTCCAGCTAAACATACCATCCTCAAACATCCTCCTCCATCTCACCGCTTTGTGGTAATTACTCCGCCGTTAGACCTTGAGCTTGAGAAGTAACACCTAACCAAGGGCAACGTGTCGCGTGCAGAGCAGGACTGTGATTCATTGGCATGTATATGGCTGGCTATATATCTTCAGGAAGCAGTAATGGGTGGGGGTGATGGGGTGAACATGGGGGGGGGGGAAATGGGCTGTTGTCGCTTGAGTGGTTGCTAATGTGGTTTCGCCAGTGATAATATGAAACAATTGGAAGGACGATCTGTTATTATTATGTTCCCGGGGCCTAAACAGTACACACAAAGTGCTGCGCATGATCCATATTAATACGTACAGGGGTGCAGCTCATTTCCTCGAGCCCAAAGTGACGCCTTCAGATTGCTTGTTTTGTCTAACCAGTCCACTCCACTACATCAGGGCATTCAAATCACTTTCATTTGAATTTTCTGCCGATTGAATCTTTTATTATTTGGCTAACTGTTTCAGCAATAGTATATCCTTTATATTACTTTATAGAAAGGTTCTGAATATCTCACACCCGGGATCATATGTTGGCTGCTCCACTTTTCAAGTATAGAGAGAAGAAGCACTCCTCTCTCTCTCTCTCTCTCTCTCTCTCTCTCTCTCTCTCTCTCTCTCTCTCTCTCTCTCTCTCTCTCTCTCTCTGTCCACCATCCCACTGCTTTCTGCTGTGGCACGTCAACTGTGATCCAGACCTAATCTACCAGCCCAGTAGTGAGGTCCCTGCAGGGAACCAGGGGGGCCCCCAGGCCCAGCACCACTGCCTCATCCGTCTTCAAGACAGGCTGCAGGCAGGGGCCGGCCTAGTGCAGAGCTACGAGGGGCTGCTGAACCCCGAAGCCTTCATCTGGTCACCAGGTGGGCACCGGAGCGGCGACCTGCCCCAAACCCCAAACCCCCCCCCCCCCCTCCTCATTCGGTGAGCGTGTAAATTAAAATAAGCGAAGACGGGACCTTTTTTCCCTGCGGGGTGCCTCCAGCCTCAACAAGCATGCGTGACCGCGCTCGCACTCAGAGGTGACGGTGAGCAAACAGTCCGGGAGGTTGGATTCACTGGCTCTGCTGTTTGTGCCGTCTCCTGTTCTCCACAACGGGCTCCAATTCGTTTTGGAAGCCGCTCACATATCGCACATAAATATTTGCTGAAACAACATTTTTTATTTTACCCCCGCCACCACCCCCCCCCCCCCCCCCCCCCTTGTTGCAAATTTCCATCGTAGCTCTGTCACGTAGCCAGATTAGAGCAAACAATCATTCGCGCAGTTATGCAAACACAGGCACATGGTGCAGAGGCAGCCAAAGATGCTCCCCATCAGTGTGTTTGTTCTCGGCTGAGCTAAAAAGCAGGAAGACAAAGAAGTGTTTGCAAGTCATTTGTGTGCTTTTTTTTTTTTTTTGGAGGGGGCTTGTTGTTTTGTCACACAATGCATCCATCCGACTGGTTTGAGGGCTTCGCAGTCTGTTTTAGCAGCGTTGCGTGAATCTTTAGGAGTCAGTATTTGGCTTATTATTCTGGCTTGTATATAATTCAGCATTAAACATTAAAGCTCCGTCAGACAGACGGCCGGCCTCATGGTGAGTTATTTACTCTGGCAAGTACACTCAGAAAGTCTTGCAATCGTGGCAAAGTGACTGACAGGTTGCCCCTGACAAAGCTGCCGGAGGACCAAGCCCCTTGTTTGTTCCTTTGGAGAGGAAGTCAAATACAGCTTCAACAAACTCTTAACGTAACACTTCAGTGAAGGAGACAAACGGCCCGTTTCAGCTAAAGCCAGATGCTGATTAATCATCAGATTAGAAATTACCCAATTTTAAAAGTGTTGCAGGGTTTTTTTTCCAGCTGAAAAATAGCCCATGAAATGAGGCATTTGAGATAGCGGCTCATCTTTAGCCTTCCCTTCCCTCATTTCACCCACTTCTCCCTGCACCAGCACACTAAGTAAAGAATACATTAGAGTGTAATGAAATAAGGGCTTTTAAAGAAAGATCTGAATTGAGTGTCAGTCATGGGTAGACGATCACATTACCAGTTGTCCGTTGCAATGACTTTCCTTCCCATTAAGGGGTATTATGATCTCCTCTAAAATATAATTATGGGGGAAATGGACTCGTGTCTGTGCTGCTAAAATGTTCTGGATTATACAGAGAATTTCACTTTGCTGTTTTTTTTTTCTTTTTGAGGCTTCATTAGATCAGAAAATCTTCTTTTGGTAGCTCGCTTTCCTGCCCTACATTTCCTGTGCATTTACACGAAATGAAAGACATTGCCACCTACTCTTGCTCCATTTGTAAGTACAAATACTTGAAAGCCCAGCTCGTCTTTATATAGAGGTAAAAAGAGATTCAGACATGGAAGTCAGAGGGTAAGGATGGCTTTTAATCAGCCGCTCCCTCCTCTGTGCCTCAAACCTCATCTCCGTTACCTCCTCTCTGTTCCCCTCCCTTTCAGGGGCTGCTGAAGGTTGATGGGAGCTGAGGCTGGGGGAGGGTTGTGGAAGGAAAGGGGCTCTGGAGGCCGCCTGTGGAATCTTTGCATACCACCAGAGAAAGTGGGAGGGATTTTTTTTTTTTTTACCTCCGCAGGCTCTACGCCCCCTATCCCCCCCCCCCCCCCCATCCCAATGCCTCCCAGCCAGCATCATAAACTGTGCAGCAGCAGCAGCAGCTGGTGACAGAGAAGAAGACGGAGAGAGGAGCGACACCCTGCTATCTCACTTACCATCTTCTTTAAATAAAGGCCTGTAAGCAGAGTGTTGGGGGTGGGGGGGCAGGTTACGCTGAAGAGCGGAAGATGTGGCACCCGTCCCGACAACCAATCACCAGATGCAGCAGATCTAAATCAAGCGGCCCTGCTATAAATACAATGGAAAACAGGCAGACACAGGGAATAATAAGCGGCAGCATATGCTGTGGTCAACCTCTGTGGGTGCTATTCCTCCATGCTTTGCATTTCTCCTCTGAATTCATCCATGAAGGGGCTCAGTTTAGCACGCACCACAGCAGAGGAAGCCCAGGCACCAGGACATGCCAGTCAGACCGGTGGCCTCTATTTTCATGTTTTCTCTGCCGAGGAAAAAAAAACAAGTTGCATCCAATGAAAATGAAGTTAAGCGATAAAACGCCGCATTCACCTTTACGGTCCAGCAACTGCTCGATATTAGAAGAGACTCGCTATTCTGTAATTGAATGTTGAACAAGGGGCCAGTTGGGTTAAAAGCTGCTGTGGTCTTTTTTTTTTTTTTTTCTCCCCCCCCCCCCCCCCCCCCCCCCTTCCTATCGGGTATCATGATCTCTGGATGGGTGGAGGAGCGTTCACTTTGTTGGCCCACAAGGATCAATTAAGCCATCAGGAGGGAGAGACAGTAATAAGACATGTAATGGAAGGCTTGAGTTCCTTGGGGAGCGGTGTTAAATTCATCACCGCCTCGCGTTCACACATTTATCACTGGCACATTACAACTTGTAATCAGTCACAGATGTCAGGGGTGGTGCCGACTCTCTGTCACTCCTCATGTGTTGACACCGGTATCAGTAACTGCAAAATGCTTTAATGTACGTACCTGCAAAATGCAGGGCGCTATGTGAGCGCCTCATGTGGACAGATGGAATTGATTCGATAAACTATTTTTAACACACAATTCATTTATATTATTAGATGGAAGATTTTCATTGCAAAATAGGTTCAAGTTTCAGTTTCCTAACAACATGATGCGGATGCAGAAGAAGACTAGTGTTAACACTTTCTCACCTTCTCAACACACGGAGTGTGATCCTGGGGTACGAATGCTTCACCTTCATAATTGTAACACGTACTCCACATGTCTGGCGCCACAGTTTGGGAAATCAATTTACGGCTCTCTCTCTAGATTTGGTTTTCACACTTCCTCGCACCACAAGTGGAAGTGGTTTCAGTCTAACACTGCTGGTGACAAAATGCAAAACAAAAAATAAACGCTTTTTGTCAGAATACATAAAATGATTGAATTCCATCCAACCAATCACAATACAGCCCATCTCCCACGCTGAGGACATAATGGGCGAGTTTACGTGTTGTGACGCCAAGATGAAGTGCAACGGCAGTTTTCGTCCAGCGGTTCAGTGTTTGCTGACCAAAATACTGCTGCACTGCACCTTGTAATTTCTTGCGTTTTTGGAATGAAACGGTTTGCTCACACAGCCAACCCGCAAATTTAACTCATTGTGGTCTGGAGAAGAATTCCACCACGCTGTACAGCAAGTGACTGACAGTGCTCTCCTTCACGCCCACCATTCCTGCACCTGACCGGAGGAACACGACGCTCACTTTGCTGTCACCAGCTTTCCCTGTGACTTCCTTCGGAATAGGTAGGAAGAGTTATTGTTAACATCGTCACAAATCATCCAGGAAAACTGGTCAGCAATGAGCCACGCAGCTACAGAATCGCACTTCATTTTACATCCACCACACCTGGTGGGAGCACTAATTCACTAGATTTCTGGGTTTGGACTCATGTCATCTTCAGAATTGCTCCCCATAGCTCAGTGATTGGTTTGCCAGCTGTCAGCCTCAGTCCATTCCCAGTGGATGTTTTCTGAGTTCACAAGCCGTATGGTGGAGTAGAGATGAGGATCGTGGGGGTTATTAGCCTTCCAGCCAAACTTTTACCTCCTAAGATTTTTTTTTTTTTAATGATGACCTTATGGTGCACACGTAGTCGTAAATACAAACTCCACTCTTCTTCATCTGGCCCTTTTATCAAGCGAAGGAAAGCTGTCTCTCATGCACAAGAAGCTTGTTTATATTGTTGATTGAGTATGCACATTGTAGCTTTGTTGTATAATTTTAGAAGAATAACAATTTTGAAATCACAAATAAACCGCACTGTTTTCCAAAGAGGCTCGTACCTGAAAAACCCTCCTGAGGGAGTCTCTATACATTGCAGTCTAATTGCTCTGCTGCCTTTCTGTGCTCCGATTCTTTACGAGGCGGTGTGCATGTGTATTCTACGCAGCAATAACCCTCTGTAATCGTATCCCTCGTTTAAAACAGGGACAACGGAGGCGCTGTGAGAGTCTTGCGGAGCGCTGCCTGTCTCGTTGGCCTTGCCATATGGTGTTGGTGAAGGAGCCAGCGCCTGGGGAGGATGCAGCCGTATGGTGGCAGGAAATACACAGACACAGCAGTGTGGCAAAACAAGACGGAAGAGGAACGCGAGTTTTCTTGCTTGCAATGCAAAACAACAACAGACCTAGCATTAGCTCATGCGGTATGACAGAGACGAATGAATGAGAGGGAGGAGAATGGAAAGGGTCAAAACTGACCTTCAGACTAAATCACAAGGTGCAAAGCAATTCATTTGTTCCCAGCACGGCCATAAAGACTAATGTCTTTTAATACATCACTCTGGATCTCTTCCCTCTTCCTCTCCTGTCCCATTAAACATGGTAACAAAAGAGCTGTTTTCCCACAAAACGCCACAAGCTTCGTATTAAGTACAGGCATTGCCGCGATGTCGTCAGTGAGCGTGCGAGTGTGTGCGAGGCCGTGTGACATTTTCAAGGCATTTCCGTTCTTCTCCCTGTTACACACTTGAAGAGAATGATTGTGGAGCATTCAGAGGATTGACGAGGGACCGAAACCCCGACCCGCAAACCAGCCCGAGGAATCTGTTAGCGGCGGTGAACGGGCGGGTGAGTAGGTGGCTCCCCTGTGTTTGGTGTATGACCTTTTCACAGCGACTCAGAGGATTTAGGTGCCATCTGTGCCCTCCGGGTACCAGTAATCCCATTGCTGCTACACTCAGCGGTAATGGCTATACCTTTGCAACATATCACGCACACACTCGCATGCACAGGAACACACTCCCTTCTTTGTTGCTGTTTCCTGTGGAATACCTCTCGTATATATCTATATATATATATATATATATATATATATATATATATATATATATATCCCTTTGCAGTTTTTACTTCTTCTTGCATTAGTGTCACTGTGTTATAGTGTGATTTATAGCTAATGCTTACCTTCTGTTTTGTTGTGGACATTTTGTCAAAACAAAACTGTTGTTTTTTATATGGGGGATTTTGTAAGAAGTAATATACTGTATGTCATTTTGTTATTCTGCAGTGTTTACTCTTCAAATGCCTGATCCAGCAAACAGAATGGATTAACATAGGCATGATTTAGAGATTTCAAATGCAAATTTTTTTCGTTTTTCATTCTTTTGACTTGAACTTGAATGCACTACAGACGTGTTCATCGTAGCTGTTGTTGCTACGGTATCAGATCCTGTCCATCTCAAAATGCGTTTCCAGCCAGCGCAGATTCCCCTTCTTTCTTTTGTATTTTCTCTTAACCCCCGTCGGCAGAATTTTTTGAAAGCACTCCCTCCTTCCTAAATGAAAGCGCGCTACCTGGGTGTGTTTATCGACCCGCTCACATTTGTGCTTATGTGCCTGCCATGCCTGGGCTCCAAAAGGAAATCTTTTGAGACAGAATACTTTGGTCCCTGTTGAGAGGAAGCCCATTTTAACTTTGGCTCCATGACAAAAAACTGAATGTGGTGCAAAGGAATTTCAATCGCTTTTTGGACGAAGAGGCCGCAAATAACTGAGCATTCATGAATTCAATCTCAGAAGTGGACTGATACCTCTTGAGCTCACTCACACACACACACACACACACACACACACACACACCATTAAGTCAGAGTTAATCCTGATGTTGGTGATCCATCCATGGCAGTCTCTGTCCCTGGCAACTTCATTTCCACTCTTGTCGTGACAATCCGGAGAGCGCTCTGTGTGTCAGGAAAGGATCAGCAATTTGTTTTGTTTGACAATTGCTTCAGCGGCGTGGTTTGCTGTCAAGTGCGTTGCAACGGCTGGAGGTTTTCTGCTTTCCTTTTCATGACAGTTCACCTCATTTTCCTCTGCTCTGCATTACCCTCTGTGGAACACCCAACTTTTATGCCCTGACTCTGTTTTTCCTCTTCTCCTGGTGAGTGAGATACAGTGCAGTGGATGATCAAAGTCTTGCTTCCTCATTGTGGTGGAAGAAAACAGAAATAAGCTTCAGGATATGGCACAGATTTCTCTCTGGAACAAGAGCTGTGGACTGCCAGGGCTGCTCTTCATATTATTCTCCTTTTTTTTCTTCTTTTTTTTTAATGATAATTAGTTTTATTGTGAACACCTTCAAACATGTGCGGTTAAAAGATCTTTCCTCAGCCATCAAGAGACCACTCAGCGACACAGAGTAGCCTGAATTGCAGTATTCAAGTGTTTTTGCCTCTGTTTGATAATTCTCTCACAATTTCAAATCATTGTCAGACGTAGGAAGTGATGACATAAGGATTTGTATTTGGAGCTGCAGGTCAAATTGATAACGAGCTGGGTGGAAGAAACACACACGACTGACAGTCCAGCAGCGAGAGGAGAGTTAAGCCAAACTCTATTGGGTTTGTGCACCGTGGCCGTATGCAATATTTTTCTCCTCGCCAGTGATTTATTATTGTGAGGCTTTCATGCAGGACAGGTTTTTTGGTGTTTTTCATTAAACTGGCTGGAGTGTGTAAGTGCTTCCCTGAGGAATGATTCATCACCGTTTTTTTCCGGGACGCGACCAAAGCTCGCCTCCCTAACTTATGAACCACTGGAGCAGCCGGAAGAGTTTTTTACCAGGTGCCGCACCACCACTGGCTTATGCTGTTCATTCATCTCAACATTGATTTTAATAGTTGTGGAGGTGGGGGTGTGGTTGCTACCTTTGAAGGATGGATGGTTTACGGGCTACAAAGTCTGATCTCGTTTATATATTTTTTTTCCCCCAGCTTACAAGGACAAACACTATATTATAACGCAGCACAACAACACTCCCTCCTGGGTGATGAATTGTGGGTGATTGTCTTTGGGGACAATCAAGCAAAAAGTCACACTCACATTTACCGTGTTCTCCGGCACGGTGCGGATCTTTGCATGCTGGCAACAACACCGCATGTGCAAATAAAGAACCTAACGCAGAGCCCCACAACTGCTGTCTGCCTGTGATCATCAGATCAGCCGCTGAGTAAGGACATGGTGACCTTCAGGTTTGGGGGATGGGGCGTTTTTTTTGTTTGTTTTTTTATTTCTGTAGGGACTTACCCAGTGGGCTGAACTCAGCCTCTCCTCCATCAAGAGTTCCCATGTTCCCAGACACCAGCGATTGTGTCTTAATGAATTCACTGAATGCTAATCAGGCAGCCTAAGTCCAGGGGGTGGGGCAGGGTTTAACACGGACATGGTCCTCTATTAATATGCAGAGGAATTTTCTTCCCCCCACCCACCCCTGCCGTCATCACATTCCTTCTGATTTAGTGAAAAATGAAATTTCTTGCCTTTTAAGCTGTGTCTTTTTCGCCTAGTCGGCGTTGTGTTGCTGTCCTGCTTCATCTGCCTGTTAATGCGCTTGTTTGCCTCATTATGGAGTCGTGACAATTCTGTTTTGATTGCGCTTGTCTCCCGGGGATACCCTGTGATTGTTTCGTCCTCACTGGCTTCAAATCGCTCCAATTCAGTGTGCGTACACTTCGCCGCCGAACCCCTGTTTGTATAAATCTTTCAGCACCACTGGCCAGGGGTTATATCCTCTAGCATTAATCAAGACTCAACGGACTCCTAATCTTTTATCCGAGTCCTGTTAGCCCCACGGACAAACACTTTATGGCTCAATCCATCAGACTGACTAGCTCTGAAATGTCCAGCGGTACATTCACAACAGCCCCCGTCAGGCTGTTCAGTCACTGCGAGGCTACAGTAACGGTGCTACAGTAATCAACATTCAAGAAGAAGAAAAAAAAAGGTTCATCCATGAGGATAAAGAGTTTGCACATGCAATGACCTGTGATCTCGGACTATTCAGTCCGTAATTTGAGAGCAGGAACAAGTCCCTCTCAGAGCCACATGCACTCGAAGTGATTCAATCAGGAGCCGCATTGTGGCCGGGCTCTCATGACAGTGAATGGGAGCCTTTGTGGACACATGACATCACACCGCAGGCGAACTTTTCTGCCTCATCACCGAGAGCTCTTTAACGGCGCAAAGTTAATTTGGCTGCGAAGTTTCACAGCTTCGTCCCACAAAGTTGATCTCTAATCACCGTCAGCGCAGCAGACCGGAGTTTTATCTCATTTTAAGCTTCTGAAGAAGAGCCGTTCATGTTCATGAATACTGATGGAACTTTGCAAAGCTCTATTTGCAGGAAACTGATATAACCTGAGGTGGGGGAAGTGATTTGTATAATTGTGGGAGATCCTAGATGGTTTTAATCCCGATGTGAGTCTGCCACAGCCGTAGTTTAAGCAAAAAAAAAATCACCTGAAGACAGAGGTCCCCGGGTAATACGTCCTAATCGCACGCACATTGATTTTGTTCTTGGCTTCAAAGGGTGTCTTTCTCTTTTAGAGGCAAAAATGTTGCACTTCAAAAAAACACTTGAGCTAGTAGTGGAAACTGTGGAACTTGGTTGGGAATGCTTTTGGGAGGCAATTTGAAGTGTAGCTTTGCATAGTGACGAACTTTAAAAAAAAAAAAAAAAAAAAGGTTTCACTTTACAGACTTTTTTATCCAACGTTTCATTTCCTGGTGCTCATGCTTTGAGGTATGGTGCTAATTGATGAATTACATGAACATACTGTGCTATTAGTCCCGTGTGTATTGAGCGTGAGACAATAGGAGTGGAAACGCACTCTAACCAGCCTGGCTGCAGGACGAAAACCACTGGTGCTTGAATAGCACTGTTCCTTTCTGCAGATATATATTTTTTTTCTCTCTCTTTGAAACATCTCAGTGAGAGGCAGTTTTGCAAAGGACTCGGGGAACTATTGATTTTCATTCGTCCTTGCTCCCATGCTATAATCTCTGGATTCATGCCAGCCGCTGACTCGCATGACATGAATCCCTGCAGCTTGATTGAAGCCATGTGTTTGTGCGAGGCTGGAGTGTAATAGAGGTGTAAAGTCTGAGTTGTTTGAAGCCAAGTCAAAAGAAACCAAGGCACCATCCTGTTTTAGTTAAAAAAAAAAGAAAAAAGAAAAAAAGTTCTCATTTTATTAGAAACACATCATGCAGGATAACTGCCCCGTTCTGCATTCTGCATTACATCGTGGTTTTCCCACATTGTCCAAAGTGGACACAGGAGTGAATAATTACAATGCTGGTTGTTTTTCTGTATTCTCTGTAATTACCCATATAAACTGCTTCATTTTCTGCCCACTAACCCCTTTTGGTTCACATTTGTCTGGCTTCATATACTGATCCAGCTGGTTTTATTTCTTCACCTTCAATGTTTTTGACTTAGGTTGCCTCTGGACTTAACCGACAAAAATACAAACTGTTCATCAAGATGAAGATTTAATGTCTAAACAAGAAGCAAGTCATCACACTTAACCAGTGCCCTGACCAAGTGGTAAAAATACTCGTCGGTTTGGAAAAAACCCTGAGGCGCTCATGTTTTACCAAACCAGGAATTTGTACCACCATGGACAAATAAACAAATGATGCTGTCATGTATCTTTTCCACACAATCAGCGAAATGACAGTTTTATTCTCGATGTTATTTTATTACGCGTGGGTTCAAAGGACTCTGTTAAGAAGACAAGGATTCAGCATCACGAACGTTTATCTCAACATAACAGCAGCCGCTTCTGTTTACCTCATTTCTTTTTACTAGCCTGTCAGAGATGGCATGGCAACATAAAAAGGGAAGACAATGGTAAATCTTCATATGAAATGGAATTGGTAGCCTTTTCTTGACGTCTGTTTAGTTTCAATCTGCTGAATCGTCGGGGCAGAAATAGCTTTTCATCCTCGGGCGGACAGAATAAACCAGATATTATGTGATTATGTAGGATCACAATACCAATTCAATATCATACAAAACATCAAGAGCACACGCAGCCTGGCACAACCTGATCTGTGCCTCTCCGTTGTATTGCCCTATTGTATTGCTCACAGATTACTTGACATGTTACATAATGTGCTCTCATTTCCACTGTTCTCCTCTTCCTCGTGGGCTCTCAAATGTCACGATAACAGCATGTGATGAGAGAGGAGCCAATTTCAGCTTCACCATATGATATGTATCTTTCTACATATATGCAAAAGTAAGAAGAACTCTAAACCGGGGACGCCTTCATGATTTTCAACGGTTTCAGAAATGTCTGGAAACGTCCACCTTAAAGAATATTTTGACATTTCTTGCAGCGGGTTTCGATGAGAAGATTCACACTCTCGGGTCTCTAAGTACAGAGCTATTGTACAGGCATACAGTTAGCTTAGCTTAGCATAAAGAAGACGAAAAACAGCTAGCCGATTGTTTCTAACACTGACATCCTCCGACTAAAACCCTTTTTTGTATGGATTAAACAAACAAGGTAAAACATGTGTGTAAAACATCAGTGAGTTTCGAATGTGCTGGGGGGTAGATTGTGTTATCTTTGGACAGAACTAGGCTAGATGTTTCTCCCTTTTACTAATCTTTGTATTCATATTCATAGCTTCATATTCACTGTACAGAAATAAGACTGGTATTGATTTTCTCATCTAACTCTCAGCAAGAAAGCAAATAGGCTCATTTCCCCAAATTACCAACATTCAAATCATAAAAAATGCAAAATGTACTTCTAATGTTGGTAAAAAAAAAATCTACTACTTTAGATTTGCTGCTTTGTTTTGAGTGTTGTAGTGTCTCAGGTTATATCCTGGTGGTATTACAACCTTTCCAGCGCTTTAGAATGAGAACGGCTTTCACAGCACACCCACACAATGAAACTCTGGGAGCAGAAGTGACCTGTTAGTTTAGGGAATGATTGATTTCTGGGAGTTTGGGAAGTAAACTCGCTCCCCAGGGGTAATAAGCTTGCCTGCTGTGTGTCCCAGAAGACTTGCATAGAATGCATAGCGCCGGCGCTTTAAACACACGCTATGGAGTACTTTGTACACTTGGCAGTGGGAGTCAGTATTTCCTCGATCCCTGAAGCGTTGCATTGTCTTTTGAAAGGAGGCTCTTTGTGTTTGCAGTATGGAGCCGCTCACATGATGAGCCCAGTGCTGTCAGAGAGGTATTTTGATGTCTGCCAGCATCTGTGTGCGAGATACTAAAACATTCATCGCATATTTGGATGCTATTAAGAGGAATATTAAAGTGTAGATCGCGGTGTCTTTGATTTCCCCTCTTCTCCCAGAAGGCCTTGTGTTGGCATGTTAGCCGCTCATTGTAAACTGTAATTAAAGCAGGAACGCATCGCTGTAGATGTACGCTGACTTTTGGACACGTGGCCAGCCGTCATGCTTTTCTGTCAGTGGGAGGAGGAGGAGGAGGTGCTGCTCAACACATCAGACATGACCCAGTTAGAAGAGCTGCACTTGTAGGACCACATAAAGTGGATCCTACCCTGAGGAGGATTTGGCTTTGTTCTCCTTACACTTTTTCCTCTTCACTCACCTCTCTGATGGATTGAACAGCCCTCACTTTTTACAATGGAATTCCAGACGAGCATGCTGATTTGTATAACAGTCTGTAGAAAGTGCTCACATTTCCTTTCAAGCATGTTTTTTCAACTTACTTAGATTTTTTCTAAATGAGTGAAACTTCCAGTAAATGAGGCTGAAAAACGGTTGTCCAGAATCTACTGTAAGTTGGCTTTGACTCCATCTTTGTCATGTGCAAGTAAAGTAGCTTATTGTCCCCGCCCTGCCACCAAGCCTCACAATGATAATGAGTCATTCAAATATTGCAAGATATTGCAAATGCTAATCTTCCCCCTGACTTGAGTGAAAAAAAAAAATAAGGCAGCAAATTAACACCAGTGCGGCAGTCAGGTGGTCTTGACAAGGCAGAATTTCTCAGTTAGCCTACTGACATACATGAGCTCATTGTTTCTGCTGTTTTGCACAGGAGTGGCGACATTTACAAGAGAAAGGCGAAATTCTTTTGGAAAAGCAAGAGCAGGAATTTCTCTCAGATCCTGCTGAATTCTTTCCCTCGTTTTTTTTTTTTGTTTTTTTTTCCTGCCTCTTATTTGACTTCTGCTCGTAACTGAAAGGAGGGGGAAGAATGTCCAATCTGCAACATGAGATCAGAGGAGCCATGGTTGAGGTCACAGGGAGGCGTGGGTTTGTAGCTGGAAAGAGTGAGACATACAGAAAATATCTGCGCCCTCGTGCGAAGAGCTCATTCTCCCCACACGTCCAGAAGACGTTGTCTTTTTGTCTATTTGCTACATATTTAGCCCCCCCCCCCACCCACCCTCTAGTTTCATCTTTATGCAATGTGCTGTGCTCCTGAGCTGAACGCTGTCGTTGTTTTGGGTTCTTTTCCTGCCTAATAATCGCCCACTGCTTCATGAACCAGAAGTTCATTTTGCTCAAGTAATTGCTGTGTTTTATTAATTACCGGTCGTAGCCGGAAACTGTGTGACAAATGAACGGTGTGATTAGATAAGGCCGGCTCCTGACAGAATTCCTGTAGCGAAAGCACTGAAACAGATCAATACAACACAAGCTGCTCTTTCCGCCCGGGGGCCAGGGAAGGTGACTGATGGGTGGACACGGAATGAAATACGGCCGCGTTACAGGAGAGTGGCACAAGCCAACACACCAGCAACATACTGCACATCACTTTGTCAGATTGCATATTCCCAAGGAGCAGCTCAATGTAATATTTAACATAATCTCACCTCTGACAGTAACTATAACCTTTCCACATTCTGAACTTTTAAGTGCTGCACAATGAATTAATCAATATTAATAGCGTTCACGATTTTGGATTCCTACAATTACATGAACATGATGGATTGGATATTGACATTTGAAATGTGTGCTCCGCTCATAGAAAACATTGAGATTGAGGCGTGTTGGCTTCACTTTTGGGGAGCTTTCATGCCGCTGTGGGCGCACTCTGCAGCGGCAGCCTGTGACAAACTTTCCTTGAATGTTGTTTCAGTCCAGAGGAGAAGTATAATTTACGGGCAGAAATGAAAATGCACCGACATTCAGGTGAAGAATAACCTTATTTTAAGTCATATATTGATGCAAAGATTTGTACTTGAACAGGAAGGTAACACAACATGAGTCAAAGCAGTGCTCTTTATTTGCATGGGAAAGTGCAATAAAAACATTTTGTCCCTAAAATCTATGAGTAATCGTGATAAATCATTGTGATCTCAATATTGATCAAATTCTCTAATCTAATTGTGATTATAATTTTGGCAATAATCATGCAGCCCTAAAGCGAGGTTCCTCTTTGCAGTTTTACAAACTGGGATGGTGGTCCAAGTGCATTGCATCACGTCATGTTTTCCAGTTTGCTCTGCTGCTCTCCTGTGCTGCAGTGTTGAACACCCCCGCCCAATAACAATCGGCAGCAATGCTAGCAGTGCCTGAACGCACCTGGATTTAGTATCGCCTCCTCAGCTAGTTAGCTAGCCTCTCCAAAGCGTGCACGAAACAATTGCAATAAAAGCAGAAATAAAGACAATAGCTTAAGTCCCTGGAGTGAAAAAAGTCTTAATAGGAGATCTATATAGTAAGAGAGAAATTCTTCTTTAGAGCCAATTTACATTCTTGGGGGGGGGTTTAATATTCTTAACCCAAACCCTGACATAGCAAAACTTCACAAAAATGTGAACTTGATGGACCACAACACTACGCCCAGTGTGCTGATGGCTGTTTAAAACAGTTCAGTTTGTTATTAATTAGGCCCAGAGGGGAACTGACAATACAGATAAAATAAGATGCAATGACAAAACGGCAAGTGAAAAACACGACGGTCTGTCTGCAGGGTGACATGGAAATAGTAGCATGCAGGTCTCACAAGAACATGACATGAACAATGCGTCTTGTTAAGTCCTTTGAAGGCTGCTTGGAATAAAGGGACTGTTTGTAAGTGTCTGACCTTTTCTCGGGCCGGCGGTAGCAGATTCCAGAGGGAAGAGGCAGAAATTGGTCACGGAGAGGATGGTCACACTCTGAATGAATAGTCAGAGCATGGTGTGGAGTGGGTTTGTCACAGAGCCCTGCTCTTACCGGCCTGGTCAGTAATACAGTTTTACTGTGTTTGATATTCAACGGACTCAACTGAAGACCGCAAGACTGGAAGATCTAATGTGTGGGTCACCTATCACACAGTGGGAAACGTATCTGGAAATTTCACAGTTGGGCGGGAACATCGTTCAACCAGAAAAACATCTTCACCGTGAACACGCCTCTCATTCAACTGGATGATTGAGGTATAATCTCATGGGGAGGGCTGTGCAGAAAAACCACAGCAGTTTAGAAAACTAATACTGATAAAAAAACAAGAACAATATTGGCTGAATAATGCTTGAATGCCAGCCACAGGCTGCAGCGAGTATTCATATGCATCACTTTGCACATCACATATCACACGCACTCCACATACTCTTTAAATACCTCCTCTCCTCTGTAATCCCCCCCCCCCACCCACCCACCCCTCATCCTCCATCTCTCAGAGCTCCAGAACTAACGGTTCAACTGAATCTCCAGATGCCCATCTCGCTCACATGAAAACACCAAGCTTCGACGGCGAAAAATGCTCACATAGGAGTAAGCCCGTTTGAAAACGACTGCAGTGATCCGACTTGAATGACAAAGAGAAGCAGAACATGGCAAGAAAAGCAGGAATGCGAGCTGTACGTGCTGATGTGTGCCTTGTGTTTCAAGTGAAGGGAGAACAAAAAAAAAAAAAAAAAAAAACAGGCCTCGACATGCAGGGATGACAGATCGGTCACATGGGCTGTTTGGGCTGAAGTGACACCGTGGGACTCAGTCAGAACCTGTCGCTTCCTCTAATTAAATCTCAGATTAACATAAACATGTTTACAATTTCATATTAAATATACTTTATTTATCCATCAATTGCATGCGAGGAACCATATAACGTGTGATAAATGCACAAAATGTCTTTTATTAGTATTAGCAAGTAGGGGTTTAATACTACAGCAAACACTCCAACCTGTTTACAGCGCGGCAGTGAATAATAATTCAAACTGAGCAAAGATCTTTAAAATGTAGGTTCATAACTCCAACTACCCATTTAGTATTCCTTGTGATATCAACACGTTTCTGTAAAACCTTCCCAGGTGTGGGTCTCTCTTTCAGCTGATCGTCCAATCCCAAAAGGGAATGTCTTACATTAAGCCGGCCCATTCAGGCACATCCCCGCTCAAATTCCCCCGGCCACCAAATTTCTCTCCAGCTTAGCGGCGGCCCTTTCTCCCTGTCCTCTTTGGCCTTCTGAATGATAACCTTGAATGGTATTGTCTCGGGGCGGGTAAAGAAATGCCTTGCTTCTTGACAGAGAGCAGGAAAGCTTGACAAAGGGCATCAGCACTCCCTAAATCAGAGAATGTGGGGGATATGAAAAGGGGGCAGTTTTTCATTCAGGTAAAAAGCGTCGACAGAAAAAGGACGGGGGGGAACAATGGAGCGGCTCCGATGGAACAAAGCACTTCTCTGTGTGCTTTTTAAAGCCATTTCAAAAGTGAGCTCAACTACGATGATGAAATCCGAGGCAACGGTGCGCAGAAGAAAGTTCACTGTGTTGGAGCAGATTCCATGGATTGAAAACATGATATGTGGGATTGATTGTAGTTGGTTGAGTCCATTCATCTGAACTATATCCCAGTTCATAGAATAACCCTTCAGAGGAGCTATTAAGCCTGAGATAGTCGTCGTCCTGGAGATCAATTGAAACTCAATATGTGAATAAGTTGTCTGGCCTCTTAGATTCTGCGCTGCACGCGCTCTCTGACCCTCTTCCTCTGCAGCTCCTCTGCCAGAGAAGATCATCAGCATCAGCTGGCTGCCATAGCAACTGAAACAAGACTCCAGGAAAAAGGTTTCACAAACAGCGGCTGTGGGCAGAAAGCAGCGAAGTAAACAAACAAACCTCCCAGGCCGGTGTTGATAGAGCGCCACTTTAACCTCTGCCGATCTCCCAGAAAGATCGGGGGCATCTTTAGGTTTGACCCGAGGGCGCGGGCGATGCCGACAAAGGGAAACTCGTTGTTTTGATTCTTAACAACATCCGTGGAAGGCACGCGACGGCAGTTTTCGCTCTCTTCTGTCCGACTGTTCCACAGTGTGATGTAGTCGCTGTATACTGCCTGCAGTAACAGCCTTGTTGTGACTTGTTTCACTACAATCCTCATGGCAGCTTAAGTGGAGTCCTGCAATGATTTCATCATGATGCGGCCATCTGCTCGCAGAAAAGTGGAGTCGCTCGTTGAAGTTGATCATGTTGTCTGCAGGAGAAGAGAGAACCTCTCTGATGTTTGAGTAAAGCGAAGGAATTTTTAAAAAAAAAAAACACACATTTGTGGAAGCCAATGTGGGTGTTTTCATTTTGGCCATTTGCACTTCACTGTTTTTCGTTTTACATAACATCCAAGAGTTTTATTCGTCAATTTCCAATTGCAGTGTTCTCATTTAACTTGTTTTTGCTCTTCTCTATTTTCAGCTACAGTGAAACATTTTTTTTCCCCAAGAGGATCATTTTTTTTGTTATCTTATGAAGTCTAGCATGTGATTTAGTGCTTGTGATTGTAGCGTGTCCGCTAGCAGTGGTTTTCAAGTCGAGAGGCCAGGACACCAGATTTAGGTCAATGCATTTTGGGGTTGGGAAACAAAAACACATTACATGATACAAGTGTCTTCACACTGTGACGGGAGGTCAGGAGAAGGCCTTGGTTTAAGAGGTCAAAAGCCAAAAAGGTTGAGAAGCGCTGCCGTAGCTGACAACCACACGCTAAATGACACAAATCCCCAAACTGATTGTTTGTGCAGATCGGGATGCATCTGTGTCAGCTCAGGAAATGAGGAGGACACGAAGTATCCGTCTCCAACAGCACGCATGGAGAATCAGAGCCCGGGGTAGCTGCCTCTCACAGGTCCACACTTCTCTCGAGCAGCTTGCCTCATAAACATTGTGTGAAAGAACGTTTTCCATTCTTGGTAAATCTGTCTCCCACATCCCAGTCACCAGCCTTCCCACCTCTGGTTCTCAGTAACCCACATAGTGAGTGTGGAGGATGGGATTTGACGGAATTAACTATAGTGACACGAAAAAGAAAAAAAAATCAAATAAAGAAAAAGCCAAAAGAGAAATGTAGGGCTATGTATGATACGGTATTGAATTACACCTTGGCGGTGTGTTTATATATATTTTTTTAATCTGCTCCCACAGTGAAAGTGTTACGCAGTATCTGTCTCCGCAGTGTCATGGTAACATGCGAGTGCTCGCATTGATTTCACCCACTGCAGTGTCGCAGGCTCAGTGAGTCTATCCCCAAAAACAACAGAAAAGACTGGCAGTTCACCCAGAAACCTTTGATTCTTTTTTTTTTTGTGGTTACACAATGGAACTGAGTCCTTTGTTTTTGTTGTGGCAGTGATTTCCCTCCTGTCTGTATAGTCTTAGATTTTCAGCGTTCCATGACATCATCATCATAATCATCATCTTCGGACCTGATGTGGAAACTATTCGCTGAAGTCTTTCCTTCCCCCGTTCTTCTCTCCGAGGTGTCTGCTACAGAGCAGCAGCTCTTCATGGTTTTCATCATTTTAACTAATGGGTTAATCAAAGAATGACTGCGAATCCCCATGAATCTATCTTGATTTTGTCAAATGGAAATATTAGTTTGCAGAGTAGAATAACAATGTCTTTGGAAAACAAAGCCACATTCTGCCCTGCGTTATTTTTTTTCCCCCCTCCCGTGTGCTGCAAGGAAATTAAATTTGATTGCATGCTGCTGTATCTCTCTGCATTACACTTGAAAGGGAATTTTTGATTTGGTTAAATATTAATCATGAATACATTATCATGCTCACATGCTTTACAGTCTTTACTGTTACAAATTTGACTGAAAACATTATATAACTTAGAATATTTTTTAAAGACTGTGTGTGTGTGTGTGTGTGTGTGTGTGTGTGTGTGTGTGTGTGTGTGTGTGTGTGTGTGTGCTCCCGAAACGCATTTCTGCACCTTGTAGAATAGTGTTTTTATGTTGGTCAGCGGTCCACAGCGGCTGCTTCCACAAGGACTTACATCAAATGCCCCCGTGTTACTTAAAGGTTGTAATTTTGGGTCTGAAGCAGAAACTCCCCTGAAGTTTTCTCAAGGGGCTGAAGAAGAAACGGCAGAGTTGTTACGTTTGACATTCCCTGGATCCTCTCTGATCCTGAGCTGCAGCGACAGACTTGGTCAGAACCTTTTTTTTTCTTTTCTTTATCCCCTCATGCTCATCAACATGCCAGAGTTTCACCGAATTGATTTTCTACCACAGGTGCCATAATCAGTCTATTTTCTCCCCTGAAGCGAGCGGAGGACATTTGCCGTCCTTCTGGCCGCTGCCGGGGAAAAACACAGATGTCTTTTTCACTTTTCCAACTCCACCTCTGATGTTGGCCACTTTGTCTGGCCCATCTGCATTAGCATATGGATTAATTCCTGCTTGTTATCTTGGCCTATATGTAATGAGTCAGTCCTGGATGGCAGGGCTAATCAGGTTGGAAGGCAGAGCTTCTTTTTTTTTTTGCCTTCTCTTCCTCTGCTGCCATCCTCACATCCCCAAACTGATAGCGGGGTAGACACATCGGAGGGGATTAAGCTAATGTGATGGCAGAGTCACCTACAGGGTAATTTCAAGAGACAGGCCTTGACATCCGGGGAATAACTTGTCAAGACCCGGCTGTAGGCTAATATTGTGGATATTAATCCTTAATGTAAATGGCCTTGACTAGATTTTACTCTTGTCTCTGTGTGCAGCTTTAAGCGCAGTCATAAGTCTCTTTAATCACTGACATAAAGCAGTCCCTCAAGGATTTTCCAGAGTTTTACAGTAATTATTGCACACCAAAAAGATGCTTGTTTTTTTTTTTTTTCCCCGCTGTTGCCTCTGTGAGAAATTGCCAAGCTATTTGCATATGTTCCTTGTTCATTTGCAGCGGTTTTTTTATGAGCTGCTGGCAGAGGAGTGCTTTATTTCGTCGCGGTAAAACATGATGGAGTGTTAAAAATCACAATCCGTGTCATTTTACAAAGGGATTTGAGGCTTGTTAGGTAAAACTGTTGGAACGGGTCAAAGCTGCTGCTGCACCCCCCCCCCCCCCCCCCCATCAGTATCTGCTGGAAACGGTTGATAAGGTGATAGCAGACATCACTCTATGTGAGAGATCAGCAGCTCGTTGTTTTTGTTGTCTTTTTAATCATTTTAATTAAAACATAAACCAAAGAAGGAGGGAGGATCCACACGAAACCCGCGTTTTTAATTAATAAACAGCACACTGCTTTGCATTTTTCCTCCTCATTAAAGAAAAGATTCTCAAATTATGAAAACCCACTTAGGCGAGGTCTCGCGAAAAAAGCCCAGCAATGCAGACCTTCCTCAAGGAGCTGAGTGAGCACCTTGATGGGGAGAGTTTGTCCTTGCTGTCTTGTCGGCCCCCAGTCTTATTTCGCTGATCAGTCAGGTTGGTGAGATTCCTTCATCACTGACGGACTCTCTCTCTCTCTTTCTCTCATCCTCAGGTCTGCTCATAGGATCTGGCTGTGCACTCTATCCACTGGGATGGGACAGTGAGGAAGTGCAGCAGACCTGCAACAACAGCTCAGACCAGTTTCAACTAGGTGAGATGTCCAGACACACACACACACACACACACACACACAGCTACAGCCCACACACCGATGCTTCAACCATGACTGTGTACATTTGTCTGTCCCAGAACTGATAACTGATTTTGTGGATGAAAAGGCTGAAAACTGAGAAGACTTTTATTTCTGGATGGTAAAAAGTCAACAAGACCTCCAGCTGCTGTCGATTTCTGCAGAGTTTCAAAGCTCTAAATATGTGTCGAGAATAAAGCAGATTGGTGCTCTGTATTCAGCTGGCATATTCAGGACTATCTCATAGATAGACAATAATATGCTACTGTATCAGACGCTAGGCAGGTGGAGGGGTTATTCAGTCTGCAGCTGCTTTTTTTTTTATTTGATGCTAATCAAATAGCATTTGATCCTCTACTTAACGGAGAAAAATCACTTGGTGTGATTGTAATGTTTTAATTAAATGTCAAAGGTACATTTTTTGATAGAGCTGTTGAGACCCTTACTTGTGTAATCAGGTACGCATAGATTTGCTTTCTCTTTCAATTATCATCAACGTCCACCATGCCAGAGTTTCTGTCACTTCTATTTTTTTTTCTTTTCTTTTTTTTTTTTAAAGAAGTTAGACCTATTTCTACTTTCTGCCTCACACGTTAAGATACGCAGAGCTTCTGTGTGCTCATTCAACCGGGTAACTGCTGAGCGAAAAAAGTGCAGCTTGTTACAAAACAACTAGTTAAAAGAATATCCCACCACCACCACCAAATGACCATTTTTATATCAATTACTCATCCAGCGTTACTTTGAATTATTTAAGAGAATGTTGTTTTTCCTCACGTGCCTCCACGGTGAATAGAGAATCTAAAAAAAGGAGAAAAGTCTTGATGAATTGAAGATGCATGTGTTCAGGAAGTAGTGAGCATAAAACTGGATAAATGAGACTTGGATTATACTGCACAAGTTGTGTTAGAGGCCCCCATTTGCTTCAATACATCAAGCCTTTTCTCCGTTTTCTTTTTTTTATTATTATCTGTTCACCATGGAGGCATGCGAGAAAAACTGTGTTGTCTACAAGAATTCACGGTAACGGGGTGAGTAACTGACATACAAATGGTCACTTTGTGGGGGAGGTATTCCGTGAAGTCCCACTAGTGTCCCCAGTGGGGTGTGAAATCCAATCATTAGTTTTTACTGTCAATCTCACTATATGCTTCTCAAGGACAAGTTATGACTTGTCAGAGCATCACTAGTCAATGAATATTTGTTTCATGACAATCAAAAAATAAAAACATCACCAACAAGGCAAACACAACAATTATTAGTAATATTAGTTTTCAGTTACTTGTAGATACACACAGATTGAAGCTGCCAATATGTGAGCAGATGGATGTGATGCAACATTCAAATCCAATTCTGTCCGATTTAAATTCCCAAACATGTCATCTTCATTACTGGAGTTTCAGACCATGTCATCAGAAGTAGCGGTGTTGGATGTCAGGTTGCAATCGTCCTCTTTGAAGGAACAGGCTCTTCTCAGTACATGGGAATTATTGTTAACAGGTGCGTTTGCTTCAGCGCGTTGTTAAGCTGCAACGTAGTTGTTTCAGCTTCACTGCTGTCTTGTTTCATGACAAGACTGACATGTTCTGCCGCGAGAAGCAGCGGATTTCACACAAAGCGGTGCCAGAACGCTGACTCGTTCATTAATCATGAATAGAGCAGTCGGTACTTTAGTAATTCAAAGATAGCTTTGAGTGTTGCTGCAGCCAGGACACGTTAATTGCATGCATGTTAAATATGGAGAAGAAGAAGAAGAAAAAAAAGTTGGGGAAATGATCACACTTATGTCCACAGAATGAATGCGTGAAAGATCCAAGTCATTGCTTTGACCTGGCATGTTTTCAAATGGAATACTCCACATCATGTTAATACTTAATAAACTACAGCCACGTTTTCAAAAGAGGGGAAGCTCATTTTCAGTAATGCCGACAGTAAGAGAAATTTGCAACAGGAAAAAATGGGCCTCTGAGAAATAAGTGTTTTCAGTTCTGCCTGCTGAATCAGGTTTCCGCAGTGAGAAGGCAGCTGATGTGATTTGTTAATGAGACGCCTCTTCCTCCTACTACCCGGCTGCTAATCAGGCTACTACATTCAATCAGACATTCTCCCCAAAATTTGATTCTTAAAATGAGAAGCCTTGACGGTCATCTCAACATTTTCCAAATTTAGCGGCAGATTTAGGTCAGATCCTTCTTTGATAGTGCACATAATTCCCTTTTGAGGATTAAAGAAGGAGGCCCTTTATGTTTTAATGTGGGCTTGCTTTTGGCTCACTTTCAGCACATTCTGCCTCTGGTGTGCGTTCCAAAAGTCTGTGCTGTGAGAGAGCATTTGGCACAGACCAGACTTGTCTGTTTGCAAATGAAGTTTAACTATGTCCAGTGCATTTATTTCAGCAATGCCAACCCTTTTTCACAAGAGGAAGGGAAATGTTGTGGCTTGAGCAAAAATGTTAAGCAGTTCACGACATTTTTTTCTGCTCTCAACTCTTTCTTTTTTTTTAGTTTTTCCTCATCTGAAGCAAGGGTCGAAAGGAACAGAGGGTGTCATGTGCTGTATTTGTGATTTATGATATTGGGCTGTATAAATAAAACTGAATAAAAAATGTTAATGTTTGATCGAAAGCAATAATAGAGATATTTGTTAGTATTCTTATGATGCAGACAGTACAAATGAACCGACAGTTATGTTATCAGGAGGCGGTAACCTTCACATACATGCTCACTAATACACACACACACACACACACACACACAACTAGAAGACAAACATCCATTAACGCTGAAAACTTCCACATGCTGTCATGTTCTGCAAACATTTAAAATCTTTGAATTAAGTAAGAATCTTCTTCTGACCACTAACATGTATAAGGATGGGAATTCCACACCTGGATTACCGTTCAGTTATCCATTCATACGCTACTGTCCAGTGCCAGTTGTTACCACGTTTGGACGGGCACTGTGTGTACATAGGACAACAAAAGTGGAGATATTACAATCATGAGCACAACCAAGGTAATAAACAAAAGAAATAAGCCTTGTTAAAAACTAAATTGTCCATTGCAGGTACATGACTTGAATAAGAAGCAAGTATTATATCCTGCTGCAGTTAATTTATCTCTATGGAGTAAACCGTTTTAAACTTGAGCTCTTTTATAGATTTTTTTTTTTATCGTAGAAGTGATGCCAGATTTATGAGCAGTACTCCCAAAGTGTAGAGTAAGCAGTGCAGGGCTCTTCAGACATTCTGGTGAAACAAAAAATGGAATCAGTTGTTCCCAGGCCAAAGGCTTATCCATCCCAATTTCATTGAAATCCATTCCTGGGTTTTTGGAGATTTCCTGCTTTCTGACGGACGGAGAAAAACCCAACGGTGGAAAGATATCACCCTGAATCCTCTGCTTTCCTCTTGCAGGTTCCTGCCAGATCGGCTGGGCGTATTACTGCACAGGGGCCGGGGCGGCGGCTGCCATGCTGCTGTGCACCTGGCTGTCCTGTTTCGCGGGGAAGAAGCAGAAGCAGTACCCGTACTGACGGGAGGGAGCCGGGGACGGGCAGAGACCCCGGGCGAAACGAGGAAAGAGAGAGGACTCCGACCCTGTGGACTCGCACCAGTACAGCACATCAGGCACCAAAGACACCAAGTCGTTATGGTGCGTCATGGGACACAACTCGTCTGACAACTGCAGGGACTGTTTCATAATGCAACACACACACGCAGACACATGGCTTTGAAAAACTTGTTCTTCTCTCGAGAGCTGTTCTTAAATGAAAAATGTATGGACCAATCCTATTTGTAAAAATGTTACATTTCTTTAAGAGTATTCTCTTTCTTTCTTTATTTTTTTTGTCTTCCTCCTCTTCAGTCATTGGTGTTTATGTGAATAGTGTTCCCTGTGATGATGAAGAGAAAAGTCATCTTGCTTCATTGTTACGTGAAGTGTTTCCGTCTCCTCTTCATGTCTCATCCTTGCCTTAAACACAAACTGAAATGCAATAATCCCTATAATGTAAAGCAATCCAACACTGGCTGCCTGCTTCCTCGACTCAACCTGTTCAGATCCCAAAAGTCTAAGCATAGTTTATTTAACACATTCATAAGATGATATACGTCGTGTACGATAATGTATTTTATCATATTAGCACATGTTTTGTATTCACTCTTCGAAGTATTCTTTGTCATTATTTTCGTTTTGTAAATAAATGTTTATTGAAATGTTGTGTTTAAAAGTTATTTCAGTCGAACGATACGCCCTGAGGTGAACTGAACAGTCCTCCTCTCACATTCCTGAAAAGCTTTTCCCATGACCTCTTGATCTCCGTAGTGTTCACTACAAGTGGGACTCCTCCCCCAATCGATAAAGAGGATGAGGACGGGTAGCGCTTGTGAATTTAACTTGTCCCTATTATTGATGAGGTAAATCCTGTGACCTCTAGTCAGATTATTTGCCTTTTGATCAGGTTGCTCAACTTCAAAGCGTCCCGTTCTTCCAGACAAAGCCTGAGATGCAATCACGTCCTGGGACATGAAGTAGCCGCGCATCCATCAGCTTAATGTCAAGGGCTATCTCCGAGTCCCTCCACCTGCCTTCACAGTGAGAATAACAATAATGGTAACCTTTTCATAGCAATTACCACAGCTGTATGTGAGCTGCTCCCAGCTTTCCAGTCCCTATTTTTAGTCCTTTTGTTGTTCCTCTCCGTTTTACCTCCTTTGATTTACAAACAACACTTCAGAGATTCATCCAAGCTCCAGTGTACAAAGTCAGCTCATTTACAATGCAGCTGTTCTCCAAGTATTTGGCCCTCATTATTAGCATGCCCGTTTTCTCACAATGCGTGGCGTCCCCAGATAATGGAAACACCGCTCCCCTCCTCCTCCTCCTCCTCCTCCTCCTCCTCTTCCATCCTCACGAAATCTCTCTCTCAGTACTTGCTCTGTTTAATATGTTAGCATGGCTCCTCTGCATTCTGCTCTCACTCCTGTCTGATCTGCCGTGCTGATTGATATCACTCGCGATTGTTACAGAGTGTCAACCAGATGCCTCATCAGCACAGGCTGACACATTGGGGTTACGTTGGAGCGCTTCCCTCCTTTACATCGGCTCCCGTACCTCAGACTGACAGACAGGTTGTACGATGCAATCTTACTAAGGGGTTGTTACTCGTAGGCGGCTGATTGTCTTAAAACATGAGAAATGTGTGGTAACTGGGGAAGAAGTGCATGCTGCTCTTGTCAGCTGCTGAGTAAAAGGGATATTGCAACTGCTGTAACTGATTAAAGATGACTTGAGCTGCTGATCGCTCTGAGCACTATAAAGTATAATTTTTAATAAAGTGAGGACCACACACTGGTTTATAATGACCACCACTGTATTGGGGTAGAGGCAGAAAACTCTGACAGAGGAAAAATAAAACCAGAACTATTTGCGTTTTCTTTTATAATTTGGGTGAACTGGCCCTTTAAGAGCATCTCGCAAACCTGCATTTGAGCATTGAATGCAAATGTTGAAAATGCAATCACTTTAATGGGTGGAACCAAAAAATAAATGCAAATTAGCCTACACTTGAAATACTTCTAGTCAGAATACAGGATCTATTTGAAAATGACATGGATTCCATTACATTTCTGATTTGGGAAGACCAGCAGGATTACTTCCTGGGTTAGCTCTTGAGGCTGCAAATTAGCAGCTGGATCCATAAATATAGCGTGCATAAGAATGTTCTTTTCTTAATTATCCTAATTGATTTTCTTTAATCGTGAAGGGAAATGGCATGAGAAGAATAAAACATATGGAAAACCAGCAAGAAAAAAATCATACCACAAAGTGAATGCTGCTGAAGTTACAGGCAACACAAATGCATGTTGTCAGTTGAAAAGCCTTAAATTGTGCTCTGTCTGTTTTAATATTATATTAGCGGGGATTATTTTAGGGGGAAAGCACTGAATCACCTTTATAGAGTTCAATCAGTAAGATACTTTGCCTCAATTCATTTCTTTCTAATTAGTTTTCTTTCCTCGACAGTACCCTTGCGAGATAATTACTGCCCTTAAGAGCAACTCTGCTTAAAAAAAGGTTTTGTGCTACTATAACAACAATCTCCATAAAGATATTGCATTATTAATTGATAGTGCTGCAGGATAGCAAGATAGTGAGCCGTGACTGCTGAAAAATAGAGCCTATAGCAATATAGTGGTCTGTCAGCCTTGTGTAATACACTATATGTGAATGCACTGGCAGTGGAGTAAATAAAATCGTTTTTAAGGGCCGTGTCTGCAGCGCGAGAACGAAGACAGTCATGCAGGTGTTTCCCATTAACAATCAGTGTTCCCCAGAAAGTGCCGCGGTTTGGGCCCAAAATATTTAGATTCACTCAATCTTGCTGATTTAAGAATGTATAACTCCATTTTTGTTTCATTTTGTGCCTCACGTGTACACACTGCAATTAGGAACCGGCGGTTAGTGGCATGTCAATTATCATATTTCCCCGTCTGCGTGATGTGAATTCATTAAACACACACCAGACAATCAACACTCACACACAGGGAGATGCGGCTCACGGTCCACTGGTCCCCCTACAGGGATACAGGAGCAGGGCTTCTAAATTAGCCGTTTGACCTCAGAAAAAGGGTGATCCTCATACTGGGAGGGGCTTATTTTAATAAGACAAAATGTCAGTCTCCTCGAGATTAACAGTGCCACTCTGTTTACCTTTTGAAGGTCATACACACCCACACAGGTGTTTCCAATCCTGGCTGATTACACCTCTGCTCAGGTTCAAAGAGGGCAGTTATTGCAGGCTTTTCTTCACAGCAGATGTTTTTAATTTGTCATAGTTGGAAAAGCACAGGTGATCATGATAACATTAACGAGGTCTCGGTTCTATTCAGGTGTCCCAGGAAGCCGGGACATGGAGGCAGGGAGACCCTGAAACCAAACAGAACGCCGCCATCTTTCATTTTTTTTTAATTAATTTACACCTGTCAAAATGTCTTCTGTAGAAAAGGCTTATGATAAAGATGTCATTTGTCCCACCTTACATTGTGTGTGCAGCAAAGAATGAGTCAGAGAGATGTCAACCAAGCAGTGTCTGTGCATGCTCTTCCTGGGAAGAGGTCTAATCAGCCAGAGTAATTAAAAGCACCGGTGTGGGTTTAACACGGGTTTGCAGAGCCTTAAAAGTAAAATGTGAGACAAATTGGGAAAAATGTGAGGATGTAGCACAAGGTTATCAGTCATCTGCATGCAGGATGATAGCTCCTCACTGAGAAAATTTTTACTATTTGATTAAAATGAGCATAAAATCCCACAGGACAGAGGATTACTTCTTTAGAATTAAACATCTAAATCCCAAATGACCTCTCCGTTTTATTACTCCTCCTCTGTACCACTTCATTCCATCATCTTTAAGTCATTTTTTTTCTCTGGTAAGAGCACAGTGGCGCTGAGGGATGGGAGGAAAGCAAGGAAGGAAGCAAGACTGAAAACGTTTCGGTATCCTCCCACAGATGTGTTCCCTGACATCTAGCGTCAATGAAAACCTGTGGGATGGAGGCTGGCATCACCTTTCAAGCTACCTCAGTTAAAGTTCAAACTCAGGCGGTAGCATTATTTCTATGCCGGATGAGAACTGGCTACAGCAATGTTACTTTCTAAAAACCAAAAGTAACGCCTCACAAATTTTCAGAGAACTGAAATCATAGCTCTGGGCACGGTCTCAAAGAAAAAAAACGAAAAAAAACATTGTGACTATTCTCAAAGCTTGCAGAGATGGCACAGTTCACTGAATGGAGCTCTGTTGAACTATTTAAACAAAAATCCAGCTTCACAGCCTTCTGTTTACTCGGGGAACATAAACCCCTATAGAAATCGAAACATCAGAGACCATCAACTGAGTGCAAATATTCCAGCACCCTATGGAAGACCAACTGTAATGAGAGATATATGCAGAGAAGATGCAAGAGCAGCAGTCGCTAAGCTCCTATCTAGTTGTCGTAACACCGAGGCGCTGTTCAGTGTAATCAGCTCTGCTATCAGCACTCTGCCGTACCGAATCCTCCCAGGAGAAACATGCAGATTCTTTTATCCTTCATCAAAAGCTCGTGAGCAGCCGGCTCCCAATCTGCTGCTGTTTTGATGCTGTTTAGAATTGTCTCAAACCTATGTTCCTGTCGTGTTTTTAAGGAGGCGTTGGTCACATGAAGAGCATCACCGGTCCCCGAAATGTTGTCCCAGAGGAGCTCCTCCAGAAGGTCTTTGATAAAGTTAATCCCAGCATTTTATCAGTCACAAACGGCTCTCTGGCCACTGGTGTTTATGCAGTTTCAAGTTGAAGAATCCAGCCTTGATCCCTTAATCCCCAGTAACCATATACCTAACATTTAAATGCTGTTTTTGTCAAGTTACTTTGAGCCAACTGATATACCTATTAGATACCTTTTTTAATTAAGACAGCAGATGAAGATCACCCCACAACCTTTGTTGTTTGACGTTTCATGATAAATTAAACGTGCACCTAAGTAAATAACACTAAATAACATAGCATGGCAGAGCTAAATATTGTTTGTGTGGAGACCAAAACAAAACATCCCCAGTGGTAAAATGACATATGTTCTGCTTTGCGAGTACCCAGAGTTTTTTAGGTTCATCTGGTACTTTTTTGTGTTCCTGTGACATTTCCCTCAGGTATTTCTGTGCTACTCAGAGACTTGTGTGGAATTTTGGGACATCTACCACAGGAATGTAACACATGTTCTGTGGTAATTTACCACATGTTCTGCATGTGGTATGGTCCTGTGGTAAGTCTATCAAAAATACCTCACAAGTCTCCGAGGACCGGAATGGGAGACCTGGAAAATATTCCGTGAACGCTTGATAAATATAGCAATTGTGGTGCATGGGGTACCAGCGTATGGTAGTTTAGTGTCTCTCTTTACACAATCTCAAAAATGAATGTCTTGTCTTTATATAGGATGTGTTCACATTATGCCTATTCTTCCGATCTCATCACTCTTGCGTCGGTTCGCCTCATCGTCTCTCAAAGGTCTGATGTGTGCTTCTATGCTCTCTGACACCGCTGTAGAACATATAACGCACTAACATATTGTGATGCCATTCTATTTGTGAGTACATAATACAGCTTGCAGGTTCCCTCTGTATTAATAAACTGTAACTGTTGCCTCTGAGGGGGAAAAAAGGAGAAGAGGCAGCGTGATCCATCCCCAAAGCCTGTGATGGATAACCCTATTAACAGCGCTGAACTGAAAAAGAGGGACAAGGTGACGGCATCCATGGTGATTATCTGGGGATCAACATATGCTCTCAGGTTAAGAATGGTGATAAAACCTCGGCTAAGTAATGCTCAAATGGACCTTAAAGTTTAGATAAACTTCGGATCGTCCCACAGAGTGACCTTCACCATCCACAAAGCGGCTTCACCGACACGGCACAACAGATCCTAGATTTGCCTCTTTGATGTCCATCTGTAATAGCCTGCTAATCAAACTGAATTGCCATTTTGTTTCAGCTCATTTGTTCACTCTATTGGAATCGCTGAACAATATTAAGATTTTTATCCAGGCTACATCTGTAATGGTATATCTGTGTGCGCCGGTTTATTATATCGATGGCATAACTGAACACAAATTCTTCCTCTTTATAGTTTTCATTTCTCCCAGGACACAAATTTTTGCATTTAACACTGCCGTCATAATTTGCTGTAAACGTTAAAATGTGTCGCCTGGGCAATGAGACATTTAAAACAATCCCATATCCTATGTCTATTTTTTTAATATATATATTTAACCACCAAGTATTTCTTTCTATCGTTCTCTGGTTTTTAATGGGCCTCTGAGGGTCTTAAGTATTCACCTCTTCAGGCAGTAGTGGATGTCCAACTGTCCCCATGAAGGACCTTCTGATGGCTTTTTAATAGAATGTGGGCCTAAAATATAGACAGCCAAGACACCAAGATTTTTTTTTATATTAAGAAAGATTAATTGCACTGAAAACCTCAAACATAAAGCTTTAACCGAAGCTTAAAAATGACAGATTACATGACACGAGGAACTTTCTCTTCAAAGTTTTTTACGTCACAGGAAGTCATTCATGCAGCGTTTCAGTCTTTTTTGGCTCTCGTCTCTTTTTTTGGTCCCAATCTTGTCATTGCCCCAGGAGCTAAAGAGTTATCAAGCTGCCACCTGAATAAGTCATACTTTTCATATTCTCTTTCAGACAAATATTAATAAATAACTCTTATAAATCCCTCTATACGTCAAGGAGGCCAGCGTGGGGGGGCCCGATCCCTGGATTGAGAAACCTCCACACTAGAGGCTCAGTTTTAATTCTTTATTGCCCCACAGCTGCTTCATGTCAGCACAAACTCAGAGAAGTGACTCAGCCTCTGACAGATTCCATACGTTACGATTCTGCATTTAAATGCTCACTCAGCACCACAACCACGTACAGAAAATCATCAAGATCATGTTTCCTGGAGAAACATGATCTTCATCTCGCAGGTATCACCTCACAGATTAAATATTATCAAATTTAGTTGTAAAGGCTCTCTCGCTCACACATTCTGGCACAGCTTGGTCCCTTGGTTTCCATCTTTAATAACCAGTATATCCTAATGAATAGTTATATAGTTGGCCTTGTGAAAGTTCCTCACTTAGGGAGCAGAGAAGACTCAAACAAACAGCCTGACAGTACTTTACGTCAGCCAAGTATACAAACACTGTCTTTTTACACCTCACAGTAGAGCAAAGCTGCTATTTGGGGTTAAAACAAGTACTTTAGATACCATGGATGCCTTCTCTCTCAGTCTATTTAAACAGCTTTTATAGATCTTTTGGTAGAATCAACTGTATGACGTTTTGTATGAGGAAATGTTTTATAAAAAAATATTTAGCCACTTTCTTTTTCCTGAAAATGTTCTCTCATGAAAATCACCAGCTGGAGATGACAGTTGTCCTTCTCTCTAATTTACCTCTAGACTGGTAGCCTATTATATAATACCAAGAGCTCATTACTGTCTTGTCTGTAAAAAACATTATTAACATGTTTGTTGAAATTCTGATTACATCCTAAAATAATCAATGTATCAAAATGCTCTGACAAAAAAAAGAAAAAAAAGAAATCCTGCATCTGTGGCTGTTTCAGGACTGTGGGAAGTCCGTCCAATCATTTCATTCGGCTCTGGATGTAACGTTAATGATTGGAGGAGCAACCTGTCTGTCCACATACATACGTGTGCGTATTCTGCACGTGCTAAAATGACCGGTGCACTCATTGTTTGTCAACAGAGTCTTCCACAAGCTGCTAGCTTAACAATTGTGAGTACTAACAATAGCCATGTTCGCTGTTTACATTCATTATGATATGTTTGCTTTCATAATGATTATTTTTTTTGCGGGGAGGGGCTTTGTAGAGTAGGCCTGACGTGTGCCGACTTGGCAACTTTCTTGCTAGCTTTAGCAACTTTTGGAGCTCTTTCGCTACTTTCATTGGAAACGAGCTGGCAAAACCGGGTTGGGTTTTTCGGTTGGATATTTTTTCTAAATCTCGCATACTCTTGCTAGTTTGTCATTATTACCAACCCTGCCAGGAGTATTTCACCCAATCAAAACATATTCTAAAGCAGTGGTTAGTCAGCGCGTTGAGGGTTCGAAACCGCAGTCCGGCCCTTCTGTGTGGAGGTTTACACTGTGTTCTCTGCAGGTCCTGCGACTTTCCCCCACAGTCCAAAGACATGCAGGTGAACATAACTGGCGACTCAGAATTGCGTGTATAGTTGTCTGTCTCTATCATGAAGTGATCTTTATGTCAGGCCGGTGATTGAGCGGTTTCCGGCCCAAGGTGTGGACCTAATTTACTGCTCATCACGCCCAATGTCAGCCTGGATCGATTCCACCTCCCCGGCGATCCCTGCGGTTATAATGGATGGAACTTTTTCAGCTCCAACAAAACCAAAAGTGCCCATCACATTTTACTAAACAAGCCTGTGCGGCACAGTCGAGGAGCTGCAGACAAACTGTTGCGCCATGCCCAATATTTACCTAATTATTGCCTTTATTTTCCTCCTGTGGAAGCGCACTGCCATTAGAGCGAAATGCTGGCGGTAACGAGTCAGACATTAGACATTTGGACTATGCACTATGCAGTCGTTTGTCTATGAAGCACTTGGTTTGTGCTGCACAAGATGTTTGGGGAATTCTGCTGCACACTATCTTCCAGGTTGTTTTCAGGTTTCAGTCCCTTAACTACAAGACGTGTAGCATACAATTTACATTTGTGCTGACCGTTTACAATTGCATTGCATGTTTGAGTGGTCTCCATTCATTGCTGTGTGATGTGAAAATGATCTTGAAAGATGCTGATATTGTGTAATCTGCCAGAGTGAACTTCAAGTCTGCATTCATTTTTAAACCAGATTTCTATTATCGTTGCACTTTGATACACAAGCCAGTGTTTTGTACCAGTTTCATTCACAGATCGTATTCTGTTACTCCATCAAGTGGTAGTTAGTTTAAACAGGAAGCTACATCTTGGCCTAAATCCGCACAGAAAAGTCAAAAGTATGTCCGCCCGAACAGGGACTTGAACCCTGGACCCTCAGATTAAAAGTCTGATGCTCTACCGACTGAGCTATCCGGGCTCTGTCAGCGTGATGACGTATGACGCTCTAGTTTTTGAACGCGTTGGGTGTTCGGTAAACACTAACAAAGTAGAGCAGCGCATACAGTGTAGAGTAGACACAATAGCTGTGTCCCAATCCAGTAAGAAATACATTACATAAGCAGTTCAGAAACAGAACACAATATAAAACTATTGGACTACTATGACAAATTATTATAGCGATATTATTATTATAAATATGTTAATATAATATGTAGGATTTAGAGACTATACTCTACCGTCATCTAGCGGCGACGCCGCGCACTACATGTATATTTCGCCTACGTCATATAATAATAAGGAAGTAGCGGCGAAACAAACAGCACGAGCCGGGTAGATTTTTTTTTGTGGGTTGAATTTGTCTTTTATTAAACGTTTTAAATGTCTCAATGTGAGCACTGAAGACCAAAACAAGACAATCTTCTCGCTCATTCTGTTGTAGCTCGATGAGTTGTTGTTGTTGTTGTTATCCTTTGTTGTGGTCTCTCTGTGGTTTATGAAGGAGCTCTATGGAGAGATACTCGCTCCAGAAAGTCATCGGTGAGGGGTCCTTCGGCCGGGCTTTGTTAGTCCGGTGTAAAAGCAGTCAGGAGAAGTATGTGGTCAAGGAAGTCCAGCTGCCAAAGGTATGTGCAAACAGAGATATAGCTGCTACTGTAGCTTTCCCCTCACATGTGAAGTAACTGAACTTAAACAGAATCCCCCCCAACGCAGCAAGTCTCTCTGGTAATAATCATTGTAGTAATAAAATAGTGTATTAAACGGGAGGAGGTGTTGGATTTGCACCAACCTGCTGCAGACTACTTTATTCCAGACTGTTATGTCCCTGGGGTAGGATATGGAAATGTCTCTACACTGATAACCTAGCAGATTGTGGCCTAGCACAGAGACGTGGAGGCTGATTGTTTTGCATAATAGAGAATGCATCCCCATGCTTGTATTTTGCATTTTTATAGAATCACTCTAAATTGGAGAATTCGAGGAGGGAAGCCATCCTGCTGTCCAGAATGAAACATCCTAACATTGTGGCCTTCAGGGAGGCATTCGAAGGTATTCACGGCGCTAACTCTCTTCTAACAAGACGTACAGTTCTTATGGTTCGGACTGCAGGATAGACAGTGTGGTTGTGTTTGTTCAGCTGACGACCTCCTGTGTATTGTTATGGAGTACTGCAGCGGAGGAGACCTGCTCCAGAGGATCCGGCAACAGAAAACTACGCAGTTCTGTGTTGATGATGTAAGCCTCGACCTCCTGCGACTATTCTCACCATCCAATGTTTCACATGACGTTTAATGTATTCCGTGTTTGTTTCATCGACATCTTTTCTTCCCCAGATCTTGAGGTGGTTTGCTCAAATGTGTGCTGCCGCGCTGCATATCCACGATAGACGGGTTTTGCACAGAGATCTGAAGTCCAAGGTGCGGTAGTCTGTAGACGTCGTAGTTTATAGCTACTATACATGTACAGGATATACAGGAAGTCGATCATTTAGTTTATTGCTTGGATGCATGTTGATACAATCTCATCAGTGCGAGCGCCGTGGAGTGAAATGAACAATGATGAAATTGCTGATCGAGATAAGATCACAGCATTCTCTCCCACTTATGCATAATATCATCATTTTGGCTGCTCTTATTTTGGCCTTGTGCCGAGTCATCACTTCTTTTTCATTTCCGTACTCAGAACATTTTCCTGACAGATAATGGGACAATCAAGCTCGGGGACTTTGGCTCAGCCTGTATTCTGAACAGGTACAGGAAGAGAAGAGGCAACGATTTATAGTTTGCCTTTTTTTTTTTTTTTTTTAAATCAATGCTCGGTGCTCGATTTGCTGCTGTTACATTTGTGCTTTGTGTAATTGTGTTGCAGCTCAAAGGCGTACGCTCATACGTATGTTGGGACACCGTATTATGTGGCTCCAGAAATCTGGGACAACAAGCCATACAACAATAAGAGGTATCGCACCGTGTTCGTTCCTCCGGGTTCCTCCGGGTTCCTCCGTGTTCTATGGCACACGTTAAAATAGAAATAAGATTAAACCTTAATAACTTTGGATCCATGCCCATTTGAGGAAATTGGGTCATTGCAACAGGAATTATTAATTGAGTAAAGCAAAAAGTAATAAGAATAAACCCCCAATTATAGAACAATTAAAGAAAAGCTGAGGTATAAATATGATTGATAAAATGTGGTAGGAGGGACATATACATAAACAGTGTCCAGGCTAATGTTGCTGTATTGAGGAAGACCATGCACACTAGTATATTTATATTGATGCCAAAAAGGTGTCTGCAGAATGTGCACGTTATTTACGTTATTAAATACTGAGAAATACTGTATACACTCTGTTTTCTTTACATTATTACTGCATAGTTACTAGCACTAACAATTTCCAAAACTCCAGTCATTACAATGTTAAAGGGACACTTGAATGTACAGACTTTTTAACGAAGAACAAAACCCTCATGAAGTTTGCTTAGACTTTCCCTTCCAGCTTGATTTTTTTTTCTCCATCTTTTCTTAAGTCTGTGTTCTCAGCTCAGCAGTGATTATGTAACACGTGCGTGGGCTAACCCGCCTTGTCTTATCTTCGTTACCGTGCCAGGACATGACTAATGTCTGGAGTGAATGAATAACCATCTCTGTGTTTGTGTGTCCTGCAGCGATGTGTGGTCTCTGGGCTGCGTTCTCTACGAGCTCTGCACCCTGCGACACCCGGTACTTCCTCCCTCCCTCCCTCCTCTCTCTCTCTCTCTCTCTCGCCGTGTTCCACGGCTTTGACTGTGGGCCTCTCTCCAAATATTGTCAATGAATCATTATGTGCGGCATTCCTGCTGTCATCTCGCATCGCAGCGAGATACTGTAAAAGCTTTGTTGTGGAATGACGGGAGGCCCGGTATCTTCAGCTGAGTTCCATCATCTGCTGTGTATTTTTGAAACGTGGTTTGTTGTCCCGGAGATCCTCACGCCTCCGCTCTTGTGTCCAGTTCCAGGCATCCAGCTGGAGGAGCCTGATCCTTAAGGTGTGCCGGGGCGCGTACCCCCCACTCCCCAACCGCCTGCCCTACGAGCTGCAGTACTTGCTCAAGCAGATGTTTAAGACGAACCCAAAAGACAGGCCCTCCCTGCACAGCATCCTGACCTCTCACCGCGCTTCCAGACTCCTGCGTACGCACCTGCCCTCCCAGGTACAGACACAGTCAGCACCTGTGCGCTTAATTAAAAGTGCCGCTTGAGCTTCATGCGCGGTGACAGCCACTCAAAACAGTTGAAACAGACGCGATTTAATGACCGCTCATCCGTCAGTACGACACGCTGTCACGACGCGGTGTCAAAGTGAGAATTTAAACTCTTACACAATTTCGCCAGCTGAGGTGACCCCCGTGCGGAATCTGCCCTTTGACAAGGCGCTGTTAGTTCAGATGGCCGCGGCGCTCATGTTATGCGTTGTGATTTACTGCAGCGCTTTGAGTCTTTTTTACAGGCGCTGGAGACGCAGGAGCGGGGGAGGCGCCCGGGTCGATGGAACAGAGAGGAGGGAAAGAAGGTGGCTGATCTTCTGGGAGAGAAGAGTTTAATAAAAACGTCAACATGTGAAGGTAGAGTCCAAGTCAAATGTTAACAGTGTTGTCAAGAAAATCTGATTTACTGCTGCAATGCCGGGAGAGCCACATCACAGACATTTCTGTGAAGGAAGATACATGTGGTTGTCAGGGAACATGTGCGCACTGTCGCACAGTTTTGATCATTCTGACATGACTCAACAAAGCCTCACCCAAAAGACATGAAAAGTATCATCTGAGTTATCGCTAGAATACTTTCAGATGCTCTATTTTATGAAAGCCTGAGAAGAATTCTTGTCGCAACTGAAACAAATCTTTAATAATAATAGCAAGAGAAATGACCAAATATCTTTCTTTATTTCCTTTGTTTATTGTTTGATGCTTTTTTTTTTTCCCTCCCTTTTTTCTTAATATTTTTATCCATGCAGCTTCTACAGAATATTAATGTTATTTCTCGTCAGGACCCTACTGAAAACAAGTATCCTAAGTAATCTTTTACCTCAGGAGTGGAGTTTCCCGAAGCCCACTGTGAAAGCAGAGAGCCAGGTCCTAGAAAGCGGTGGGCCGCTGGGCCGTCAGACACTGTGCGGCAGATGTTGGCCAATGCCAGCCTCGTCTCATCTGACAGCATGGCATCGACCGACCAGGCCTTCGCGGCTTCCACTCATGGAGGTATGATAGCGGTAGCAGCGTTTTCACTTCCTCGAAGCTCGGTAGAATGACACCCAGTATCAGAGTGAATCAGCTGTGTCCCCGTTTGTCCGGGTGTTGTCAGAGGAGCCAGAGGCCAGCAGGCAGAGGAGACGATGGGACAGGGATCCTCCTGAGAGGCTTCTGAGTCTGCTGGAGAAGGCCCGGCTGAGCAGAGCCTTCAGCACCTTTTTAATAAACACGGGAGGTCTGTTGAAATCCGAATACGTGTTATTTTGTTTTTGTGATAGGAATACTTCCTACGCCACCGTCGTGGGCGATATAAACAGTCCTCTGGGGGTTCTCTCTTTCAGTTGACGACCCGCTGGTGGGACCCCTCTCCCAGCCTCAGGGGGACGACACTGACGGTGGTGAGCCTGAAGTGTCCGTAGACGAGGAGCGTCTGCAGTCGCGCTCTGACGACGAGGACACGTAAGTAACTCTTCCTGCTTACCCTTGTCTCCTCTGTAGCTGTGAGCTTCTGGTTTTATTATATTCTAATACACATTACTCACAATGCAATTCACATTGAGTATGAATGTACAAAGAGAGGTTTGTATGAATCTCTGTTAAATGTATGGAATGTACAGTTTTTGTTATGACTTCTAATATGAAAACAAAGTTCAAATGTGTTGTTTCTTCTTCTCGCTTCACAGAGACTTTGAGGAAGAATCTCCATGTGACTGGATGGATGAAGCTGAGAAAATGTTTTCAGAACACTAAAGCCTAATTCATTCTGAGCCGACACAATCACAAGGTGTTTACATTCACTAAAGACACTAAATCATTTCACATCATGTACATGAGACCAGGTTTTGATCCGATAAATGAGGACCAACTTTTATAGCATCATTATATCCAAGTTTACAAAAAAGCCAGTGAAGCTCAGACCGTAACGGTAAGACCGTAGTTTTTGCATATTGAACGTTTTAAGCTCTGCACCGATCTGTGTGAACCTGATCGCACTGCTGCAACAAAACACTACAGTTTGAATTGTATATTGTTGAACTTGTCGTAAAACCTTTTTTACATAAAGATGTTTGAGATGTGTGTGTGTGTGTGTGTGTGTGTGTGTGTGTGTGTGTGTGTGTGTGTGTGTCTGCCTCCCATTTGATATTGCACATCTGCCGCGTACTGGTCGAGTTAACAATGATAACATTCCCAGTAGATTGGGGCCGTCTGGAAGCTAATGTTTGCCTTTGTTTGAGAAGCAGGAAATATTACTCAGAGCAGCTGGGTCTCCACGGGGTCACGCCATTTTGAGCACCTTCTGATGTCCATATCCCATGCAATACGATAAGTACTGGAACATGTCCAGTCTCTGGTATTCTTTGTCTTTTATCCTTGGCGAGACAATAACAACCCCATACAATGGCACAGACACTGAGAGGTGACTGCTGGTCTATTTCTGTACCACTAGGTGGAGTTGAAACCGTTTGTAGTGGGTGGGAGCGAGAAACGTCTGCTTCTGACTCAGATATAATTAAACCTTTGTTGAAATCCTTTTTGATATTAAGAAGCCGATGATAGTCAGATACATGTGGGAGTGCTCATGCTGCTGAATTAAAGGGACTAAGTTCTTAGTTATTGAGAGCATAAAGACATTCAATACAAGGGAACAAGTAGAGCCTGTTCCTGTCTTTGTTTTGCCAAATTAGAAGCTCAACAATACCGAGCAGAAGCGGACAAGAGCCTAATCGCATGTTGGTAAAAACCCAAAACGAGCCTCGCCCATGACGGTTTGGGCTCAACAGGATATAGATACTACAGACCCTTGAGTCAACAAACCCATAATGGTGCTGATTCACCATCAACAGTCACACCAGGGATGGATTATCCCGCTGCCAAAGTTGAGGCTGAGGCCTCTCATTGGCTGACAGGAGGTCTCCGCTCTACACATATCTGCCCACGATGTGTTTTATTGAGGAAGCCCGGGGCCGCAGCTCGCCCCTTATCTTGAAGACACACTGAATCCCCCTCCAGGCCTCACACCCCAGCCCCCTGCTTTTTTTTTATTTCCCCTTGTACCTCCAAAGATGTCCATGTTTAGTAAGGATACAGTGGTGTAGCGTACGAGCTACACCACCACCATACTGTGTGTCCTGCAGATAGGAGGGTCTCCCATCAGTGTCCACCACAAACCAGACGGCGTCTTCGTAGTTCAGCCAATTACTGTAAACTGAGGAGTCTGAGCTCACATGGTATAATAAGGATTGTGTTATTAACGGCTGCAATCAACATTTTTTGGCGGTTTATTGAACCTCAGTACTTTTTGAGACTGAGATCTGGACTAGCCATAAGTATTAAAATGAAAAAAAGTATTCAAATGCTATTATGTTTGTTTATTTATTTTGATCAGCTATTTTCTGATCAAAACAAACCTTTTCAGTCTTTACATTTTATTTTACTAAGCAAAATTATATCTTTAGTAGACACTAATGCATTGATCAATTTGGCATATTGTGTTGAATTACAAAACAAAAAAAAGGTTTTCAGTTACAAACTAATAATCACTTTATTATAGTATAATACTTTAGGCCCTAGAATAAATAACCCTATGCAAGTAGGCAACAGCCAACATGCACAGTGTATGTATGTAGTAGTTTGTACAGTATACATTTTTGTCTTTCTATGTACTATATTTCAAATTCCTTATTGATTCTTCACTTTTTTTCCTCCCATCTTTGTGATTCAGATTATTCATATTTACATAATGCTCAGTCACAGCGTCTGCTGCGGGCAGAAATTCCATGAAATTGAAATTATGTCCAAACATTTTGGACACCATTTTGGAAACAGTCATTAATGAATAACAGCATCTCACATTATATTGCTGTTATGTAATGATAATTAATATAATAAAACAACACCATTAAAATCTCAGAAATGAACCCCTCTAACAAAGCCTCAACACAAATGAAATACACGAACCATTATAAACAAAGATAGAAGGTATCGCAAGACTATTGCTTTGCATGGAATTGTGCAGGTGTTCATGTTATTAAGTCCACCCTCTTCAATTATTGGGTATGGGGAAAAAAAGTCGTGACTGAACAATTTTCTGAGGTTGCATTTTGACCCAAACAAGCTGTTGAACATGGGCTTCCTCTCGCAGGAAGGAAGTGAAGTCCTGTCTGTTGTATCTCAATGGCTATAAATGGGCCAAAAAAGGAATTTCTCTTTGAATGAATTGCTCCTCTGTGCAGCACTCCTACACCGAGTGTTAACAGCAGGGCTGTGAGGTCAGAGTCACTGCACTGACAAGTGAACAACACCATCGTTTCACTTTCGCCCATGAAGAAAACCTCTCCAAACTCGCCGCAGTGTTTTGGTTTTTGGGAGAAGTACACCCAAAACCCACAATGCCCTTTGGTTTTTGAACATCGAGTGTCAGCTGAGCAGCTCACGACTGAAAAAAATCAGTAGAACTGAGGGCCCTGATAGCACTTCCTCTCTTTATCTGTTCAGTTTACCTTGAAATGTTACTCATTTTAAAACAGGCAACATCCTGTATTACAGTTACTACTCAAGAGTCACAGTGAGGTTCAATCTCTGGCCCCTGCTCAGACATCTAATCTGAAGTGCTTCATTGATTTTCTTCCCGCTACATCCTGGTGACCCAATAGCGTACAATCAAGTAGCTTCCCCTCTTATCAAACGATGCACAGAAGACCTTTCAAATGATGCACAGAAGACCTTTCAAACGATGCACAGAAGACCTTTCAAATGATGCACAGAAGACCTTTCAAACGATGCACAGAAGACCTTTCGTTTTGCTCGTCTGCACATCTTCTGTCATCGCCTACGGTGAAGTATTGACGCTTGTTGTCTGCAACAATCTCTGTTCCCCTTCTGTCACGGTTCTGTTTTTGTGTCCTGCTTTCGTGTGCCCCCCCCACCACCCCCCCAGTTTCACACAGGAAGCGCGCTGCAGATGCAAGATGACCCAGTGATCTCTGTCTGGCTACCGATGCTTAGAAAGGCATTTTCTACCAGATTCCTTTTCTTATTTACAGCAAAATGAGGGAACCTCAGTGTTCACATGTTTTAATATATTTGTATTTAGATGTTCAGCTTCATTCGTTTCTGTACTGTATTTGAGTTTTTATTAGACACTTACAACCTCAGTGGTATCAACCGCACAGCCAGGGGAAACAATGAAACCTGCTACCATGACTCACCCAGTAAAGAGAAGTGCTGCTTATTCTTCGCGGGGAGCAGCTTTTCCTGTTAATAACAAAGCACTTAGGCGCTGCAGTTGGAGGTCTCTTTGCAACTATAAATATGGGAGCTGTCATTGTTATGATTATTTCAAGCCCTCTGCAGTGACCCGCCATTGTCTCCTGCCAGCGTTTGCATGCTCCGCATCAGACAATAGACGAGCAGGGGTTTGTCGTGGAGCTCCACAATTCATCGACCGCTCAAAATAAAAAGGTCAGGAACAGTTAAATTTGGATCCCATGTTGTGTGAGGTGGGACGGTGCGGGCTCTGCGCGGGTTATCGGGCCGTTCGCAGTTTGAAAGGAGTCTGCTATTGTTTGTGGCTCACACACGCCTGGTGACTCCTAATGGGCCGGTCCAACTTTAGGCAGGGTCACAGGCTCTGCTGGCCTGTCCCTTTGCCATCTTTGCGCCCTTATCACTTCACTGATCTACACACTGATCTTAAGATGAATCTCATGTCACACACTGTTCTCCCACATCTTGCAACATTTTCAGTGAAACTTCTCACCGCCACCGCATTTCTGTTTATATCCTGTGAGAAGCAGCAATGTGCTTTTCGGTTTTGAAATTAGATTTGGCTGCACGCGTTGGATGCAGAGAAACTCCCCCCATGAACACTTTCAGGAGGCCTAGACTATAGCTTTGCTCTTCAGTTTGAAAAAGAATAGCAGCAAAGTATTTGTCAAAATAACCTAGCATGTTTGTCTATCAATGAGGTCGACACAGATTTATTCAAACTCCAAACTGCTTGGTATCCAACGCATGACAAAGAATGTTGCAGTGGTTCAGGCCCCAGTATGAATGAAATATTTCTGTGTTGATTCTGTGTGAAAACACAGTTAGCATTTATCTCACTGATCTAAAACAGTGCAAACCCCGCAGTACAAGTTCAAACAGGAAAAAGTGACGAGTTAAAGGTTAATGTCTTGATCAGTCACTGTGCCACTTGGACTTTCCAAATACACATGACACTGTTTACATCACTGGAAAGGTTTCACACGGCGATGAGAGTACAGGGAGTGTACTGTTTCGTGTTGGTGTGAAGGAAAGAAAAAAAAGTTCAGACTTTCTTGTGTGTTTTGTCGGAGCAGCCATCAGCTTCAACTCATTTCCGTGTGGCATGGAAAACATTTAATAGACTCTTGAAGCTTAGACGTTTAATCCATCCATCAACTCAGAACGATAAAAAGGATCTCACACTCCAGAGGATGGCTAGCAAAACAGTTTATAGTGATAAAGCATACCTGTGTTTTTTGCAAAAATGTTCCCTTAATGTTCCCTAAATGGAAAACAAAGGAAATAGTACAATCACTATGTGATGATTAAATGGCACATGCCTCTCTAGCTTGACACTACCTCTGTGGAATTATCTTGGTCTTATCTGCCAGTTACAGGGGGCTAATTGTGAGTGTGTTTTTGTAGCAATGCAGATAACCTTGTGGGTATCAATGAGCCGTGTCCTTCTCACTCTGTGGCCACAGTGTCAATAAATTAGGTGTCTCTTTCAGGAGCCTGGTTCAAAAGGGATGAGGAAGTTGCGTTCTAAGCGTGTCATCTCTAAGTTTGACCGGGAACCGGCGTGTCACGGCCGTGGCCTGTGCCGCTGCCTGTTTCCCTATATCCTGTGTGTGGACGTGGTCCTCCTGCCTCTCCTTGCTCCTCTGCTTATCATACTCACCTGTCTGCAATCAGCTATAATCAGCCCTCATTTCCTCGACTATTGTTGCACCTACGCTCAGGCTTAGTACATTTAGTTGCCTTTACATTCGTGTACCTGTACTAATTCTGGTGTGTTTCCTGTGCGTGTCTACTTTCTACCCTCGTGCAAAACCTCAGCCTGCTCGCATCACTCACCCTCAAAACTTCCACCACCTCTGTGCCTTTACTGTGGCTTCATTACAAGTTGTGCTGATCAGCTCTTAATGTGGTGACTGTACAGTTGAGTTTAAATCGGAGGTATTTCTTTTACACTGTCAATAGTACGGTGAACGTGCAGATGAGGATTCAGCATTTCTCAGAGCTGAACAGAAAGGCCAGCAGCTGATAACAAGATAGTAACTTTTTAAAAACATGTGACAGTGTGGCCCTTTAAATTAGTCCAAAACTAAATAACCCTGTTAGTGTGATACACTAAACTCGTTTTCACGTTGTTTGACACTATTGTTTAAATTCAATTAAAGTTTTCTTGAATGCATTAATGTGATGTTACAGTGTGTCACATTTTACAACATTCGAGTGAGTTTCCATGTACTGCGCTGTGACATGGGGGCATGTATGGGACGTTTGACCCGGTGCCCTCGACTTTCTCTCATGAGGCTGTCAGTGGAACCAGTGGGCTGTCCTCTCTGGTTAGAAGCTGTGTCTGCTGGGGAGGATTAATGTGTCCACATTGGATGGCCAGACATTGTTCAAATCCACAGGAGTTCCCAGAGGAAGGACTCCCAGTTAAGGCGAGCCCAACCTGTCCCATCAAGCAGAACACACCTAATCATGACGTTTTTTTTGTTTTTTTTTCTCCAACAGACTGTAATACTCTGTCCAGTCAGGCTGAAACACTCAGACAAAGGCAGAATATTATGTGTGCTGTTTAGATTTCAGGGGTAGAGACTGAGTGCTACAGCCTGTGTCAGTGGGAATTTTCCCAGCTGGACTCACGGGAAGGATTTCTTCAGAACTGTTAATGCCTATTCCTATAAAGTCACAGATCAAGCTGGGACTTGTAGGGAGAGTCACAGGCTGTTCAGTTTAAAAAGAAACTGCACATATACTTCTCATGGTGGGATTATCTAGTAAAGCTAATGACAAAATCTACCTGGTATTTGTTATTGCTTAAAATCCAACGTTTTTTTTTTGTCTTCTGTCAGATATTTGCTTCTATACTGATGTCACACATGGCACAAACAGGCTTCTAATTCTTGCCTCAAGGTAAAGACTCATCCGGTCGATGGACGGAAGAACAATGACGGGCTTTGTGCACACAGCATTTGTGAAAAAGCAGTTGAAATGCCCAAATTTCATTTCCTGTCTGCGTTGCTGAAATGCATATAGAGACAAGCATTGGCTTTCCTGTTCGCTGCATACACTTTTTTTTTTGTAAACACCACGGCACCCAGATGAAGGGAGTGTTTTTTTCTGTTTCATTCCTAAGATGTTACGCGACCAGCAGCTGATCTGGTCAAATAACTCCTCCAGGGATTGATAAGGCCTGTTTATGGTCCGAGGCGACAGGGAGTTAAGGAGGATTACATGGGACTGGTCGGTGCAGTTATTTAGCCTACCTCCCTCCTTGCAGACACTGAGACCATTCCACCGTTGCTTATTAGCTCAGTGCTGCCTCTAAATTCAGAATGAGTGAGGCTGTTGTGCTAGCACAAGCACAACAACCTTTTCTTTTCTTTTTTTTTGGTTAAACCACATTCTGATAAATGGTTATTTAATGCAGTCTACCTCATTGTGTGTTTTTATTGCCTTCTTCTTCCCCAGTAAGCAATCTGCCCCCCCCCCCCCCCCCCCCCCCTCACTCCCCAGAGGATGACAAACTTTTTACAGAGCAATAATAATACCTGTTTACCCGAAAACCAAGATGGGACTGTAAATACCAGAGATGTGGAATGTGATTCTAATGTAATTGTGGGAAAATGTTGCACATCTCTAAATGGGCACTTGGCCAAATCAGGCTAATAACAGCTATTTCCTCTTAAATTCATCCTGTGAGCCATGCACAGGGAACACAGTTCATTAACCCTTTGCGGAGAGCCATTCAGCGGGACAGGCGCTGCCCTTGTCATGTGATCCGGAGCTGTGGAGTGAATCTGAGGACGAAGACCTCACCCCGATCCCACGTCAGACCGAGAGAGGTCCCCGTTAGTGCCCCAGCGGAGATTACTCCTGACACGAGTTCTCAACACACCAGAGGATCTTCGGTCAGTTGGGACTGACAGAACTTCAAAGAAGCCATTAAGAGGTTCATTGGAGAGAACATGCTGGGTTCACCAACAGGGGGAAGAGAAAGACCTGGAGGGAGACAGTGACTGTGATGACCCTGCAGAAGACAAACGTTGTTTTTGTTTTGTCTGATTCTATTAGTTAATTAAAACAAATGACTTATGATGGATTCTTAAAGGCTGAACAATGCGAAAATCCTATTAAGTACATAAAACCATTGGCTGTCAAGCCTTCTCTGAATGTCGTAATGTTAGAAGAATAAATGTTTTATATTTTCTTAGCATCGCTCACACAATAACATTTCCCAGATCCCCGGATCTGCACGAGAACGCTTTGACGCGCGCTCCCGTCTTAGAAATGACCAGAGCAACGCGGAACAGAGTGTACGTGATGACACGCAGTGTGGCGTCTGTGTTTTCTCTCCCTGCAGCCCGCTGTGAAGGAGAGGTCAGGCTGATTAGATAACTGTTGTGTATGCAGGGCAGCCTGCTGGGCTCACGTGAGGGGGGGTCCGATCCCTGATAGAGAGAGCTTACACAACCACAAGACTTCAGGGTATACACAACTTCAAGTCCTTGGCGTTTTAAGCAACACTGTGAAGCGGGAACAATTAGGAAACGTCTAGCAGTTACATCAGTCAGCGTTTCTGAGGAAGGGGCTGGTTTCTTTTCTGAGTAAATGTGGTTATATCAGTAAGAGCTGTTTACTTCCTCCATTTAGTCTCGAAAAACAATGTATTTACATATCTCGACTGCATTTATACTGCGATTTCCTCTGGTTGCCACTCTATCTCCGCTCTGACCTTTGGCCCAGATGACAGCAGCCATGAACACCTTGTGTTCAGATAACGGTCGTGTGTGCTTACTACACACGGCCTGACTCATCCACGCAGAGTGATGAAACCAAAACATCCACTTGAAATGAACAAGCTGGAGTTCAAGATGCTCAGTGTAAGCACGTGGCCAAGTCGAGGCCACTCGCACGAAGATGGCCTCCAGTGCAGATGACGCGAACCGCCTCCGAGTCAAATTGTTTGTTTTCATAACAGCCCGGGTCTTTGACCCCCGTCCTCCAGTCGCTCACATTGCTCCAGAACCAGAGTTATAGGTGGGGTGTGAATAAAGCGCCGCTGCCTGACCTTCAGGCTATGTCAATAAAGCTAAAGCACCATGTTGCTTTCTAGTTCTTCACTCTCACACTGTGTTGACTCCTCACTGATGCCATGTCACTTGTAAATGTGTCCACAAACAGGACAAATATCTCACACGTATGTTTTTTTCCATCAAACTGCAAATAGAAATCAATTTCATTTCGATTTGCTGTCTCTTTTCGTAAGGCTGTCAGCAACTATTTTTTTTCAAACTATGCCGCATGACTGTTTGAATTTGAATTCCCTGTTGATCAAAAGACCAGCCTCTTCAGGGACGACAGTAAAAACAGCATGCCCTTGTGGAAGAGGAAAACAAAATGTCTCAGGAAGATAAAATGGAATTCCTATCGAGGTTAAGTTCAACATAAAAGACGCCGCGCTGCTTTCACTCCTATCTAGTACCAAACCGATCCGCTCACTATGTTTAAGCAGACATCAGAATGGCACACAAGTCGTACAATTATGCTGTTTTAGACCTGGTGGTTCTTACACCACATTCTCATACAAATGTATTGAATGTTTGCCTCAAAATGTGAATAGTCTGCTTTTATTAGTTTCTATTAATAAAGACTTCCTCTCCTTCACCACTGATTGCCACACGGGAAGCTGTGCCCCCCCCCCCCCCCCCCCCCCCCCCAGTGGGAGTCAGCCTCACTTACCTCATCCAACGTTCTACTTCCACTTATTTGCCACCTCATTTGCATTCTGCACAAGCATCATAGAACCCATTTGCTGTCGTGTGCTACATTCTACAATCCAGGGGCGCCTGGCTTCATATCTGCTAACTACATGTAGCGTGCACTAAGGCCCGTAACTACATAACGCCACTGCTACAATATTCACCTGACTTGTGCAAACGGTCGTGAGGTTTAATGTTGTACACAAACAGGTATTGTGCCAACATGTCATTTGGGTCCATTAGGTCCAAGTTCAACATTTAAAATCATTCCTGTTCCAGCATCAAAAGATAGCATCTTCTTCATTTAAATGACATAAAAGGTTTCAGGCGCAATTGTTTGTTTTAAACAGTCCATGACTTTTATTCATTACTGTGGCATGAGTGCAGTGTGTGGAAATCTGTGTCAGTGCATTTAATGGTCAATAAAGACATAGGCGATAATGAAATGGTGCAAGAACAAAAAAGGCACTTCTGTGAATTATTTGTAATTCACAATTTAAAAAAAAAAAGAAGCCCTGTACAATCAATATCTTGATATAACTTTATGTTAATTTAATAGATGCTAATCTAAAGTTAGCACCACAACTTACCACAGAAATGTTCAAATATACAGACACAAGTAGCATTCAATATCAATATCATAACTGTCCTGCTGTTCAGGGATCACATTCCCCTTAAGGTCACGTGCAGAGTTATTGTGCTTAACACAATTACAAAATACTCCACAGGAAAGGGAAATGAATGAGTAGTCATAAGAAATCCACAGAATGCATGTAGCAATAATACTGCAGAGCCGAGGCTGTCAATGACAAGTCCAAACATTTGCCCTGAGATGAAGATAATACCTCTTTGGCAGGTGTTCCATAAAGCACTCCAAAAACAAACAACCTTCTCATTGTCTCAAGGAGGTTCATTTTCCTAAGGAAAGATGGATTATTCATGTTGTGCGTTGGAACCCCGCCATCACACTGACGACTCATTGTGAAAGACTTTAGCTTTGAGGTTCCTCAGGCTGCACTGCAGGTTAGAGCTGGTTTCTGACTGCAGCGCCTCGGAGAACTTGACGTCATACGAACGGTTCACCTGAGACTTCCTCTTGATGGAGTTCTGGATGGTCTCCGAGGTGAAATAGTACACAATGGGATCAAAGCAGCAGTTGGACACAGCAATGCAGAGGGCTATCGGGTAGATCGTCCGGACCACCGACTCCACAAAGCAGCCTTTTAAAGTTTTAGTGCGGACCAAAGCGTAGAAAACCAAGTTCACATTGTAGGGGATGAAGCAGAAGCAAAAAATGAAGAGGTGCACAATTATCATGCGCAGGATCTTTGTTTTGTTCAGCTTCCCCCCACGATTGATGGTCTGGGGCCGGCGCAGAGTCTGCAGCACCATGATGGAGCAACACACGTTGAGTAGGAGCGGGATGAGGAAGCCCACTGTCTCTATGAATATCACCACCTTGGACAGGTGAGCTTTCCACTGCTTGGAGGAGAAGTTCTCGAAGCAGTAAGTGGCGTTAGTCTTGTTGTTTTCGTGTGAGGTGGTCTCCAGCATGAACCCTGTGGGGAGACTCCCGGAGAGCACCAACACCCACACGGCGACGCACACTATCTTGGCGTTGCGCTTGGTCCGGAGAGCCCTCGAGCGAAAAGGGAACACAATGGCTAGGAAGCGATCCACGCTGATGCAGGTGAGAAAGAGCATGCTGCCGTACATGTTGGTGTAGAAGAGCGAGTTGGAGACCTTGCAGAGCGTGTTTCCGAAAGGCCAGTTCCCGTTGATGAAGTAGAAGATCCTCAGAGGCAGCGTGAAGACAAACAGCAGGTCAGACACGACCAGGTTCATCATGTAGGTCGTGGTCTCGTTCCGCAGCTTCAGGGAGCAGATGAATATGTAAATGGCCACAGCATTGGTGATCAGTCCCACCACAAACACGATGCTGAAGACGGTGCTGTACAGCGGGTACTTGAACCCATCGTTCTTGTGGCAGGTAGGGTTGTTTTCAACCCAGCGCTGGGTGAAGTTGTCCGGAGGGAGGGTACTGTTGTACATTCTGAGAGACAAAGAGTGGCCGGACGAGGGGTGTCTGTTATGTAACGGCTATATAATGAAAGGGCTGCCCTGCACAATGAATTCACCATGAATGGAGAGTAAAGCACAGAACAGTCCTAATCCAGGATACATTAAAAGGACACTCTGTCATCTGATAATTCAGACCATTGGTACAAAGGTTTCTTTCCAACACGACTGCCCCATGTTAGAGAGGACTGCTGCACATGGTCAACATGAGTCCCTGTCTTGATGTAGCTTTCTTGGGGGTTACCTCATATTGAAAAGACCCCAGAGGACAGAGACTCAGGCAAGAGCGTCCTCCCCTCCCCCTGTCCTGTCTCCCGAGCGGGCTGCAGCCCACAAGTTGCAGACTGAGCTTCACTTACTCAGATGGTTCAGTCACACAAAATGCGTCTCCTTTTCACTCAAGACGTCCTCAATTAGCACGAGCCGCTGAGTCCACAAAGGAAAGGATGGTAAATCCACATTCAGGCCCCACAGAGAGAGATGTCCACATGGCAAAAATCCTCTCTTTGTCAAAACTCAGTCCTGTGTTTTTTTAGTGTCCTTTTCAGTTCCAAAGCAGCAAAGTTGTTGTTCGCTTTCCACCTCTCTCACATGGTCCTCACCACAAACCACCAGGCTCATTCAGAGGAGCTCTGGAGACTTGAGTGTGTCACAATGTGAGTGTCTCAATGTTTCCCTCCTCTTTCTTTCTCTTTCTCTTGCTACCTGACTGAGTCCCTCAGTAGGTCTACGTCTCTTCCCCCGGTATGTCTCTCTCACTCTGACAGCCTCCCGAGCTTTTGCTCAGCACACATCACACTCAGACAGAGCTCTTCTTCTCCTTTGTGCCGGTATCACAGGCAGTTTTTGTACTTTGGAAGGGAGAGCAGCTGTGGTGAGCCCTCCCACTGCCTCCCATCTAACTCCTCCTACTCCTTTGTCTGCTCTACAGTTGGAGCATGAATCAACCACCTGGCATGGTAAGGGACTTCATCGGAAGTTCACAACACATGCTCATCATTTGCTGGACTACTGTCACTATAAACACATATTGCTACATACATAAATGTAAATGAAATAAATATTTAAAAAAAAATAGTTTTGAGCTATTCTTACTTGAGCAGTGAGAGAGCAGAAGTTAAAAAAATGCAATATCAAATGTAATACCACCAATATTGAGCTTATTATCAAGCAACATTCTGTATCAAGTAGAGCTTTAAAATGTGCCTTTATAAGGCCAAAAAAAATCTCAAAACATGCTTAGATATTAAAGCAGAACAAGTGCTTCGTGCTGCATCGGAGTTGAAACATAACTTCACCATAATCATATAAAAAGACCAGCCCTGACTCTAAGCTGTGGTGTACTGAGTGACGATAAAAGGCCTCTAAATGTATTTATTCTTTATTCACTATTTATGTTTTTGTGACTTCTTAAACCCTGTGCAACCTCTTACAGCATCTGTGGTGGAATGTACCCAAGTACATTTACTCAAATACTACTTTATACTTCTCTACTTTTTCTTATACTTTATTACATTTATTTAGCATCTCTAATTACTAGTTAATTTGAAGACTACATTATTATATCACCTATAATACAAAACTATTATAATTATAAGTCAATTAAAATGAGCTCCATCTCAATTAGCTGCATCATAAAATGCTGCTGACATATTTATGCACGAGTAATAAAAGTCTAATAATATGATACTGTAATAATATAAAACTGTCAGGAGCCATTGTTTTGCATAACAAGTACTTGTACTTCTGACGCTTTAAGCACATTTTACTCCTATTACTTAACGTAACATCCTGAATGCAGGACTTAAAGGAGTATTTCTATGTTGAAGGTGTTGCTTCTTCTACTTAAAGAAAGACTCTGAATACTTCTTCCACCACTGTAACGCATGAGAGAAATGTAACAAAAACAATCAAGACACTGTTTTTTCCCTCATAAGTCAGGCTGTCAATAAAGACGGGAGGTCAAAAGCGCCCGAGAAGTTCACTAAACCCCTGTAATTGCCGGGGTCGACGGCCTCCACAGGTCTGATGGGCGGAACACCAGAATTGAACCGTCTCCTTGTTGTTTTTGACAGCCTGTGTGGGCAGCAGCTCTGCTAAAGAAGCACTGTTTTATCCTGCAGGAGACATAGAGACGGAACAGAAAGCATTCTCTATTCAGTGCTTTTTCAGCCGCTCATGTCGGCCCATGCCCACAGCTTTCTCTTCACATACGTTCCGAGAAAAAAAAGCATTCAAGTTCTCCTTTAGTAGAAACTCCCCACTTGGCAGCCAGTAAAAACATTGAGGCCTTTGTTGCGAGTGAAGTAGCTTAGCAGGGAGGAATGTGAAGTTTATCAATAATTAGTCTCAGACAACTTGAAAGTGCTCTCAGCTTTGTGATAGGCAGCGCGGTGAGTGAATACTATAAACTGTTTGAGTGTGTTTCTGTTGAGTGACTGTAACTGTGTCAAATGTTCTGCATATTACCTACTGGGGGTTTCAGTAAACCAATGTGTGTCCTGCAGCTAAAACAAGTGCATCTCGAACAAATTCTGAGTAAAAGCATGCAGACATGGGGGGAACTTGTTATTGATTACAATAATATTTCCCCATTTGGAACTGACACCATACAAACATATGTGCTCTAGTTGAGCAACATGACACTAATTCCACAGTGGTCCATTTTGACTTCACAGAGTTACCAACAATAGTCAAACAAATGAAGGGAAATCTTGCAGGGAATCAAAGAGACTGTGGGTGTTTTATGGCCACTGTGCCTCTCTTTGTCACTCCACCACAAAATAAACACCATCAAGGCTAGAATGAAATGTTCAAGAAAAATAGAAAAACCTGTACTATTGTCTTTCGCTCGCAAAATAGTTCCATCCAGCACATAAAAACAGGCTCTTCACATGCGAGTATGCGGTCGCTAAACAAAAACATGTGCCTGAAATCCCTTGACTGGTGAATTTCTCACAATGCCAGGAAACTGTCTGGCACCTCCAAGGCCAAGACCGAAGGCTTTTAAAATAGAAAAGAAAAAAGGCACGAGAAAGATAGCAGGTGACAGAATAACTGTTGTGTAACGATGATCAGAGACGGTCTTCAAACATCACAAATATCTTTAAAAGAATGCAACCGGAATGTGACTTTACACTAAAGGTGTGTTACTCGACGTAGACTGAACCTTAATATTATACTTCTGAATTGAGTCAACGGGTAGCCCCTTTGATATTAGTCAAAGGGAAAAAAATAGAATTTTTTTTTTTATTGTTTATGCAGCTGGTGTTAGTGAGGTTCAGAGGTGCAGGTAGCTGGATGTTGTTACCTCTGGACAGAGCCAGGCTAGCTCTTTCCCCCTGTTTCCAGTCTCTGTGCTAAGCTAAGCTAACTGGGTCGAAGCGGTAGCTTCTCGTACATAACGTGAGAGTGGAGTTAATCTTCTCAGCTAGAAACACTTCCCAAAATGTTGAATTATTCATTCAAACACAAATCAAGTAGTTACTTGACTTCACTTCACTTCAATGGCCTAACTAGAATTTGTTTTTGGCACAGCATGGAAAGAAAAATGCACCCAGTGTACCCTGTCAGTAAATAGTAATAACAATATTACTATTAGCTAAATAATATGAGGTTGTGTATCACATTATAAAATGTCATTACATTTGATGAAACATAAGGACTTGTTTTGGACTCTAAATTTGGGGTTCAACTTTGGGATTTAGGGGACTTAAGACTTGACACTCCCACATGACTTTCAAAACAATGATTCAATCCCACCTCTTGAAGAAGATCTAAAATAACACATCCTGCAATATGAAAAATGAGCAACCCAAATGAAAACTGCTGAACAAATGTCTCACTTGGCAACAAGACATGCTGGACCACGGACAGCTTCACTGCGACCCAAAGGGCTTTTCGGCTCATTCCCTCAAGTTCACCTTGGAAACAGAGGCCGCACAAATGTTGTGCTGGCGTTAACAAATAAACAAATGACAAGTGAAACGGACACAAACCCACAGAACTGCAGTCCATACACCAACCGCTGAGGCCAAGGAAGTGTTTCAGGGCTGCCACAGCAACAAAAAAGGTCTGTGAGTCCAGAGCCCTGACACATCTAGAATCATCATCGAGAATAAAACAATACAAATATGTTTCACCAAAGAGACTAAACGCTTTGAAATGTCCAGAGAAGGCACAGAAGGGAAGAGGTGTTCCATCAGTGAGGCTGTGATACCATTCTCCGGATTTTAACACATTGAATAAAGCTTTTCATGATAGTGAGAATTCTAAATTTATCATCTTTATCAGTTGCACATACGATCACATTTTTTTTGTCTTGACATTTGAAATATAAACACACAGAAGAAGCGTGTGTGCTGCTGGTGCTCTCCCACACAGTTTTATCAACTTAAAAGCTTTTGACTGTTTAGTAAAACAAATACTCCCCACCCGCAAATACTTCACCCTCCCCCACTGACTGCACATATACAGTGGTATAAAAAGCCCTTTTAACCGTACGTCTTATCAACTCGGTGTCAACTTGTCTTCACAACTTTTTTTTTTTTTTTTTTACATGACAGTCTCTGTAGCTCCAAAGCCCCAACAACTAAACCATCAACAGCACTAAACAAACTCATTTTCAGGCAATTTTTGCAAGTCTATGAGTCGGTAAAGTGGTTTGGAAATCAGTAACTAGTGAGTCTGCATGCTGCGTAGCTTATTGTAAAGCGTGACCTACAGTATTTGTGCCTTAGATTCATCATGTAATGTTGCATGTAAGTAAATGGCATGCACCTTAGAAGGAAAAGTCTTTAGTTAAGCTCTGCTTCACTTAAAACAAACATGAACGGGGTCGTCCCGTCTCCTGGCACCGCTGGCCCGAACACCATGTTTGGAATTTAAAGACCTCGGCTGTTGTTTCCATTTTCTGGATGAAGCTCGGCGTATTCCAGCAATTCTTCACCGGAAAAAAAGCCACGCAGATGGTTTCATTCTCCTGCTATATGTGCATGTTTTACATAACGTCATCCTGAGAGAGCTGACCGTGAGACCACCGATGTTAATGTTGTCTCGAGGGCAAAACAAGCCGTACTGCATGCTTGAGTAGCAATGCAGAGAGGTATGTAGGAGGGGAAGACAAGCCAGTCGACGTTTAATTACAGATTTCAAAGAAACTGAAGCGTGAGACTCCAAAATAGAAACTAACACACTATTACAGCCAGAAATTAGATGCAGTGTTATTATCACGAGCCAACCACACAGCAGACCCGAGCTGACCCTGAGAGAGAGAAAGGTTACCAACATTTATAAACCAGAAGAGGTGCAACTCTCTTCTATCAAACCTACAACATCTTGTCAACACAGAGCAGAAGTTCTAGGTGATTCTTTTTCTTGAATTATAGGAAATGAAGTTGGTGGTAAGCTTACTTATTGCAGTAAAGCCATTTCATTGTGACATCATACACAATACTTCTACATTTACAGAGGGAAATATTTTTTCCTCAACCACATTTTGTCTGGTGGCTTTAGGGTCTTTGCAGATTTTACGTACATCATGTATGACCATCTTATAAAATGAACTCCATCCTGACCGGGAACATTTAAATGCTTCTTACACATCAACTCATGTAGCTCTGAATAGTTACATTTTGAATGCAGAACTAATTGCAATTTGTCATTTCTTTTTTTTCAATCAAGTAAGAGATCAGAATTCTTCTTATATGTTTTGGAAAACCAAAGGGCTTTATTGGGATCAAATGAATCCATAATTAATCGCATTTCTGTCACAGTGTCAGAGGGGGGTGGGGGTGGAGGGTGGGGGGCAGTTACCGTTGGCAGCTGAGTGCAGTTCCTCATTCTCTTGTAAAACCGTTGAACTTGTGTGTCAGTTACGTTGAGTAATTTTCCATGACAATGTACATATGTTTAGTCTGAGGCTTCATATAACAACATATTAAGTTGACTGACAGCCTAATTCTGCACTCCATACTATTAAAAGGCCCCTTTCCCGAAGAGACGCGTAAAATGTATGTTTTCTGGCAACTGTAATGCAAAGTTAAAGCAAAGCCAAAATCCGCAGACAGCCTTACACCAAATAAGTCTGATATGCTGTGGATCACAGTGAGCGTTATCCTCAAAGCCATGTGCGCATAAATCTAACATCATTTGTTTTGGGAGTAGCCATTAGCTGGAACAGAGAAACTGAATTATCATCCGTGAGCTGCTGATCTGGCTTTCATCACGATATTTCCAAACATGCTGTCTGTTAGGGCTCAGCACACTATGAAGCTTATGTTTTGTTGAGACCATAAGAAATCAAAATTTAAATTATTTGCCAGATTCTGAGAAAAAAAAAATATATATATATATTCCCCAAATTCAAAATGTACTACACACCACAATATTGGATTGCCTCATCTTGTAAGATGTCCCTGTGCTTCTGACCACGCCCTGAATCTTTCTGGCAGGTATTTGACATACTGGAAGAAGTCTGACTGGGTGATGTGACACCGTAAAGCTGCACTTCAGGATGTAAACAGGCCTACCTGCAGAATATAACAGGAGCTTCCTCTCGCAGGAAGACTTCATTCGTCACATCTCAATGTGCGCACAGTTGTCAGATTTAGATTGTGTTCCACACCTTCAAATCATTGCCACAACCTCCTCTATGCATGACATAACCTCTAGCAATAATGCAAGATGTGTGTGTGTGTGTGTGTGTGTGTGTGTGTGTGTGTGTGGAGGATGACATATCTTTTAAACAACTCGTGTTGCAAGCCTCATGCATTGCACTCACCGGACATAACTTTAGAGTTCAGGCAACCGCAATACGCAGATAAGACATGAGTGGATTTCTTTGGTAGAAGCATTTGGTGGCAGAGTGATGCAGGTGTGAAAACTTCGTCATGTACCTTTGGGTACTCCGCAGGCTTTTTAGCACAAACATGCAGAAGTATGACAAGATCCAAGTGAAACACACTGCCCCCCGATGGCTTAGAGCTGCTACTGGTTAAACACAGACTTCTCACAGTAATGTGTTTGTAGCTTAAAAAAAAGAACATGTGTGGGCTAAATATTTACTTATCATACAGTATTTTACACCGTGTATACATATTTGCGAAGGCTGCAAATTATTCCGCCGCAGACAGACAACTAATTACAGCAATAACACATACATCAAATTTCATAGTTACTCAATTTAATATATTTCAAATTACAAATGTTACCCTTTGTGGCGCTGTCCGCAGATTACAGCATTTTCCATACAAAATGAGAACACACAGGCATTTTTTTCTTTTTTGTTGTAATTATCAAAATGTTCCACAAAAAACAAAATACAATAATTGGCTTGTTAAAGTAGGAGCGTTTGGTTACATTTCCATTTAGATGGATCTGGTGAATTATCTGGTGACTACATTTAAAGACCTTGCGGTCTTATATTTAACACAGTCAGTTGGCGATTCCACCAAGCCGGCACTATTTAGTTCCCACAAGGTGCTACCGGGGGACTGACGCACAGCAGGACTTGTAAAAAGATCCAGAATTTTGCTGCCAGCATACAAATAGTGATAATTAAAAAACTTTTTGTAAACATAGCAAATTGCAAATGAAACACAACAGTAAAACCAGCTGCACCTATAGTGTGACATCAGCCACAGGCTACACAGGACTCAATATGCTCCTGTGAATCAGACAGTGTTTCCGGCTGCACACCGAGTGTAACCGACTGCACCTTTCTATAGTCTGCTGACGGAGGGCCAACTGTCGACAGCAAAACAGTGCAAATGTTGGTCGACATCAATCGGTAACCATAAGCTTGGATGGCAAAGGTGAACACTTACAATATAAAACAAAAATGGCGAAATTAACGTATGCAAGAGAACAGATGGTATCACTGACCGGATACAAGCTACAGATGTTCAGAAAAAAAAAAAAGGGTGTAGAAGAAGAGCCACTTGTGTTTTTCCTCATTAAACACTACTTCTCAATCCAGAATGTTGGAGAATCAAGGCTTCACAGAAAAGCAGCACAACTTGAAGGGTCGATTCATGGCTACAGTGCGATATGCGCATTGATCATTTGTCTCACACCTCAAAACGCCAAACCCTTGTATTGCAATGAATAGCGAGCAGCGTTTCCAGGCATTGTGTCGGAGCTGGCTGTGATGAGGCACCCGATCTGTCTGTTGATCAAACCAATTGGACACCTCCAGTTAGTAGCCCAGCCTATTGTCAGTGACACAAAGACCACTTTCTATTCGCGCCTCTGCACCGTCTGCTCGTTACCGAGTGACTGAGGACACCCAATATTTGAGGACGCCCCGAGCAGCTACTGTGCTTGGGATAGTTTTAGGGGCAGCAGCACACGGACGCATCAGTTAGAAACCTAAAGCCATTTGCGTCTCCAGTGTTAAGGTCCACAGCGACTTTGAAGCGCTCATCGGCCCGGTGTTTACTTTGGTCTAGGGTCGACTCTCAGGGCCTCAGTGAACCGCGTCGCGTCGAGTCCGTCGCTACGGGGGCCGTCTAGTCAGTTCTTGAAGGCCCCGTAGCGGCTGGCTTTGCTAATGAAGTTCTTGAGCAGGTCGTGGTCCATGTCCGCAAAGGCCTGGGTCTGCGTGACGGCCGTTAGGTGGTTGACGCAAAACTTGAAGCAGAACTCCTCCAGGTCCTAAAAATGAAGAGGGCTGTCTGGTCAGTGCTGAGGAGTATAACTGACTAGCAACTTGAGAAGGCACACACACTCTCCCCCCCCCGCCACCACGGTGTTTGACTGTGTGCCAGGGGCTATGAGCTTACCCGCGCCTCATACTTGACAGCGGCAGAGAGCAGAGTGATGGCGTTGTCCTCAGAAATGCCTCTCTTGATCGTTTCCTGGCACAGCCTCTTCAGCCGGGTCTCTCGGTAGTACGTGGCCAAGTCTAGCAAGCCTGCACACGGGAGAGCAACACACAGGTGAGCGCGGTTAGGGACTTTAGTGTGTAAAGGACTGTGGTCCTTGTGCGGGGCGTACCAATAGCATCCTCTGGTGGCAGGTTGATGGTGTCCGTGTAGAGGTACTCCAGAAAGGCTCGGTACACCAGGTAGGAGAACTGGTGGATTTCTATGGCATCCTCATCGGTTTCATTCAGCAGTGCACGGAAATGCTCACACCTGGAGAGGGAAGAAAAGGATCGGACTACTCCGGTGACAATAAAAGATACCACACCAGGGATTTAGAGAGTATTGTGTTTTGTATCAAACGAGCGCTTAACAGCAGTTTGAATTACCGGCACATTGAATTACCGGCACATTGAATTTTGTAATTCAAAAACAATATCCTACTCTCCCAGAATGCAAACCACGGTTTACGCTAACCTGTTGCCAAAGTTATAGCGTCATTGTGAGCCAACGCAGCGCAGTGTGCACTTGCAGCAAATTGCATTACCACCCAATGAAAATTAAATTTGCCAGGAAAAAATAATGAGACTCGAGGTTCTCTGTGTTATCAAGTAAGAACATCCTAATTAATGTTCATACTGTATCAAAATAAATGGACTAAATATATGAATAAACTGCATATCAAGAAGGAACAATACCTGCAAAGATCTGAAACGCTACAGCCTCATTTTGTAAAGTATACGTGATACGAGTAGTTCAAGAACTAAAACGTAATATATCTTTATTTCTAGTCATGTTTGGAATCACGATTTGTCTGAAGTTTATGTAAATCGCGTTTCCTCTTCCATACCACTGAATCCCACCACTACCGCAAGAGTTTAAAACTCTGAATAAGTACGGAGAAACAGCTATAGGTAATAAACTGCAAATGTTACTGTAACATTGTAATGTCAGAGTAAAAAGGAAATATATTCATATATTCCTGTAATCTAACTTAAAATTCACTCTTAACGCACACTTCCTGCGGCAGAGCTGAGGCACTTTGCCAACAACTACAGCCCACAGTATTTTTCCTTCTAGCCCTCTGTATTATAAATACTGATTACCATTTTCCCTCGCTGCTAATCTCTACTGGCTGAAACCCCCCCCCCCCTTCATTTCGTATCAGGACGCGGTTGAGCAAATAACTGAATCTTCATTCTCGAAGTGCATCTCAAACGTGCCATTTGCATGTGATCTTGCCAAAGCACGCGTCTCGCTCGGTTTGCATGCAGCTGTGTGTGAGCGTGTGAGCGTGTGCACGAGGGTCGGCGTCGCAGACAGTCTGGCTCCTTCCTACTGACGCTGCAAAAGAGCAAGTGACTGGAACGCAGACGCTTTGCGTCCAAGTGTGGTTATAAAAAGAAAAGCAGGAAACAATATGTCTGTCTTTGCTTCCCCTGTGACATTAACAGGAAAGACGAGGAAACACCGTCTAACAGAGTTTGAGCACAGGCAACGCGGCAGTCACTCGGTATATGTTGAAGCCGTTATCATAGGAAGGCCAGTGCGTTTGCACGATTAACAAAATGATTTCTTTCTCTTGATTTTATGTTTCCGTAATTAACAAGCGCGTAATTCTGCAACATCAAAGTGTGTTTCTGTTCCTCTGAAAATCCCACTGTGGTACACCAAGCGCCTCCGTTACTCATGACCAAGCACAACCTCCAAATGTGAAAAATAGACTCATGTGACCAATATGAAAGTCAGGATGGAGAAGCACGACGCTCTGGTGAGTAAGAAAGGAAAAATCAAGCAAAGAAGAAAAAGAGTACAGTGGCCAGAGTACCAGAGAGGAAAACCTGGAGACAAATGATGATGTGCATCCAAAAGCCGTTCTTAATTTGTGCAAATAGGAACCAAAATGAGAAGATAGTCTAAAGAAGTTGAAATATGTGTGAGCAAGTACAGCTCAAAATGCTTAGATTTTATACCTCACCAGACACAGATTAAATGGGAACTAAATGGGTTTTGATTTGCTTTTCTGGACTTCCGATTCAATTTTTAAGGAGGCTATGTTGCACTGGAAAATATTATTAAAGAAGCAAAACAAATAAAATATGAAGTTGCAAGAACTAAAAAGGTGCGAAAATAAGTTCCCATTTTCACTTTGGACTTTGTGGTTCCTCGTTTTCTGTACCTGATTTTCAGCAGCGCTTTGTGAACATGGATACACTTCCCGTCAACCAAGAACTTGAGGTCGGAAATCTCTGGGCTGTCAAACTCTCTCTTCAGAGACTGGGCAACGGTCAGGTAGTCATCGCCATCTGGCAAAAAAAAAGAAAAAAGAAAAGTGAGTTCTTACTTTAGCTTTTTTTTAATAAGGCCAGTCTTTATAGATATAGAACTCTCTCTGGGACACTTGCTCTTCAGTTGAACAGGTGACGGACAGAAACAGATTGCACTTGTGAGAGCGCCGATGGCTTCAGTGGCTTTGTTAGTTGAACAGATTTTTCATTGCCATTACAAAATGCAGTGTAAACAAAAAAAAAAAAAAGAGTTTGAGTCGAGTTCAAAAGAAATTAGTCGGTAAACACATGTCTGTTTGATGTGCACGGGAAACAGACTTTCCTGTTTATTCCATAAACCACTTCCAGGTATTTGCACCTATGGCCCACATTTTCCCACAGTATCGGGGGTAAATGGGGCAATGTCAATTATTGAGGATGTTATAAGGAATCTTGGGCTCTGTGAAAAACATCTATCCTTTAACACTCTTACCTACTGAGAGGAGGTGCCACGTGACCGCTGGTGTGGCGAAGCAGGCGAACACGTCGTCTGTGCTGCTGAAGTGGGTGAGGTGGGGGCTGGCCACAGCCTGACCTCGACACTGACCCCACATCAGAACCTGCCCGCTCTGCGTCTTGGCAGCTGATGTGTGACTGGTGTGACACGCAGCCACCTCCACCATTCTGGTGGCAATAAAAACGGAATGTCAAACCTTAAAATACTACTTATGTACAGCCTTCTCATGCAGGTATGTGGAGATAAAGAGGCAAAGGAGGCATTCTATCCTAGACAAATAGATTTCTACAATGGGCTCTACTTCTCTAGAGTCAGCAATCAAGTCGTTTCTTACTCTATAATGTTAAACTATTTATGTCTTCGAAGGCATTTAGCGGCTAAACCTCTGAGGATCTTGTCATGGGGCCCCTCAGTGACCTGTTGTTGTGACAGGGAGGTGTTAGTGCTAATTCTGGACAAAGTACTAACCTCTCCTTGTCAGTGTTTATTAGGGTGGGGAGAGCTTGGTTACTCTTGTTGCCTGTTCCTAACTGCCCATAGGAGTTGGCTCCCCAGGCGTAAACCATCCCTTCGTCTGTGAGTGCCAACGTGTGCGCATATCCACAGGCAACCTGTGTACGCAAAGGGATGGAGCTGAATGTTAGGAGATGAATCATCAAAAACAGGAGACTTACGAGCTGCATCTTACCTGCACGACGTTGACACCTTGGAGAGCAGCGATCCTGCATGGGGTCTGCTGGTTCCCATTGTTGCCCAAACCAAGCTGTCCATTGCAATTGTAGCCCCAACCATAGATCTGCACACAGGGGACGCATTTAGACGACACAGAACTACATCAAGGCATTGGTTGTTTTCTGTATGTTTAGGGCTAATTGCTTCCATTATCTTTTACCTGCATATATTTTGAGTATTGTAAAAAATCTGACAGCTCATTTGCATTTTATCTCAATTTTTCGCGCCGTGCTCTTTTAGTGCGTACATTCTGAGATTAACACGGCGTTCTTGGTGGAGAAAACACAACTTCTAATGAATCTGAATATTTCTAAAAGTATAAGAACATAAAATGATCAGCCATGCCGTCTTATGTTCAAGTGTGTTACACGTTTGCATTAGCCAAGCCCCTTCAAAATAAAAGGGAATGCCCACAGCCAATCAATTGACCTCCTGGCAGCTCTGACTCGCGCTGCTGTTCATGCAGATTGACGTGACCCGTTACCTCTCCGTTGTCCAGTACAGCCATAGAGCAGAGCTGACCACAGGCTATGTTCACCACCACTTTGTTCTGCAGGCAGCTGCTAACCCGCCGCGGTGTCGGCTGGTTGGCCGTAGACCCTGAACCTACTTGGCCCGAGTTGTTGTAACCCCATGCGAACACCTGAACGCAGAGAGAAACGTTCACCGTCACACGCGAGAGACACGCAGATGATGAAGCAGAGAAGAAACTCGCGAGAGGACACAACCGAGGACGGGTTACCTCTCCATCATTCGTGAGGGCAATAGTGTGGTGGGAGCCACAGGCCACCTCTGTCACTCTCTTGCTGAGGAGGTTGGTGGAAACCAGGGCGGGGGTCAGTCCGTGGTTGGTGGTGCCATTGCCCAGCTGGCTGTAGCCGTTATGGCCCCAAGCAAATACCTCTCCGTCTACGGAGCAGCAGGCAACCTTTCATTCACGTTGTCTCAATGGTTAATATGTTATCACTCGATAAAAAGCAGTCGACTTCACATGATTTAAAGACAGCAGAATAAAAAGTATTCAGGTTATATTCATATGAATACATGTTATTAGACTATAATAATCCACTATAAGCACTGTTTTGTTACAATTAGGTGATTTTTGATTACTGGAATACTGGCAGCATTGACATAAAACCAGATTCTAGACATTTGCATGCATCGTCTTGTTGTTTGTGATGTCATACCCGTGCATCCTGAAGATACGTCCCCTTGGGGACAAACACAGGTTTTCTGGACTGGATTACCTGCAGTAGTGATAACCACATGTGGTCCCGTTCCATAGCTTAGGGACACAATCTTCTTTCCACACAAGACATCAATCCGGCGCGGCTCTATCGTGCTTTGAAGGTCTCCGAGGCCTAAACAGCCGCTGCAGTTGGTGCCCAGAGCGAAGACCTGCAAAAGAGCAAAACGTCACTGATGAAATGGTACCGCTGTAAATAAAATGACACATCCCGTTCTTTACCGATATATACGGACACCACAGCAAACAGGAAATATTCGTTGAGACATCATACAGGGAAGACGCAGAATAACATCAAAACTTTGTAAGGAGTACTTTATTTGTGTGAAAAGTGTGACAAGTCATTTCACAGTCTAAATGATTTATTTTTCAACTGTCCCACTTGAATTCTTAAACATGCAACTGGCCAGCAACTAATTATATTTTCACTATTGCTAATCCGTCTATTATGTTTTTGATCAATTGCCTCAGAAGTCTCCAAAATGTCAGAAAGTTTAAAATGCAGAGAGTTTGACTTTGTGTCAACTGACTAATTCATTCATTAACGGGCTAATCATTTCAGCGCTATTCCCACACAGATAGAACTACACCTGCAAACAAAATGTAATCTTTTGTGAGATTCTGTTTTCAGAAATACTTCAGTTCAGCTCCCAGAATGTTTGTATGCTATATAAAAATAACATAAACTTAAGTACGAAATGTACAGCCCCATTTTAAGCAAACCCACCAAAATATAACATGGGACAAACAAATGAGCGTGGGTGGCAAGACGGGACACGGCCTTTACCTTTCCACAGGATAAAAATGGAGCTTGCTCGGGTATTAGGCCCGTGAGGCTAAAGATAGCCTCATTCTATCTGCTTATCTCTGTACCTGGAACAGCAAGCTGTATCAACCACAGAGAGCGAGGCCTGCACCACTTTTCATGTCCACTGCTAAAATCGGCAATAATCAGACCAATATTGTGAGAGTAGATTAGGTCTATCGGGTCTTGTAACACATCTTCAAGTAAACAGGAGGATTAAAGCAGCCTTGCTTAAAGCCAAAGTGTTACCTCATCATTAACTGTGACATAGAGGGCTTCGTTTGCAGCACTGCCAAAGACACAAGCCTGCCGAATAAGCCGTAGCTCCTCAGGAGGGAGGAGCGCAAACACGGGCCACTTCCCCACGTCCAGCATACTGCTCAGCTGTGGGATGAAGAGAAAACACAGTTAGACAAACGTGAATATGAGTCATCCAGAGATTTTGATTTAAAAAAATGTCATTTACAAAAGCAAGACATGTGGAGAAAATATAAGAATGAAAAAAAAAAAAATGGTATTCCTATTGCTGTTGTTTTTAAACTGTACAGTTGTCAATTAATATGCTAAACTGTGACTACTGTAAACTATGAATTAAGTATTGTCTGGCCTGTAGCAACCAAAAAAGCTGAGAGGAGGTTTTCCATGTCTCAAAAGTGCACAACACAGACAGCAAGTAGGCACTTAGCACAGATTTGTAGACAGATTAAAACATGTATGCCTGTTAACCGAGGTAACCTCAGTGTGTTCACTCTCAGGAGTGAAGTCCAGCTTATGCTACCAGAACTAAAGCCTAATGCAATACTTTGCAGTACAATGGAAACTAAGTCATGTGTGAAGGGTGCACTCTTCTTTTGAATTCACATCATCAATGTTCTCAGGGTGGTATGTATGTAATATGTATGTAATGGAGCTTATTTATCATCTTGACTCAGTTTTGTCCAGAATCAATACATGCTCATAATAAAAGATCTCTGGTAAAAAATAAAATAAAGGAAAAGATGAATAACTTAACGGTAATATGATGGAGTCATTCTCATTTGATTTACCAGCGCTAAGTGCGCAAAATTCAACTCGTTATAATAATTAAGAAACTTCAAAGTGAGCATTGTATATCTGCGTCTCTCAATGATCAATAACATAAAGTTGGACCTCGTGAACACCACCCCTCCCGAACTGCAGTAAGCCTACACACGGCTTACAGCAGGAGGTGCAAGGAGATGTCCAACACTTAAGATTAACAAAAGAGGATGCACACAAACAACGCTGAAGTAACGGGGCATGTATTGTTGCATCCTGGGTTTTCCAACTTGGAACATAAAAAAGTTGCTAATGTGCATCTAGCATTAGTGGAACCCTGACTATCAAACTGTCCAACACAAAACTATGAAGCTAATTATCGTAAGGCGTGATGCTGGGAGCAGCTGACGTTACCTTGTTGTTGTCCTAGCTAGTGTTTCGTCTGCGGTGTCGTTTCCTAATCACTGAACACTGAAGCATTGACAAGTTGTCCGACAACATATTGCCGAATCAAGTGGCAGGTGGAGTCATCTCGGCAGTCTGTTGTGGATCTATCCTCACATCAGTTGCCGTGGGTGCACCTCGTTATAGTTTAGCTCCGATCGCTGCACCGCCAACTGACAAAAACACACCACCGTACTTCCTGTAGTAAAATGGTGCGTTCAAGAATGTCGGAGATGGGATGTTCTAACGTTTGTTATGGGCAAACAATATCATAAACATCTCTTAGTAATTTAAATATAGTTGTAACATTTAAATCGTGTTTTGTGAAGCAGCTATCTGTATAAAAAAAAAGTGCGAAGCAAATGTAAATATATATTTGTTTCTAATTAAAGCTCCAATATTTTATCAGTTTGATTTGAAAATCAAAAATGGCTGAAAACGAGGTATTCAATCCATAAAACAAAAATCAAAAATTGCAAGTGAATAAAGTTATTGTATTAGAATTTGTAATGTATTAGAATACATGGAAACCTTTTCAACCCTGATTAAATAAAGATTTGATAAACAAATTTAGAGACATTTTGTGTGGCTTTTATACTTACCTTGATTTTAACGTCATACCATCCAAACCCTTACTAAACTATACTTCATTTAATTTGGAAAAGTATCATCATGTAAACAATATTCACACCTGATGCAAATGGCTTCTTTCATGACAGTATTCACACTTTGACTATTTATCTTAATGTATCTGTGTAACTTCTCTCATATGCATCCTCTTTTGCTTACTAAAGTCACTTTGCTTTGAATTAGTTTTACACAGAACGAGGATTTTTTTTTTTTTTAATTATGTGGTTGTCTCGAAGTCAGCTTAGTGACAACAAACATGTCCAAATGTGACACCTATCCATGCAGGTCTGATGCTCATTACGCACCAAAAACAATGGTCGGATGGATTAAAAATGGGACAAAAAGTGTAAAAGTTAACCTGAGGGTGGTGCCAGAGGAAAGGTCATGTTGTAACCCAAACAGGGTTCAGTCTCTGTATGGTGGCCCTTTTGGGACATCTTGGTCTCAGCTCTTTTGTCAGACTTGGCTCGACTTTCATCAATGTGAGCTTTGCTCGGGCCAAGCTGTGCTCAGAATGAAATGCTTATAGCAGCATGTCAGCATTAATACATACACATTTAGCATGTGTAGCATGTTAGCATGTGTGCCATGTTAGCTTGCATTAAACAACCCACCTCCAACACCCTGATCTCAATTCCATTTCTCTGATAAACGTTTGTCACAGTGATGGCAAACATACTGATGTTTTTAGATCACAAATCAGATGTAAATACTTATGATTCAATTAGGTTAGACTTTTAGACTATCATCCAGCTTGTATTCTGTCACCAGAACAAGCTTCGTCACCAACGATCTTAACCAATCGATGCATGGGAGATTCATTACTGTGCATTAAATAATAATTACATTTGAGTTATTATAGTATTTTCACATCTACAAAACACACCTCTTCCTTCAGGGGTAAATCATTTCAGTAACTCTATGGGCTGCAAAGGACTGCAAATGATCATCAGCCTCCTGTCTTAAATACTGTGTTCAAGAGGGAATTTAACAACATGAATATATGGGCTTAAAACAAATACGCAGAACTTAGCAGAATATGGAACAAAGTGTGTAATGTGACTGAGTTATGGTATTGAAATGATATCTGAGTCAAATGTTGTTTTTTTTCCTGTATCCATTGTTGTTCACAGAAATAAAATACAGTATAGAGGTATTTATGTTTAATGTTGTCTTAGAGATAATTACTAGTCCACCACTTATGTGGCGATATAGAAATGGTACAAAACAATATAAAAACAAACAAAACAAAGGGATGACAAACATGCTTTACCAGTTAACTGAAATGTAAAACTAACAAATACATCACTTAACTGTATGCAATATACAGCAACCAGCAGGTGGAGCCATGGATAGCATATAAATGTATGATATATTGCACTTGTTTATGCCAAAGTGCTGGTTTTTATTTGAAGATAAATTCATAGCCTGTGTCGTTGAGTAAAATTAGTGTCTTATAAATTAACTGTGAGGTAATATTTCAAATAGTACTTGCATTTCCACATGCACCTTTAGACACATAGTCTATATTACAGATAGTGTTGGCACATGTTTGTTTGTTGGGTAAAATAAAAACACTGAAATATTTCATTTTGATGCCACTCACTTTACATAATACAGCTCCTTAATATGTTGTTTGGCAATATAAGGTTGTGGTTTAACAATTGTTCTGCATGTCTAAGTTGGAGTTCGGCACTGTTGCATACCATGGAATGTAAAGAGCTTCTTCACACAACCAAGACATGCTATGTGAATTTACTTAAAAGTGTGTACTGTGATTGATTGATTGTGATGTTACCTGTCAAACCTCAGTATCAACTTCCTCAATCGGGAGGTATAGCCATGGAAATGTAAGCATCCAAATGCAACCACAATTTATATCTTTCATATATAATGTCACACATGAGAGACATTATGATTTAATATAAGATAGATAGATAGATAGATAGATAGATAGATAGATAGATAGATAGATAGATAGATAGATAGATAGATAGATAGATAGATAGATATTATTTCGTAATTAATGAAAAAAAATGCACAAAACATATTTGAAATTCATTAATTTCCAGTTTATTTATTGGTGCTTTAAGTGAATATATTTTATGTATGGTAAAAATACAATACGGTATAAGATCTGTACCGATAGTATACTTTGAAGGCAATATGATGCTGTGAAGGTGGACCGGAAAATTCACTGTTCGGCAGGGCAGGACTGAAGATCACATTAACAATTGAATGTGTTTCTGACCCGTCTGTTTCATGTTTATCTGCGAATTACTTCGGTCAACAAACCGATCACTGACACGTCAACCTTTAGTTCCTCCTTAACACCCTGAACACGTAGATAGACAGATGATGTTTATTAATTAACTGTACGGTGTACTGACCACAGCCACGACACACGGTAAATTAAAACTGCGTGACAATATTATAAATGTTTCTCTTCGCTATCTTGGAAATCGGGATTCGTCATGAGTTGCTGTACCACACGCATGCGCACACAGAGCCCCGTAAGCGATGGTGAAATTCCTGACTTTTATGCGAGGAGCAGGGTTGGATGGAAAGTTACCTCGATAAAACTGTCAACCAGGCTGACATTACTAATGCTTAGCACCATCACTGGTGCTCGCTAGTAACTTCGCTTTGTTTTAGGTGCAGTCGATGCGAGCGGCCGTCGTTCAAATTACGAGAAAAAGCACATCTTCATCTTGCTAACTGTTAGCTTGGTAGCATTAGGTAGCTAACGCTAGCATGTCACATCTCGCCTTGTCTTGTGTTTATCTAGGTAGCTAGCGAGGTATCCGTCTCAGGTGTTGCAGAGGGTAGCTGGTCATCGGAGCTCGCTGACGTGAAACATTTCCGCAAGAGCTGCAGAGGAACCATCGCTGTGCATCGGCGTGTCTGTCCAGACTGCTGCTGCTGCTGTGCCGACTGACGGAGTGAGTAACGCTAGCTGACAATAACCCACGTATGCTGCTGACATGTCTTATGGTGCATTTTATACGAGGGACTTGAAGTACATCTCTTGAGGTTATCGTTCGTGAATTAGCTAACTTCCGTGTTATGTTCCAGTTAGATAACGAGCAGCTAACGTTGTGACATAACGTTAAGCACACACACCTGTAGCTAGAGTAAACACTTGTCTTGGCTGCAAGGTAGCTAACCTAACAGTCGGTAATTTTTACCTCTGAACAATGACTTTAGTGTTACTAGTGCGACATGTTAAACATGCTTGTAGTTGATATAGCGTTACGTTGTAAGGAGGCAGAGATAGGTTTAGCTTAGTGGGTAACGGTAAGGCACTCAAATACATGAGCAGCTGTTACTCCATGTGAAGCTGTCCACCATAGAGAAACATTTCTCCAGGTGTTTAAAGGTAAACCGCCGAATTGGAGCATTGGTTCAAACCTGGGTCAGTTTTAGTCGTTATTAGAAACTGACGTTATACATGCCATTTTGCTACTTGACAACAAGGAATAAACATAAGTGCTGGCAAGACACAATGTCCTATTATTCTACCCATTCGGGGTGTTTTCCCCAACTCACCAAAACTGTAACTGAAAAACAGCTGTTGTGCCCCTGATTGACTCCTCCATTAGCCACAGTCAAATAGGATCTACAGTCAACAACAGATGTCACCACAATTTCGATGTATAAGTAATGTCTATTGTGCTGCAACGGGAATAGGCTGTTGCATATGCTTTAGTGAAATGGACTTTTAACACCAGTGTCAGCTGGGGTTTTTTAATAGGAGGCTCTAATTATTTATCAACTTTTATAGCAGCGTCTTATGAGAGAAGGGACACATGCAAAGATGGGAAAGTACCTACACTGTGTGTTGTTAGCCCAGGTAACAAGGCCCTCATTCAGCCTCCACAGGTAACTCTTAATACTTGAAATCACTCATCCACCCTTTTGAAATGATGTAATTTGTGGGTTATTTAACTCTCAAATCATATTTTCCAACGTGAGTATAGAGTTTCATGAAGTGTGTGAACTGTGGGTGGTCAGGTGCAAACAACAGAACATAAGTGTGTGTGTGAGATCAGGGATTCCCCTTTGTTGCTTCTTCTGTCACTAACCCCTCGCTAGCTGTCCTGGCAAAATGATTTTAGACTTGGAGCATGAATCGATGTGTTCGAGAGTAATATGCCAAGTGATTGACTCGGGCCTCATGATATCACATGTCGGTCCTCCACTGCTAGCAATGGTTCCCTCAAACCCATTATATTGACCATCACCCGGTGAACTGACTTTGTTGTTTAAGCTTAAGGATGGGAGGGGCTAAAGCTAACAGATAAGCCAGATCACTGGGAGGTTTAAGGGGCGCATGCGCTAGATTGTAATTAGGTTCAAGGACACATGTTACATTTCTCTCGTGCGGTTCTGTTGTTTTTTAGACAGAATTTCTGCGAGCCAGAGTTTGTGTATTTGTTTTCACTAGTGATCAGTCAGGTTGGCCCTCTTTAGTCTCATGTCACTGCAGTGTTTTTAAAGGATCTGTATCTTTCCTCTGTACTTGACATTAGCTTAAGTATTATCCCTCTTTGTTGATATGCATTTGTTATATCCCTCCAGGGTCAGCTTTTGAATATTTGTGGTTGTTTATGTGAAGGATGAGAGCACACATTGGACCGCAGTATGTACTTGTATTTGTTACGTGGCCTGAGAACCAATTCCTTCTTTCAGTAGAAGGGGTTAGCATTTTTTCATATACAATAATTACTAATTTCCTTCTCTTTTCTCATTGTTAACGCACTAGGCCATGTAGACATATTGTTTTGCTTAATAAGTTGTCACCTGAAAGACATCATGCCCAATACAGTCTGCTACCTGATGCCTTTTCCTCTTAAATTGTGACATGAAGGAAATGCTTCTATTTAATCCACTGTTAATTGGGCGCAGTGGTTATTTTTTCTTCTTCTTGATATTTTTAACATTCTTTTTTTTTTTCTTTTACCGAGGCAAGTGCACTTGTGTACTGGTATGTCTTTAAAATAACAATTAAGTGTATCTAACTTTCTTAGAAAGGGAGACCTTTCCTCTATATGACAGGAAACAGATGCATATCAATAACCACTTTTCTTTAATTTAGCTGTGATTCATTGTTGTTAAAACAGAAACTTAGTTTGCATCACATTAAGGAAAATTGAGAGACACAAATTCCATGTAAGTGCAGCATGCAGCAGAGGCAAGTACCAAATAGGATGAATAGACAACGATGACTCCATGTCAGTGTTGTCTATTGACATGCTTATAAGGAAATGCATCGGATCAACCCTGTCTATGGTTTGCAATCAGTTGAGTTTGGATATTTTTTGAATATCTTTTTACTGTCGGCTGAACTGGGCTGCTGTGCCAAAATGCTGCCAGTGCATGACTGGCAGAGGAGAACAGTGGATGTGCTTTGAAATTAATTTTCATGTGCTCCAAATTCCCACTCAGTGCGATTCAGCTAGTCACAACGTCTTTACGGAGAACAGTGCAATTAGAGGTTATTTGTGTCCCATTGCCCAACAATTGTTTCCAAATAATATTTACAGTGTCTTTTTTTATATTGTAATGTATATTGTTGCTCTGTCATATTGTTTGCAATATAAACAAAAACTGATTGTAACATCCTATCAATTTGTAGTAATCGGTACAACTATCCTTCCTTTCATCCATCCTTAAATTATCCTTCATTTTCATAACCTGCTTAAATCTTAAAGCCAATAACAACAAGCATGTTTCTGTTTTTGTTGTATTATCAAACTTGTGAAACACTTTTCATGGTGTTCAGAGTAAGCCTAGTTAATCATCATTTTAATACACATGTAGCGATTCACAATGCTTGTGCAGTTCAAATTAAAGGCATTCACACCCCAACATTATACAGATAGGTGAGGGGAGGCGAGAGAAGCCACATCCTGTGGACATTCTGGGTGATGTAGTTCTCAGCACTGGTCTACGACGATGACACTACAACTTTTGGCGGTGTACTTTGAGTATTTTCACTGATTCCATTGTCTTTGTTGCAGGAGTTCCTCTTCACTGGTGTGAATGAAGGAGACATGGCAGACCACACCTCACCTCTGGAGTCCGGCCAGCTTCTCAGCCCTGAACTCCCAATGCTGGCCTCACCGCCACCCCCAGCCATGGTCAATGGGGAGGGCCCCCAGCAGGTACACTCACGGCTCCCTGCTATTAGTCACAGTTGCTGCATCATCAATTCTGATATGCCCAAATATACTTTTAGCAATCTGCCTTGTAATTACAGTTGAAGGGATTTGTTAGAAGCAGAGCCTCTGGCTTATTTTCTCTATTGTTGGCCTTTATGTAACTGTTTTGTGTTCCTACGATATAGGAGGGGAAAAAAAACGCCATAATAGCTTGTGCTAGTTTTTTTGTGTTTGTCCGAGATGTTTGAACAATTCAATGCATTGCACTGGGCTGCTTTGCAAAACCGTGAATGTCAATGCATTAAGGTGCACTACATTCATGGACTTAATCGGTGAAATTGGGAAATTAGCAGACCTGTGCACTTGAGCACGTACTCCAGTAGTAGCACTAGAGGCAGTGACGTAGTGTATGGTTTGACCAGCGCAGCAAACACTAATGTGGTGTTTGCCCTGATATGTAGTCCAGCAGAGGCTGGAGCCAGGGTTGTGTGTGGGTCAGGGGATAATAAATCCAAAGTCGTTTGCATGTAGAGTCGGTTAATATAATCGCTGTAGAAAAATCAGATGCCGCTGTGTAAATTGGTTTAATTTGAATTCATTTGTTTATATTTAGCCTCAACTTACTCCAGCAATATTTTCAAAAAATATTCCTTGGCTGTATCGGGCTGCTGTGAACTCCATCTGAACTATTGTTTCCATCCAATTTACATTGACCACGGCATACAACATGCACCTCTTGTGAAACCTGCTACATTTGGTGGCTTGTTTCCAGATGCTAAACAAAACATGCACATTTGGGTGAGTATTGAAAACGAGTACTGAAACAGCCCAAACGGTCAGCAATATATTTCACAGGCAACAGGTGCTTGTTCGTTAGGAACCACAACTCTCTCGGTTTTGGTAGCAGTGTCGGCTGTATGGGGGCAGGATATGGGCTGATCGCCTCTCGTCAGTATCAGAGTGAGATTGAGTGGCCGTGACAAGCCCGGGCTATTTCCCTGTCATTTTTGATGGTCATCTGTTCAATTTGCTTAAGTTTCCATGACTTCTTTCTGGAGAGGGTGGTACCCAGCACTTCTATCTTTTCCGTCATTTCCTCAGGCTTATGCAGTTTGTCTAGATAAGACTCCCTAATATTAGCTCTGCCCTATAAACAGGCCTTTCCAGCCATCTCGTCATTTTCCTCAGTGGAAAAATCCCCTCGCCTGAATCTGTCTTTTGTTAACGCAGAGATCAGATTTAGCTGGTTGGGTTGTGATGGTGTTGTTCTCATGGAATTCAGTTACCTCACCCCCTCCCGCAAAGGTTACCTGATTACCTGTGCTCGTCCTCTGTCTGTGTTTACAGGGTTTTTTTTATTTTTTGATCAGGAGTTAGAGGAAAACAGTTCCTACCTGGCTCACATCATTACCACCCTGCTGCCCGGACCAATTTGAGATGCTGCATGTTCATGATGGTTGAAATGTGCTACGAGGAGGAATAACAAGTATCGGATAACACAGAGCGGCTTCTGTGTTTTGTCGAACGACAGCGTGATGACTTTGTTTATGCACCAGAGGTATTAGTGTATACCTCTGAGACCTATCAATACCCATATACATGATATACAATCGGATGCTGAGACAATTCATTGCTATTGATTTTAAAAGTTTACATGATTTGATGTTTTTAATTCTACATGAAATAAATTCTATGAGATTTGAATTGCGGTAGCTTACAAAAACCCCAATATTATTAATGACAATCGATAGCAAAGAATAATTTATTCCAAGTAGAGAGGACCAGCTGCATCAACGACCGCGAACAATGGGCAGCAATACGAGGCCAAAGCTTTTGGGCAGCACCCATTACGTGTGCGGTTTTCTCTGAAATGCTGCCAGAGCTGGATATGATGCACTGCGCTTCCATGGCCAGTACCCTCCATCTGTAGCCATCATTTTCAACACAGCTATACGGGTGCATGTCCTTGCACGTATAATGGCTTATTACCTCAGTTCTTACCTTTTTGACTGTGAGGGGCTGAGTGTGACTGTGCAGTTGGCTAATGCTAGCATGGTTAGCTTGCCTCAGATCGACTTCCCCTACAGGTAACGCGTGTACCTATTTATGTTTTGAATGTATTTCATGGTCGCTTCACTGTTTGCAAAAAATCAAAAGATCTTTGAAACTTTGTACCCACCTGTTGGTTTCCTTATTGGAAATGTGCACTCAATGCTGTGCTTCCTTTTGGTTGTGTTTTTAGTACCTTGTGAAAGCTCATATGGCAGAATAAGGAGATCATGCGACTAATTTTAGGGTGTCTGACTACTGATCCTGATGAGGAAAAAGGGCATCCGTTTTGCATTATTCGATATCGGGCTTTTTAAGGGCCGCTGTTTGCATGTCACTGCGAATAAGACGCCGCTCGTGTGTGTTGTGTGTGTGTGTCTGAGGAGGTGTGTAAATATCATGACAGCTGCCGAGTGAGGCGCAGGAACCACTGGAGGGGTCTGGGGCCCTGACGGAGCGAGGCAGCGCGGCGGTGACAGTGAAGAGGATTCACAGCGATGGCTGACCCCTCCTCCTCTGCGAGGACACCTCATTCTTTGTTCTTGGTTTCTTTCTTCCAGCCTCGGCTCGGTAGTAACGCTCTGTTGGACCAATTATTGTGAGTCAGAGAGGAAGCTGTTGTCTTGGGGTCATTACCTGAGATGATTCCTTTTTAGAGATGACTTTGGCTACAGTATGATTCACTGCTTCCATCCATTTACACCCCCCCCCCCCAGTTGTTCCTGCTCTTGCCGTTTGGTTTGTAGCTATATTGGTAACGGATGAATCAGTCCGTTTCTGTCAATGTTTAAGCCCAGCTAATGGCTTATGTACTTAGCTGTTGTCTGTGCTGATGACTATGTATATTTTCTTCCATTTTGTTCATTACCCTTTTTCATGAGACCGTCCATTTAATGTGTTCATGTTCTTTTGTGCATATTTAGAATATTAGCGCAAGTTTCTGTTTGTAACCTGAAAGACTGTTTTTTCTAGAAAAAAATGTCTGGAAGTAGAAATGGTTCGTTGGCAGTTATTATCCAAAGTATAGTATCGGGGGGGGGGTTTATCACTCCTGGGTATGACTTTGTGCTGTGTTGTCTTGAAAGATCTTTCAAGACAACACAGGACTTTATAGTATAAAGTGTAGAGTAAGTGTTTTTCAATTGGCTTGAATTCCCTTTCTATTCTAATGTTGCGAGTCAAACATAATCATGTCGTTTTGTAAATCTTCTAAAAACATGAGCTGAGATTTAAAATACAAAAAGAAGCTGTTTACTCTGGTTGTGTGAGAGAACACTCAGCATTGAAGAGTCACTACAAATTGAACAGGGAGCACACAGCCGTGAGAGAGTGTGTTTGTGTGTGTTTGTGTGTGTGTGTGTGTGTGTGTGTGTGTGTGTGTGTGTGTGTGTGTGTGTGTGTGTGTGTGTGTGTGTGTGTGTGTGTGTGTGTGTGTGTGGTCTGCTCGTGGCGCCGTGCCATGCGTGGGCTAATGTTACTGTGGGATCGTGAGACCTCACCCCCGACTCGGCCGTCTTTAGTGCTGGCCTTGTACGCTGCAGCCAGACACAGGAGACAGGGCCTTGGACATGTTGCCTGAGGACTCGAGATGTTAAAAAAACCCATCTCCTGCTCCGCCACCGAGCGGTCTGTGAAGATGGGGGCGGCCCACTGTTTGTCACCTATTGTGAGGAGGTGGACAGTGCGTGACTCAGTGTTTTAGGACACTTTCTTCCAAGCCAGTGAGAATAACCACACCAGTGTTGCTGCACCAATACTGAGAACAGACCAAAGTGCTGCATCTTTCATCATGCAAACCAATCAATGCTGATCTGAGCTCCACTCAATAAGCGTTCAAGTACATGCGCTGCATTGATCAAGATACGCACTGAACGCTTTAATCAAACTCTAGTACAATACAGCAAATGAATTATGTTCAATATTGTAGAACATGGTCCCTTATTAAGCAAGCAGGCATAACATTAGTCAAACAGAGCCAAACAAGCAGAACGTTTTGTTAGCTTAAAATGGTGATTTATGTCATAATAGTATAACAAAATAAATAAGTAGTGGAGGTAAAGCGGTTTTAATTGTACATTTTTAGCGTAAGAACTGTGTTCACATCTTGTTTGTAACACAATCAATTGCTTTTTTTTTTTCTTCTTTTTTTTCTTTGCACTAAAATGACAAATTCTAAATTTTGAAATCCAAATCTCGTCATCTGTATTTGACCGCTAACAACCTGGCTGGATGGAGCAAGACAAGCCTGGGAGAAAAGTACCTGTGGAAAAGAATAAAACATACATTTATGGTGGAGCACATAAGGCTCCATTATTAAAAATGGCCAAATGTGAAACCACCTTGACTTTTCCCGAGAGCACGTTGACTGAGCAAACAAAGTCACCAAGCTAGAAGGACTAGCTGGCTGACCTGGATCCCAAGGACGACTGCGACATTAGTGTAAAGTACCTGAACTGTGATGAGAGATTCCTCTGGAAGGACTGCACTCGGTACAGCTCTTCACACGTCTGGAGCCAGATGGAAGGCTCTCCTGAGGAGAACAGAAGCATGTGACTGCATGCCTGGAGTTTGCTGAAATTGTTGCGAAATTTTGAGAGGGCAAGAGCCAAAAGATGATGTGGTCTGATTGAACAAAAATGAATAGTTGAGCTGTAGTGGAGATCTCAGTGTCAGGACTATAATAGCCTCTCACCTCTCTGACATGGTGGCAGCGTCGGACCGGAGGGTTCTTTTTAAAGGAGAAGTTAAAGGGGAGCAAAGTCACAGTAGCATCCTTACTTATTGGACAATGATCCTAACCATGCAGCCGGATCAATACTGGAGTGGCTTCAGTTATTGATTTTATAATAAATCTTATTTAAAATGAGTTCAGTGATGTTGCGTCAAATTTTAGAAAGAAGCAGAGACGTGACAAAGTCCAGATGTACCAAACTAATGAAGACATATGAGCCTAGAAAGACTGAAACAAATAAAATGGCAGGTATTTCTTGTTTACTTAGTACTAGACATCACATAATTTAAACAAATAATACTAAATGCAAATATTCACTTAATGTTGAGCCCTCAGTCAGGGGTCGTTTCCTACAAGGACCAGAATTTTTGTAAGCAAAAAAAAGAAATAAATCTTGTAGGCATAATTAGCCCATCATTGTTTGATATTTTAGTTAGTTATTTTTATTAACCTACATCAGTGTGAACATTAAAAAAAAAAAATGTGAATCCATAAGTGATAACTCGTAAACACTGTCAGCCAGGGAGGCCGCTCACTGAGGAGTGAGGAGTGACGGCTTCAGTCTGTGATTACAGAAACCTGAGTGCAGATTGCGGTCCTATCTGAACTCCTACAGGCCAGGCACTGACTGAAACGCACACGTGAAGGCTCGTTGTAGCGGGGGCGGGCTTTTAGACGAGGACTGGTGCACTGCCAACAACTTAAACTCGCCCTTCGAGAATTCTGGTGCGCAAGTGCGAGTAAAAGACATAAAGAGGCTATCCTGAGAACGCAACCGGCTGCACCTGCAACGGTCATTAACGATCTGCGACGTGCTGGATGGGAAGCTTTGGTGGGCCGTATGCGTCCGATGATCACTGCCCTTAGTCATCATTAGTCAACGGTGGTTGATGACATGATTTAATAGACATGAATATAGACCAACATAGGAATCAATGTAGAAAAAAACGATAGCAAATTGAACATATTGAACAGAAAGCTGATGGAAAACGGTGTGTCACAGAGCTTGTCTCTGTGCTTTTCTGACATTCCCTCCGATAAATACACAAAACAGAATCTCTCCTCTGTGACTTAACATGGCTAAGAAGATTCTATTTACAAGGACTTGCTACTGCAGATGCTTCTTACCAGGACTTGCTGCCGCATGAACACCTCGCAGGAAAGATTAAGTCTCTCCTACTTTTCGTTTCCAGGGGATCTTGGAGGATGGAGGATCATTAAATTGCCTTGAATTATCATTGCGCATGTAAGCGTACGCCATCAAGCTGCAGGGAAACCGGGGGTCGGTTCCTGGCTAGTTCCGCCACTGGCAGGATTTTCCCCGTGTCATTTGGCTCCCGCTTCCTGTCCACCCAGCTGCTAGTTCACATCAACGCACAGTAAACAATTAAGAGGAACAAATAGAGAGAAACCCGAGCTCTGAGTCACCGACGTCTGAGAAACGTCAGAGCTAACAGCCATGAAAAGCACAGAGCGGGCCTGTTTCTCCGGGGTAATAAAACACAGCAGTGGCCACCACGATTGATCCACACTCTTATTGCATGAGCTTCATACATGCGATCTTTACAATGGTGGGAACGCGATGTATTTCTTTTGGCGAGGGGGACATACTGTTCTGTGGCAGTTTATTTCATTTTCTTTGTCCCTCTTCTCTGAATGCATGGGTTTCTTTCATCCAGCGCTCTGTTAAATAGATCATCCCTGTTGTGAATGTGAGCAGGAAACCATTTCACATCACAGTGCTTAGTCATCTGTGTGAAAAGTAACCTTTGCAGTATCCGAGCACCTTCTTTTGAGTCTTATGCGCTGCCAAAATGAAGTCCTCGTGCAGTTTGTGATGGCAGCTCCACGTCCAGTGACACAGTCGTCCTACAGCGGCGGCCCGGCTCGGGCACAGCTTGAATGTATCTGACAGTAGCACTATAAATTCAGCTTTCGTAAGTTTATCGGAGCTGAGCCTCGGGAGATTTAAACGCTTGGTTTGGGATTAGTGGCGCAACGGATCATAAAACTCACGGTTCGGATCGGATCTCGGATCGGATCGGCACAAAAGAAAAAAACAGCAAATATAACTTTTAGATCCCCGATCACGTTTAATTGCTGATCATTGATGATCCATATTGATAGATACAGATCCCTTTGTTGTTTGATTATGCAGCTGATCTACAAGACTCCAGACACATTTTTTTTTTTTTTTTGCCACCGTCCAAAAAAATCATTTCAACCGCTCTGAAGTCAGTGTAAACCATAAAAAAAGTCTAAATGTTGTTCTTTTACATTGTTGTAGTAATTTATCATGCTTATTTTTTCATAAAAACACAAGTCAAATGATAAGGAAAGAAAAATGTGTATGTTCGTTGATTAAAACAAATGAGCTGCTTAGAGTTAGTGTAAACGGGTCATAGTTCATCTCTAATATCTATTTATGTTGTGAAAACATCTCCTTCAAACTACTGGATTTATTCAAGTTTCTCACCAACACTACATTTTACGAGATTACATGAGAACACATCATGATAACGTTCTAATTTACCTTTGCCCAATACTCATTTTCACTGAACACAGCCTGAACGCATCATAATGTAACCGAGGGGAACCTTCGTTTGTTGGCCGTTAACGGTGCTTCCACCGTTATTAGCTCTCCTCCTGTTGATTCAAACACTGATTGGTCGTTTACAATGTAACATTATCAGAGATCGGCGACTAGAAAAGCATGATTGCCGATGTCCTGATCGCATATTTTTTCGCCGATCGTCAGTAAAACTGTATTTCACACTGTAATGGTTAACGTTAAACCCAAGCGATACCTGGGCTTTGGGTATCGCCCGGTATAAGTACTGATCCAGTGTGTAATTGATAAGCTGTGTGCCTTAATGTGTGGAGGAGACGGGGATCATTATTTTTATGTGTAAGAAAACATCAAACTTGACTTAAACATAGCTTTTCTAAATTTATCTAACAAAATGTAACAAATAAATACATAGATATAAATGTATTTTATTTATTAAAATAATGGTATCCAATAACGGATCAGCCAGTTGTCACGATACCTGATCCAGCTATGCTATCAGTATCGGACCGATATCCAATATGGATATCTGTCATCTGTAGTTCATGTATGGATGAAGGTAACTGTGATCGGCAGAGGAGTTATCAGAAGAGGAACCTGACTAATCTAAAACATGTATTAATCTCCTCCCCTTTTTCCTGCCACTTACACAAATTTGCTCATTTGTACTAAATATGTTGTAGACAAAGCTTCACAAAAACGGTGAAAAGAAGAGGTTGTGCCTCTGTGGAATGTTACATTGATGTAACGTTATGAGGCAATCCTTTTGAAATCCAAAGCAAAACAGTAAAGGCAATATTAGCGGTCTAAGCATATAATAATGACGATACCTGAAAATATTCTGAACCCCCAAAACACTAATCGCATCACGCAATACAAAACTATATTATGCAGTTGTAACTTTGAAATGACAAAAAAAAAATTGCAACACCATTTTTGCCACAACCTCATTCCAATTCCAGGCTGTTTTGTAACATCAGCCGTATGTGTTATATATATGTGGGAATGAATGGCAGCACGGAGCAAAAATGCTGCTTGCTGCAACTGGTTGCTTGACTTTCTGTTGCCAAATTGACAGCTTATTTTATCTATTTAGTTGCTGAGGGTGCTGACAGCGATCGCACCTGTCTACAGTTCAATAAATAGAATCTCAGTAGAAGGCTTTGATTGCATTTGACTATAATATTTATCTGGACATAGTTTTTCCCTCCCAGAAAAAGCTGCATGTCTAATTGGTTCATTTCATTATCATTGAAAAATACTTTCTTATTTCATCAGATTTTCAGCATCATGACCATAACAGATCTTTTGAATGCATCAATGCAAAGTCCAGCTCATTATCGCAGTGCTTTCTTCTTCCAAAATTCATTTTGACTTCATATTTCCCTAATTCCCTAAAAAATTACACAGATTATTGCTGCTAGTGGCTATATTATTCTATTTTCTTAAATTCCAGCTTCTTTTTTTTTTTTTTTTCATCTTTACGCAGACTAAAAAGAAGCGTAGGTCTCTGCTTGTGGAGGATGGGCCATAGGTGTACTACCCCATGCGCAGCGGTATCGGTGACGCAGAGTATCCGTTAACTTGGCACATGCCGATCAAGTGACGAGCGCTGTCTCTTTAAGGAACGATCCGTTTAGAATGAATGAGGACAGATGTTACAGAAGCACTGAAAATACTTCGCTGGCTCTCTTGTCTTATTGTGTCGGCGTACAAATTGTGTCCCCGTTTTGACTGTCGGGGGTGCTGCTTTGTGATCTTTGAAGACGGCGGAGGACTCGAGGGTGCAATCGTCGCTGAACGCTGGCGCTCTGAAATTGAACTCCCACCACCTCGTCTCCTCCCACATCGATCGGAGTATTAAGAGAGGGTGTATGGCATGTCGCTCTGTGAATGGGAGAGAGAGAGAGAGAGCCAGGGAGAGCATGAGGGGGAGGGAGAGCAGCGGGGGGAGGGAGTGGGACTGTAGCGTAGTCGTATATGTCAGCCTCAGAGGCTGCGTGGGTCGCTCGGCTCCCTCACGCCATTGTTGTTGTTGTGAAAAAAAAAAGGCAGAACAAAGGACTCCCCACGCTATGGAACCCCGATACCTTTGCCTCTTAGCGGTGTTATGATCACGCCCTGATGGAATGCTATTTAAATGAACCACATTAAGGAGCACAGCGGGCGTTAACGGAGCTGGCACACAGTCAGTGACAGAGAAGAGAACTGAATAGCAAACTGAGGGCATCATTCCTCTCATATTCCGTTTCCTCGGGTTCATCCGCCTCCCTTTTTTTTTTTTTTTTTTTTTTCCAAGAGAGTGGCCACTGCTGATAAGGTTTCAATCCCTTCTCTGAAGGTTTGGAAGCGGACATCGCCGTGGCTTATTTGTTGAAGGGGTTGCTGTGGAGACTGACTGGTAGGGAGGCTGCACTGGAGCCCAGAGGCAGAGAGCGAACAAGCCGCCCTGCTGCAGAGAGAGAGCGCGCCGCTACGGAGCAGATGAGACTTTGAGCCACGCTAAGCAAACATGAGATTCACGCCACACTTTCTGTGAAGGCTGCATCCAGCGCAACCGAGACCAAGCCCTCGTCCGCCTACATAGCTCCTGCTGCACTCCTCCTCCACGCCTCTCACCGGCTTCTCCCTGGATTGCGTTGCAGGAGTCCATGGAAGTGGTGGCTGTAGCGGATCAGCCCAGCCCAGATGTGTTAGCATCGCAGGTCATGTGATTTCTGATGAAGTGGTGGAGGGTCTGGTTAGACCCTAGAGCATCTTTGTTGTGTTCTTTTTTTCTTCTCTGACTGCGTGAATAGCGACGCCTGAATGAGAAAAAGCAATGCGGGCAACAGTAAGTAGCAGTCACATCTTCCAATGCAATGAATGTATCTGTTGATTTCAATGTTACTCACACTGCGAGGGCTGGTCAAAGGGGAGGGATCGCAAACACACACATGCACCTGACTGAAGTGCTTAGACTTTGATTCAATTAAACCCACATCGCGCCCCCCCCCCCCTTGTCATCTACACTTGCTGCTGACGCTGCCTGTGTGGGTGTGTGTGTGAACATACGAGCGTCTGTGTGTGTGTGTGTGTGTGTGTGTGTGTGTGTGTGACAGTCAAAGGGCTCTTTCCGCTCCCCGCCGAGCACATGAATGGGAGCAGTGTCAGAGATGGAGGTGCTGATGGTTTCTGTGCTTGAGGAGAACCGTAGCCAGAGCCCTCTGCCAGCAGAGTGTAGATTCTATGACGGCGACTTCCACAAGAGTGAGGTAACTCGCGCCCACATGCACTGCCGGGCAACTAAAAAAAACCTTAATTGCGTTGTGTTCTTTTGTTTTTTTTTTGGAGTTAAGAGAATGACGAATCTCTGACCTATTAGTGAACGAAAAAAAAAAAAAGTATTGTTTGTCTTTAGTCGTGTTGATGATTTCAGTTTTATTTGACGGTAATCAGAAGAAGGCGACGTTGTCGGGGATGTTGAATGGTTTGAAAAGTTTTGTTCCTTGGACATAATGAACCCGTTTTTCTGAGGCTGATTCTTTTGTGATGACAGAAGCAGCATGACTCAGTGTAGGGGAACAGTGTGTACCTGATGTTTCCAGTAGTCATGTTGAACTTGGAGATATGAACAGTTTACAGTTTGTGAGGTTTATAGTTGAGGCTTGTAAGGCCTGATAACTGGAGAACAGGGACGTTGTTTTGCTGTACATTACAACTAGGTACAAGGGACAAGCAGTTCAGTTAAAAGTCATGAATCATTTTGATTTCTTTGTTTGAAATATTAACCCAATCACTAGGTTTAGAGATGGGAGATAATTGTTTGTTTTTTTCCTTGTTAGAAATGGGTTGAAATAAGAATCACCTCCTTAGCTTCCTAGTTGTTGTTTTTTCCTGCTGGCAACATCTGTTGAATGTTCCTTAAATGTACAGGTGGTTGTTGTTTTTATGTCATATTTACAGAAAGGTCTTGTAAATGATCATAGAAGTGAATGCATTGCATTAACGCATACTAAAAAGTTAAACATTCAATCGTTTCATCTCATTGATTGACAAAATTAGCAGCCGTTTAATTCTATTGTTTTGAAAGAGACCCAAACCCATAATTTCATGATTTAAAATGTTTTAAACATGAATTATGATGAGCTGGTATGGTTTTTGTGCTTTTTTTTTTTCTAGAGGCAAGGGTTGTATCCCAAATTGATACATTTCTGTTTTAGATTTTGTGGATGACTTTAATGAAGCAATAACTAGTCCAAAAAGAACCAAAAAAAAAGCTGTATTTATGATACTGTGCTGCTTGAGAAAAAAATGTATTGTGTGGTACATTCAACACACACACACACACACACACACACACACACACACACACACACACACACACACACACACAGAGAGTTGTCCAGGTATGGCAGTGATTATTGGTGTTCACACTCCCATGTAAGTTCAGATTAATGAATGCTTTTCCTACCAGCTACATTGATGACCAAAGTCAATACTGGAGAAAAGCCTCTTTAGCCCCACATTCTGTCAGTCTTGCTCTCGGTTCATTTCTCCTGTTGATTTTGTTTCCATTTAGTTTAGTACTGACAACGGTTGGTGTGATGGAAACCCAAAGGGGACTTGTGTGTTATTGTTTCTGATGCTTGTACTGCCGCTGATGCCTACGTATAAAGCATCACCAACATGCCAAAAGTGTTCCCCACTATGATTTTCAGGTGACCGTATTGTCATTGTAACAGCAAACACTGTTTGTGTTAAAGACTTGTTGAATGTTGCACGATCTTTGTATAAAGTTGTACAAAAGAGGCGTCCGTTTTAATGAACTAGTTGCTGTAGAACAAGTGTGGAATTTAACTTGGTCAAATGAAACGTTGCTTGTGTTTCTCCACAGGTAATCCTGGTGCAGGTAAACCCAGGTGAGGCCTTCACTATTCGACGAGAGGATGGTCAATTTCAGTGTATCACAGGTGAGACAGCCGCTCCGTTATTATGGTCGTTTTGAATTCAAATGCATGTCTGAAAACCCAGTGGTTGATTTCAAAATATGGATTTTTGTCATGTAATACATATGGATAAATTATTTGGACCCATGTAAAAAATTTAAATAAATACCATATTTTTTAGCCTTGAAGAAACAAAACAGGTTTATGTAATGAAATCTGAGTCCATTTTTAAAGCTCACCCGTGTCACAAAATGTTCCTATGATTTCACCGTTTATTTTTATACAGTTAAGCCGTAACGTATGGTTTGGATATGTGTGTGTATATATATATATGTATATGTGTATATATATATATATATATATATATATATATATATATATATATATATATGTGTGTGTATATATATATGTGTATATATATATATATATATATATATATATATATATATATATATATATATATGTGTATATATATATATATATATATATATATATATATATATATATATATATATATATGTGTATATATATATATATATATATATATATATATATATATATATATATATATATATGTATATATATATATATATATATATATATATATATATGTGTGTGTGTATATATATATATATGTGTGTATGTGTGTGTGTGTGTGTGTGTGTGTATATGTGTGTGTGTGTGTGTGTGTGTGTGTGTGTATGTATGTGTATGTATGAAAGATGAATACAATTATTTGATCAAAGTTTCGTTCAAGTTATTATAGCATCACCTTCTAAACATGAAGACGTGCAACAATGTGCTCGGGCTCATTGCGTTCAACAGCAGCGGTAATTGTTGTAGCTTTTGTTGTAGAGTAGAGCGAAGCGCGACTGTTCCAGCAGAGAGTGCTCAAGTGAGAGCAGCCGACGTACTGAGGGGGAGTTTCAGGGCATTGTGACCGCAAGACAAACGCCTTCTTAGCTACACTCTTCACGGGGCTGCCTCCATTAAATGTATGGCTGCTTTAAAAACGCTGAGTACTCTGCTTTTACCCAAACGTCTATGGAAAAGGTAGACCACAATAATATGCAAATAAAGAAATATGCAAAACCTCGTATTCACAAGTGCAAAAACAATTTTCTTAACTTAAATTAGTTTTGAATCTTTAATTTGGTCATCTGTAAAAATGCGAGATTGTGTTTAAAGATAACGTTTGATGCACTTTTTTATGAGCACTAACACCGGAGATGTTTATCTGTCCTTTTGTATTTGGACATTTGTATATGTGATATTTTCCCCGCTGAAATGTACTCACCTGTAAGCGAGAGCTTAGAGTCTCCGTGTCTGCTTGTGTAGGTAATTATGTCGAATCAAGAGGCCCCAAAAAAAATCGTCTACACATGAGGTTGCGAAAGGCTCTTGCTGCTTAGAGCAAATTTCATGTAAGCGCTTAAAATCACACTGACAAGTTCTAATAGGCGTATAAGTATAATCTGATTAACTGAGCTTGATTTTTGCTTTAACCTCTTTTTATTTCCAGCAAACACCTTCACCCGGATTCATCCGGCTTTTTATTTTTTTTTTCCAGAGTGCGCAGTGAAAAGGGGGAGGGGCTTGGCCAGGAAGCATTGACGTATTTTTACAGGAATGTCAACAGGATGACAGTCATGTCTCACGGCTCATAGGCTGCTCAATGACACGATTGCAGTTTATGTTGCCAGCCAATGCAATGGAAAGGATCTGTTCTTTAAGTGCATCAATATGATGAATAAAGGGCAACACGTGGAGAGGAAAACCGTGCAAACGCACAAAATGTTCAGGAACTGTGATGTTGTGTGCACCTTTTTGGTTTTTGTTTAGTTTCTGTTTCAACACTTCCTGTACAAAAATATAGTCATCCCCCCCCCCCCCCCCCCCCATCAGCTTTGCTATCCGAATATCATTTGGCACGCGGCTCTTCCTGTTTAATATGACGGCTGATAAAATGAGCTGCGCGCTGCTATACTACCATAATGTAGAATAAGCATATGGTCTGATTACAGTGTGTTGGTAGAGGAGTTAGGGCTGAAAGGCCGTGTTTGAGTAAGATGTGTAACACATTCGTCCTGATGGCAGTCATTTCCTTCTTCTCAATTGTTTGTGATTGCGCTGGCTTTGTGACAGCGACAATGAAGTCTGGCTGCAACACGTCGCTGACATTGTGAGCGGAAGACAGCTGGAGTAGTAGGAGGTGGAGCCGCGGGGCTGTAATTGTAAATAATTATGATAAAACGTAGTTGCCCGGGAAAAAACGGGAGATCTGAAAATGATTAGCTTTGTTTTGTTGTGCTCCGTGGACGTCCCTCCGTGTATTGACATTTCTGTGAGCTCACTGCCACCGTTTTGTTTTTTTTTTGTTCCTGTTAAATGTTCAATTTGATTTGATAAAGAAAGATAAAGGATGTCAGCATAATAAAGGTTTGCGAGTGAATAATTATCGCTACCCTTTGTGACCGCAGTAGGCAGGCGCTCGACATTTCAGCATAAATATAATGACCCATGTATAGACTCGTGCTTATTATCCCACTTGTACTTCTTGTCCGTAGCCTTCGACTATGCCTTGTGACGTACATGAATAACAATGAGACAATAGGCCTCGGGTATCCAGGTTTTGGATGACAAAGGAGCAAAAGCAGTGATATGAAGCCATCATACGGTTTCCCAAAGCAGGGGGCTCTTCCCCCTACTCCTGTCTGACCGAGCTCCCACACCGGCCCTCCCATCATGAGCCGAGTAAACCTCCCTAATAGGGAGCGAGCATACATAGTCTCTCCATCAGAGGAGAAACAAAGGGAGAGAGGTGCCACATAGATCAGTGCGACTGCTACTAACTGGCCTGTCACAGGGTGCACTCATCTCTCGGTGACGTGAATAGAGGGATGACTCACCGCTTGCGGTGCAAGGAGGGAGGAAGAAGAGTGTGTGTGTGTGTGTGTGTGTGTGTGTGTGTGTGTGTGTGTGTGCGTGTGCGTATGCGTACCCGCGCAGGGTTGGTCGGTTTGGTTTGTTGTGTGGTCACAAGAACAGATTATCCTTGTTCACTTAAGTGTCTGTTGTGCATATGCATGCTTTCACCTTTTTTATCCTAGTATGTACCGACACGGACAGGGTGACACGGTTCCCGAAGCCAGGAGGATCCGGTTTACACACATTTTTCAGGATTTGCTCCGTCCCACACCCAATTTGTGTATTCAATTATGTATTTTTAGCAGCTAGATGTGTGTAATTGCTTCGTGTTAATGCATGACAGCCTGCTCAATACAAACAGACAAATCGTATAAAATGCAGTGCCTGGAAGGCAGCTTCCTTCTTTTTTTTGATACGTGCCTCGGAGGAGGGGCAAGGGAGGCTAATTAGCGTGGCCATCTAGTCTCTTCCTGCTAGCTGTCCTCCTCGCCACACGGAGAGTTCTGTATGTGAGTGGACATGACCCCCAGCGCTCCACGGGTCGTCTTCTCTCTCCGTCTGAAGGCTGCATCACTGGCACCCAGCAATAGACCACCTGATCAGCTTGGTGACTGATGAGGCAAGTCAGCATCAGGACCACTGGGGTTGATTAGATCCACCTCTTTATCTAACTCGGCCCGCCGGTGATTCACATCACTGTGGATGATTCAGTCTCTGGTTGATGGCTGAAAGCAGCGTCTCCTTCCACTAGGCTTATTGAGCCTGAGAGAGATGTGCCTTCTCCCACAAAAGCCAAAACAGCCATTTCGGCATTTCAACAGGGAGCTAAAGTGCTTGCATACTTACACCTGGCTCAGTTTGCAGCCATTTTGCCAGTGTCCTCTATCCTTTTCTCTCTGTTACATATCGGTTGGTCAGTCAACCCATCTGCCTACTTGTCCCTTATCTCTGATGCCATAGCTGTGAAACACCTCATCTCATTCCTGATGGTGCTCGGTCTATTTTCTATCAGAGGGACTTGAGGCTGTCATGTCCTCTGTGCCTGAAACGGAGCAGCCAGGATGTGCACTGTTGAACATTTGATACCGTGTGGTGAGGGGGCGAGGGTGTATCCATACTGTCAATACACTAGTGCGGTCTGCCTCGACAGAATTTCCACTGAAATTGACTTTTAGGAAGCTCTACGGCTGCAATGGACGGTTTCCATAATGTGTCTGTTCTGTACAGCTTCAAGCATCGACTGAAAAAAGTGGACGTAGTCTCCGTGACATCACCCATTGGTTTGCGGTCTGTTGTTTTGAAGCCTGGAGTTGGCTCATCAAAGCCACCATCTTGGTTTTTTGAAGTGACACGACACATTTCATTTACTGAAAACACACTGTGAAAAAGTTCAACTTGTAAGACAACTCCTAAACTGGACAACGTCGTCGCAGGGATCTGTCAATCACAAGGTAGCCCCGCCCTAAAGCATACCCTGCTTTATGGTCTATTTTACTCTAAATGGGACCATAATTTACTAAATGAACATCATGCTGCATTGAAGACCTGAAGCTAGTGATTGAGACCATAAACTCATGTTTACAATGTTTACTGAGGTAATAAATCAAGTAAGTAGAGTCATTTTCTCATAGACTTCTCTCTGGACTTCTTTTTGCAACCAGAGCAGTTGCCCCCTGATGGTCAGTAGAAAGAATGCAAGTTTAAGGCTCCTTCACAATGGCTTCACTTCTCAGAACCGGAGGATGCCGCCTGGCTGCAATACACATTTTCCATCGCATATCTGCTCAAGACGAGTTAAATTGTTACGATTGAGTGAAAACAGTCCAAGTGGTATCATTAAATTGAATTACTACAGTTGGGGCCTGGTTGTGATCGGAAATAAGTAGATTGTAGCTGTCACAGAGCGACGGCAGACGCGATAATGTTTAAAATGGGTCTAACGCACATCTTCAGACACTCTCTCTAGAACGACATTCGTAGAATTGCACTTGGTTGTACAAACGAAAAAGTGCCACAAAAAATATGACGGCTGAAGAGTGAAGTTCACACCTATCTTACATTTCTCACCTCCACACAGCTGCCCAATCACAACGGGAAATGGATGTGAATGTCGGATTGTAGGTTTCAGAAAGGACACAGCCCACTCTAATCCCAACGTCAGAGAAGTTTGGCCGGTTCCCAAGCTGTTCGGCTGTCTGTCAGAATTCTCACTGTAAAAATGTAGACATTAGTGTTTTACAATCGGTGGGAATTAAGGAATCTTGATTCCTACTGAAGACAATTATTCAAAATACATTTGACATGCAAAATGACCCCTTACCTGAGACACTCTGTACCAGAACGTATTTGCCACATTGTCTAGGGTAAATAATATGATGTCGGAAGGAGTTACATGAATGAAGCAAATACACATTGTGTAAAAACTGCGTGGGCCGTATCCATTCAGATTAAAGCTCATGTGCACAGTTGTGGGATGGTTGCATGTTTGCCCACACCCATCACCCTTTTTTTTTTGAAACAAAGCTCATCACATATGGTTCACATAGTTGGACCTCAAACATCAGACACATTAGCCGCATTAGCACAGTATTTTTATACTCACTACCTCCCCCACCGAACTCCAAGTACGCGTACACAAACACACAGACGAGGTTCATTCACAGCTTCTGCAGTGAGTAAAATGACTGAGCTTGTGACTCATTCTCCCTTTGCTGCGTTGATACGAAGGGGAGGAGGGAGAAAAGGTAAAGAGGATGATGGAAGTTGATGTGTGGGAGGGGTGTTTGATTTAAAAAAAATAGTTTTTCTTCCCAGTAAATCAAGGGTGGGATGTCCGGAGGAACGGGGCGACTCCTCTGTCCACCCGGCTGTGTTTGTATTTGTTCAATTATCCACGTCACTGGGTTCGTGAGGTTAGCTTCTCGTTACAGGAGGAGACAGTGGTTTTTAGAGTGGAATCTTCATATCCTGAACGGAGCCAAATCATTCATTATTTAAAAAAAAATCCGGCCCCTGTGGTCACGGCACTTCTCTCGCTCTGGGTTTGTCTGGCTGAGAGCAGCAGCAGCAGCAGCAGCAGCAGCAGCAGCAGCAGCAGCAGCAGCAGTGTGGTGTTTCTGTAACAAGCACAAGCATGAAGGTTACTGATTCCCTCATTCATGTTGGTGGCTTTGTAAGAACCATGCGGATGCTTTAAAAAAAAAAAAAAATCAGCAATTCAGACAGTTTACTAACACCTCAAAAAAAAAATAATATTCTTATTCATTTGTTCTATTGCTACTGTACAGCTTCCTCCCTCAGGCTCTGGTTTGCGCACGGATCAACACAGAATGCCCTTTTCTTCTTTTTCCACTCGCTCCTCTCGTCCATGTGTCTGGGTTGGTGGTGGTCTGACGCTAAAGGGCACGTTGTGGAGAAACAGCCCGGCTGAGGACAGAGCGTGCCCATCCCCGGCTTTGTAATCTGCTAATAGAACGGTACGGTTATTGCAAATTACCGCTCGCTTAATTGATGGAAGATCTTTCCTGCCTACAAAGAAAAGTGGGCCACGCCACGCAAAAAGAGAACCATTTGCCACGGTGTCATCACTAAGAATGAAGGTTAGGTCGCAATTATTTCTTTTTTTTTTTTTGCTTTACTGACGGTTCAATACTTAGCCTCTTTCCCGTGCTTGGCAGTAATTATTAACCTCTGTCAGTTAGTCGGCTTGCCTTCCCTTGCCTATCCTCTCTCCCTTTATTTGTGGATGGAGACAATTTATTAGCTCTAATTAATAATCAAGCCCGCTCCATCTTTATAGGCTTACAGTTCATCATGTTGCCATTGAGAGCTTATTGAGAGCTCCCGTGTGAAACCTCTCTCCGTCTCGCTACTTGTCTCACTCTTGTCCTTTTTCGTCTAGCGTGCCCTTCTCGAATCTTCACATCTTTCTCTTAACCCATCCAGCCTCTATCTCGCTTGTCTTCTTCTTTTTTTTTTTTATTCACCTCGTCTAATTGAGGGTTTATTTCCACACCCGATGAAATCCCGACAGTTTGCTTGGATTGTTGCCGTTATTTCCAAGTTTCCTCGGCTTGCAGGAGACCTTCTCAATGTCCCACTTGAATTTGTTTCCGACCTCGATCGAGACAGTGGAAACAGGTGGGTGCTCAAAGTGGCGTTACCACCCTGGCGCATCTGTTTACGTGCATATACACGTGTTTGACGTGTGTGTTGCCCTTTGGTAAGTCTCCCCCCCCCCCCCCCCCCCGAACAATTGTCTCCCCTCTCGACTCAGACACGCCGCACCAGTTGATACTGTCGGCCCGCCCCAGGAGGCGTGGAGGTGAAAGACTGGTTATGTGATGTTGACGGGAGATGATGGTGTTTCCAAAGTGTTGCCCAGCCTCTTGTTTACACTGCCAGAACGGGCAGCTTGTTTGTGGCTATTCTTGGCTCAGTGGCAGCCTGCCGTTTTGTGTGGAGGAGGACTGATGTTTTTTTTTTTTCCCATGGCCGCTTCCTCTGGAAGGCTGGCACTCCACGGCCACGTCGGCACAAACCGATGCTCCAGTTGACTCAGGCGGAGGGAAGGGGAGGGGGGGGGATGAGGATGTGGCCTTTTCTATCTGATATCTGTCAGCACTCGTGCGTCAGCCTGATGTAAAAGAGTGGGTGTTGCCCCCCCCACCACGCACGCACGCACGCACGCACGCACGCACACACACACACACACACACACACACACACACACACACACACACACACACACACACACACACACACACACACACACACACAATCTCCACCCTGCCTCTCTTTCTCTGGTTGATGTGTGTGTGGCTCCCTGATCCTACCTCCCTCCCCCCTAAGCTTTCTGCTGGGCCTCTCCTCCCTTTGCTCTCCACGTCGGTACACATGAAGCGTCTCGTTCTAAAACAGACAATCACATATTGTACGCTAATGTGATTCATTAGATTTCCTGTTAGTCAGCATCGACTGAAATTACCGTAATCAGTCATCACTGAGGTGCTTAGAGGCACTTGGTGCAAGCAAGAGATCCTTTTATTAGTCTTAAAAGAGAGTTGCGTGAACATGGCACCCTTTGAACTCCCACTCAAATGACGTGGATCTGAAATCGATGAGGACTGAGCCGGTGTGACTGCCTTCATTCAGGCCGAGCTCTCTCAATGCTCCCTGGATTGAGATTTTTTTTATTTTTTTTGTCCTTCATACCAGTATAAGAGGCCTACCTGCTAGCTGTCTTTTCCAATAAAGTTTATAATACGTAGATTAATGTAGTAGACTTTGACTTTTAATGGGGGTTTTTTTCTGCAAACGGAAAGTAATAAATTGTGAGGCGTTGGAGTGAAGAGAACCGTGAAAAGAAGTTTTAAGAAGAGTGCACTCGTCCGGCACAGTGATGTGAACCCAGTTTTGGGAAATGTCTATAAAGCTAGTTTCTTAGATGATTTTCATATTATTAGATTATTGCTATCTTTATGATAAAGTACTTTAAAGTAACTACATTTCTTCTCTGTTTACTTCAGGTCAGCTCCGTCAACCTTATTCACACTTGACTAACGCCAACCACTGCACTGTGAATCTGCTAGCGTTCATCCACTGTAGCATGTAGTCCTTATTTGCTCAGTGCTTGGCAGCATTGAAGCATATAAGGAATGAGTGTAGTGTTGAAATCCAACCAGCTCTATTGCCTTGCAAACATAGCGTGTCTCATTGTTGAGCCTTGAGTGCAGCAGGAAACTCTGTACCCGAGTTGTTATGTGCTCAGGTGTAAACTCACTTGTCAGTTTATTAGTGACACTTCGCTAAAACGAATGCAACCGCCCGACAGTAAACTGTATGATCATTAGGAGCTGAACTGTGCTACGTTATACTGAGAGGTGTTTCTAATATTTAGTCTACCCCTGGTATAAGAAACACCTCCCAGTATAGCACAGCAACAAACTTCAACCTCCAAAAAGACGTTTAAAAAAAAATAAATAGGGAAAACTGTATCTGATGATCTTATCTTATTCCAACACTCACTTGTTGTTGCTCTCCCCCGAGAGGAGGAGCCCGGACTTCAGCACCTGGGGAGGTGCTACGAGATGTTGGAAACGGGAAGTTTTAATGTGTCATTACAAAGCACGGCCTCTGTGGTCGTGGGCCCGTTATGGCTACTCATTTAGAAGCAAGTGCCTTCTCTCTGCTCACGGCGGCTTCGTCCAAATAAAGAGACACTCTTCCTCAGACGGGCTGCCGGGAGGTCAGAACGCGTTGTGGATCCTTTTTGCTCTCCTGCATGGCATCTGGCGTCGGGGCCCCAGTGTTTACGTCTTAGGTTTGTAAGAAGAGAAATGTGCAAACTTAACACAGAGGTCTCTCTCTCTCTCTCTCTCTCTCTCTCTTTCTCTCTCTCTCTCTCTCTCTCTCTCTCTCTCTCTCTCTCTCTCTCTCTCTCTCTCTCTCAGGCTTTCTGCTGAGCTGTCACTTCTCTGAGCTGAGCTAAGCCGATGCACTGGCCCCTACAACAGACCCATGCAGGGAACTTTGTTGTTTCTCAGCACTTTTATAAAGTGGCCTTCTTGCGTTTGCCAGTATTAAAAAAAAAAAAAAGCCATCCTTTGCCTTTTTAAAAAATGAAATGTGTGAAAACACAGCTGGTTTAGAAGAGTGAATGGACTGTAGGGATTGTTCCCCTACAGAGGCACCGTCTGACTTTGGCTCTGGTGAAAACCTGACAAGTGTTATATGCCAAAGGTGGCAAGCTGGGAGGAGTTATTATGTTTGTCCAGATATACAGAAATGTAACATAAAGTCCATTTATTATCTGTGTAGAAGGTTTAAGGCAGTCGGAAGAAACTTACAAGGCTTGGACGGACAATAAAAAGTCTCTTTGACTACAAGGTCAAAAGCAGTGCCAGAAGGCGCCGTCTATAAAAACATTAGGAGAGAATTCAACAAAGATGTATTTTCGATGTATTGATTTATTCTGAATTGACAGTTGTGGTTTGTACTTCTGGCAGCTGGTGCTTCCCCGTAGCCATAGACACTGAGACGTCTGGGTACTACAGTATGTAGAGTAAGCTGCTGTACTAAGCTGATGGTTTGTGAAATATTGGAAACGGATGGCTTTAACATAAACTTATAGTAACAGTTTGTTAGTCAGCAACTGCTATGTTGAACCACGTTTTCAACAAAACTTTTGTATGTGCGCGCGAGTGACACAGACACATTTTTTGGTATTAGGGATGCAAGATGATATCGGCAAGTCATCGGTATCAGCAGAGAAAGGCCTTAAAATGGAATATTGGCATTAGACAGAAATGAACATTTCCACAGATATGACGGAGACTGAAATGTTACATGAAACTAAATACGGCATGGCTTACATGTAAGTTACCTTAGTTGAAGTAGTTGTGATTTTGGGGGGTTCATCACGACAACAGTAGACATGATAATATGTTTATTCCAATACAGGACAGACTTGAAAAAACAATATGTGCTATTAACGGTATTGGCGATCGCACATCGGCCAAAATGAGCTGGAAATATTGGATAACAGCAAAAAACACTACAGAGCATCCCTATTTGTTAAGAAGACATGTGTTAGTCGGGCCCAGGCTAGAGCTGGAATGATTCAGGTCGGACTGGGGCACTACTACTTTCAACACATCACCCACAGATGAAACAGCTGTTTGCCCTCGGGGGAAAGTGTTTGATCTCGCTCCTTCCTTCTTCACAGGTCCTGCTCAGGTTCCCATGATGTCTCCAAATGGTTCAGTGCCTCCAATCTATGTGCCTCCTGGATACGTTTCACAGGTATTTATTGTGAACTATTTCCAGCGCAGCGTTTCCGATTGGCATCTGGTCGACCTCGGAGAGGCTTTGATGGCTGCCATCTCCGTGTGTTTCCTCTTCAGATCATAGAAGAGAACGGAGTGCGGCGGGTTCTGGTTTTACCTCAGCAACCGGAGTTCCACCCAGGGGGCCACTCCCCTCTCCACCACCCTCCACCTCCGCCCCATGCCCACCTGCCTGCCTTCATCCCACACCCTGCCATGATGCCCCCACCACCCCACCTGTACACGGGCATGGCGGGCGGCGTGGGCGACATGAGCTCCCAGTACATCTCCCAGTACCATCCAGCTCATATCTACACAGAGCAGGGTGAGTTGGAGTCAGCGGTGTCTGGGCTGTATTGTTATAATACGACATTGTTTGAGTCAAAACTGAGTCCTTCAGACTCTTTATCTCAGGGGGTTTACCTCAGCACCGCCCTGTTATGTCTATCCCTTTCCTAGTAACCTTAGAGTTTGCTATTTTTTTGACCTGCTTCTTTTGCTGCCAGACAGGTCTTTATTGTATTCCTGTCTGTGTCTATACAAACAAGTCTTGTCTTTTTTTTTTGCCCCTTCAGTCTCTACAGATTCTCACTCCCAACACGGACGCCCGCCGTTTGTTCACAGAGACGACAGAACTAGCAAAACGTACGAGCGTCTGCAGAAGAAACTGAAGGACCGTCAGGGTGGTGGTGGTGGCGGTGGTGGCGGTGGTGGCGGCGGCGGCGGCGGCGGTGGTGGTGGTGGAGGAGGAGGAGGAGGAGGAGGAGGAGGGCAGGCGAAGGACAGCCCTCCCCTTTCGCCACAGAAGACCTGCAGCAGCCCCCCGACAGTGGACATTCACAACGGCGTCGGAGGGAAGGGGCTGGAGGCGGAGCAGGGGCAGCTCAGCCACGCCGTGGCCGGCCCCGACAAGCAGACGGCCAGGGGCAAAAACGGAGAGTCAGGAGGTGAGGAGGTTAAAGTGTAGAGGTTCACGGTCTGACGTAAAGCACTCACAGCGTTCTCCGGATGCGAGGAGTGTGTTGTGTTAAGGCGCTGAGAATAGTGCCTCATTAGTCGCTGCAGCTGGTGGCAGTGAGGGATTAGCAACACGGCCAATGTTATTCTTGATTATGTGAACTCTGCTCATTAATCATGGAGTTTAACACAGCTTTTGACAGTGGAGGGGAAAATAATTTCACCTCATGACCTCAGGAACACGAGCAATCTACGAAACAAAATTGTAATAGGATGTTCAAAATCCTGCTGTTACTTTTGATAATTCCTGGATAATTCTATTAGAGACAGGCGTACAAATGTACCTAATTGGCAAGCTAGTTTGTGAACTTGGAAGTTAGTATAACTGTGGCAGCAACCCTCTCAGGATTGTATCAATTATTATAAAGATTTTGCAGAGCTTTGAATTTGAACGACTATCAATAAAACATTACATTTCCTTTTTGATTCATTGTCGATGCACTGAAATATCCTCAGTGCTGGTTCAGCATGCAAAATGTATTTGTAGTTAGTTATAGTTGCTACACTGTCCACAAAGCGCACAGACATGATGTTCATAAATGTTATAATAGCAGAATGGATATTACATTGCCCACAAAATCCAGCAGTAACAACTGCAGGCAGAGGTTAAGTCAGTGTTACACATTTAAATAGCAACTGGCACGTTATTTATCACATTCCTTCATTTTTTCTTCATTTCATAAAGACGGTGCTGTTTTTAATCCATATTCACTTGTATTTCTCTTCTCAGAGCTGAATGAAGAAGCTCTGGCCCTGCAAGCATTATTGAGTAACATCGGTACCCCAGTGGTTAGTATTCACTCCTGATATCTCCTTTTATTGTTTTTCTTTATCTTAGCAATACAATTTGGATGATGTTGTGTGACGCTATTAGCGCCGTGTTCACGAGAATCCGTAATGATGCGACTCCATTGCGTCATTAAACACTCTATTAACATCCATGATGGATTCTTGCTGACATCTTGCTAATGGAGTCAGACGTACTGACTAGCATCCATGTGGGGATTTCTATTCCCACATGTGCCACCAAACAACTATGCTAGCATCTACTAAAAGCTCTGAGCTCTTTGCGAAACAGTTACTTAGCTCTCACATCTTCACGGTGGTGTGCTTACAGATGACAATCACGATTACTTTTTGGCCTGGGGAAATAATCAGATGGAAATATACATATATGCCAAAGTCCCCTTTGTCTTATTCTCTGAAATAACCAGTGGTATAAGGATGCAGGGAAGCAATGTGGATAAATAAAGATAAATCGAGGAGGACAATAGCTGTTTTAACTACAAATAGAATTTCCTTGACCTCATATAAGATGGGATTTGTCATACACTGTCGCCGAGGTCTGAACTCTTTGTAAAAAGAAAGATGATAGATAAGGTCATGGGAGGATGTCGAAGGGAAACTTCTGATTTGTTTCTGTCTGTGCTGCCAAACTGCTTTTTTTTAAGGGCTAAGAATCAAACTGTGCGAAGTGAGGGAGTAAGGTGGGCCCCTAGGGCAGAGGGGAGGAGGTGGTGCAGACGTGACCTGATTGAGTTCTTCCACATATGAAGAAGAACCCCCCCCCGCAGTGTAGCTTAGGCTATATTTAAGTCTCCTCAGGACAGAATGAAAAATGTTAGGGTTGCACAACACGTCCCTGCCAAGTGCTGAAAGCTTTATATATTATTTTTTGATTCCTGTGTCCTTTCCATTACCAAGCAATGTGATTTTTGTGTTGATTTTGGAAACTTAAGAATGAGAATTTTTCTTAAAAACTTGATGACACGACTGATTACAACACCCTACCTTCTTTGGACTCGGGTGCAGGATAGTACAATTTAGAAAAGTGAGTTTATTTTGCCGTGGTTAGAGGGACAAAAGCTTTCCTTCCATGCCCAGGTTTGATTTGATGGTTTTAAACCTTCACATGATAGGTTTCAGACATCCAGGCCAGAGGAGCAGTAGTGAGCTGCGTCGCGCCCACCAGGCCAGAGAGTGAGAACGGAAGTGAGGAGCACGACCGGAGCCCCCCGGAGCCCCTCAGCTACGAGGTCTCCGTCTCATTTAGCGGCAAAGATGGGAAGTACAACAGCATGTACTGGTGAGCGCTAGAAGCAAGATGCTACGAGATGCAATACCAACTTCTCTAACACCATTTTACACAGACGGTTATTTGAAACAGCACTAAAGAATGTTTTTGTGTTTGTTTTTGACGCAGCGGGGAAGAACTAAGTGCTACTTTAGAAGACCTTCGACCAGCAACAGAGTATCATGTCAGGTAGGAATAACCTGCTGCCTGCTTCTGTTTGAACTACGGCGTTAACGCACGGCGGAACATGTTGTAACCGCTTTCCTCGTCTTTCCTCAGGGTCCAGGCTGTGTGTAACTGTTTACAGGGAAGCCCGTCGGAGGCTGCGAGCTTCACCACTTTAAACTGTGAGCCGGATCCGCCCAACGCTCCCAGGAAGGCCAGTGGGACCAAGAACACATTGGTCCTCCAGTGGAAGGTAATCCCCCATAAACCAACAGTGTTAGGGGCGGGTCCTTCACAATTAGCAACCGTATAGACATGACAGAAAGCAAGCAACAGATTAACAAAACATTTAGACCATGAGCTCTTGTGTGTACAGTAATAATACCTAGGTGAAAAAAATTGATTTCACTAATTGGTTGCCAAAGCGCCTTTTAATCTTGTTTTGTGTGAGTGTGTGAGTGAGTGTGAGTGTGTGCTACCTGACACACATATACAGACAGGGAAAAAAAAGTGTTTCAGAATCAGACTCCCCTTCTTCAACACCCATCGCTGAGATCACCATCAGTGCGTTTACCTTCTGTGGCTTCATTAAAGTTGCTCAGTGGCTTGCAGTTAAAGGTAGCGGTTACGCAGATCACCTCCCAGGTGTGAGCGTAAATGTGTTGAGAGCTAAGCGAGGCTCTGCAAGAACAATCGTGCATGCTCAGCAAACTTCACTGATTTAATTAAAACATGGAAGAGCGTGCACACCTGGATGCACATTATTTGTTATTAGCATGGCTGATAATGGCTTCTTCGTAATTAGCGGCAGTAATGAGAAATGTTTAGCACAAGATTTCAAATGAAGTGCGGTGTGACTCAAGCCCTCCAAACATTTTAGTTTGTGCTCACATTTAAAGTCAAAGAAATAACTGGGTATTCGTGGTATGTGTGTTTTATACATGCATCGGATTGAGATACAATAATCACTCAATGCATGGTTTGCCTACAGGCTCCATGCGACAACGGCTCCAAAATCCAAAACTACATTCTTCAATGGGATGAGGTAATTGTTTTTATTTGTCATGAAGGAAATGTTGATCACTGCACAGCACCCGTGTGTTTCATGTGCCACTCAGACTCCCAAGTTACTTCTTATTAAAACTCAAATGTTGTTGTCTGAAGGGTAAGGGCACTGGGATCTATGAGCAGTGCTACTACGGACCCCAGAAGCAGTACAGAGTGACCAAGCTTTCACCAGCTTCAAGATACTCCTTCCGCCTTGCAGCTAAAAATGACATGGGAGTAAGGTAGGCACTCCAGATCCAGCTCGATTTTATTTCCTGGATGGCACCCTCCCTGTTGTCTATTTTTATGTTACTGTTTCCTCCATTCACTGTCTCCATCTGTGTGTGCATGTGTGTCTCTCACTCTGTCTCTCCTGTCCCTTTCTCCCATTCTCTCCCATCCTCTGTCTCTCTCTCTCTCGCTCTCTCTCTCTCTCTCTGCCCTCCCCAGCGAGTTCAGTGAAGTGGTGGACCTGTTCACCTCATGCAGTGTGCCATTGCCACCCTTCCCTCCAGAGCTGGAGATGGCGGGGGTGACCTGGCTGTGTATGAAGTGGCAGAGGCCCACTAGCTCTCCCAAGGAGGATGACATCTACTATATCTTGGAGATGGAGGAGGAAGGCTTGGTATGTCTCTCAGGCTCTTTTTTTTTTTTTAAATCGAAAAATCTGAGCTCGAGACGCACAAATGACTCGGCAATATCCGCAACTGAATTGTTCCTGTCAAATATTCCACATTTCCCTTTTTATGCAGTTGCGGGACCATCACTTTTTAGAAGGCAGTATTGCCAAGTGTATCTCTTTGTCAATAGCATAGATATTTCATGCTGTCAAAGTACATATACAGTTTTCACATTCATAGTCTCGTATATAAATAACAGACATACCTGGTTGATGTGCATTCTTGTGTAGCTACTTGGTGTGTTGAGGCATTATTCATTTCAACTCAGCCGAGAGGAAAAAATCAAAACACTTGAAACTGTTTGCTCTAAAAAAAAAAAAAAAAAAGTTATGTGACATTTATAGCTAGTTACTGTCACTTCTGTCTGCACCGCCTCAAGCAGCTACCTGCAGACATAACGCCTGCCAGGGAAAACACAAAAAACCGTTCCCCTATCCCCTGTAGCCGTTTGTCTCCTGCAGACCGCTTTATTTTCCGTGCAACAATGGTTGTCTTGTAAGTCATTGCTCACTTGGTTGTTTCCATTCTTCCCTCTGTCATTCGTCTCTGTCCCAGGGATATGGCTTCCAGCCAAGCTACGACGGCGACGAGCTCTCCTGCACCGTCAGGAATCTCCACAGGAGTACCAAGTACAAGTTCAGGGTAAGGGAGTCCTGTGATGTTTGCAGTCAAAGCTGGTGATCCGCGGGTTGCGTTTGAGCTGCGGTGGAGAGTGTGTGTGTGTGTGTGTGTGTGTGTGTGTGTGTGTGTGTGTGTGTGTGTGTGTGTGTGTGTGTGTGTGTGTGTGTGTGTGTGTGTGTGTGTGTGTGTGTGTGTGTGTGTGTTGGGGACAGGCTTCACGCAGGAGGGTGCTCAGGCCAACAGTGGCCCTATGACTCATCCGTTTTTTGCAGGATTTTGCCAGCAGGGGCGGTGGGCAACTCGCAGCATAATCAGGAGGACTCCACTGCTCATCACACGCCTGGCCCCAATGAGAAAGCTAGTCGAGCAAAGCGTTTGAGCTAATGTGGCTCCGTGACCCGTTTATGGACCGACAAGTGTCTTCCTCTCCATGTCACTGCGTTTCTCTCTTCTTCTCTCACCCTCCCTTCATGTCCTCATCTCTCATTCTGACGTTCTCCACTAAATTGTTGCTCTCCTGGAGGTCTGATTATTTACTAAATGGCTCTGATGAATCACGGGTGACTAGGATTGGCTGCTCCTGATAATAAGATGATTATTTGAACTCAAGAGAATACAGTTGGCAGAGATTAATAGATGATCTACAGTATATTGAAGGCCTGTGTTATGTTTAATTTTTTTAGTTTTGCTTTAGAGCGTTGATTGACCTACTTTGGCTTTCAGTCATGGGATCCGTCCCAGGTACGTTTGTAAAGGTGTTGAGTGTCTTAAAATTGGCTTTGTGAAGGCTGTGGAATGTGTGGAATCAGAGTTTGACTCTGTTACAATGATGGGGAAAAAAGCACAACACATCTCATTACATATCAGGTAATGATTTTAGGGCAGGATACACACATACAGTACTGTACTCTTAGAAATGTGAGTCTAACACTGCCGGGGTTAGCGGTTCAGTCCTCAGTGAGGCCATTCATGCTAAATACAACAGTCATAATACTCTAAGGCGCTTAGAATAAAAGTACTTTATGGTTTGAACTCTGTGACTGGCATTGGCATATTCAGAGCACGTTTGGAAATTGTTCATACTATGGGTTGTGCTTGTGATATGATTATATACTCCTGCCTGTAGGAATGTTCTCAGAGTTACATTTGTTGTTGCCATTGAAACAGTAGAGTCAACAATAGTGAGTTATTTAAACCTTTCTGAGAGACATAATCAGAGAGAACCGATAAGAGTATTGATAGTACTAGTATTGATACTAGTACTATGATCAGCGACTACCTGCAGTTATTCAGAGACACTTTGCATCTTCAAAGTGTCGATACGTAGATTCTGTCCAGCTTCATGTATTCAACACATGAACCAGTGATTCACAAAGAAAACATGTTGAAGTAGTTTACAACTCTCTGTTAATTCAATTATAATACCGGTAAATAATGCTAATATTAAAAATATCCATAAACCCATCAGTGATGAAGGTCACATGTTTTTACTGTAGAATAATATCTTTGTTTTTAAACTCAAATACCATTTGGAACTTATTTTATGACGTAACTTTGATCATTTTATTCTTCTAGCTTCAGTTTTGTTAAAGTCACTTTAACTTAAACTCGCAGATGTTACGAGCCGGAACCCACTGCCTCTCCTCCGGACCGTAGGTGAAGAGGGGAGGAAGATGTTGCTACTGATTTCCGGCCCCATCCACCTTTCTGTCGCCGTCTCACATCTTCTTCGTATGCATCCAGCTGAAGAACCTCGTCTCCTTCTTCTCCTCTTTGTCTTTCTTTTTCAGCTCAGCTTTGTCCTCCTTGTCTTTCTTCTTCATGTCCTTCTGCATTTTCCTTCCGTCAGTCTGTTTGTCCATGCTTTTGAAGAAGAATCCTCTCCTCTTCTTCTCTACTGTCGGACAGATGTTCTCCTCTTTCAACTGTTCGATGATTGTGTCCTGGCTCTGTTGGGTCTCTGCCAACAGTTCGGTCTCAGCCACCTCCTTGTTCAATAGATCGTCCAGACCTTTGTTTGATTGTAAACCGGTTATTTTGGATTCCCAGATCTGGTCTCTCAGGTCCAGGACTTGGTTGCTCTTTTCCACCACAGTGTCGTGGACTTCCTTCCAGGCCTCATCGTTGTGGACGAGGTCAGCTTCTTTGGTGACGAGCAGGTTTTGAGACTCTTAAAGCTTCTGTGGGAGACTCTCGTTCTTCTCGCTGAGATCAAGGAGTTGGTGGTTTTTTCCTCATATTGTGCAACCATCCTGTTGTACTCGTTGATCTCTGTCCCCTGAAGTCCTTTCAGTTTCTTTATTCGCTCATCAGCGACCTCTAGACTCCTCTGCAGACGGCTTGTTTTTACCTCACCATCGTGCACCCTGCTACAGAAACTCCATCATCTCAGACTTCTTCTTGAATGCCTCCGGGTCTCTTAGCTGCTTTTTCAGACGGTCGATCTCGTCGTTAGCAAGAGTGAGAGCCGCTTCCAGAGGATTCACTTTTGGAGGAGGTCCTGGCCGGTGGGATCCCGGTCTCGCTGCGGCCGGCGAAATACGGCCGATCCCGGCACGGCTGCGAACCGGCCGCCACAGATCGGCGAAATACAATAAATATATGTGACTGGTTCTTATGAGTTTGTTCTTGTCATTGTGTTAATTACATTGATTTTGACTCTATGCATTGTCCGTTAATGACGCAGCGTCCCGTCGTGCACGGTTTCATGCATCTGCACTCTGCAGTTTGTGTTTTGTAGGTGTTGAGCTTCATGTAGCATTTTATTTCACTTGTCAAATGTTGCAGTGTTAAGTGAATATGCGGCTTTTACACGAAACAAATAAAAACCCGTAGCTGTGCCGTCATGAGGGTATTATAATGGTATGGAATCACTGTTATGTGATATTTGCGTTATCAATGTCTTACGGGTTCAGTGTGTAGGATTTAGAGGGATCTATTAGCAGAAATGGAATATAGTATTTCGTTGGTGTATAATCACCTGAAGCTAAGAATCGTTGTTCTTGTTAGCTTACCTTGAGTACTTCATATCTACATAGGGAGCGTGTCCTCCTCACGGGGTCCTCCGTGTTGCACCACCATGTTTCTACTGTAGCCCAGAACGGACAAACCAAACGCTGGCTCTAGAGAGGGCCTTTTGCATCTTTACCTACCTGAAGGCCACCGTAGTTCTCTGACTCGCTTGGAAAGGTGGGCGTGAGCAGAAGGGGAATTGAGTTGGTTGTAATCTGCATCCTCTCCGCTAGATGGCACTAAATCCTGCACGCTCTTTTAAAGGATAAGGCCGATAACATTCTATACTTTGTATTGCCTGTGTGTAGCCATGAAAAGCAGCACCACAGAATTCCCCAACATGATACTGACCGAAAGGTATTGTGTTACCCAAACAGACCACCATTCGCCCAAATGATAGTGACTAATAAACATTTCTATCAAGATTCCCTCCCTCCCTCATTTCCAATTATCCAGTTGCGCAGTGTGAGGGCAGGCTGGCTGCTGTGCAGGTTTGTCTTGGTACAGTAAGTGGATGAGCCGTACTCAGCGGGCTCACAGAGATTTCCATATTATCGCAGTCTTCGCAGATGTGCTCTGAAAATGCAAATGGTAGTAAAGCTCATCGCTCCGTTTTTTTGCTTGTGGTGTCTGGTGTCACTTTTAAGTTTTATGTATCGATTTAAGGAGCCGAATGCTTCGGATAATACGGTATTTGTCTGTGGCCGTTATCGTTGCAGGCGGGGAGTGTCGTACTGCCTCCATTACACTCCTCTGAGTCTAGTCGGGGCTTGTCATCAGGAAACGTAATGACCTTTATTCACTGCCCTCATCGACCGTCTATGCAAACAGTGGAACAGTATTCCAACTGAGAGATAACAAGACTCCTCACTGCCTGCGTTCATGCCATTCCTCCAGGTGGCGGCATACAACTCTGAGGGGAAGAGTAACCCCAGCCAGGTGGTCGAGTTCATCACCAACCCCGACAGACCCAGCAGTCCCTGCAGGCCCGTCATCAGAGGAAAAGTCCTGCCCAACAGCTTCAAGATGGCCTGGGGTGAGTCTCCATCCTACCAATTATCAAAACTCCTCTGTCTCACATGTAGTTTACAATTCCACTGTTCTCATTGAGCTCTGCCTGACTGTTTATGTGACTCTGTTAGAGGCCGGTGGTGACGTCTCACGTAGTCTGTACAGTAGATGACTGACAGTTCTCCCCTTCATTCAGACACCAGCATGAATCCGTCCCACACCTCACTGGACAAACGCATCAGTCGCTGCTGTACTTGGTCTGCAGCTCTGAAAACATTGTCATATTTCTGAAGAAATGTTTGAGGCTGAAAGAACCTCAGTGTTTGCAAGTCCTCTACATTTACATTTCTTAGTTATACAACTTAATATTTCATAATGAGTTTGGGAAGTTTTAAGAAGCAGCGTGTTCCTCTATTATCTCCCCAAATTTCATAGTTTTGTTGATATTCAGCACACATCTTACTGCAATTAATTCATTCCAGATTATCCAGACATAGCGTTAGTGAAAACGGACGCTTGCAGGCATCGCCTAGTTGAAGAACTTGTTTAGTGCAGGTTGATCATTTTTGTTTGTTTTTGCAATTTAGAGACCCCGAAAGATAATGGTGGAGCAGAAGTCACGAAGTATGTTGTGGAGCTGTCTGAGGGCTTAAGCGGTAAGTTGCAAGTGCTGACAATGAAAATGTTTAAATTGAAGGGGAAATTGTGTTTTGGACATTAAAAGCATCAGTCCATTTGACTAATTAAAGCTCATTTGCAATGCGTTTGTGTTCAGGCTTGTCATGGGAGCTGGTGTACTCGGGGCCAGCCGTGGAGCACGTGTGTGAAGGCTTGAAGCCCGGCTGCTCTTACCAGACGCGAGTTTACTGCATGAGCGAGGGGGGGCAGAGCCCGGTGAGTCATTCAGCACACGTGTGCGCACACACACACACACACACACACACACACACACACACACACACACACACACGGCCTTGCGTTTTGCCACAGGGAGTCTGAGAGTTTGCTGATCAGTTACAATTTTATTTGCTCGCAGGTAGAAATAAATCATGCACATGAATTCACCTGCTTTTTTTCTGTGCCAAGATCATTCTCGAAATTAGAATCCGTGGTTTGATTAACAACGTATTTTGTCTAACTTAAAAGGATCACTTCATATACACAAACAATATGTAAACGGGCACTCTTGCCTTATTGGCTGCCGCGGTCCACAACAACGTAGCTGTACAGTTTAATATACAGTGCTAGGGTAGGCAGCCATGAATCTCACCACATCCCTCGGTTGATCTGATCAATTTTACATGAATCATTCTAGATAGGCATTCTATTTATGGTGAGTTTTAATAGGAAATTGTCATTCAGCCAGTGTCCTGTGTTGGGAGATTAGACTATGCTTCCTGGTGTGTAAGAACAAGACAAAGCCCGCTAATCGATTAACCCTCCCTGCATGTGTCAGAGGATGTTTTTCCTTAATTAGTTGAGTTCACAGACACTCTTCATTAATTTCTTCATCAGCTGTTAGTGCATGCATTTATTCATGATGGGGCTTGTGAAGAACCGTGACTCATGGTGGCGAGATCCTGTCTGTTGGTGCAGCACAATGTGACATAACACTCACATGTTTGCCTTTTGTCACAGCAAAGTTGTGTCTGGGGAAAAAATGAAGACCTATTTATTCTCTCGCCAGACAATCTGTCTAACTTTATCGGGGGCTCTGCATGCCGCTGTTATTTAAACGAGGCATTAGCATTTCTCTCCTTTCTGGTCTGAAAATGACAATTTGTACCCACTGTGTTTTGGTTGTGTTGGAGAGGAAGAGAGGAGTGAATTTGTTATTTGCGCTGGGTCTTAATTGGTGTGTTGTCTTCCCTTGCAAGCTGTCGGAGACCCTGCAGGTCCAGACTCCTGCGGTGCCCCCAGGGCCCTGCCAGCCCCCTCGGCTGGTGGGCAAGCCCAAAGCCAGGGAGGTGCAACTGCGCTGGGGTGAGTCATTCTTCTCCAACTCAGATCTGTGTGGGATGCATTCTCGCTTCTGTTGATGCATTTGTTTGTCGAGCAAATGACCTCAAAGCAGTGAGCTTTGATGATGCGGTTTGTATTATTTTGCCGTTTGTACATTTGTCTTTGCGTGTGTGTGTATACTGTATTATTCTTTCTTGGAAAACCCTTTTTTTTTTAAAGTATATTGATTTTTATAAACACATAAATTTCCTAGGTCCGCCTCATGTAGACGGAGGCAGCCCGGTGTCCTGCTACAGTGTAGAAGTGAGTGGGCCGCAGTCTGAGGAGAACAGGGAGGTTCACCAGGGTCCAGAGCTGGACTGCTCTGTGGGAGGCTTAATGCCTGGCAAAACCTACAGCTTCCGGCTCAAGGCAGCGAACAAGGCCGGGGTGAGAAAGACTGTCAGCGCTGATCTATCAATAACGGAGGAATTGTCTTTTTCTGCTACATGCTGTCAACCGTATCTCACTGAATCTGATTATAAAGGTTCATTATGATGTTTTTATTGATGTATTAAATTGTTTTTGTTTTTCTGTGTGCATAGTTTGGACCTCTATCGGAGCGCTGTGAGGTTACAACCGGCCCCGGGGCCCCTGAGCAGTGCAAGGCTCCTGCCACCACATGCAAATCCCCCAGCTGTGTTGTTGTGAGCTGGGAGGTAAGACTAGCTCCCCTTCCACCCCCCCCCCCCCCCCCCCCCCCCCCCCACTGACACGCATGAATTATAACAACTTGTGCATCATTCTGAGAATATATATCAGAAAACTCGTATATATCTGCATTATGATGAAACTGCGTCATCAAGTTAAGTGCTGGTCGCCATTCTGATTGGTGTTTGTCTTCCAGGCCCCGCCTTGCAACGGAGCTCCGGTGACCGAGTTTCGTCTGGAGTGGGGAGCTGCTGAGGGCAGCATGCAGGTGTGCTACAGCGGACCAGGGCTCAGCCATGAAATGAAGGGACTGCTGCCTGCAACCAACTACTTCTGCAGGATACAGGTGAGCACTGATAGACACTTTGTTTATTTTATGAAGCCTAATTTTCATCTGTTCCCTCTGTAAACAGAATCAGATCTCACCTTACAAACCCTATTTGAGTGATAATTGTCGTGAAGACTTCAGGGAGCTCACACTAAAATGAAGACTCGTTTAGTAGGTAAAGTGTGCTCCTAACACTGGAGTACGGGTCCAAACCCACGAAGGCATTCTCCAGATTTTGGGGTTTTTAGAGATTCCTTCCTTGAGCTTTTAGCTGATTGGCAGTGATTTGGAGAACATTTGTGAACTTTTTGATGAAATGTTGTTCTCGCATCACTGCAAAGGGATGAGTCAGTTTGAATATATTAAGCAACTGATGATAATTACTTTTTAGGATCAGCTGTATTGGTTGGCAGAGGTTTAATTCAGTGTGTCCCTGCCTGTCATGATTGGCTAACTAATGCTTGCTAAGAGCTGAATTATCACGGTTTGTAATCTTAAATTACAGTTGGTTCACTTGTTACCTTATCACGATGATCGTGCTGATATAGCAGCGAGTTAGACCGTGTCTGTGTTCTGCTGTTGCACCGACTGCATTTTTAGACTGTGACCAATTGAGCCAGCGTTTTAGCAAAAACAGAGACAGATTCTGGCCTTAAAACACCGGCTTTGTCCCTTGGGTCTGGTTCAGGCTGAAATTTCAGACCGTGCTGTACTCTTGCAGTCTCTTTGTGGTCCAAAAAAGGAAGAATGTGGAGACACTGGTTACTTACAACTTATTACTTCCCCCACTATTGGTCCACAGGACTGGCTGTACTCGTACCCAGACCACCCCTAAATATCACACTCTGGTCAAGCTATATAACCAGACTTTCATCATAATCGTAGATTAAAAACCTAAACCTTATGGTCCTAGTTTTTCTAATTTGTATTCATTTTTCACTTGATGCTTTGGCTAGAGAATGAAAACAATATATTCCCTAGGACTTGAAACCCATAGCAGTTATGTTTACATTGGAATGCCACCTTGTGCTCAAACATGTGCATTACACGTGTCCTTTCACGTCCTCAGTGAGACTTGACGTCGGCTTAATTAGCTGCCTCTTTTGTCTGCAGGCCGTGAACGTGGCCGGCGTGGGGCCCTTCAGCGAGGCGGTGTTGTGCCAGACGCCCTGCTCCGTGCCCGCGGGCGTCAGCAACATCTACGCGCTGAAGGAGTCCGCGCTGCGAAGGTACGAGACCCCGGTAGACGCGGATGAAGACGAGGAAGACGAGGACGACGGTTCCCAGCCGCCGCCTCTCTACTCCCCGTCCACCTGCCTGGGCATTAGCTGGGACCCGCCGTGTGACCACGGCTCTGAGATCACTTCCTACCTGATTGACCTCGGCGAGCGCCAGCCCGTTGTTGTCGGTCCCGTCACCAAACACATCATCCAGCATCTGCAGCCCGACACCAGCTACAGGTCGGTGCCTCGTCGCTCACAGCGGTCACAAAATGTTGCGTTACGCTTGTACTACACAACTTTACACCTTTCAGATGTCAACCAGAGCTAACTCTCAGTACTCACAAGTCATAGAATGTGATACAAATTGATCACACACACACACACACACACACACACACACACACACACACACACACACACACACTGTGTTTCTTTCTACAAAAGGATACCAAAGGGGACAACCGGTGCAAAATATAATTAGTTACATTTGTAAATCCAGGTTATTCTGGCAAGGGCTGACAGCTGTTTAGGAGAAATAGATTTTTTACAGGAAACTCAAGTTACGCAGCGTTAAATTAAATGAAATGGCCGCCGTGGATTAGTGTTTTCGGAAAGTCATCCACACGGGTGTATTTCATACTGGTTTGATTATATGAGGTTTATGTTTTAAGCCCACTCAGAGGTGTGACAGTTATGCAGTGCAGTCTAGAGGCATGTTTTTTATTGTTTTCGCTCTACATATTGAACTTGCAATAAACTAAAAGACTGAGAGTGAATTAAAGAGCTGGCTTCCAGCTTTTATTCCGGATGAGTGTGTTCAGAACCAGTTAAAGAGCCAAAACAACACGAAATGTGAGGGCTGAACATCAACATTTGCCAATGAAATAAAATCCAGTTCATGCCACTTTGACAGTCACTGCTGTGTTTCTGCTCAGGTCATTCATGTCCTTGACCTCCTCTTTTGCTTCCTCCTCAGGATCCGCATCCAAGCCCTGAATAGCCTGGGAGCCGGCCCCTTTAGTCACACCTTTAAGCTGAAAACGAAGCCCCTGCCCCCACAGCCACCCCGCCTGGAGTGCACCGCCTTCAGCCACCAGACCCTCAGGCTCAAGTGGGGCGACGGCCCAGCCAAAGCCGCCACCTCAGACGCCCTCCAGTATCAGCTGCAGATGGGGGACAAGAGCGGCAGGTCAGTGGCCCATTAGTCGAGACGAGAGGAAGTGACCTGACGAGAGATAAACCGATAACAGAGGAGACCGGTGTTTGAGCGAAAGCTTCCGATGGCTGTACCGAGGAGGGGCGGGGCACATAGAAAGTAATGCTCCAGACAGAGTGTCGTTACGGGCAGACGGGGACTGATGATGTGCGTTATGACTCTGTATATTTCCTGGCAGAGGAGTCACTCGTCCCGTTTGCTTTTTGTCATGTTTTGCTCATTAAATCCTTTCTCGTTCTCTCTCTCTCTTTCTTCATGTTTCTGTCATTGCAGATTTCTAGCCTTGTATAAAGGACCATGCCACACACACAAAGTCCAGAGGCTTAATGAGTCTACCTCTTACACGTTCCGCATCCAGGCCTTTAATGAGGCGGGCGAAGGGCCCTTCTCCAATGTTTACACATTCACCACCCCACGCTCTCCTCCAGCCCCTGTGAAAGGTACAGTGTCGGTCCTTTCTCTCTATCTATCTATCTCTATGTCTCTCTCAATATATCCGTTTCTATCTCGCTATATATCTCTCTCTCTCTCCCCGGTGTAGATCGGCTCTTATTATCTTCACAAACACTCGCTGCTGACGTACAGACAGCCAGCGTGCTCAGCTTTTAACCTCAGTTGATCCGAGTTTGACTTGCATTTGATTAAGACCCGGCAGCCCGAGATTCACTTGTCGGCTGTCACCAGGAGTCGTTCGGCACTGTGCTCCGGTCTCAACCAGCCTTTGCGGAAGCCTCCTTTGATCCGACACATTGAAGTCAGTAATGAGGACGTGGGTTTTATTCTCAAAGCGGCACCTCTTTTGAGTCAAGCAGTCATATGGTGTTACTCAACAATGTTTGTCTCCCCACACAGTGAAGTGGACTCTAAACCATTAACCGTTTGAATTCGGACTAACCGTCGTGACATCGTAATGCCAAAAATCCCTGCCACTGTGTTTTCTCGTGATTACCACACCAGAGCTCAAACCAAACGCTTGACAAACACAAACAATTGTTTTTGCTTCAAATGCCACCTTCCTAAAGAAGAGGCTGGCTCATAGTTATTATATTCACTCTTTATTCATCAGCTGAGCCAGTGCACATATCAAAAGTGAGTTCTCTTGTATTAACGCAAAAGGTTTCTGTAGCAGCTGCACTTTGAGAAATCCCCCAAAGCTTCTATTCTATTCCTCCGCCTTTTTAGAAATCCTTTGTCGGTCAGACGGATCTCTTGTTTCGAGTGGTAGATGTTGAGTTACTGCACGTATCGCCCATCTTCAGCACTACTTTGTATCACATCTGCGCTCTCTTCCTCCAACCTCTAGTCCCTAAAGTGGAGCGTCTGGACGACAACTCCTGCGAAGTTGCATGGGAGGCCCTGCCGCCCATGAAGGGGGACCCGATCATCTACACCTTGCAGTGCATGATGGGAAACTCTGAGTTTAAACAGGTACCGATGCTGTCGTGTGAAGGTTTGCTTCTCCCTCTTTGTATTTGATGTCCTTACCTGCGGCTGACATAACATTCGTCACAATGGCCTTTTTATGCCGATAAGGATACAGATGGACCCAGGGCCTTAATGTCTTCACCGCGGCTTTGCGGCGGTCGGCATTAGTCACCGCTGGCTTTAAATTGCCCATTATGCAAAGGTCATTGATCCATGAGGTATCCCAGGTGTCTAGCCCCTGCCAGCACATTCATCCCTCTCATTGGCCTCCAGCCATGTTAACCTGGAGTAATGGCCGCTGCAGGCTTATGCTAATCTCACCACATCATACATGGCGATTGAATCAGGGAGTTTAAATATGTGGCTGCCATCCTGCATGACTTTGTTTCAATCCTTATTGTCTGTCCCGGTGGCGTAGACTGAAGGCTAGAATGTATGAGAAAGAATTATTCATTTTCTCCGGATAGAGTTTGATTGAGGCACTTTGCTTCAGTCTTTGCACTAAACAGACTTTTTTTTACATTCCTAATGTATCACCAATATAAACTAGGAATTTGTTTACATTCCTAATGTATAACCAATATAAACTAGGAATTTGTTTAATACGATTTTAGGCTTGCTGTCACAATTTAAAAGCTACCAAACACACGCAAGGTTGTCTGAAAACGTGTGGGTGTGTCAGCTGGGTAAACAGGAAAGGCAGATGGCTTCCCCCTTCATCCGCGGCAACAAACAACATAACTCTAAAATAAATCAGAACATAGCCTGTTAGTGAGGGATGCATAACTGGTTTTTTTTCCTATTATACTTGCCACTTAAAAGAGCTGCAATGCAATCCATTAGGCAGAAGCAGTAAAATGGAAAGCATTTTGTCAGCAAGTTAAATTCATCAAACCAACCTAATTCCTCCACTATTTGTCATCAGGTTCAGGAGTCCTTAAAGTAGCTCAATTATAGCCGTCCCTCAGTGACACATTATCATAAACATCATGAATAAAGATGAGAAAGAGACCGATAATTCATCCACAACGAAATCCGTTTTTTGAAATCACTCTTCTTCTGCTCTTCCCTCCCGTCCGCAGGCCTACAAAGGCTCTGCCACATCTTTCCACGTCCAGAACCTGCAGCCCAACAGCGACTACCGTTTCAGGGTGTGCGCCATCAGGCAGTGCCAGGACGCCCCCGAGCTGAGCGGGCCCTACAGCCCCACAGTGACCCTCTCTCCCCAGCGGAACGACGTGGCGGTGGGCGGCGGTGCGGCCGCCTCGGGCTCCAGGGCCGGCACAGAGTCCAACCGAGCCCGACGGAGCTTGACGGACGAGCAGTGCGCTTTCCTCCTCCTCATGGTTTTCGCTGTCATCGCCATCCTCATCGCTTTTGTCATCCAGTACTTTGTCATTAAATAAGCAGTTTGCACCACCCAGCTGCAGGGTTATAGCTTTATTCTTTCCCTCTCTTTATGTTGTTTTGTATTCTCCATTTTGTACCTTTTTTTTGTTTGCCCCCCCCCCCCCCGCTGTCGACAGAGTAATCGCGTTCGCTGCATCGGGGTGCATAGGAAGGGAGGGCTGGTGAGTAACAGCTCAATGGCAGTTAGAAATTGAGGATGTAACACCTTATTTGGTACCTGTGACTCCTTGTCACCCAGTCCCAACTTTGTGCTATCTGTTGTTCAGTTCACATTTGTTTCATCATCAGCTTCCCGCGCAAAAGAAAGAGCAGGGATATGGTTTATTTTGGGGAGAAGGAAGGGGAGGGGCGCTTCGACTCATGTACTTGTTGATTACAGTATATATAGATATATATAGATAGATATATATATATATGTGTATAGAAATAGTCATTATTTATATTTCCATTTATGTATCCAGTATGAAACCGTTTTTGATAGATGTGTTCCAAAAATAGTGTGTAGGTGAGTCTGTAGCCTATGTGCTGTTTGATCTTGGGACCCGGTGGGCCAGTGTTTGCACAGTGGGGGGTGTGTGTGTGTGTGTGTGTGTGTGTGTGTGTGTGTCCAGATGTGTATACTGTATGTAGTTGGTGCCACAGAGGTTACACGGCTGGGAGGGCTTCAGGGCTAGATGAAGGGTCTTAACCCCCGGCTGGAGTTTAAGGGTTCTAATGCGAGAAGAAAACAGGAAAGCGAATCTTGTTCACACTATAGAGCGTTCATTTAGCACTTTCCAACCTTTTTGATGTTCAGAATGTTTAAGGATGCAAAAATGACTGGAGAAATGTTAGTATATTTTTGTACAGTGACGACACAAGGACCTGTAAGTTTGAAGGAAAAAAAAAAAAGAGACTCAGTATAAAGTTAGAAAACAAACAAAAACCAAACTAACAGCGAATTCTAATTATTTTTACTATCATATAGTTATACTGCTGCTTTACTCCGAAATATTGTTGTTCAGCACAAAAAATGTATGCTTACCTGTATGTTTTGTTTTATTTTGTTTTTTCCCCCAGTAATTGATTTTGCACCTTAGTGGAAGAAAACCTCGACTGACTGCGTCTTGGTCTCGTGATGCATTTTATAGAACACACTTTGAGATTGTGCAACCCTACTTGTGTTTTGGGTGTTTTTAAAAGTTGTAGTACCACATAATGTGTCACTGAAACAGCTGATCTTCTCAGCAAAAACAAAAAAGAGGATAAAAAAAAACTGAAAAAAAGTAAGTACCAGTTGTTTCAGAGGCCTTAATTGGAGAGGAAAAAAATCTCGGGAGAATTTTCTTAATTTCTCTTAAGTTTTGATGTTTTTTTTTCTTTTGTTTTCTTTTAGTGTAAACTTTAAAATGTGTTTTATTTACTGTTCTTTTTGCAACATTTATTTGATGTTAGTAAACCTACGTAATAGGGAGAGAAATGGAAAGTAGTTCTATGTATTGTAATTTCTTTTGATTTTTCTTTTTTTCGTCAGGTCATACATGTGTGAAGTATATTTTTTTATAATATTGAAGTAATATAAGTTAATACTCTCCAGAGAAAATAATAAATCCTGAGTACTCATGAATCATGGAACGCAAATGGCAAATACAAAATGTGTTATATCATGTACTTCCTGTGAATCTAAATTTGCCTTTTCTCTGTGTGTTAAGTATTCGTGACAGATTTCTGACGCTGACTCTTCAGTGGTAATCTGGCTGTAGGGTCTAGTGTTGTCTGGTTTTTGGGGCAGGTAACTGCTGTTGCAACCGTCAAAATGAAATACAGGTACCTTGCAAAACGTCTTGGATAATTACATGATTTGGTCCTTCAGGCATTTTGCAAATGTCTTCTCCTTGTCATTTAAAGAAATCAAATTCCTATTTTTGATAGCGATTGCAACGTGTGCCATTTTAACGCCTCTCCATCCTGGGCTTACTACCTTTGGTTGGGGAGATCAACAAAATGAGTAAAATATGCACAAAAATAGAGACCATTTTTATGTAATTTGAATGTTTGCAGTTACCTCATACACCGTACATTCCAAAATGAAAATTTGTTATACTATACATACTACCAGACATATCACTTTAAAATGTTCGTTATGGGAAAATGTATAATCATAGATATGTATCTAAAGTGTATCTGTATAGCCATGATATCTACAAAGGATCCATGCACAATAAAAGATTTATAATTCTTAATCGTGTTTGAAGTTCTGGCATTTGTTTGTCTTTGCTCATCGAACATAACATCGTCATGAAAATAGTTTTTTTTGATTGGCTGCCAGGTAAAGCCCCAAACGTATTTCTGACCAACAATGTATTAATCTGTCTATATCGACGTCAATCAACAGAAAAATAATCGTCAGATATTCTTATAATCCATTAATTGTTAAAGAAATGTATCAAGCAAAACCACTAAACATTCACTGGTTCCAGCTGTTCAAACCTCATTATTTGTCGCTTTTCTTTGTAAATAGCATATTTCTTTCATTTGGGCTGTTGCTCTGACACATTTGAAGATGGACATTTTTCTGAATTTTTTTTGATAATTTATTGACTTTAATCAAAAAATAATTTTCAGATTATTTGACTAATGAAAATACGTGTTACTTGCAGCCATCATTGATAACAACAGTGCTTGCCTCAGCTGCTGCTTGCTAAAACTCACTAATCTACTCTGGTGAAACAGACGCACCGATTAGAAACGAGAAGTGACCGCATCACCTCAGGTGGTATGATTGCAACCCTGCACCATGGTGGGCTTCTGCCTTCTCCTTTTGTATTCATGTGGCATAATTCAAAACCTCACATCTAACCAAGGAACAGAGCTGTTAATCTATTATCTATATTTTAGTTTAACACAAAAACAGTTTATTACAAAAAACCTTTACCAACCACGAGTCTGATGAGCTCCACGTCACGGGCAGATTGTGCCACTGCATAGTGTTCAGACTCCAAGTGAACAAGAGGAAGGACCCTGTCAGAGGCTTTCATTGTACAAAGATCACATACATTGCTGGAATACCACCATTGTATTTTCTCAGATGATGATAGAAACAGGTGGTTGCAACAACATCCTCCTAAAACCATAAGACTATAAGCTCCCATCCATTTCTTTACTTCTCCACCGTTTGCCTCCTTTTCTTCTCCTCCTGTCTGTCTCTCAAGACAAGAACCTCTGTGTCCAAAGCATTCAGAAGAATCAACTACCAATCGAACATCAACACAGGGACACTCTTGCTGTCTGGTCTCAATTTTGTTGTGACTTCAGAGTTCCACGCTGCTGCTGCTGCTGCTCCCTTACACTATCGCGTCTGTGTGTGACAAACCCTGTTAAATGGAAGTTTCTGGAGTAAGATAGATGAGTTCCCGTTCACTGCACAAGCACACCTAACTGTTGTGTAAGCAGGAGAACAATGATTAATGAGGGTGAAAGTGGGCTCACTCGTCTCCGTCACCATTCTGTGTACAACACTGACTCTTGTTGAGAGAAGGAACGGAAAGAGAAAAAGAAAAGAGCGTGCAAACAAGCTTTCCCCGTCGCGTTGCTTTGACAGGAGTCAACAATGACAGAGGAGGGACATCCCTGCTGCCCCTCTGAGGTCCGAGTGGTGCATCCGGCTGTGGATCAGCTCAGTGTAAACACGCAAATACACCTCAATGTCAGTGTGACTCTTGCCACAAAGGTTCATTCAGATTTAATGGATATGGTGGCTCTGAACCAACAGAGCACACCGCTGGCCATCCAGCAGGTCTGCCAGGCTTTGGTGACTTAATGTTTGCTCGGACACAACAAGGAAAACCTGCAGATCAGGAACTGAAAAATAAACGGCCGTCCATGTTCATCACCTTTTACTAGTTGCACACTAGTTGGGGATACTGGCCAGTTGTCATACTGACCCCGCAGAGCTTAAAACACTCACTCCAAAACTTGAAATCAGACTGAAAACCTCAGAATTTGTGGATTAGTGGGATGTGAAGTCAAGAACACTGTGCACTGACTTGCTGGAGGTCACACTAAATTAAGGCTTGTATTCTAATATTGAAAACGAGAGTGTAAACTGTGACCAGGTGGAAGAACTCACACAACTTTTGACCTTTTAAGTCCCTGGTTACACCTCAAAGAACTGACCAAACGTTATGTAAATTCGTAGAACGGCATTCCTCTTGACCAGCATTGTTGAAGTTAGGTTTATTATAACAGGCCTGATGGGTAACGTGAGAGTGAGGAGGAGGAGGAGATGAGCTGGTGGGTGTGTGGAGTGATGAGGCCAAGCGGACGGACAGTTTGGGCTGGTGTTCAATTAATCAAACACAGAACTTGTTTATCAGTGACATCTTCCAGACAGCTTGGCAAACACCCTTGGATACCACTGACTTATGCGTTAGTTGATAAAGTTGTATCCCTTTTTTATATGTTTATTTCTTTTGTATTCATGCTCGGTCCGGATTAGTATGGTCCTCAATCTGCATTTATTCTCCCAGAGGAGCAGAGCTGGTGGTGGTGGGGGGGTTCCCTCAAATCGTATTGCCTCCATCTTATGCCTTTTACCGTCATCTGTCCCGTCGTCATTTGATTAGGAAGATTACTTAGACACACACACACAGCAGACAACCTCCCTGTTGCTCCCCGACTCCTCAGGGTGCTGTGGAGGAGGTGCTCCTCTCTTCGTCTTTCACCAGAGCTCGACTGGTTATTGAGCATCGGGGACCTGCTCTGCCACTTCATGAGATTCTCTTGCTGCTGCTGCTGCTCTCCATCGACACACAGCAACACAACAGAGACCAAAACAGTTCAAAGGTTTGAAGGATTCAGCTCAGTTTTAAAGGTAAAGTCGGATGTTTTCTCTGCTTTTACAGTTGAATATAAGGAGTCACACCAGTGATTTTGCCTTGTAGTCAACAAGCTGCTTTTACTTTGTATTGAATTGAATTTGTTGTTGTGTTTCACATTTTTTTAAATGTATTTTTCTGGGTATCCACTGATTTCCATTAATTTCTGTGTAGACAATTGAGATGTGTAAAACTAAATTGTGCATTTATCTTTCATTCTTGCTACAAGGAAATGCAGGGCAATCATTTCAAATGAAGAAATAATGCAGAAATAATGCAGACTTACCTATATAATGCTGAATTACCTATATATAGTAACAAGTTCTAAGATGCCGCTAACAGATGTTCACAATGTACATAAATTAATAGAAACCAACAGCTGCCTGGAATTAAAACAAATACTCTCAAATCTCCACAGCATGTTAGCAGAAATGTGAAGTCGACATAATGAACAGTTTAGAGCGATAAAACAAAGTGTACCTGTAACGGTCTAATCTTTCTCTCCTCAGCTACTTGTTGGGTCCTGATTTCACACCTTGCTGTGCCAGCCCTCAGCGAGGAAGGCATGCCCTGGACCAGACCCCAGGTGGACCTTCATGCTGCTGGAGCAGAGGCCATGGACCAGTACAACATAGCCGACCACCACTACGAGGGCTCCCTGTTCCCCACCTCCACCCTCATCCCCGTCACGGTCATCTGCATCCTCATCTTCATCGTCGGGGTGACGGGCAACACCATGACCATCCTCATCATCCAGCACTTCAAGGACATGAAGACCACCACCAACCTCTACCTGTCCAGCATGGCGGTATCTGACCTCATCATCTTCCTCTGTCTGCCCTTTGACCTGTACCGCCTGTGGAAGTACGTGCCCTGGCTGTTCGGGGAGCCGGTGTGCCGCTTCTATCACTACATCTTTGAGGGCTGCACCTCTGCCACCATCCTTCACATCACGGCCCTGAGCATCGAGCGCTACCTGGCCATCAGCTTCCCCCTCCGGAGCAAGGTGGTGGTGACCAGGCGCAGGGTCCAGTACATCATCTTCGCCCTGTGGGGTTTCGCCCTGGTGTCCGCAGCTCCCACACTCTTCCTGGTTGGGGTGGAGTACGACAATGACACACACCCAGACTACAACACAAGGCAGTGCAAGCACACCAACTACGCCATCAGCTCCGGGCAGCTGCACATCATGCTGTGGGTGTCCACCACCTACTTCTTCTGCCCCATGCTCTGCCTCATCTTCCTCTACGGCTCCATCGGGTGCAAGTTGTGGAAAAGCAAAAACGACCTGCAGGGCGCGTTGGCCCGTGAAAGATCACACAGACAAACAGTCAAGATCCTGGGTGAGTGCAGACGGATGTTTCTTTTATGCTTTCTGAAACCTTTCTCTGCTTTCCATTGCCAGACAATTCAGATTCAGGGGCGACAGCAGATGAAACTCTCTTTGTCGGTAAAAAGCTTGAACCAGAAATACAAATACAAAGTCAGTCTGCCGTTCATTGTTGCTGTGGCAAAAAATTAAACAGGCTGACAGATTACTGTAGAATCTAGGATTTCTTGTTTTCTGCGCTGGCTCTATTGTGTGTGTTTGCCATTGCAAAGTTTAATTTTGTTTTCATATATATCTAAAGCACTGATCTACATTTGAAACCTAACGCAGTTAAACCTGCCCTATCAAGTCCAGCGCTCTGTAAGTGCTTTCACGGGCCACAGTTGTTTGAGTGCCATGTGCGTTGTGGTCGATATCCGCTGTTTTTTTTTAAATTTTTTATTCCATTTTGTCTGAAGCTAATCATGTTTGGCTTAATTTGCAGCTCTGGCATATTGCGCAGGGAACCCTGTTTTACAGTAAAGGACCGTGGCCAGGCCAATCTGTATTAGCCAAATGTTCAATCAAGATGCAGCCATTAGGATATTAATGCTGTTCATTAGCTGAGCACACAATGCACAGAGCACACGTTGTCAGGCTGTCATTTGTATCCACATTTGTTAAATCCCAAATTGGATTGTCATCAGTGCCCTCCATAAATCAACCATAATGGAAATTTACATGCTCCCACAATCCTGGGCTCCTTTTAAATTTCCTTTTAAAAGTGTCACACATCTCAGGAGTCACTCGATGAAAGACATCGTCTGCAGAAAACTGTGGCATCTGTTCACTGTGTGAGTCCATGATGTAGGTCTTCAATTTATAGATAACTGGTACTAGTTCATTCACAGATAATTAGGCTCATGCAGAGCCAGATACTCTTCTAATTACCGAATGGACATTTATTATCCTTATAGAAATGACTGCCCCCATCGGACAAATTGATGGTAATTTTATCTGCGGGGGCTTCTTGATCAATACCAGTGACACAGTGATTAGCTCACCCAGCACTGAGATTTCTGCCTTGTAGAAGCCAAATAAAGCTTCTTTTTTTTTTGTGGGGGGGGGGGGGGGGGGGGTTCGTGACATGTTTTTCCTCAGTGGCGTTTCTGCTACAAATATGCTCTAATCGGCTCGCTCACTTGTCTGAATCGGGAAAATGTCACTTCATCGTTGAGGCCAATTGCAGGCCACCGTCACTTAAGGGAACGAGGCAGGTCGTGGAAGTGGAAGTGTGTTTGTGCGTGGGTTTAAGTTCTTTTGATGGTAATTGCTGCTGGTCATTAATAAATATCAAGGGTGACCATAGATCATAGATCATATGTTACTTAAATGATCCTGAAAAAACAATGTTTTTTCATTAGCGTCTTGTGATAGATGAGCCCCAACACGAACACACGTTCAAGTTATGAGAATACTGGTTATTATGTGAGAATTTGGGTGTATTGATATTCTCACTGCTTTGAAAGCGGACATGGTTCTGTTGAAAAAAACTAAAAGTCTGAATCTAACAATATAACAAACTGAATTTTTGCCATCTGAAAAGATGCAGCTGTCAATTAAATCTAATCAAACTCAGTCTTAATAAGGCAGATTGGCTGAGTGTTTATGAGAAACATTCACTTTAGAATTTCTGGTATCAATCTTCTCTAACTCTCAGTAAGAAGGGGGAAAAAAAAGCATAATTTCCAAGCTATTCCTTAAATCCACCTCTGAATGAAACTCATCTCCCCTCCTGACTTTGTTTCCCGCTCAGTGGTGGTGGTGCTGGCCTTCATCATCTGCTGGCTGCCTTATCACATCGGCAGGAACCTCTTCGCCCAGGTGGACGACTACGACACGGCCATGCTGAGCCAGAACTTCAACATGGCTTCCATGGTGCTCTGCTACCTCAGCGCCTCAATCAACCCCGTCGTCTACAACCTCATGTCTCGGAAGTACAGGGCTGCAGCCAAGCGCCTCTTCCTGCTGCACCAGCGGCCCAGACAGGCCCTCCACGGCCAGAGGCAGCTGTGCGTGACCGACCACATCTCCACCCTGAATGAAAGCCTGACTGGGGTCTGAGGGGCCTCGGCACACTCTTGAGCGAAGTTCTTTTTTTTTTCTTTTCTTTTCTTTTTTTTTTTAAACAGGCTTGTTTGACTCCACCACCACGGGAGAGTTTGCAGGCTTCTTTAAAGTTCAGGACTGCAGCTAAAAAGGAAACTTGATGAAGATGTGTAGAGGAGGATTCTTTGTCCCATTTTTTTTTCATCTTTGAGGGGGAAAGCAGGGCTGAGAGCTTCACTGCACTTTCAACGCAAATTCAGATTTACTATTTAATGGCATTTTGTTCAAAGAGTCTGGATGATGAATTTCAACCGTGTCACATTTCATTTATTTTTTGTGTTTGTGAGGAAAATAAGAATGAATTTACGTTGTCCTGTTTCAGTGTTACACCTCAAGCAAACAAACTATACATTGTGTGCCGCTGCATATTTCTGCCTGCATGCTTGGCTTATCGAACATGTGCACTGTTTCAGTTCACTATTACCATCAATCCACAGCACTGATTAATAAGTCATCCCTCTTTGTTAACCACAGATGGCGTTTGCCACGTTTGACATGACTGATCATTTATAATGTTGCAAGATTTGATTTGTTTAATGTATGGTGTGCAGTTGTTATCATACGGTTTGTGTGTTGCTTCCATAAATCAAGAAAAACAAAACAAGTGAACCTATTAGCTGTGGTCCATTAGTTGTGCAGATCTGACATTGGGTGTTCCGGTTTGTGTGTGTGTGTGTGTGTGTGTGTGTGTGTTTGCAGGGTTGTGTACCATCTCTCTAGTGAATAGATAGAGCATAAAAGCACATTACTATGAAAATGGGACAGTTGATGTCTGTGTGCGTGTTACAGAGGCCACCTGAGCCCTGAGGTTTTGGGGCCTGCGTACGTGCCGGCCATCCTGTAATCTGACACAGCTATTATATTACCTGGGCTCTGAGTTAGATTAAGGCCGGCAACCAACATCCCTGCATCACCATATTCAAAGTAATGGCCGCTCTAAGTGTATTTCAAAGAGGAAGGATAGATATTAGGGTGTCAGCAGCAGCAGAGCTTATTGCTTTTATTGCTTCCACTTGCATAATCTCGACACCGTTGTTCAATTCTCCTGCGATGTTGCGTTTTTGGATCAGAAATTGTACACTTTTGCGCCACGCGCACTCTGGCAAGAAAGGTAACGTCAAAGTTATGTATTTATAACCTGAACAACATCCCAAAATAAACTCAGTTTTCCAGGTTCTGTCTGCCATACAGCTCCTTCTTTAAAAAGCACTGTCATGATTCTGCCCATGAATCATCAGGCCTTGGTTTGCACAAATACAAAGAGACATAGTCGCTCTGGGCTGACTCATCCTTCTGACACTTTTTTTTTTTTTTTTCACTGAGCCATTCATCTCTGTCTGAAACGCTTTTACGCCACAGACCATGCTGCCGTCTCCTGGGGAAAGATCAGCGAGTGTCACGACTCCTCTGATGGTTATTTTCTTTACTGATGATGAAGAGAGTGTCCATGAGAGGCTCTTCCAGAGCTGTCAACACCCCCCTCAGGCCTTCTTCACACCACCTCAAATCATTCAGCAGTAGAAACATACAATTCGGTTGTTTTGACTCAACTTTTCAGGTCATGACTTCTTCTCCATCGGCGGACCTCTGACACACCGCACACTCCTCTTCCTCTCGTCTTTTGGATCTGTAATACTTAGACAGTGATTTATTCGAATGACATAAATAATTTGATATAATGGATCACATGCGATAACATATTTCCTGAGAGGTATACTACGTTCATGAGGAGAAAAATACTGTTATTTCCAAACTGACAAGTAATCAAACAATTACTGCAATGATGTTATATTACTGCTGCTGCGTACTGTGTAATCATTGTCGCCCTCATCTCAAAAGTGTATCAGTCCTGAGGCCTGTTATTAAGCAACTGAGATGTAGGTTTATTTGTTTTTAATTCATGAACAAAACATATTTAAACTGATTTGCAAGCACAGAGTTTGGATGGCTGCGTCTGCCCCATTTTAACATTCAGGCAGTGTTTTATAATTGTTTTGGTATTATTAAAGAAGCCGGCCCTGACCAATTTAGAGGACTATAGGTATGATTTTAACTAGTGCCCCTTGTGTCGCAGCCTATTCCACCACCAATCACTGCGTTCTCACACTCACACAAAAACTGCTTTATGTCTTTGAGATCTAGCTATGCAGATCACACTTAAAAGAAAAAACTGTTTCTCAAAGTTATGTTGTGTTCCCCAAACACCTGAATAAACTTCCCCTAATGAATTTAAGGTGGGAGCTATTTAGTCAATGAGCTAACATTACTATCTTTCAAAGTCTGCCCCCTCTAGTCTGCTCCAACGGTAGCTACTATGTAGCACACTTACAACAAAAAGTGCATTTCTCCAGATTTTGTTCAAATGGCTGTGATTCTGCGGAAAACCAACAAAATGGATTTGCTTTTTGTGGCAACTTGAAATGATTGTATTGAAATAGTGTCAAAAAAATTGTAAAAGTTATAAATGAGATGAATATAGATTTTCTTTCTCGCCTCATTTGGTGCACACCGATGGATGGATGATAACCCCATAGCCTTCAGAGATAAATCTGATGTAATACCAAACCACAAACATGACATGTTGTGGCGACTGTGGATAGCAGGGCCCGCCTTCAATCAGGGGATCGGCGGTTCGATCTGGCTCTGGCTCCGCTAGTCGCATGTCGAAGTGTCCTTGAGCAAGACACTTAACCCCAACATTGCTCCCGCAGCTGTGCCTACGTTGTAGAAATGTGATAGAATCTGACTTGTAAGTCGCTTTGGATAAAAGCGTCTGCTAAATGACTGTAATGTAATGACAGGGGGTTATGGGATGTACTGAATTGGCGGAAACTACATGGATTCATACATATATAACATTGTAATGCCATGCAACACTACTTTGCAGTCTGTTTTTTTTCATTTGCATTCATCTCCAAATGAAACATTTGTACGTGCCATCATTTCAGTGTAATGGTCTTTTCCACCAGAGGGGGGAGCCAAAGGCTACTGCTGCCAGGGGAGATAAACAGGAAATTAAAGTTTAAACGTTCTGCTTTTCTCTTCTCCCTGTAAGAAATCTTTATCAGCTTCCCCTTTCAGCCCATTTCCACAAATTATCAGCCACACATATTCACTTCCTGTTTGGCTCCCTGTGCCTGCTGGTCCATGCATGTGGCCTCAGGAAGCTGCACTAAAATGGAGGTTGTTTAGGAGAAGGGTCTGCACGACAACTCTTTCTAGAAAGTCTGTATGGGCTCACTACCTTTCCTGCTGGTTTCTGTTCTCTTCATGGCCTCCGGTTGCCATCGCTCTTTCTCTCCTCCTCACCGAACCCACATGTTTTTCCCACCCCGGTCCGATTGTGGCAAATGTTTGCTGTTAAAGCTGATAAAGGAGAACCTAGAGAATTTGGTGACCACCTCATTTAGACGTGGGAGGTAATGCAACTTGTGCAAACATAAGAGCCTGATGTGGTTAATCCAGTCCACCTCTTTGGCAATCATGTCTCTCTGCCACAAAGAGCCAGGCGTGTGCCTGGTGCCACCTCACTTTCATTCTGCGCTCGTGTTGTCACAGCTGCATGACAGCAAGATGACAAACTAAAACGTGTCGTCGGCTTTTACAAACCATCAGGCACTCCCACCGTGCATTCAAATGCCTTTAACGGCAGTAACTATGATAATAAGCTTCATTTATAAAGCACTAATCACCTTGTCTCCTAAAGCTTTTAGTAAACAGTTTCCGTTGTGTAATGAACCATGTCACTCACAAAGCCATTGCTCTGTTTCTTTCTCTAAATTAGAAGTAGAATGCTCTGCAATTCGAAGGCTAATGTATACTGTGAAGTGTTTGTTCATGAACAGTGTTTGAAATTAGGCCTACTGAGAGACTAATGTAAACTCTAAAAAAGCCGAACCTGTTTGTCTGTGAGTTTCAAACCTGTGAAACCAGATCACAACTTGCTTTTTGCTATTTGACAAGTAAACAAAAATATGTCAAATAAACAATTTGGGCTTGGATGAGGATCAGAATGCATTTTTCCATGTGAGCAGATTCAGCGGCTAATTCACCAAACTTAAGGGCAGTAATGTTATTTCTCTCCATCACGACTTAGGACTGAGATATTGTAAAGAATATTATACAGCAGCAGGAGGAGGAACGGTCGATCCTGCAGCTGCTTCGCGTTGTTGGTGAGTTAGAAACCAACCCATTAGCTTAGATGGCTTCTCTACATTACCACACCACAAGCCTCTTAAGTGACTGACTCGCCTTCCTCCTGGCCCCATGCAGGACAGCAGAGCTGCTCCCAGATATTTTGTCCTTCCATTGAAACTCAAAATGAGAATAATTAACTAAAAAGCAGCTATTAGTCATTTTCACATGCTTACCAGCTGTGAGTGTCCTGGACTGGCATCGTAGGAAACACAGAGAGAACATGCAGATTGCAGTACATTCAGAGGAGAACAGGCAACATTAGAAAAGTGCAACAGTGAAGACTACATTCTGCAATGCACATGATAAAGTTATTACAGGTGAAGGTGAGACTTAAACTACAGGCATTTTAGACATGCACGTTTAGGCCTGGACCTAATAAGAACCCTGCAGCCATATGGTCCATATGAAGTGCAATTCATTAATCCAGCCTTCAGATACTTTTTCCTATAGAAGAAAAAAACTCCTTTATCTGCAGATCTATTTTTAAAACTGAGCGTCAGACCTTTGAACAACTTTTTTTTTTTTTGCTTGTAGATGTTGAAGATTATATATTTTTAAGTTGGTCTATTTTTCCAATGAAATTTTAGAGAAACTACAGGATTTTTTTGGGAAGTTATGATGATACACAGCATATGAAAAGAGCCTATAAGAATAATAAAGATTATAGATATATATATTTTTTTATCAGGGTGAATGTACTGTGGGTGGAGGAACAGCTAAATAGCTTTCCAATAGGTTTCTTATTCACAGCAGTTGTAGGTAGTGATGCCCCACCTCACACAGCTGAGTCAAGACAGAGACAGACCGTAAGAAAATACTGCTTTCAGATTAAAAGTATAAATATTTAGGGTAATTCTAGCTATAGGTGTTGTCTACATGTACTTTCCAGGTGAAAGTAAATTTAAGGTTTGAAAGGGTAAATAGAGAAAACTGGTGCTACACTGCAATGTTGCTCATCTGGCCACATTTCAATCAATGACGTCACAGCAGGTGTTTTCCATCAGCTGGAAACATGGTGACTTAACTCATTTGGTTGTGGCCAGGAGTAAGAACACACCGGCTAGAAGGTTTTGGCTCATAGAAAGCTTGGGTTGATTGGTACATTGATTAAAAACAATTCAAACGTTTTGTTTTATGAATGGTTTTTGAGTATATGTACTGTCGCTGTATTCATCTAATGGTGAAATAATACCAATTGATCATTTACACAGTTTGTAGATGCTCCATTATTATAATTGGATTACACCAACGGTATGGTTGGTAGAAGTTTGCATCAGTCGGACCTACAAATCTCAAAAAAATATATATTTTTATATGAAGACACAGACTTTTTGGTCTAATAATTCAGCGCAACAGTTTCAGGGTTATTTTATTTTATTTTGATAGGCTGTTGCAGAAGTAGTTTTCTTTTTACCCTGACCGCTTTGACAGCGCTGACGGAGCCAAATGCGCGTAAAAGTTGTCCACTCCTCCTCCTCGTCCATGAGGCTCATTTGGCTCCAGATATAAACACAGAGCTGCTCTCTGTCGGCGCTGCGCTCCTCAGTCTCCTCTCAACCAGCGGGCAGTCTGCTCCAACAGGCCGAAACACAGCAACAACAACAGAAAAAAAAAAAAAAAGCAGGAGGGGACGATCTCTGGCATTTCCCCTAGGATGGAGGTAACAACCAAGCTCAGTTTTCTGTTCTAGCCTGTACTTTCAGGCCACTTGAGCAGATGTTTTTAACATTTGATGTGGTTTTGTGCAGCCATGTGTGGTTGGAATTATTAAAACATGACATCATAGGAGCTCAGTGAGTAACTGTGTAGTATATTTAATGGTCTGTGTATTTACTGTGATATTTCTGAAAGGACTAGGCCCTGTCTGTGCAACCGCTTAACAAGTAATAATCGTACACCTATAAAGTACTCTGCAGGTGTAGTTGTGTTGGCTACTCATCACTGTAAAAGTTCCTACTAATCTTTCCTTTATTTACCTCCGAACTCTGGCATTGTATGTGATACTATGTTTGACCAACATTTTATGTTCTATGTGAAAAGATGACTGTACTTTCCTGAGGGTGTAGTTGTTGTGCTATCGTCACACACACACACACACACACACACACACACACACACACACACACACACACACACACACACACACAAACACGTCTCAACATAAACATGTATGTTTGAGCATCCGGCTGATGGGGTTTAAAAGTAGGTTTGTGGTAACGACTTCATACCAAGTCACCACAGGGGGAGCGGAGGGAACTGGAGCTGGCAGAGCATCTGTCATGAGCCAGTGTTTGTGCGCTGCGATGAATGTGTGAAGTCAATTTTCGTCTTCACTGTAAGTCAGCATTTAAGTCTAAACGTAGACAATTTCCCACCCATCGCACCCACAGCTGACGAGCCATGCTTTCTCTTCTCAAACCGCACTTCACCCACTTACGCCGGATTTTAAAAAAGGTGTTCTTCTTCATGGAACTGGAGGCCTGTCCAAGTCCGTTTTTTCATGCAGGGTTTGTGACCTCCTCCCTGCAAAACAAGCTGTTCCCTCTGACTTCTTACATCTTTCTCAAGTGTTTAATGTCATGTGGCAAATAGGAAGAGAAACGCCCTTCTTTTTTTTCCCCCCCCACCAGCATGTGACGGAGCACATTAGTAATCTGCCACAGAGCTACTCTCTCATACTTACACCACCCAACCTTAGGACTCAGATATGCTTTAGGCCAGTTCAGCTTGGATCTAAAAACTTCTTCTTTCCCTTTTGCCAAAATTGAGAGACAATAATTTGGATTGGGGAAAGATGAACGAATGATAACTATTAAGATAGAGGGGAGCTTTCTGAGGTCAACATTTTTTTTTTCTGATATAGTTACACTTTCTCTGAGATAACACTGTTTTGAGAGAGAAAAACAAACCTGCGCAAGCAGCAAGCTGAACATGAAAGCCGGTTCAACTAGATGATTCCAGCTTTTTCTAGAAGAAGCCTCACAAACCCAGCAAGCTCAGTTTTAATAGTAGTCTAGCAAGTGATTTAGAGGTCGATGACAATGACCAGCGCTGCAACTGAATTCTTACTTGCCTCTTGTTAACTCTCTGATCTTGGTGAACAACCAAACCAAGGCCCGGTTAGAAATGTAAACGTTGCTCAGGGATTTCATAGTTGATCTCTCACCTGGAATGTATTCAGAAACGTATTTCTTTTGACGGTCTGGGTATAATGTGACCCTTCCATGGCAGCCGCCGTGATTTTAAAACTTGAAGTGAAAGCTGTGGACGGCCCGCTGAGTCCTGTCAGGTTCAGGTGTTTGATGTTGCAGACAGTCATCTGTCAGTGGTTTCCTGCAAAGTCACTTTGGTCTGCACTCACTGATGACACCCAAGCAATGCCAATTGAGTCTTGCAACATTCATGGGTGAAGTGAAATCTGTCAGCTGGTTGTGCAACGGTATGTTGCTGCTGTTGAGGATGAAATTGATGTGACCGAATTGATTTCAGGGCCGGGCAATATATCCATATTACATTGATACGAGACTAGATATCGTTATGGATTTTGGATATCGTAATATGGAGTGTTGTCTTTTCCTGCTTTTACAGAAAAGAGATGTATTTCTTTGATCTTACTAGACTGTTCTGTTATTGTCCACGTCCCTGATGATTATTTTTCAAAAATATCATTGTGTAAATATTTTGTAGAAGCACCAATGGTCAACCCTAGTATATGGTCTTCAAATCAATATTGAGGTATTTCGTCCAAGCTGTCATGATATTTGATTTTCTCCACCTCACCCAGCTCTACCTGAAACTGAGTCAGTTCTCCCGGATGTCAGCTGTTGGGAATGGGAGGCATCGTCTGCTGCGGCGTCGGTTTTGAGTTGAATAGGCTGGTATTAAGCTACAGCTGTCCTCGACTAACTATCATACAATTTTGACAGCTATTCAATAGTTGATATCGAAAAATCTGTAAAATTGAGTTTCTCAACAAAGAATCACACAAAAGCGCCACTGTAATCTTGTGTTTACCAGAAAGGGCTAATGCTCAAAAGTTATTCAGCATGAAAGAAACATAAAGAAATGACTAATTGACTAAATAAATCTTAGTCTACTTGACCAAACCCCTAAAACAAGCCTGTAAAGTCAGTCTCACCGTCATTTCATGACATCACCTCTTAGTCTAAATTCTGCTGTGTGTTTCTAGCTTTAACTGCCTCTAGCAAGCCTTAAGGAGATTGACGCATGGAAATTCTAAAATTTTGTGTTTCCTGTGTTGCAACGACAAACAATGAAGTGGACAAACTGGACATTTTGTGCATTTGTGTGTTTGTGCATGCACCTGAGGATTTACTGCATGTGTGTGTCGGCTTGTGGGCTGGGGGGGGGGGGGGTGGAGATTTTCCTCTGATGGAAAAACAACACCACTGCTGGAGGAGGGAATATTTGGGATTGCCTTGCCAACCATATGGTGTGCACATCTATTATGTAATCCATAGTAAAGTTAAGAGACCAATAACAGAAGAACTCTGTACCAGCCAGATGTTTGCTAATGAGTCCGTATTTTCCCTATTTTGTTTTTACAACAGTATGTCATTTACTTAGAGTGACACACTATTATTATTATTGTTGTTATTATGGACCAATAGTTCTATGCCGACTACTTACAACTACTTCTAGAACCACAAAAAGCAATAAAAAGTCCAGTGTGACAGTAAATAAAACTTTCTTGTTGTATGATGAGACGCAGGGTAAAGAACAGGATATTCATTATTGTGACCGATGCAGCCTGAGGTGTGTGTGTGTGTGTGTGTGTGGGTGTGGGTGTGTGTGTGTGTGTGTATATAAAGCTGTGTGTGTTTCAGGCCAGTATGAATGGTTCACTCTGTCATAAAACAGACACCTAACTGACCGTGAAGCTCAGTGGAATTTAAAGCATCGGCATCAAGGAAAGGCCACAAAACGTTGCCACGCTCTCTACTTCAAGGTCTAGTTATAGCTGGATATCTGTGTTCAGAGGGTGTATACAATGTATAGATGTGATCTGATTTTATTAGCTTACACAGTTCATTAAAGTCCGGCGATTTAAAGTGCTTCAGAGCCATGATCATTAGTGATGATACAGTAGGACAAACCTTTAGCATGTCGTGTGACAAACTCCGATTCCACGAATGCTTCCTGCTTTTTCAACATCCTGCAAACCACATCAGCTTGTCTGAAATTGTCTTTCTAGCATGTTTTCTATCTTACGTCCACATATTTGAACTCAATCATCTTTTCTAACCAGCACTTTACGATGACAAAAATATTATAGTTGCGAAATTAGTTGGAAAAGAGAAGCAAACAGGAAGTGCAAAGTTTCTGCAGAATATTCATATTTTTACTGCAGTTCGTTTTCACTGTTTCACAACATATTTAGTTTCCCTGGTGATAAAATTGAACTAGATTTGTGCAAAATGAACTGCTTCCATGTGAGCTAAGCTGCACTCGGCATAAAAGTAACTTAAACCCACACTAGGTGATAGTATTTCTGTTGACTGCTTTGTATACTCTGAAGGCGATGACATATAGTACAAGCTGAGACTTTTATAGCAGGCTCTTACAAACCGAAGATATATTTGCTTTAAAAAAAGATAAGTACGTAGCTCTCACTGACTTGCTGCATGAAGCATTTAAATTGTTTCCAGTAAATGTGTGATCGCCTGAAGTTAATCTCAAATATCATTCTGAAATATCATATTGGTTGTGTTGTTATGTGTGTAAATTTCACCATCTAGTTTGTTGCCTGTATTTTACATCTTCTTGCTGACTTTTCTTGTGAAGCCTGGCTCATTGGAGGATATATGCACCTTTACGACCAATCAAATGCTTCATAAAGCCTCGACATTCCATAGCTGCTTTTTTATTGCAGAGCGGTTGTTGTTGTTATTATCTTGTATGTTGTTGCCATCACAGGCCCTCACGCTATACATGGTGCAGTGTGAGTCCTGCTATCAGAGATGAGGTTGTGTCAGACCCTTTTCCTCCAGTGCGTGGGGCAGAGAGATAACCTGGGTGGGAACTACAGACAAGATAGCGAGGAGAACACTGTGATCTGTGATAGAAAAACACACGATGTTGGCTCTCAGGGAGGTTATGTCATGGACGGACACATGTAGACTGAGACGGGGAGGCAGCCTGAGTCCGGCTTAAAGCTGTCTCAGACATCTGCAGATTCTCAAACATGTTGAAATTAGTCAGTATCGTGTCTAAAAATGTGAGATTCGTGCAGATGGGATTTTAGAGCAGTGAGCCAGACAGAGGAAGTGGAAACACCAGAAAATAAACTTGCAAATCTCCCTGCAGAACAGTTAACCCATACTGCCTGCACCTCCTCAACCACCCTTTTCTATTTGGCATCTAGCCATGCTCTTTATTTCCCTTTTTTTGGGAGAAAGGAGTGCAAACACAATAAGTGCTACAAGCTGCTTGTACTTTGCAAGTGGCTTTTTTTTTTTTTTCAAACCAATGTTTTGCATTTTGTAAAATATTGACATTTGTAGGTTATGGTTTTAGGCTTAGAAGGCAGGTGCACGCTGCAAGTTTGAGCATGAACGTTAACTGCTGGCTGAAACCAAGACAACTCAATATCAGAATAGCGACTCTAGAGACAAGTCCACAGCGCATGGGGAACTTTTAACTGGTTATGAAACGGTTTAAATTTAATGCTGATGTGTCTATATGATGTACATAAGTTAACGGAACCATCAGGGAGAAGATTGTCACCACGCTGTTGTAGACCCTGGCCGCATTGCCGGGCCTGCTGGAGGGAAGGGAGGCACCGCAGAGCCAGAACCAGGACTGAAAGGGGCAGACTGTCAGACCCTGCTGCAGTAAAATGAGAGGTTTTCTAAAGGGACTCTGGTGCTTGGAAACACTACCACTTATGTCCTCAGGAACCACCAAAATCAACACAAAATGAAAGTTCCTTGTTGTAGCTTTAAGTAAAAGTAGCAACGTGTGTAAAAATACTCCATTGGGAGTCAAAGCCCTGGATTCCAAAATGTACTGCAATAAAAAGACAGACATTTTATCAGCAAAATGTATGCAAGTACCGAAAAATCCAACTACATGGAGAATGGTCCCTTTCAGAGAGTTTATGTGTAGTAGAGTAAGCAGCACTGTCTCAAGCCTGCTGTGGATGAATGGATGCCAAACCCTGTGGCAATGGATCGCTGCAGGTCTTACACGGCGTTGTAGTGGGGAAGGTGCGGGGCTTTACTGTATGAAGTCATCCCACGTCTGTTTTTCTCAGCCGCCCTCCACGACAACTATCTGATCCACTGTCCAGATGTTTTTTGTCTTTGTGATTGCTGGATCAGAGAGGATGAGAATACCAGAACACCATGTAGAATCCCCATCAGATGCTTGTATCACAGTTTCCTTGCTTAGCCTCAAACATTTTGAGCATGTACCGTCTGCTGTGAGCTGTTTACATTTGTCTTTTCTTACTCCCCATTCACTCTCCATAACCCCGCCTTCTCATTGCACAACAGTCCAGAGTATCCTAGGCAGGCTACTGTAGTTATATCACGGTGCATTCCACGAGCGAGCCCGGCTCCGTCATCGGTTCTCATATCTTTATCATTTGCCAGTCAAATTGCAGTTAAACAGCATATCGCTAAAGCCTCTTGGGGTCTTGACTCAATTGTTGTTGCATTTGTCACACTTAAGAAAAATAAATATTTCCATCTTTGGAATTATAGCTTTGTCAGCAGCTTTCTGTTCCCAGGTCATCTGGTTTTATTATTCCTCTCTGCTTATTATTTTATTACATATTTGTTGCCCAACCCTACAGTACTAGTCTGTGTCTGCAGCATCTCCCATTTCCTTTGTGGCAGAGGCAGCAATGTCTCGTAGATGAGGGTGTCCGTTTGCCTCATCCCTCTGATTGAGGGCCTTTCTAGTGTACTTCTACAAATGCGAAAACACACATAGTCTGTGCCAGCGAGGGCAGCGGAAAAGTGAGATATTCAGATGAGGTCTGATCCAAAAACGCATCATGTTTTCCTGGAAAGGCAGCGAGGGGGAAGGTGCCTTTCTGCTCTCTTACCACTTAACAAGTGCAGGCAGAAGGGAGCTGCTCACTACGGTGTCTTTTTTACTCCTGGCAGAACACGCTGACTTGTCTAAATAAAAGTCTGCAGACTCAAACTGAAGCCATTACGCTAGGTGAAAGTGCTTGCTCAACAGCTGTGCTTCGGTGCGCTTTATTTATCTTCACTCCGCTGGTGAGTTTATGAGGATTAGTTCCTAGAGAAGGGTTAAAGATCCTGAGCCAGACGTCGTCTTCATCAGCTCCACGGTGGATTACATGGCCTGTTGCTCTCTGACCACCGCTGTTGTATCAAGCAGAAATGTTTGGATTTAGAGAGACTGCTGTCATGTGCTTCTTCTCCCCTGCCTCTGGACATAGGAATAACAGGACCGGACAAAAGCGGGCTTTGTGTGATCTGTTTGTCTCTGTGTTCTCTCTCCAAATCGGCCGGTCATACAGTTAACCTCGTGTCTCCCTCCGCAGCTTGGAAATGAAGATGCTTGTTGGATTAATCTTTACTCATAACATTTTCTTATGGTCATGTGCGTATTGCAAATCGACCGTTTTGTTTTGTTTTTAGCACAAATGGCTAAAAACAGCTGATCACATCTTTAAACTGTACTCTTCAGTAGGGCTTTTTGTCCTCCATCCATTTATTATTTCTCGTTGTATCGGGTCTTTCGACACTTCCTGTTGAATTTCTTGAACGCAGCATTATTTTTGTGACATTGGTCATGCACTGCTTTCTGCCACATTGTCCTTTTTGCAACGTATCCTCATACAACGATTGGTATGATATACCGCCGCCACCACAGGGTCACCAAAGTCAGCCACTCAGCAGTTTCACTGCATTGCTCAGATGAACTTCAACGGTATTAATGTCTCCTGATTATTCAAAGCAAACAGTCCACTAAGTCTGTACTGTATGTGTAACTGTAAAGCCAGCGACAGCCAAAGGATCTGTTTCCATGGAAGTCAAGAGTTCAGAAATAGCTTGTTTCTTTTTAGCGTCGACACAGGCCCGTTTTTGGAAAACTTTAATCACATGGGTAAGGCACTGCTTTGAGAACCTTTTTTTTTTTTTTTTCCTCTCGTAGTTCCTTGTTTAGACATGCTCAATTTCTCTGTATGCTGGATTACAGTATGTTTCAGATGTGGTCTAGCATATCCAGGGACGCTCTCTCTTAGGAGCTGAGGGGTTACAGAGCAGAGCTGTGATCCAGGCTGCCTGCACAGCTCTGGGGCTTTTTCCCAGGCCTGGAGGCCCAGAAATAGAGCTTGCCCTGCTCTCTCCTGCAGTGAACCAAAGTTTCCCACTCCTCAAAAAGCTTGGGGTCCCAGCTGAGTTAAACATGAGCAATACTTAATAAAACCAGCCGAAGGCCTTGTATGGCTCATTGGAATAATGGGTCTCTTTTGTCATCTCAGGGAAACAGTTGGTGAAATGATTTGAGTTTAACAGAGAGAACAATATGTTCATTGTCAATTAAAAGACAAAGGAAAACAGGCTAATTATTACATTTGTTCAAATTTCAAAATTGTGCACAATGCTGCTGACAATGTCTTTCTAAAAGGTTCTTTTTTAAATCATAGTAGATAAAAAGCTTGCATCAAACTATGCTAGACTGTAGTTCTGAAGTAACAGTAATTTGACATTTTGATACGTGTAATACAATCCTACAACTGTAAGCGTGGTGTATTTGAAGTCATGGAGGTATTTGCATTGAGACATTATTTTCTTTCCGTATGTAGAAATACGTTTTCTCTCTAAAATGAGTTTTTATATTCTATTAAATCATATGTCTAGGAATAGAAGTAACTCAAAGTAAATATTGATTGTATGTTTGAGGGTGCTAGTAGACAGCCCTCCTGTGTGTCATTTAATTAAAGTTTCAAAAAATCTGAAACGATGATTATTTTTTTTTGTTGTTGCCCAAAACACCTGAGCAACGTTTTAAACATCCTTTGCCTGCACTGTTGTGACGACAGTTTGCGCTCTGAAGGAGGAGGCATTTGTTTTTGATGGACAGGAAAGAGTTAAACAATTGGAGGTTCCAAAATAATGGTGCGGTGGGTGGGTGGTCCCTGGTGATTACTATTTATCACGGATGAGAAAGGAGAACTCAGGAAAAGGGTTGGGATGTGGATTAGGACGCAGAGAAGCGTCAACAGAGGCACTGCGGGGCTAGCTGATGCCGTAATACGTTTGGGTGGAGGGACCAAGGTGGTGAGGTCATGTTGAGAACAAGGGGGAGAAGGAAAATAAAGCTGGTGATTAACATGTGGAATCTGCGAAGCTTGGGAGATCCATGGGCTACGGCTCAAACTGTGCAGGGAGGGAAGGAACCGAGAGTGCACACACCCAGGAAATGTGACGGAACTGGCAGCTGTGAGGTAAAAGCATGAGCTTTTTAGTGGTCAATTAAAAGTAGCATGGAAATGAGATGTGGCACCAAAGCCAGGAAGGGAGGAGCACCACAAGCCGTAACTGTACAATGCAAATGCATCACATGGGCTATCTGCACAGTCCCTGACACATCTGGACATCAAATACTTGGCACAAAAACAGCTAGAACCTAGAAAACAGAGTTCTTTTCAAGGCTCGCGCTCATGCACGTTACAGCCTGCAGCCGACGGCCAACTTATCACTTCGGCCACAGATATGTGGAGTGAGTCAATGGTCATGAAAGGGCAGCGCGGAGGAGGGAAGTTTAGCAATCGGCTCGGGAATAGTGGGAGAGACAGAAAGTAAAGGGGCCGAGAAGTGATAAGAGTGTGAGGCTTCAAGGACAGGTCCCTGCTGTCACGGGCGTGATGTTGAACAGCTGTGGAGAGCGAGAGGGGCTCACTTCCTGTGTCCAAACCCGCAAAATACACTCTTTAGCCAGAGAAGAGACGAGTTCCTTCCAAGGACAGCATCGAATCCAACACTCTGATGGGGTTTTGCATGTTCACCCTTTCTGCTGCCTTTCTCTACCCGTCTGCATTTTCTCCTGCATAGAAGAGGGAAGTGAGACTTTGTTCTTTAGTCTTAGAAAATCTCCTTGTTCAGCTGCAAAATGGCTCTGTGCACATGACGTGCTCAAAAAGGTGCTGCACACTGAAATGATGTTTTTATGACTGTACTTAAAGGAAACACAGCAGTGCTGGTGTTAATACTGACATTTCTTACCAAAGATATTAAAATCGGCATTTCATGGGTTTGAAAAATGGCTCACTGCGTCATCTGCTGTTTTTAAATCAACCCTGAATCTTGCCAGACCAAGGCTGAAATGGAGTCGACCGTTCTCTACATCATATTTATATTTAAGAAAAAGAATGTTAATGCTGTCGAATCGGTCACTGAGCAACTCCTGTCAACACCCCCCCCACCCCCCCCTAATTTTTTTGCATTTTTTACACTTATGCAATGGTAGGCATTAAGCTCAGACCTGGGGGTGAACTTACACAATGTATTGTTTCCATGTTTTTACCTGTCTTGGTTCAGCAAGTCAGTGCCCAAGAAGGGTTTGTTGGCATGCCATGCATACATTCTTAACATTCAATAAAACTGACATTTGTTTGAAGGTTTTACACTTTACTCTCAACTCACAGGATTCAGTACTTCATTTTAAAATGTAACAAAACAATATGTCAAAACATAAAGGGTTTGATTAAATGTCTTTCCTCTCCAATAGGATTCTCCATCCAAGCCATCTGTGGCTGAGCTGGCTGGAAGGTTCAAAGGTCACATTCTACCGATGCCCACCTCAAATGATGAGGTACTTCATTCATGTCTTATGTCTTAAAGCATCCATGCAAAAATATACAAAACAATGTTTGTTTAGCTGCCCTAGAACTTAAATAGAATAGTTGGTGAATGCATATTGACCCCAAGTGATCAGCTTTTCTTTACTCCTCCTTTTTGTTTATAGTTGCCATTTCGAAGAAGACCCCCATGTTCCCTAAAGTTGCAGAACCAAAAAGATGATAATGAATCAGATGTAAGTCATTTTCTTACTTCACTGACCCATTTGCTACTAATGTGTCTTCTTCGCATACAAAGAAAGTCTCCAGAAAACAGGCTTGGATTTGTTTACTGTGCAATTTCATTGCAACCTCACAATTTCATCACAGTAGACGGAGTACTGTTCCTCAATAGACAATTTATCTATTTCTTTCTTCTGCTCACACATCGGGAAAGTGGTGCTGCTTTTTCTTCCAGTGAAATCAAAACAAACATTGACATAGCCAAACAAATCACACAAACCCATCCCATTATAGCAGTCGAAAAGCACAACAGTGCAAAAATGTATACATCACAGGCATGAACAGCAAAATATAATAGTATTTATTTAATACTAATACATTTTCCATCATCGTACGTGCTTGTATGGCCCGGTGTACTCTACACTGACAGTACACATTGTAAACAGAGTGGAAGTATCACACAACATATTAGCTTTCAATGGTTTAAATGGGGGTTGTGATGATTTTGCGTATTTGTCTTTTCATTCATTCTGGTCTGATTGTGTTCTCTTCCAGAAAACTGTCGTCTCACCAAATCCCTTTAAGATGAAGATGAAGAACTCCGCCATCATTGAGAAACTCCAGGTAGATGCATCATTCAACATGTGAATATTTAGTGAGGGGAAACAAAACGCTAGCCTCACCAATGATGTGTTATCACAGGACGTAGTAAACGGGCAGGAGTAGTGAGGAGTGTGCGTCATCAGGAGATGTGAGGCATTACTGCCATCCACTGCTCAGTTGACACTGGTGCCTGAGCTGTGAGCATGCTGAGGAAAAAAGGGGAAGGGCTTGTCCCTGATGCCACAATCGGCTCAGATTAATGAGCTAATGGGATCACGGGTCACTCATCCTCGTACAAACCCGCCACCATTGATCCATTAGTTAACGATTCACACGGTGGGCAGCCATGGGACAAAAGGGCTGCCGCTTCTCCTTCTTCCTTTTCTCCCCAGTGCAGGTAGGATACTCTGCTCTAAACGTCAACAGTGGTTTGGGTGCTAACTCCTGATTTCATGTGCTTTAGTTCTTAGTCTGAACGTGACAGGTGTTGTTTGTGACACGTAAGGTGCAATTTCAGGCCATGCTCCTAACAGCCGAGTTTCCAAAGTAGGAGGCAGAGCCATGCTCTTTTTCAAAAGTGCTGTTCAAACACATTTAATGAAAGCCATTGTTTGACAATTTAAGTTTCATCGGGAACACGATGCACTAAGGAGATTACAGTGTCCAGGCTTCAGGATTCTTCTTTCCCACTGTAGGCCAATCTTGCCCTGTCACCCACTGCTCTGCTGCCTTCAACCAACAAGAGTCCCGAGGTGAAGCTCCAGCCGGCACCGTTGTCCCCGATCACACCCTGCAGCCCGCGGAGCCCCCTGAGCCCCACCCTGCGGCCCTCGCACCTGTCCAGTGAAGAGGAGGATGCCGTCAGCTTCGACAGCCCTCCTGAAGGCGCCCCGCTGCCGAGCATCAACAAGGTAAAGCGGCATATTGGCGCGACAAATAGAACAAATAGATCTGAGCTATTTGTTCCATCTTCTTATAATGCAGTGGGACTAGTGTTGTGGTATTGTTGTAGGAATGGTGTTGAAGAAGACCCTAGATCATGTTATTATTCTTTTTCTGGTTACAGGCCATTTGTAAGCATTTTTTAGTAGTTGGTACTCATGTGTTTCTCATGTTTGCATGGGTTTTTGCACAAGTTCTGAGTCAAACATGAGCTACTGTCACATTGAGGCCCCTGAAATGATTCTCACGCTATTCCTCGACTGAACTGTGACGTCACAGCCGGACACATTGTCCCTGTCCTCGCTGACGTGTTTCTCAGCAGGCGCTCTGCATCTTCTGTTTAAGCAGGCCTTGGATAAGCTGGAGCAAGATGCCCCTGTAGTGCATGAGTGCCGCTGGAAGGGGGATTGAAGATGTAATCCCCTTAGCCTAGTTAGAGTCCCTAGGTACCATTTTGTGCGGTGTTCGCACGCACATGCTAAGACGTGTACATAAATACTTTGATGGTGCAAAAGAATTGACACTGCATATAGATTCTTAGCTGTCTTGTAGATCTAAGTTGCCTTGATTTTTTATTTTGTTAAACAAAAATCTAAATTCCCTGCTGGTTCTTCCCATCTTATCCACACAGACTCGTGCACGCCTATCATTCAAAAGACGCCCGCCCACGAGACAGCACAGGAGGTCAGCTGGAGAGGAGGCGGGAGCCTCTGGGACTGATCTGTCCCCGTGTGAACTGCACAGACAAAAAGAAAACGGGGACACGGACCAGGTTTTCGAATACGGACAGCCGGCAAGTCTGAAAGAAGCTGAAGAGAAAGACGGGGACTGTGAAAAAACAGAGGATGGGGTAGCTGAGAGTGACCCAGATGACAGGGGAGATCCGGGGTTGGAGCAGGAAGCCCAGAACTTGGAGGCTTTGGAGGAGGAACAGCAGCCTTCAGAGCCTTGCCCTGCTGAGCAGATAGAGGGCCATGTTAAGACAAAAGAGGAAGAGGAGATGCCTCTGGAGGAGCACCAAGGAGGAAAAGACATGGTGTGAACTGTGAATGTTTACTTAAGTGTGTATATATATATATATATATATATATATATATATATATATATATATATATATATATATATATATATATATATATATACACACACACACACACATATTTTCACTGAATAATGTATTCAGTGCTTTGATTAAGAGAACTCTTTAAATACTCCTCAGAAACAGTTAATCAGTTTTAAATTTCTTGGTTCCTGCTCTTTTTTTTAGTCCCTCTGTCGCCCCCTCCTGGCCGTCTACAGAACAGGTCCATAAACACTGGAGAGTTAGGAGAAGCAGCTGTTCTCTGCACATGGAAACAAGCCTCAAAGTTGATACTGTATCAGTTATCTGGAAATGAGTTTCATATTTTATCAAGTCTTTCATTTTTTTCTCTATAGACATTATTAAGAGTGCAATTCCATGTCGGAAGTATCTGTCATTTACACTTTGGACTTTGGAAATACTGAATGCTGTGTTGACAAAAGACAACATATTATTAGACTTCATATATTTAGCAGATATATAACATTTTCTGACATCAATGGGTATCTCTTTAGGTTGAAATTATGTACTTTGCTTATCTAGCTCTCGTTTGATGTATGTCGGTCTAATTCTCTGTTTGTTTGTTTGTTTTATTTTGTACACTGCAAAATGTCTAAATCACAGTGCTACTGTGGAATGGCTCGGATCCTCAGCAATTATGCACAGAAATGTGAAGACAATAAACAGCTTCCTTCTTCTTTCAGAAAAAAAGTTGACATTGCATGTGTATGGTCAACGTTGTGTTGGGTTGTAAGAATCATTATGAGTCAAAATGATTCTGATGGGCCAGTCAGTAAATATATTCTTATGCTCTAGTGCATCTGTTAAGGTATAGGACGAATTACACTTTGATCGTTCTTATTAGTACATGGAGGCACATTATTTTACACCGTAGCTCTGCCCATTTTTAACCTGAGCAGAGGTCTAATCAGAACAACTGTGTGAAAAGCAAGAGAACATAAAACACATGACGTGATTTTAAAGGAATCAAGAGTATTTATAAAATCAAATTACTTTTGATATATCTACATGTAATCTGCTCTTTTTTGGACAGAATGTGCCTGGTCGTTTCTGAGGGCACTTTCAGCATGTTATGAAAAGCTGGTAAAAAAACAAACAAAACAATTGTTAACGTTTGTCGACCTCTACTGGTGATTATTTAGAATTGCAGCAATTGCAATAAGGGTAAAATGTATTTCTGTCTCTATGGTCCCCTGTAATTTGTACTTTACCCAAAATGTGCAATTTAACTTGGTGTACCTCATGTCAAACATGACCTTTTGAGTTCATTATCCACAAGCCTAAGTTTTATTTTGAAGTCCTTTTTAAAAAAGTTTTATAGTGTAGCAGCAAGTGAGTGCAGGTGCACTATAAACATGTATCCCTTAATGTGAAAGGTTTGTGACTTCCCTGTTTAATTGAATTGACAAATATGGCCGATTTTTGTATCTAGGCCTCTGTAATTACCCTAATGTATTTAAAATAATTGAAGAAAAAAAAATTAATATCATCAAAGGTATCTTGACTGAGGACTTGAATTTGAAACGAATATGAACAACAGGAGGACACCATTCTCCAACAGGCATGTCGACTCTTAATACGTCAGCTTTTATTTGGTTACACAAACAATCATAACGTCATCAAAGCCTTTACCTGGGAAGAAAAAAAAAACTGGTTCACGCCGCGTGCATACTTCAAAATGTATTTGAAGCATGCACGCGGCGTGAACCATTTTTTTTACCCAGACAAAGTTACCTAGTAAAAAAGGGAGTGTTTACACTCCGTTTCCGTTATATTTCCTTCATAACGTGTCTTAACAAAGGCTGGTGGTGAATCACAGTGCAGTCCCTAAATTCCAAGAAACGTCGGATGTGTGTCATGTCGTCCCACAAATGTCAAAGTTTCCTCCCTCTCCGTCTCTTCTCTTGACAACGCCTTCCGACGTCAGCTGCACCGAAACTTGAAGGAACTCACCTGTCTGGGAAAGAACGAGCAGACGAAGAAGAAGAAGAAACGAATGGCTTCGTCTGCGGAGAGAAACAAATAATAACTTTAAACAATGTAAACTCGCGACCTATTGTTGTTTGAGGAATTGTTGCCTTTTTGCACCGCACCTTACTGTCCCGCGGTTTCATTATTTAAAGTTATAGCCAATAGGCACTTCCGGGTTGAGACTTTAGCCAGGATTACAAAACTCCTATTTGGCACTGGGAGTTGGAAGCAAGCCAGCATGGAGCTGCAGACCTTCATGAAGAATGGGAACGATGGAGCAACATATTCTCCTAATGAAGAGGTGAGTTAATAATGGGGTAAACAAGAGAGTTCATGTTTAGCCTGACTGATTCTACTAAGAGTCATAATAATAATACTAGTGGTGGTAGTAATAGTAGTAGTATTAGTAATATCTTATAATACAAAATGGTGATAATATGCATACCACTTCTGTATGTATCATCATTTTTGCACAAAAAATCCCATTGTGGTGTTTATCATTTCATAGTGTTATTTCCCAATAATTGGCTGCTCCTAGGTGACAGCAGGTGATGGAGATGGTGGGGTCCACAGGAACCCTGATGCAACAGAGGAACACGGGTTGCTTTTTGGACAGGTGAGCTTCCATCAAAGCGTGTGCTCCTTTGTTCAGATTCACCGTCTGTTCAAGATATTAGAATAACACATATAGTCAGTTTATCATGCATTTTCCATTTCTGTGTAAAAGACACAAAGGAAAGCAGCACTCGTTTCCGTGGCAACAACTTCTCTTAGTCACTCATTCTCAGCACTTCTGGATGTGTGAACGAATCAACACACGGCCCCCGAGATGACTTATTCCAATTGTCTGGTGTCCGGTGTGTCTTTTTGTCAGACTACCAGTAGTAATGGGGAGACAGTGCTCTCTGGCCATACAACAGAAGCTCAAAGTACTCTGGGAAATACATTCTTTCCTCGAAAGGTATGGAGACTTTTAGTAAAAAGAAGTGTTTCTGGGGCTTTGACTTCCACACCTGGATTAAAGGAAGAGGAACTTTTCTGTTATCATGCCTTATGTGATAATTCATTGAGTTATTTTCCCATCCAACCAAATATCTATTTATAGTATTGAATTCAAACCCACATAGGCTGTGGCCCTGTTGACGAAGCATTCTCTTTATGCTTGTAGATGAACTCCGTGTGCAGGATAAGCGGAGAGAGGGTCAGACTATTGGTGATCGTCATCGGTATCGTTGTCCTCATCTGTACTGTGATTGCGATTTCGCTGGCCATGTGCGCAGGTAAAGGTTGCATGAGGTGTGTTAGATGATGCTGCGTTTATTAAAGAATACGAGCGTAATTAAAGTTAAGGTCCGGTAAGAATTTCAAAGTTTGCTAAAGTACTTTGAGCTTTACCAAGGCAATTTATCATAGTGTAGAGCGCAAATGTTACAAGGTTCTGGCCAGCTGAAGGCCAAAGTGTGAGTTATTTTGAAATGCTCATGTAAGAACACGTCAACATTTTCAGAAGTATAAAACGATTCAAAGCTGATGATAACATTGTGTGCTGATGCTTTGACCAATTCCCTCTTTGAGCAGCGATCCATGTGGACAGGGATGACAACTTTGACAGTTTGTTGTTTAAAGTTCCTCGGTCTTTCAATGGGAGCTTCCGACTGCCCAATCGGGTCTTCACAGAGGAACTTTACACGCTTTCTTCCAATGAAAGCCAAGCACTCGCTGCTGACCTTCAAAGAAAGGTTTGTACCGATTATGAGCTGTATTTCAAATAATGTGCTTACTAAATATAAATGAATTGATTGTATTCATAACTCAGTATATCGGAGCAAACGTACAAACTTTGGAATACGCTGACAAACATTATTCCTTTTATTTTGCTGATGCATCAGTTAATTAATGGTAATAGTAGAAGTGAACAGTTATGCTATTAAGGCAAGGTACGGACATTTTCTTTACAGTACATAGCACATTCATTACAAGTAATAATCAATATGCTTTACATTAAAAACATACATCAACAAGTATTGTACAGAAGAATATGATGAATAACATAAGATAATGCATCAAAAAATATTTGAAACGGATGTAAAGATGTATTTCCTTCCAATGTCGATTCATCAAAACTTTTACCCAGAGTTCCTCTGGGTTTGACTTTAACCCTGTAATCACATTTCACACTATAAGTTTATTTGGTTCTTTTTTAAATGAGAGAGCTGCATAGCCGACTCCATCCACACCTCACAATGACAGCTGTGTAGTATATAAATGTAACTTCCACTTAGCACTTATTGTTTTCATACTAGCTTGTTGCACTTATTGTATTCATATTACTTATAGCACTAACTGTTTTTTTTGTTTCTGTACTGTACTTTGGCTCTGAGTTATGCTCTGCTTCATGCTCTTAGATGCTTGTTTGGAAAAGGAAATGTACTTATGACTTCTGGTGACTAGTAGTTCTTTTGATTACCAATGTTGAATGCACTTATTGTAAGTCGCTTTGGATAAAAGCGTCTGCTAAATGACTGTAATGTAATGTAATGTAATGTAATGTAATGTAACTTCTATCACTTCCAAGTAAGAAACACCTTCTAAACTGAGACAGTTATTCCACAAGCTTCGCATAACAAGACCCTGCTCATAGCTGCTGCTACTGTAAGCCCTCCTCAGTGAAAGTAGTTTAGTGTCGGCCTAAAAGGTTACACTCTAATTGTTTGCCTCTGCATGTGGGTTCCTGTTCCACCCAGCTGGCTGACGTCTACAGATCCTCCCCTGCTCTGGGACGATACTTCTCCGAAGCGGAGATACAGGCGTTCAGGTGAACAAACATTACGTGCAGTGTTGATGACCTACATTTATTTTCACCTCTGCTACATGACTTAGCCTTTTGTGCTTTGTAGAATGTGTGAACTTCTGTTTTACTCCCCCCACAGGAACGGGTCAGTCATCGCTGACTACCAGCTGACGTTTCTCATGCCTGAAGAGCAACAGGATCAGCTGAGAAACTTCACGCTGAGCAGGGAGATGGTGTACAACGTGGTCAGACAGTTCCTATACGACCAGGAGGCAGATGAGTCGGGGCAGATGTACATTGCTCCAGTTTCCCTAAACATGTTTCTCAGACTCTAGAAAAACGGGTGTATCTTGCTTTCTTTCTCACTGAAGTGAGACACTCCTACAGCGAGGGGGTTGTTCGTGTCAGACTCTTGTGTGATTCTCCCACGGGTCTGCAAAAATGTTGCATTGTGATGCATCTTTACCACAGGAAGCCACAGTCGCACAAAAGCCGCTGTGGTTGCAGGTCATGTGTCTGATCTCATTGTGTCTAAAAGGCTTTTAAGATTGTTCTTAATTCAATGAACAGTGCATGACCTCGCAGGACTCAAAATAGACATCTATTGTCTAACTGAGTGGTTTCGCTCACCACAGAATCAAAAGAAAATAAGCGTTTTATCGAGTGTATGAAACACATTTTTCCATATTGCATTGGAGACTTTATTACTGTGCCTTGTTTAACTGCAACTGTAAATGTCAGTGCTGTAATTATTTATATTCATTCCCTGACTATCATGTATGACCATTTGTACAAAACCTGTGCCTGAAATTGTTTAAAAAAAAAAAATAGAAATACAAGTGTTTGTATTTGCATATCTGTACCATTATTTCCCATCATCAGACATTATTTGCAAACCAAAACTGTGGAACGCTGTTAAAACATTTGCCTATAGAGCAGGGGTGTCAAACTCATTTCACTCTGGGCCACATCAGCATCATGGTTGTCCTCAAAGGGCCGGTTGTAACTGTATGAATGTAACTACTCCTAACATATTGTTAAATAACTGTCTCTGCATTTGATTATTGTTTATTCAAGTGTAACAATATTGTACATGCAGTTATATAAATGTAAAAATATATTTAAGCACATTTCTGTTATTATAACATAAATCCTTTTAATTTAGGGTTAATAAACCCACATTACTCTATCTAAGATCAAACTTTTAAAGAAAATAACAAAGACAAATATCAAACACAAGTTATTACATTAACTTTGTTCAAAGATATTTTTGTCACCTCTGCATCACTAATGTTCCTCCCCGCCGTCGTCCCATTCATGCATTTACATCCAAGAGCTCCTCACTGACGGTCAAGTCTGCCTTCAGCCTCTCATAAACATTGATAGATGATGTATGATGTGTCCGTGTTGTCTGTGCTTTCATCAACAGCTGATGAAAAAGAAAACCGACATTTTTAAAAGTCTGTATCTGGTCAGAGCACACCTGCTCACATACCTTTTAGCATGCACTGCTTCAAAAATGCACCCATTTACCCATAGACTGTTGTAAAGCCACGTTTAATGTAGTCTTCAATGTACTCACAATCCATTTCTATGTCAAATGTAGGGTAACCTAAGCCAAAGAGCTGCAACTGTTGTGTTTAAGTATCTTATCATTTTTACTTTCTATCTCACAATTATGACTTTTGTCTCTCTGGGTTTTGCATTTAATAACAGAGGTGACGTGTCACATGTACAATACAGAGTTATGTGTCAGTGTGTGGGATCGCAGTTGGTTTCTTGGCCGTGATCATGTCAACATGTCAGTCTACTCATGAGATTACAGTTGTCATTAATGTTTGTGGCCAAGTATCTGGTCACAAACAGACATTCTTCACATGCACTACGGCAGGGGTCACTAATAGGCGGACTGCGGTCCGGATCCGGACCCTGGACCTAAAACCAATAGATAGCTTTTCTAGCCTTTACGGCACTCGGGTCAGTGGTCCAGGAAACAAACCGACCAATTACATGCGTTGTAAATCACATCACGTGATGCAGCTCAGTCAATCAAACATGGGTATTCTGACACGTTTCCTGACTCGAGTGAGATGTAGACACACGGGGCTGAGACGAGGAAAGAGAATGAAGGGCAGGAGAATAATTACGTGAGTCAGAGAAGTTTTGAAATTCTACATCAGAATGTCCTGGTTCTCTCTGAGTGACACCTTGAGTTGGTCTGCTATCAACCTGAGGTGAAATGGTTTTGTAACTATGCACCATTTCCTCTTAAATCCCATCTGAAATTAGTCAAATTGTCTCATGCATGCGATTTTGAAGGACTTTAATTTTGAAATGCTACATCAGAATGTCCTGGTTCTCTCTGAGTGACACCTTGAGTTGGTCTGCTATCAACCTGAGGTGAAGTGATTTTGTAACTATGCACCATCTCCTCTAAAATCCCATCTGAAATTAGGAGATTTTCTCAATCGGGACCTTTTGGAATTTTAATTGAATACCCCTCCCTGCGCTACGGGGTTATTATAGGCCTCCCCTCAGCTGGTTGTGCTCCGTACAAGACTACATGGAAAGAGCTTAAGTTTGAGTCATTTTTATGGTGAGAACTCACCTGGTAAAGGTTTGAATAAAATAACCATGTCGTATAATATATAAGGCCTATTATTTCTAAAATACAGAATATTTTTCAGATACATTATTTGTCAGAGCTGAAAGTTAGAGTTATTGCAGTCAGTCAGTTACAGTATAACTTCAGAGTCAGTTCATCTTTTCTACAATGGACTTAATAAAAGAAGATATATCTAGATATGGTGTAAACAAGTATAACATTGACATACAATTGATATTTGAAGATACATTTTGGGGTTTTGAATAGCAATACATTATCATTCAGACAGCACTGTACATAAAAAGGATTTAACCCCATAGAGAACCAGCCGAGTTTTATTGAGGACCTAATACCTGCTATTCTGAAAAGGCACAATTAGAATTAAAACATATTATTGTGTATGACATAAATTAGTATTGCATTCAGAATGAGCTACTGAGCATGTTGTAACCCTGGACCACCTTTTCCTGAAGGGTAAATTTACACGTGCAGTCCTGGCTGCATGACAGTCACATGCTGGTCAAAAGATCAAGTTTAAACAGCAGTGCATCAGTGGAATCCAAGAGATTTCGACAGCTTATTACTGTACATAAAACCAGATCACGCCACCTGCTCTATGCAACCTTCAAATAGTGCAAATGTTGGGATAAACAAGAGTAAACCTGCACATTTCTGTGAAGACTAGATTCATTGATTTTAAGTGGACAACTTGAATCGACTTCAGCGGCTTGCAGGTATTCAGAGTTTAGAAGGGTTTCTGCATGTGTCCATCTCTGTTCTGTTAAAGTAAACACTTTTCTTTATCTTTTGGCAGCAGTGAGCGATCATGTGCCAAGGCACAGAGCAGCAGCATGCATCCTGGTTGTGTATACCTTAGAGGTTAATAGGTTCTAGCTGCCTGTGCCGCCTGTAGTCACTGGTGGTCCATCTCAATCATATTATGAGGATTGTTAGTCGTCTAAAGCCAGATTAACTATAATAAGCTCAGTGAGCTTCGATAGCCTGGTTGGCTGAAACACCACCACTGCCTCTCCTTCATCGAACTCATGATCCTCTGAGGTTGGTCATGCAAAGCCACTAGATCAGCCATGGGTCACCGGTGCTGGTTAAACATGTATTCATCCATTCAGGATGTGTGTGCAGAGTTGTTATATATATATTCTATTGACTCAAAGTCTGTCACAGATCATATCTATTCTATAAAAACAAATAAAGCAGATTTTCATCATAAGGCTTGAGTTACTTCTTACAATAACCTTAATCGTGTTGTTATTTTAGGGTCAGTGGCAAAGATACATTGTTTAAGTACAATACACTGAGAGAAAAACAAAAACATGATATCGCACAGAAGATGAGTTTTTTTGACCTGGTTGTGGGAACTAAGGCTGGATCGGGTTAATAAACGGTTAAATTATTTTCAAAAAAAGGCAAGGCAAGTCCATTTTATCTTTTATAGAACATTTAATTGCAGGTGAAGTCAATGTGCATCCTAAGCCCCTCAAAAGTGCAATTGTGCAGCGGAAAAATTATTAGAATCTCTTCAAATATAATAAGTCCCCCCCCCACACACACACACACACACACACACACACCACACACACACACACACACACACACACACACACACCACACACCACACACCACACACACACACCACACACCACACACACACACACACACACACACACACACACCACACACCACACACACACACACACACACACACACACACACACACACCAGCTCTGGATGACCTTTGAGGTCTGACTGAAACACAGTCAATAAGCAGGTAAACAATGAAGTTGTTTTTTTATGCATTTTTCTGCTTCACTGTTGATAATGAAATAAATCCATCAGAGTACATCTGACCTCTGGCTAACACTGAAAAATTGACACTTTTATATAATTATATATTTATAATAGACACTATCTCTTGTGTCCCAAACATATGGGACAATAATGTTATGCACTCTCCTGCAGCGTCCCTCAATGATGTAAGCTCCTTAAGTGTCTGGCCTTTTCACCCCTGACCCAATGTCATTATTAACCTATCAGAATTATAACCCTATTGCTTCCTTCACTGTGGATGCTGCTTTTGTTCATTGTGTCTTTAAAAACGGGGCAACGAAAGACCCTACACAGTCAATTTTGCAGTGTTAAAGTAACACTTAAAGAGTCAAATTTAACACTATTGCCGAGTGTATTTGGACAATTTTAGAGTTAAATTAACTCTAAATAGAGTAAAGATTTAACACTACCTTACACTGTATAGTGTTATTTAACACTACAGGTTAAATAACTCTGGAGAGTGTAAATATTCTCATTAGTGTTGATAATGAACTCTTCTGTGATAACAAATCTACTCTAATTGAGTTCAATTTAATACTGTATGGAGTTATAAAAAGTTAACACTGGAGGGTCAAATAACTCTGGTAAGTGTTGATGTTGCACACTACTGTGTTGATCATTTGCTCTATTACTGTGAACACAGCACTGATAGTGTAACATTCTAACATCCATTAACACTGCACAGTGTCACTGAAACTTAACACTATTTATAATTTTACAATTAATTTACTCATTTGTAGTGTCAAATTACAGCCAATTTGTTTTCTATATAGCTTTTTCAAATATACCATTAATTGACAAGAAAAATCCCCAGTTACCACTAAACAATGCATCTCACAACTTTATTGTGCTGGGCAAAAATACAAAACATTTCATGGAGAAACCAAACATTGACCTTAGATCTGCATAAAATGGCAATAAGGAACAATGTACAGGGATGAATCTGCCATTCCATACTGCATTTGAACATCAAATGGTTTAAAGTACAACAGCTCATTTATGTGCAACACCTTTACAATCCTGTCAGGATGCAACCTGACCTTAAAGGCATGGTAATGCTGATCAAAACACATGGTTTCCAGCAATTTTCCACAGAGCATTGTTGAAATGCCAAATAATTGTTTTAATAGGTGACTAAAAGACACTTACCGCAGTCAGTCGACGTTGAGAAAATGACGCCTTGAAAAATCCAGATGGTTAGAAATGAGGCGAGGAGGTGTGAGGGGCTTTTCAGAGTACTTCTGACACCACCTGTTTTAAGATGTAAATTATCACCAACATCTTACTCAAGCTGTTGTTGAAATAACTCTGAAAGAGTCCATGGACTTTGACACTGCATATTTAACACTGCGGATTTTACTGTGTAGAAAGAACAGGCTTCTGATGCAAATAAGCAAACAATTTAAAATTTCTAATGATTAGCTTTTGGGGAAAAAAAGCACATGCGTATACATGTTTCTCGTTTTATGTAAAATACCCAGTATAGAGTATAAATAACTTTATGTAATGTTTCATAAGAAGCTTAGTGTGTGTGTTTTGTAACTCAGAAATAACACCTAGTCTGTTTATGTTTGTAAAGAGGATGAGTTAGGAGGAGGAATTCCCTCTGTTGATTCCCTGAGGAATCCCAGAGGTGTGAGACAACCCTTGAGAGTGGACCTTTAGATTATTTATTTGCATGCATTAGGACATGTGGCTATGCAGGTGAGAATGCAAAATAACGGAATGAAAATACCTCACTAAAATGCAATGTGAAACTGCAAAAATGAAAAAGAAAAAGAAAATGCAAATTAATATATAAAAGACATGAAATTAAACTTTGTCCCACAGCTCCATGGTTGAAGTCTTTATTTCAACTTAACACTGTATTTCTCTGAAAGCTTCCCTTTTTACACTAATTAGAGTCCCACCTCCTTGGATATTGGTTACTAAGCCCACTTCAGTCATATAACATGCAATGTCCTAAGGTTCTAGGAAGACGACTGCAGTTATCCCATTAAAGGGTTATCTCTGCTTTTGGCAGAGGCAAGACTTAAAGATTAAGGTGGTCGTTGCGTGGGATTTCAGCCCGACCTCAGTGCTGCCGGTGCTCTGTAGGAACACCGTCCTCTCTCGCCTCGACATCACCTCTAGCTTTCTGCAGGGTTCTGGTCCAAACCTCAATCAATCAACCTCTTGCGGAATAATGGGCGCCAACACCAGCCTTGATGATGTCTTGGAGGAGGATATGCACCACTGGTACACCAAATTCATGAAGGAGTCTCCTTCAGGACTCATAACACTCTTTGAGCTTAAAACAATGCTCCAAATGACCGGTATGACAGAGGAGGCCAGCAGCTATGTGGACCAGGTCTTCTTCACCTTTGACATGGATGGGGTAAGGAAAAACCTGCAGCAGATCTCTTCTTCCCTGTTCAGGAAAAAATGGATTATGGGACACCCATTAAAGTCTCGTCAACCCGGTAACAATTTGTCAACTGACGAGACAGTGGCTTGGTGAAATCCTGATGCACAAAGTAATACTTGTATCAGAAATGCTATTCAGTGGGAAATAAGCCCTGTACTATTTTCAATCATTTACCGTGAACAGCATGACATTTTAAAGGGAATGTTCCGAGAGTGCAGAGGTCTCTGGATCTTCTCTATTTTGTGGGTCTTTCACAAAGTTTAGGACAAAAGGTCAAAAATCATAATCATACACAAAATACTGTGTCTGTTAATATCGGCTATAGTTTCATCAGAATTGCATTAGCCTCATAGCCCTTGAATAGAATCCTAAAACGCCAAGTGATACAATTTCTCTTTTGAAAATCCTAATTGAAATCCATTTTGATGTTATTTGGTAGCAGGTGGATTCAAAGTCCTTCCTCCTAACTATATCTTTCATGTGTCCATTTGCAGGATGGCTACATGGACTTTGTGGAATACATTGCAGCAATAAGTTTGTTGCTAAAAGGAGAAATTAACCAGAAACTAAAGTGGTACTTCAAGCTCTTTGATCAAGATGGAAATGGGAAAATTGACAAGCAGGAAATGGAGACCATATTCAAGGTACAGTATATTTTCTCTGAATATTCCATGATTAGAGTGTTGCAGATCTAAGGAACTGAGCAGCTCAACGTTTCCTGAATCGCAAAGCTTAGAGGCTCTGCTCTGAAAGAGGAGAAACGGGCCATGAACTAGTCATGACACATAATCCAGGTGGGCTTCTTATCTTACCACAAGTCTAAATTTGGCCATGCCTACAACCTAATTCAATCACGAAAGCATACAGTAATCACCCTACAGAGTACATAACATCTTTTCACCTTTTCACCTTTCTATTAATACTCACAAATCATTTAATGCCATGGTCGTATTACTAGTAGTCGTTTCAAAATCAGTAGTTTGTGTGAAAGAACCATTATACAGTTAAATTATCATTAGCTTAACATATTACTCACTTTTGTTTAAATGATAGAGCTTTGCAAGAGTCCGTTTAACTAAAAGTTAACTGTGTAAACTCTTCTATCAGGCCATTCAAGATATCACCAGAAGTTACGACGTGCCTCCAGAAGACATTGTGAATCTTGTATATGAGAAGATTGATGTCCACGGAGAAGGTAAGGGATATTTTACTGTCAAGCCAGGACATACAGTACGTAGTGATTGTTAATAATTTATTATCAGTGTTCGTGGTTAGAAGTAAAGTCACCATGACCAGCCCGGCCCAGTGAAATATTGCATGAATATGAGTCATTAATTAATCGTCTAGTAGTAAATTTCCTTACATGTGATCATTTAAAAAATAATAATCCCCTAATGTTTGTAATGCGTTGACGCCATTTCCATCTTTTCTCCTCAGGGGAGCTGACACTGGAGGAGTTCATCAGTGGAGCCAGGGATCATCCCGACATCATGGATATGCTCGCCAAGATGATGGATCTTACCAACGTTCTGGAAATCATTCTTAGAGGTCAACAGACGAATGCCGTAAACTGAATCCGTGGTCAGCGAGCTGGAGTGTGTGGAGAACTGAGATTGTGTTTGGAGGATTTTCAGATTGCAGCAGTGTGAAGGAAATATTGAATGTGCTTGATTGGGGAGGAGCCTGAACTGACTGAGCAGTCCCACGCAGACATGATGGCTCTGTACGTCGCCCCCAAGGGAGGCGGATCATTCGTCCTCTTCCCTCTGCTTGTGCTCTCACACTTCTTGGACGACGGCCCTTCAGTTCTGGAAGTTTGAAAACATTTTAACAGGGGATGTGTTTGGAGAGTCTCAGTGACGGGTGATCTGCTTTCAGGTTCCCATCATGGTTCCAGTAGACGCTGCAAAGCACGGTGAATGACTTTGAGTTACTTTATTAAGACACGGAACTATTGTATGGAACTCTTGGTTTACAGAACTCTCAGTCACAAGAAGACAGCTGACAAAACTCTTTGTGATTTTCTGCCATCTATGACTTAATAACAGCATATGGGTGTTTACATGTTAACACTGTTTAGAGTTAAAATCTAAAACACTCACTTGCTCTTTTTTGTGTGTTATTGCTCATGTGAGATCTGCATGAGAACTACACTGTACTGGATGGTAACTGAATATCGATGTCGTAACTGAATGTAAAAATATTTGACATGCAATGTAATGTTTTACTGTATTTTACAATAATTAAGGTTACAATGTTGCCTTAAAAATCAATACATTTTTGAAAAAAACAAACATGTACTTTTCTTCTTTCTTTAAAAGTGTGCAGGACACAGATACAGGGCTGGGAGTTAAACTCTCATATTACAGGCACATTCTGTGCCTCATTGAGGCTTTATAGCTGAGTGGATATATTTTGTTAATATATCAACTTCTGGTTCAAAGAGATGGAAAGCATGCTTTTGTTAAGATCTGATTGTTGCAAGAATACAGGGTTTGTCACTCAGGGAGTCTATCAATTCTGGCCAAATCCATCACTCTTCTCTGCTCAATTATTAGTTGAATTCAATGTGCAAACTGTCACTGCATGGACATACAGTATATTTAGAACCCTTCCTGAATCCAAGAGCAACTATCACATTCTAAAAGTGATTATCTTTGTCTTTTTATGTGACACAAACTGGTATTTTGTGTTCAGGGTGGCGCTTGGCTCCTCTTCTGAACTAGTCTGCCAAGGCACAGACTGTCTGCAGAGCTTTCAATTCCATTTGTGCAGAAAATCCCAGAGCTCTTCTCACGCATGAAAGAACCGTATTATCCAATTTAGTTTCGAAACCAGGGAACCAGACCTAGAAAGAAATGTTTTCACCCAGGCCCACCTGGGCCCTTTCTTCATTATTATGAATATATTAGAGCCATGATAAATCAATATTATGTGCAAACAGTAGACAGAAGAACAAGTAGTTCAGGGTCTTTCAGACCTGCAAATGTAAACACTGCCAACATTGGTTTAACAGTAAGGTTCTATTTGTTGAGTCGAAATGTGTCCTCCCTCAGCTCATATTTAATCTTAGATTAGTAAATACAAAACCATGTTGCCCCTTCATACTGAGGCCATTCAAACATTATGGTCTGCACGGTTAATGATTTGACAGGTACATTTTAGTACACACTGGTCAGACATTATTATGACCTCGGAGAAATTGCAGGTTGTGTAAAACAAATAAAGATAAGCGTTTGACTTCACAAAGCACTCAAAGCAAACTCAGATCCCGAAATACATCGGGTGATGCAATTACATAACCACTGATCAACCCACCTTGTCCTATAAATTCCCCAGCATCTGCTCTCGAGGCTTTGCGCTGCACACTGCTTCCTACTGTAAGCGACCACAGCACGAGGAGCGGCCGACCACATCCAACTGGAACCATGCAGTCTGCCGAGGCCAAATTCAACAAAAACAGCCTGCTCCTGGCTCTGAGAGGGTACAGCTCAGCCGTTAGTGACATGGAGCAGACCGTTCTCCTGCCGAGCCTGCTGCGAGATGTGCCCACTGACGAGGCGTGGGACTGTGAAGCTACAGAGGAGTCCTGCAGAGACCTGTATAGCAACTATGTGATGCTCAAGGCCATAAGAAACACGGTGGAGAGCAGCCTGGTTCTCCTGGACGACCACAAGGCCAAGACCAACGCAGCGCTCGACAAGACCCTGGAGCCTCTTCTGGACACGGATCCCGAAACTCTCTTCCGGTTCCACCTGAGAGGACTGTTTTCTGTGATGAGTGACCTCACCAAGAAGACTCAGAGCCTCACTGTGAAATATATGGACATCATTGGAGTGGCAAATTAGAAAGCGTGTAAGATATGTGGACTTCAAGCAGAACAAAAATATGGTGTTTGTAAAAGCATTGTTTATGTAGCAAAGTCACCTGAACATGTCAAGTGTTTACATTCTGTGACCCAATGCTTCTAACTTAATGGATATGGAATGAACGTGCATTGTCTATAATGATCAATTCTATCTCACTTCACAACTGTCATAGTCCCTTGGAAACTATGGTTAGGAGATACGTCAAAATGTTGATTGATTAAATGATCATGAGACAAAAGATCAGTGTTCTACATTTATGTTCAAACACACAAACGCATCATGCTTATTGTTGAATTCAGGTATTTCTTTTATTTACATAACTACTCCTCTCACAACAAATGACAGATTTCACAAAAAGACCACTCAAGACAGAAGGTAGTCTACAAGTGCTCCCTCTTGCATCTCACCAGCCGCCGACACTTAGCGCACAGGATGGAAAGGCTCCACGATCTCTGCAAAGGTCTTTTTTTCTGGGGAGATAGAGGAAACGGAGAGAAACCCCTTGGTTACACACACACACATACATGGGTCACCAAGTTCTACAAATGTGGTATTGTTCTTCAAACACTGAATAAAGTGCGGCACAAACTACACAGCTTGGGGCTTCATACTCTCATATTGACCAAATTTTAAAATCCCAGTCTGTTGTCAGCATAGGATTACTGTTAATAATGGTAATATATATATTTAAAAAAAAGTATATTGAGGCACATCGGATAATGTGAACAACAAACCATAAAGGAAAAAGGTAAATAAAAATATGCTGAATAAGAAAATGGATCCATACAGAGCACTGCATGAGTCTATACATTTTTTTAATGAAAGTCCACCTGACAACTATCATGCCACAAATATTTGTCAAATAACGTCCCTCCCATATATTGTATAATAACTAAATATCAAGAGACGTGCTGGAACATTAACCCTGAAGACAGCTGTAGTGTTGGGTTATTGTGTCTTCTGTTAGACTAAAGCACTGATAATTCACTTACCCTTTGCTGCAAATTCCTCTGGGTGGAGTCTGATGTACTCGTTCATATCTCGATCAAGTTTGGCAAAAGTGTAATTTTCATATTTTGTAAGGTGGTAGCCGATGAACCAACCAATGGTTGCCATTAGGAATTGTCGGTGAACACCTAAAAAAAAGGCAAACGGGACATTATTGCATTTTAAGCACACAATGTGACAATACTATAAGATGAACTTTGCACTGAAAACACAAATACAAGCTTTCATTGTGCTTATGTGGAACCTCAAGCTGCACGCATACTTAGGTAGGTACAAGTCAGCTGGTACCGAAATTAAGTCAAATTAAGTAAAATAAGTACACTATATCAAATCGAATATACAGTTTGGGTCTTTAAAAAAGGAAGCTCTGAAGTTGGACGATCATAAAACATATAGATTAAACACGCTTTCAGCACCATAATAAAGGTTTCATAACAAGTTACTGCTCGTTTATCAAACGCCAGGTCGACATTCTGTTGTGCACCAGTTTATTTTACTGATTTGTATCAAACGTCGCATACGCTTGAGAGGAAAATGCAACACCGTAGACACGATAGCTAACAAACATGCTAACCTGATTTCATTGGTGGCCTGTGGTTAATGGCATTATGGAGCATCGCGGAGCACCAGCCGACGCCTGCGAGCCACAAAGAGTTCCTGTTGGCGACGGACGGAGGAGGGAGAGACTTCCCCAGGTCTGGAACGAACCCCATGCTAACAAATTCAGATATTCAAGTGACCTCCCAGCGTTTACTTTTCGGCTATCACCTCTCGTAGGAAGTCAAGGGCATGCTGCGCAACCAAATAAGACGTCCGGGCACAACAAACGAGAGCCGCTTCAGTTCCGCCTATTCTGTTTCCTAGCAACCAAAGACTTTACATTTAGCAATGAGGAGATTGGAGATTACTTTTCGCTAACAATACTATGATTTGATTATAAAATACACACACATTACACTCTTACCCACATACGTTAAGAGGGGCATTTACATGAAACGAGGCTGGCTGTTAAAGCTCTGCTAACGTTAGCTTATGTTGTAAACGTTAGTTAGCTTAGCTAGTGACAGTTAACAGTAACGTTACTGTAGCCGGACCAGTATTATTATTACCAGCAGGCTGTTGTCCTAACATTCATAATAACGTACAAAAGCTGTAAAACACCGGAAACCAGAGTGCGCCACTTGAAGAACTCCCTTTTATAAAAGCGTTGCCCCATGTCTGTATGTGTTTAACGTGTGTACCTTTGTGTCTTTGTATCTTTGTGGTCCAGCTAACAAGTTCTATAACAAGTTATGAGCTGAGCACCCTGCAGAGTTTCTCCTGGCTGCACAGGCGATACAACGCTATTGAATAAAATAGTGTTTTCTCTATGAGATGCAGTGGAGTAAAAGCACACCATTTAACAACGCAGCAATACTTAAGCTACAGCTCCACGGAATAGCACTGAAGTGCAGTAATAGAGTAGATGCACTGAGTTACTTTGCATGCGAGTTGATGACATCATTGAGTGCAGTCCTCCTCCTCCTCCTCCTCCTCCTCCTCCTCCTCGCACAGACCGCTGCTGAGCTGCTGAGGATACACAGCCAGAGGAACGATGCCCTGCCCAGCAGCGGCTTTGCCTGTTTGATGAGGTGACCTATGCATACCAAGTAGTGATAAATCCGGGGATCTCCCCGTGTTTTTGGTAAGTGAAAACTCTTTGCAGACTCCATTCTCAGGGCTGACTTGGATTTTTCCTCTCCTGCATATCTGCAGATTAGTGCCAAAATGGCTAGAGTCGCACGGTATAGCTGCTTGTTGCTACTGTTGCTAGCTTCGCCCTAATGGCTATCAACTCCGACTGAACATGAAGCATTATTAGGAGGAAATGTAACGTCGGCTGAGATTGAGTGCGTGCAAAATGCTACAATGTTACTTTTCTTTACAAAACGAGGTGAAACGACGAAGGAGGAAATGCGACACAGGGAGCAATTTATGTGCAATCAGTTTAACGAAGCCCTAAAATATGGTTTATTGTATCCAGGTTGGCATTTAATGCACCACGTCGTCTTGCAAGCAACAGCTTGATTTCTGAAATTGTTGTATTTATTCCTTTCAACAACAACATATTTAGTTTTCACGCACGTACAGGCCCAACCCTCAGTGCTGGTATCGCAGCAAATAATGACGCTACTGCAGATAATTAAAAAAAAATGTATATAATTGTCCCGGTTTACATGCATTTTAAACGCCGCTGTGTTGTGTGTTGACGCTGACAGGAGACACAGAGACCCATTAGCTCAACATATGTGCTTCATAATGTGGATGATTCGTCTCGAGCCTCCGTGGCTCCATTATCCCCCTAAAGTGGTGCACGGCCCCCCAAAAAACTGCGCTAAGCAGAACTACAATGTGCACACATCTCATGCTGTTAAAATGGGAGGAAAACAGCGGAGAAGGGAAATAGGAACATTTTGTTTTTGTAACTATATACTGTTTTCAAAGTCTGCTCAATGTTCAAGTCTTTCATGATGGAGCATCGATTACAAAATACAATTTAATAAAACATGTAGGCCTATTTCATGATTTGTATGAGTAGCCTAAAGAGGTGTAACCGAAACATTAATACACATGTTATTAAACTGAGACTTGATGAACAGAGACTATTGATTTAATTAGAAAATGGACATGTATTTGTATCATACAGTTCCCAGTGCTGTCAGTGTATTTGTGCAAATGGGTTAGATGTGCTAGAAATTGACATTCTGTGGATATGACCCAAGGCATATGTAACACACATTATTTAGGTCAGATGTCAGCTGCGATCCCCTGAGCATGCAGGCCTTTCCACCGGTTTCACAACAGTTTGGTTCTTTCCTCAACGTCTTCACTGTCTGTCTTTAGGACTTTTCAGAATCTGCTCGAGACAAAATGTGATGGCTTTGGTCAAATGCAGTAATTTAATGTTAATGCATTTACTTTGTTCCTTTTTTTTATTTTTCACAGTTTAGCATGAGCATGGAAGATTATGACTACCTGTTCAAAATAGTTCTGATAGGAAACGCTGGAGTTGGGAAGACATGCCTTGTCCGGCGCTTTACTCAGGTTTGTATCAGTCTGAGCTTTTGAGTTTGGAGTTATTGAATGACAGAGTATTTCAGTATCAGACTATATATTTCTGCTTTTGTTTCAGGGCCTTTTCCCACCTGGACAAGGGGCTACTATCGGAGTAGATTTCATGATTAAAACCGTGGAAATCAAAGGGGAGAAGGTCAAGGTACACACAAATTGAAATATATATATATATATATATATATATATATATATATATATATATAATCAGATGCCTTTTATGTTTTGTAATAATTTGGATGAGAAGTTGCTCATTTCCAGTGTTATGTTTTCCAGCTGCAGATATGGGACACGGCTGGACAGGAGAGATTTCGCTCCATTACTCAGAGTTATTACCGTAGTGCCAACGCCCTCATTCTTACGTATGACATTACCTGTGAGGACTCCTTCAGGTGCCTTCCAGAGTGGCTGAGGGAGATTGAGCAGTATGCCAACAACCAGGTGGTGACTATATTAGTCGGTAAGAAGCTTGACTTTAATAACCAATGGACCTCTTCTTTTTTTTTTATCATCAGGCTCATTGTTCATTGTGAGTAATAGTGTGCGCTATATTTGACTGGAGCTGGCCCAGTTTTCGGAGCCCACGTAAATGTGAGCCTGAGTGAGCAGTTTCTGAATAGGTTTGCAAAAGTCAAAGCCAGCTTTGTTAACATACATGTGATTTCACCTCTCAGGAAGGAGATCTGGAACAAAAAGCTAACACACACACACACACACACACACACACACACACACACACACACACACACACACACACACACACACACACTGTCTTTGTTTTTATCCATCCCACACATGCATGCACACTCGTACACCTCCACCTGTTTCATCCACTGTTAAGAAAGACAACCAGCTCCGTGATGCGAGAAGCCGCATTCATACTTGATTCGTGTATTGACAGACGAATGTCATGTTTCTTTCAGGTAATAAAATAGATCTGGCAGAGAAGCGAGAGGTTCTCCGGCAGAGGGCGGAAGACTTCGCCGAGGCCCAGAGCATGCTGTATCTGGAGACCTCGGCCAAAGAGTCCGACAATGTTGAGAAACTTTTCCTCGACTTGGCCTGCGAACTCATTCGCGAGGCCAAGCAGAACAAGCTGGATAACAATGACACTGCCCCGATGCCCGGTGAGGGTAAAACCATCAGTTACTTGAGCTGCTGCAACCTCAATTAGGGAGAGCTCACACTTCTGGCCATTTTAACTCAGTAGCCATTGACTGTAGAGGGCAGATGGTCAAGCCTCGATGCCTCCGTCCCTCTAAGATGGCATAAAGCCACCTCTTAGTCCCGTCATTTCCAGTCCCATGCCTTTTTAAAACTGTACAAGGGAGTTAGTCAACTTTAGTTTGGCCTTCCAGGAACAAGCATTTTAGGTGCTGCCCGTATTGAGAGCGTTGTCCTCACTGCAACGGGATGTAAAGTGTGTCTGCCTGATGCGTCCAGGAATCCGAGTAGGGCTCCATCCTCTTCATAGTGAAATGGCAGAACTTTCCTGTTTGGGCTTTAGGATCCATTTTCATTAAACATCAGTATTCACCAGCAGTATTACGTGAGTAAAAAGTTCTACCAGGTATTTTGTTACAGATTCCGCATAGCTGACAACAAGTGTCATGATCACCGGAGGTTATCAGTAAATGGTAACTTCATGTTTACATACAGTACATTCTTCAGATTACCAAGTCTGATCAAGTTGCGAAAAAAAAGTTTTGCAAATTTACCCTAAAATCAGTTGCACAATCAGTTATTCCCACTAAGTCTTTTGCTCTGAGCATTGCATACGACTTTATTAGCTTTCATAATCTCATTTATGTGTAGTTATTTGCACCCGTCATTACAAACTGTGAAGTATTTGTTCCCAATAGAAGAATTTTTACTTGCTGCTAAAATATGTTTTTGTGTCAGATAACATAAACTTAAACACGCATATAAATACTACTATTGAAACAGTATTCTGTGACGCCATTATTATTCTTTTTTTTGCATACTTGCAGTGCTTGCAATTAGTCGGTTGATATAGTATGAAGCAGTTGGGAAAGCCTCGGATATTGTCAGTCATCAGTAGAAATTATTAACAATTTAATCAATTTGACTTTTTTATTTGACTGTCAGCTGTTATTTTTATCCATAGACGTGAATATTTCTGCCTTTTGTTGTTGCTGCCTAGCCATGAAATTGTATCACTTCTTATTTGTTTGAAGGGGTATGTTCATGTAGTTTCGTATATGACTTGTTGTACTTCATATGCTTTTATTGTGAAATTTCTTGATTGTCCAGCATGTTTTGCCATAATTTGTAGTGTCTAACTTTATCTTTCATATATTTGCCATAACTGTAATGTACTGTATTGCACAATGCCATATACTGCACACTTATTATTTTCATTGTAACATTTTGTTGTACAGACTTGTAGTACTTCTTGGCACTTTGCTTTTATACTTTTTATTTTCTGTAATCCCTTTGTACAACCGGCGAGCATTTTGTTTTGCCTTTTACCTTAGATTTAACAGCAGTGACTTATTGTTAATCCCTTGCATCTTCTTGTCAACACAATATGGGAAATACAAAGGAAAACACTATTGGGATGTTGTGCTTCTTTTCCTTTACGTGTACGAAATAATTCCTGTCACTACGAGAGAGCAGCAAACACTCGTGATTTTAAATGCACCGATCAACATCTAGCATCAACATATAACGTTAGGTAGACTGAACACTTTGTTATAAAACAAAATAAAGATCGGCACATCATGTAACACTACATTTCCCAGAGGCATTAGCATGTTAGCATGGCTGCATTGACGCTAACTTGATACATTTAATATTGCAGTTCTTCACAGAAGGCAGTGATCACCCAGAGTTTAAATACACGGGTCACCTCCACCAATCATCTACCGCAGAGGAAAGACTGCAACATTTTAATAAACATTTATCATATACGCAATATATATGTATTAAAAAACACAAGGTAAATCGGTTGTTTAACCTGATACCTGGTAAGTAAAACCGACTAGCTTAGTTGCTTACTTGACGCTTGTTTTAACAGTTCCGGTATGTACTTTCAAAATAAAAGCCCATACACAAAGGGATTTTTACCCTCAAAGCAAATGCAACAAGGCCCCTCAGTGCGCAGCATCAATTTCCATTTTATCTCTGCTTAGCACTTCTTATATACAGTTTAAAGGCTTAGCAACAAAAAAAAAGTGCACACATAGAACTTTAAACTCCCATCAACCCTTGCGAGATTTACAGTAGGAACCATCTGCTCACTGCTCGCTCTGCTAACTGACTGCTAGCCGGCTACAGTGAAATTCAAGTTATTAAAAATGTTGAGAAGACGTTGAACCTGAAGCCTCCTGTTCCTGTGCGCCCCCCCCCCCCCCCACACACACACACACACACCCCCCGTGTCACTAAATATAGGTCACAAGCTGTCTGAACACCTCGCTGGATTTGCTGACAGGCGAGTCTCACTTCCTCTCTTCTGCGGGACAGGTCTCCTCTTCCCAGTGATCATGTGTTGAAGATCAGTCTGCTGTGCGCCGTGTTTGACAGTAGCAGCAATGAGGGCTGGAGTCGGGACGCAGGTATCGGACAGAGCTGCAGCTACCTGCCTCCTGACGCTCTGTCTCGGCTGTTTACACGTGATCGCCCTCAAGTCCCAGCTGTTCACCAGGCTCGGTGGCTCATCTGACTCCACCGAGCCCCCCATCAGCTATGAAACGTTTTATTTTGACCAGAAGGTGAGTTTGACATTTATCTCTGTAATTTATTTTAAACTCATTTGCTTTATGAAAAGTATGTATTTATTCAGGTATGTTTCACACTTGTTGCTTCCTCCTTTACTTCTTTCTGTTTCACTTCACTTTTAAATGTTTAGTCTGCACCCTGTAAGTAATCATTAACATGAGTAAATAGGACCTCCATATTTGTCCCCTAACAATAAATGAATACAGTAATTAAGATCAGACTGGTGTAATACCGTCAATATGATCTTTACAAAACCAAGAGCATCGTTTGCTGTTGCTTAATATCTGCATCACTTGCTCTTTCTAAACTTTCAATGCACTTACTCCGTAGAAGTTGTTCGTGTGTTTAGTCTGCAGACAATAGGTGTTTCCCTCGGGTTTCCTGTAGTGAAGGGAAAACCATCACAATTGGTTCTGTTCCTGCCAGCAGAACTGTAACTATCCCCGCTGGCTTCCTGCCTAAAAAGGTCTCGGGGGCCCCAGTGAGTGTGAAACACTTTACCTCAGAGATCTTCATTCAAGCCTTCGCATTTTCCACTTGCTGTTACTTCGTGGAGAATCAGATTGCATGTTGAGTTCATGCAGCGGTACGGAACGCAGCGTGTCGTTCAGTGACTTGTGAACCTGACTCATACACACAGTCACAAGACTGTGCACATGTCTACATGACTCACCTGTTTCCGCAATCAGGGATGCTGTGAAAAGTAAAGTCACATTTAAAGACGCTCTGTGATCTCTCTGTATTTACCTTTTCACCTTCATTTCTGTTGGCCATGTAAGCCTGCTCCTCTGCTAACGCGGACATTGGAGAGCCATATGCGTAGATACTGAAAAGACAATCCAGTCCATAAGGAAGTAAATAGAAACAAACCTGATGCTGTTTCAACCAACGTTGAGAGGATTAATAAACACGTTAGAATAACACGCAGGTTATAATAAAGCGTGTATTACCAAAGCACAGAATATTAGGATTTTTAGAGCCACAATGATTTGTTTATGCGTCATTGCAGCTGTTTTCATAATCGATTAATCATTTAAGTCAGTGTGATGGTTCCAGAGTCTCAAATGGGAGGATTTGCTGCTTTTGCTTCAGTCACCTTGGGCTCTAGGGAAATGGTAAAAACTATTTCCTGATGTTTTATAGACCGGACGTTTAGTCGATGAATAAACAAATAAATAATCGACTGATTAATCGAAAGTGAAAACTGCTGTTAGCTGCAGTCCTAAGTATAATATTAACACACTGTTGATGATGCGTATGCACAAGATAGTATTTGGAGAAGGGGACAAAGCTCCACACCTGGTCCAGCCCACCACATCCTGCCCAATCAGACACGCCGACAAGAAGATGAAGACCATTTCCTCCCTTCTGTCGTCCTTTGTCTTGTCTGATGTGCTTTCTTTGGCCAATCAACAACAAATGATATGCTTCAGTTCATTCCTTCAAGTAAACCAAATGAAATCTCTGTAATCCACTTTGCAGTAGCAGTAGCAAGTCTGCTGTTTTTTTTTTGGTTTTGTTTTTTGTTACAAAAGAATCATCAATCATGCTGCCTTTTTCTACACTCTCTGTGGGACGAGCTGCTGTGAGGAGAGCACCAAGTGATCTAGAAGAGGAAATCCTCCCGACTGCATTTTGCCTCCAGACAATGAATGGAAGTGTCCTTCAGCATCCTCCCAATTAACTGTTGTAGTTTACTGGAGCTTGCGCTTTGCTAGTTTCCCTCATGTCTTCATTTGCTAGACTGTAACACGACAGGCTTTTTTTTTTTTTCCTGTTGAATAGTCAAAGTTCTGGTCCAGTAGATGTCCAGTATGTGAATTGAATTTTAATTGGAACAAAGTGCTGGCTGCAGTAACCACATGGTGGCACTACTCATCAGGGTGTGGATTTGTTATGAAACCCGTCTGGTGGGTTTTTGTGATGTGCATACTGAGTGGGTGCAAATGTACTCACCGTGGGGGGGCTTCATGTATTCAACCACTTTAGTTTGGCATTTAGAGCGTAGTTCAAAGGAATATTTCTGTTTGCGCTGCAACAGAATTTGTCTTTCAATAATTTAAGCGTCTCACTTCCGAAAATCAGACATCTACCATTTTAAAACCCCGGTATGAGTAAAAAATAACTAATAAGACAAAATGAAAACATTATTTAAAAAAAAAAAAAAATCTTTTCAATGGAAATGCAACAACTTAAATGTTAAGAAAATTCTTACATTACACTTTGGATGACCGACACTACTGAGAGCGATTTAGCTGCCAAACTGTCAAACTTTTCCTTTTAACTGTCTCATGGTCCCCTCACACTTAAAAGCATTGCCAAGCGCTAAGGAGTCGAGGCTTGAATGAACACATTGAGGCCCCAGAATCTTTTTGGTGTCACTGGCTCATAAAATTGCTGCCTCCTTTGTGTCCACTGAGGAGGGAAGTGAGGGAGGAGGAGGGGAGGGATGGGGTGGGGTGGGGGGGGGGGTAAAAACAAAACAAAAACATTTTGTGTTAAGTGTTGGTGCTGTTTCAAGGGGTTGGACAACTCGACGGCCTCATGGGGCCGTGGTCTCTGTGAAGTTGTTGGTTTCTCTCTGCTTTTGTTTCATAAAGAATACAGGAAAATAAGTTGAAAGGGAAAGATACCCCGGAATCCCTGAGTTTGGATGAAAGGACATCTCGTGGCTCATCTAAAGTGGAACTAATGTGGCGTCCCTTAAACTGGCTCCAACATATTTTAATACAAATTGGGGCTAATTACTCCAGAATCCAACCTCGGGACTGTCATTTCACAAGTTGGCACAGGGCCAAGTATCCACTGATCCATCCAACTCAGAGTACTTTATGCACGCTGGACTGCAACCTCGGGTTTTCTGTCAACACGTCTGACTGATGCACAAGAGGCATTTACATGTTGACCTTTACATGTTGCACCTTTTTAAGTAAGTGAGCTGCACAGTTCAGCTACACTGAGAGCGGTTTGTGTTACATTATGCACTAATTTCACGTTTTTATGTGTCACAGATCGATCATTTCGGTTTCCTAGAGGATGGCACCTTCAAACAGAGATACCTCGTTGCCGACAAGCACTGGCAGCAGCCCGGAGGACCCGTTCTGTTCTACACTGGCAACGAAGGCGACATCACCTGGTTCTGCAACAACACTGTGAATATCCCACCTGTGACCTTGTATTTACACTGCGCATAATCCCCGCTCTTAGTTCAGCGCCTGTCATTGTTTTCTCCGTAGGGCTTCATGTGGGAGATTGCGGAGGAGTTGGGCGCCATGCTGGTTTTTGCGGAACATCGTTACTATGGAGAGTCCCTGCCATTTGGACAAGACTCTTACAGTGTAAGTGAAGTGTTACACTAGGAGTACATCAAATCAGATTAAAATCTGATTAAATATGGATGATTTCATGTTTTTTCTCCTTTTCTGGGTCAATAAGAACGGTACTAACAAAACCATGGCTTATATATTTATTTCACAAGAATGAGTCTTTCACTGTCAGTGCCAGTAAATAATTTGTACGTGTATGTATATATATATATATATATATATATATATATATATGTATATATGTATTGTTTTGAATGTCTTATTTTTACAACAATCCTGGTCACCCTCTGCAGGACAGCAAGCACCTGAACTACCTGACCTCGGAGCAAGCCCTGGCAGATTTTGCGGTGCTGATTCAGAACCTGAAGAGCACTTTACCCGGAGCTCAGCACAGCCCTGTCATCGCCGTCGGAGGTTCCTATGGAGGGATGCTCGCCGCCTGGTTCAGGATGAAATACCCCAACATAGTTGTTGGGTAAGACAGTAGTGCGGGTCTGGGGGCCTTTTAGGTTGGATTCCCCCAAAAGATGTGCAGCTAGTGTAATTTTGAGAAATGTTTTTGCTTCTTATTGTATTTCAGAGCTCTGGCAGCTTCTGCGCCAATATTGCAGTTCACTGGTATGGTGCCATGTGGAGACTTCTACAAAATAGTCACACAGGACTTTGCCAAGAGCGGGAATAACTGTGATGCAAACATCAGAAAGTCCTGGAAGGCCATTAACAATGTCTCCTCTACTGGTAAGTTGTACAGTCAAGAGGGGTTGATTTATCCTAGCTGTCATATTGTAGGGAATCTGACTCATTTGAATTATTCAGAATGATGAATGAACCACGTTTTATCTTATTTATGAGGAAGCCTCTAGGATTTTAAGAGTTCCTGCACGTTTGTCCACATCGTCTACATTTGTGGGTTTGATTCATTGTCGGCTAAAGCCTGAAACCAGACAGCTGTTACTAAAACTTGTTATATAAAGTGGATATAAAGTCTGGAGCCTCTCCACAGCACAGAGAACAGATTGTTATGTGTGGATCCATAAAATTTACAACCTGCATAACTCAAGACTACCTCAGTCCTTTAGTATTCAGCTCAGATCAGAATAAGAGCGTTTGCCCACAGGATCCCCTGGTACATTTTCCTTTTTCACAATCCTAAACTGTAGGAAGAAGCTTCATTGCATTGTGTGGTACTTTTTATTCCTATCACAACATTACCGGTAAATAGTACACCAATAAAAAGGTTAATACCACGTTCTAATAATGCGCTCCTTATAATAAAGGCTTTATAAGCTGTAATTAGGCTTGGCTTGGTTTATTGTTATTAAATCATGTACTAATGCTTTATAGAACAGGTATAAGCTTTTAATACCAATAACCTTCACGTTGCCAGGTCAGAGAAAATCCCCCTCCAACATAACAGTTAGATCCTAAATTCATCAAGATGTGCCCCTTTAGATTAACGTAATAAATAACTTATTACCTTAACTTTCTGATGAATTCCAATGAGCTACAAAGACAAAGAAAGTGTCATGTTGGAGGACGATAGACCACAACCTGGCAACCCCGAAGTTGTAGCTTATAAATTCTTCATATAGGGTGCTTTATTAGAAAGTGGTACCAATCTCTATTCCATCGCTTTCATCAAATAATGTCAAAATGAAGTCTGATAAAGTTTCAAAAAGAATGTCAAAACAAGAGAATAATTTATCCACATGCTGTAAGTGATGTGTAATAGGGATGGAAAATATCACTCCACTCACAGGCCAAGCATTTACTGGAGCCAGGGCACTCAGACGCTCCATTGAGATTTCACAGCAATATTAAAAAGAGTACCATCACACAACAGTACAAGTAAAAAAAAAAAGTACTGTAATCGCCTGGTGTTTGTCATAATAATAAATAATACAAATAAACAGGGAACACATCTGGGTGATGGTACTTTTTTAGCCAATCACTGTGACCCAGAAGCTTCAAATAGATGGATGACGGTTGTAAACTTGTGTGTGTGTTGGCTCTTTCCTGGTAGCATCTGTCCCAAAACCTTGAGATTCTCACTACTGAAACGGTTGAAAAAGATAATTAGAAAGAAGATTGATATTTGAACAACCAATCGGAGACTTTAACATGAGCAGTTTGATTTAACTTTGATGGTTAAAGAATGAGGAATTTTCACAGGAATTCATTTTGGTGGCAGATTCATGAAGAGCAGACGGTTTGCTCCTCTTAAAGGAACAGTAATCTATTGGCAGACATGGAATGTAATGTTAATAAGTATGTTTTCTGAGTATATCACCTGAAAATAAGAATCATTGTGTTTTCGTTACCTTAGAATGAGCCGTATGCGTCTCCATACGAAGCAGGTCCTCTTAATGGAGCTGGCCGCCATGTTTCTACAGTAGCCCAGAATGGACAAACAAAACACTGGCTCTTATAGGGCCGTTCACGTTTTTTCACGTTTCACCATAGAGACTTTTCGGTTGGTTACAATCTGAACCGTACAAACTGACGTTTTCTGTGCATATATTAAATGAGTATTTGCTCCTTAACTTTGAGCACAACGAAAAGATAATGGTTCTCTTATATGCATTTTGCAGCTAGACTCATCATGAGGTTCTGATATCATACCTGTAAAGACCCATGGGAGTTGTAGTCGTTAAATGCTAGAAAAAACAACCTTGTTTTTTTTATCTTGGTTAAAACGACAATGTCAAAGTTTGGTAGCCAGCAGTAGACATAAATGCAGGAGTGACATTTAATCATTTTTTACTCTCTTTTGACAAGCGTCTGGTCTTCAGTGGCTGTCAGAAGAATTCAGTCTATGCACCCCTCTGAAAAACGAGAACGACGCTGTCGGCTTCAAGAACTGGCTTCAGGAGACTTGGGTGAACCTGGCTATGGTGGACTACCCCTACGAAGCCAATTTCCTGCAGCCACTTCCTCGCTGGCCGATCCAGGTACAAAGATCCACTAGTAATATAAGATCTAAAAGGGAATGTTTGGATAAAAAAACGGATCCCAATAACATTATAAACTCCAGTTCAACTTTACATTTACTGACTGCCAAAGGTCTTCACTTTATTGCAACTTTAAGTTTTGTTTGCCTCTGGTTAAGCGCCTGACAGCCTGTCCTTGATTGAAGTGAGTGTGTTATTTAGCCGATTGTGTTACAAGTGTTTGTTGTGGTCTTCCGAGCTTTTGTTGACAACAGCTGTCAATTAACTTCATTAATATTCATAAGGATCTCGTTTCTTTTGGATTTTAAGTATTCTTTAGATGAGCAGCTACAAGTAAGCCACCGTTCTTTTCTTTCTCTCGTACCAATGGTCCTTTCATTTGCACACTCCGTCAGATCTCTGAGGTGTTCCTCTTGGGACGCTCACATGGCTCCACAGAAAGAGGACATTTGCCCAGAGCAGCTCATGAAGGCCATTAAAACGAAGGTTCGCCCCTCTCGTTTGAATGAGACTCTAACAAATACTTCACTAGACACTTGATGTGAAAAAATAACGGCGCAACTTGCCAAAATTGAAGAAAAAAAAAAAAGCAAATCATGTAATGTGGCAATTTTTTTTTTTAAACTCTCCACATTACAAAACGCTCTTGGTTTTCATGTAAAAGAGCTTGTGACAGTATGGAGGCTGTTTGGCTGCGGCTGATTGACTTGGATGCAGTGTATTCCACCACCATCACCTTGACATGTCACGTGCATAAACCGAGCTCTGCTATTGACCCCGGACTCTCTGTTTGGTGCTTCAACACCCCTCCGAGCGCCCCATACAGCAGACTTACACTCAAACATTTACCAGTAAGATACATTTTTTTTGTCGTCTGCTTATTTGGTCATCATTAAGACTCTGAATAGTTCCAGGAGCGTCACGTCACTGGAAATAAACACTAAATGGCCATTATGAGTTTTTTGGCTCCTTGTCTTTAATGTATGCGACCCCTATGGGTGGTTTAAGCGGTTTAGGCAGTGGGTGCAAAGAGGAGCTTTTTTTAATGACAAAGCTAATGTGATTATCTGAGTGAGTGTGAGAACGGGGTATTGAGGGCTTAGAGGAGGGAAATCTGTTGGCAGAGATGAATGTATAAGCCTAATCCTATCTGAAAAGTAAGAAGAAGATGCTTTGGAGCAATTGCAGTGTTTTTCTTTTTTTTTTTTCCACGGTATAAATCTTTGGTTGGACATGTCTGTGGCCCTCCTCATCCATCGACCACCAACTCCTCCCCAGCCCGCAGACAAAAGCCTTAGTAACAGACTCCACACTAGCGCAGCTCCCCTCCAACCTCAGGACAAGAAAGCCCAGTTTGTCTGCCTCACAAAGAGTGCAGAACAACAGCCGCAGCCAACTCTGCTGCTGCAACCATAACAACACACAGTGAAATTAGACAGAGGCTGAAACTCAAATATTTATCATCCACGCTATTAATTCTAAGGAAATCAACCGTGGTCAAACAAAATAGTATTTAGGAGAGCAACATTTAGATCATTGGCTATAAGTAAATGTGCACTTTTTCCTCCCCGTGCCAAGATTACAGCGATAAATTCAAGTTCATTCCAGAGAATTTCACATGCAAATTAGGCGCCACCACTTTTTATGTGGAAAAACACTTTATGGGCCACAAGAAAGCTCCGGTCTTGTAAACAACTCGAATATAAGGTCATTAGATATTTGTATTTTTCTCTTTAATTCTATTTAAAAAGGAAGTGAATGAAGCTGTCAATGGCTTCAACAGCTCGCCTTAACTTTAATTAATGTAATCACAAACTTAATGTTTTGCTTGTTCGTGTGTTATATTTTTCAAGGTGGTGTGCAAGTATCTGGCTTTCGATCCGGCTGTGTCGGACTACCAGCTGCTGCACGGCGTCTCCCAAGCAGCAAAGGTCTACTACAACTACACCGGAAGCTCCTCCTGCCTCAACACATCTCAGACGGCAACCGGCAGCCTCGGCCTCCTCGGCTGGTTTTACCAGGTGCGGTGACGCAGAGCGCAGGGATCAGTCTCGTCACGCTAAATAAATAGCGGCACGCGTGTGTCAGTGGGCAGCTTTACCTGTCACGATGAATACGTGTTCAATCCTTCATTCCCAGGCCTGCACAGAGATGGTGATGCCCATGTGCACCGACGGTGTCCAGGACATGTTTGAACCGGAGGAGTGGAACTTCAAGGCCTTCTCTGACGAGTGCAACGCCATGTTCGGTGTCAGGCCGCGAGCCGACTGGGCGGGCACGGTCTACGGGGGGAGGGACATCGCCTCGCACAGCAACATCATCTTCAGGTAAACGTGGCTTGTAAAATGCCAGGGTTAGGCAGAAGGTTTTCTGGGTTTGTCTAGTGCAGTGAGAGCCATTTAAAGTGCTGATTTTGGCTGGCTTCTATTGCAGACAAAGAAAGAGTACCCACAGGAGGTAGACAGAAGTATGTAAAAATGTGGCTCAATCACAAACACCAAGGTGGGTCTTATGCGGTTGAATACCAATTAGCAGCTTTTGTCAAGCTATAAAATGGTCTGGCACTCAGTTTTCAAAGCAACCCAAATAAATTGTCATAACATATCCAGAATATTAAAAGATAGCAGCCCACGTGGGAGGTTGACAGATACTGACACAACCTAAGTGGACCCACGTTTGTAGCGGTGGTGCTTTAGTCAGTTAGAATGAAAGTTCTGGTGTTAAACAGTACTTTTTAAGTAAACTTACTTGCTTATATTTACTCCTTGTGAAGTTGGCGTAGCCCAGTAGCTAGAAAAAGAAAAAGAATAATGAGGTACTTTTTTTACTCTATCCACTTCATACTTTGTCCAAACAATTCTACAAAAAGTCACCAATGATGCGACATATAAATACCTTAACTGAACACCCTTATATGCGGCACACAAGTCTCTGATCACTGCCTCTGCTGTTGCATTTCAGTAACGGAGGACTCGACCCGTGGTCGTCCGGTGGAGTGACCTCCAACATAACGGCTTCCCTGGTTTCCGTTGTGATCCCTGACGGAGCCCATCACTTGGACCTCCGCTACAGCAATGACCACGACCCACCTTCAGTCCGCGCAGCCCGGGCGTTAGAGGTGATGCACTTTCGAGAGTGGATCAAGCAGGCTAAAAAGACACCTCAAACCTCTTAGTCCCTAAAAAAAGCAGCACAATGTCACCCGATCCAGTTTGCCTAGCTTTAATTAACGTGACAGCATTTCACAAGGTGCTCGCGCTGCATCATTCTGCCAAAGTATATGCCTTTTTTTAATTAATGTTGTGGACAATCTTTTTCTTTACATTGAATGATGGCCTTTTTATTTAAAAATTGCAACACAACTCCTGATCTTAATGTCATTAATCACGTGAGAATGTTTTTTTAATCTTAAGCGTATGAGACTTCAATTTTCTTTGACCTAATGAGACACACTCCATTTCTTTATGCCAAACTATACTTTTCCAAGGGCTTGGAGAGGCACTCCATTATGAGAAATAAATGAGATTGACTTGTCACTTTCTTTGTCAATACATTTAATCACATTATTGTCATCTAAAGACTGGATCATCCTCGTTTGGTTCTTTATCTCCCACGTAATGTTTGCCAAAAACTCATTAAGGCCTCCAAACTTGTGTTTTCTTTTTGTCATTCAGTGGTACAATCAGGGATATGTTTAGTTATTACCATGTTTAATTTCATTTTTGTCTTTCAGTTTCATCGTTACAACTTGACACCCCATCTTTTTGTTTGTCAGTCCTGTAGATTAGCCATTGTTGTCACTCAGGTGTAGTTCTTCTTTCAAAGTAAGTGTTTAATCTGATTTTGCTTTTTAACACTTAAGGAAGTCTCAGGAGAAAAGTTTGGCACCAAATGAGAAGAAAATGTAATTCATTTTTATTTTTTTTGATATCCTCTGCACAGAGTGTAATATTAAACCTGATTTGTTATTGTTCACAGTGCCTTCCTCACTCATTAAGTTTTATATTTACGTCTTACACCACCTTTACTGATGTTGTCTACCGGTGAATCGGATTAAAAAGCTACTGATGATTTTGTCATATAATCTTTCTAATTGTCTTTTGATCATATAAGGATGTACCGTTACTCTGTCAAGCCAACTCTTTGTCATGGTGTAGAGAGGCCGGGGCTTTTAAGTTTCTTCCACCTAGCGGGAACAATTGCATGTGGCTGAGATTTAATAAAAACCCAATCGGAGGAGGCCAATAAAGTCAGTGGTGGGAGATTATTGCAGCTCCGCCTGCTGACCTCTCCCCTGTGGACCAACCTGTGGGATTCCCCCTGGCACGCATTCATTCACTGGCTGCCATTAAAGCTTTAAATTGCGGCACCAGGGCAGCTCATAGACCTGGGTTTGTTCCCCCCTGCTAGTAATATTATTAATACAACTCCTGGGGTGCCAGAGAGGTTGAGGAGGGTTGATAGAAGGTTAAGAGTGAATCAGGAACCGGCAGGGACCAAAGAAGCCTTTTGTAGTTCCCCATGAAGCCATTTTTTTTCTATTTACAAAAAAACCCCTCAAAGACTCAAATGTCATGAAACTACTAAGACTGAAACACTTTGACTGCTAATGAAATCATGTCTTGTTGCTTTTTAATTTCCTTTAAACTATTCTGGCCCAATTCTTTTTCTGCCCCTCCTCTTTGAAAGCAGAAGTTCCTGACATGACATGACTTTGTGAGGCAGATGGGGGAACATGTCCTGCACTGGTATGTGGGTTGATTTTCTACTGGGAGACACAAAGCCTGGACATTTTGTCACAGGCTTGACTGGATTTCAGACACCCCAGTAGAAAGACACATAGCTAAACGTGGGGGAGGACTGGGTCTCCGCCGCTAAATGCCGTCCTTAAACTTTTTCTCAGGACTTTGAGAGGTCATTAATTTTGCCAGCCCTTTCTTAGTCTCTGACACTGGCCATCAATCAAAGGTGTTATTAGTATTCTCCCGACCCCAAACTCTGAGTATGTCCCTGCTCAGACAGGGACCACACACTAGTAGGAAGAGATTAAGCCTGTGTGTGTCACATCACATTGGACCGAGCACCCCGCTCCAGAGGAGTAGGGTGTGCTACTGAATAAGTAAATCAGGCCCAGAGGGCGTGGTGGTAGTGTTTAACAATAACAATATCTCAACAATATGGATCTGGGTGCTTAACAATTCGGTTGCAGGGGAAACGGCACATTTAATGATTTTCTCCAAATTAAAATTCCCCCAAAGCTCCAAACATAATGAGTTTTTGAAAATTCAATCTATAGCTTGACCCCTGTGATTAACGCTAAAACAAACGCTGGCTCGTTATAGGAATTAAAAAAATAACTTGACAATTAACCTCACACTTAGCGTCTCGAGAGTGGAAACAAGTCAAAAGCTCTCGGTTCATATATTTTTTTTTTCAAGCTGCTCTGCCTCAGCCCAACCCCTCTCGCCCTCGCAGCCTTTATGCAACAATAGAAACTTGTTTCCGGGATCTGTGCGTCAGGCTCTGTGATGTGAATGACCCACCAGCACAAAAGCCAAAGCCCCTTGACTGGGGGGGGGGGGGGGGGGGGGGGATATAGCGGCCACGACTGTGATGATGTCACTTTGCCAAAACTGTGCTGCTAGCAAAGAGAGGGAGGCAGAATCACTTTGTCCAGGCACTAAAAGCTCAGTTCTCCTCCACTGAATTCATGAGACGTTGTGGCGTGGCATCACTGCGGTAAACTAAAAGTTTAGAATTTACAAATATATGATTGTAGTATAATGCCAGATGAAATGAAGTGAAAATGCAAAGTCTAGTTTGTTTTCTGGCTTTCATGGCCAGCTGTAGAAACAGAAAGACATTATTTGTTTTGTAACCATTTGTTGCTCGTAGATTTGAGTTTTTCTACACTTCTTTTCAGCTGCAGACTTGTGCTGGGCCACGGATAATTAGATCAGTGCTATCACTTTCACTGTCTCCTTTTCTCCCCAGGAATTAACATAAGAAAGAATTTTTTAACGGCCTCACTCCCTCGCTGCTTCAGACTTTTCTTTTCATCCCTCCAACTCTTAAATGAGTCACTGCCTCACCTCAACATGCACTTTTGTAAGAGGAGGGATCGTCTTTCAATAATTCAGCTGCAGCGTCTCCTAACTTGAAATGAGAATAATACATGAAGGCTTTAATGTGATCAGATTGAAACTAGTGCATTTTCTGGTAAACAAATAGAAAATATGTGCTGAGTGTGGCGGAAAGTTACACATTTTTACTGCGTAGTTCAACTATGCCTGACAGTCCATACACTTAGAATTCGGTTGGAATTCCACTTAAATTGGGATGAGTGCTGGCAACATAACAATCTGGCTCTTGGACACATTCTCCGTTGTATTCACGGCTGGCCAAGAAACTTCCTGTAAATAAGTTATTGTTTACAACAGAAGTTTCATACCCAGGATTTCTTAGCGTCAACATTTCTTCTGGCACACTGAGCCTGAACTGCACTTTATTCCCCTTTAATTTAACAGCTCCGGCAGCTTTTCTAGTTAAATCGACTGTTCATTATTGAGACCCATTTTACGAAGGGGCTGTGAGGTGCAATTTAATGAATCTCTGGCACAAAGCTCCCTTTCAGTGCCGGGCGAAGAATAGAGGCTATTTAGACCCTGTAGGGCTTTATGTCAAAGGCAGCCCATAATAGTTGTCAGGCCAGGGCAGAAATTCCCACTGGCCTGGGAATGCGCTAGAAATCAACTTTTGCCATGAGCAGATTAAGACACAAGCGAGCAGTTGGGAAGATTCTCCTAAACAGTGGCATCTGTTTGGGCACAGAGATTTTCCCACTGAAAAGAAGCCTTTCTCACTACTATATAGCCTCAATTTGATAGTTGGGTTTGTTTCAGTGCCTAAATGAACAGTAATTAGATTACAAGTTAACTTCTACTTAGTAATCCAGACAGGAAACACACAAGTAGGCGTGATAATAAAACATGTTTAAAGGGAAGCAGGAATCTTATAGATAATGACACTCATTAGTGTTTTTATGGGATAGTAACTTTAACCCAAAATAAATGGTTTAAATGTGGTTTATTTAATAATTATATTTTCTTCTATGCTTAATAGAGATGTTTTTGCACAACAGTTCTATCCAGCAAAAGTACTATTATTTTCTGTTACAGTAATATCCTCCAGTTTTATACAAGCTTTTTTGGTTCAGCGCACACACAAACAGTTAAACTAGAGGGGGAGAGTTCTGACGGAGGCTATTGTCTTCAACTCGGCAGGGAATTTCAGACAAATCCCTCTTGGATGCAGGTGGTCAGGCACAAGCAAAGAGTTAAGTCCTGCGCTCTCTTTGCCCCTCCTCTTTGATGTTCTGACATCATTAGTCCAGCCCCCCGAAAGATCTCCTCGCTTCCCTCCGAGCCCTTCACTTCTACTCTGGAATGTTTACAGGAACTTCATGAGCAGCATCAGGACCGAGGGTTTGTCACGGGTAAAAAAAAGACATGCTCTGAAGAAACTTTTGGTTCTGGGAGCACAGCGGATGCCACAGGTGTAGCCGCTGGGCTCAGCAGAGGAATGGCTGTTCAGACTGCAATCATGAACCCTCAGTTCATGAATTTCTGCTTCCCTGGCTCTGTGATGGAGTACGACGTGGAGAAGAGTCTGGATGGGAGTCTCCTCTGTGAGGCGGAAAATGACGAGGACTACAGAGAGACCACCAGGGACTTGCTGAGCTTCATAGACTCAGCCTCCAGCAACATCAAGCTGGCTCTGGACAAGCCGGTGAAATCCAAGAGGAAAGTCAACCATCGGAAGTACCTGCAGAAGCAGATCAAAAGGTGCACGGGCATCATTACGCCAGGAAACACAGCAGAGCCCCCGGTCAAAAGACAGGGTTCCCCCGTGGCTCAGCCCATGCAGAGCAAAACTCCGCCTAAACGCGATGGGGTCCAGGCCAGCTTACAGAGCAAGAGCTTGGCAGCCCTTTTCAGCCCTGTGAAGGATATAAGAGGTGAAAAAGCCAAGAAGCCACCCCTGAGGCATCGCAATCTGCCCCCCTCTTTCTTCACCGAGCCTGCCAACTGCTCCAAAGTCAGCTCCACATCTGGGATGACACTGAAGGACTTGGAGCGAGGCAACCCTGAGGCCGCAGAGTTCTTCGAGCTCTTGGGGCCTGATTACAGCAACATGGTCAGCGAACAGGACCTTTATCAAAGTGTCCGAGTGCAGCCAGAGATGGGAGGCTCGGATCCCACTTCCTACGATGCTCAGCATTTAGTTGGTGGTCTCCTCTACTCGGAGCCCTGGACTAGCTGCTCAGGACCCTCTAAGAAAGTAGGCGAGAGCCTGCGTACAGGTCTGACCCAGCCTCCTGTCTACTGTCCCTCTGAGGCCGCTTCTGGGTCCATAGAGGACAACGCACTGTGCACTTTGGCCTTCCCGAACTTCTTCACAGACTGCTCCATACCTCAGGCCACTTATGATTTAAGTGGTGGTTATAACAGAGCTAATTATTCATCTCTATGAGAAAGTGACAGTTCTGTTCTTAGAAGTGCTGGCAAAAAGCAGTTAAAAATTGCTCTGACAAGTTTAACACTAGCCTAAGAGAGTTGCATATTATTGTATCATATCTGTTTATCTGTTGCGGAAGTAATATCGCAACATTTTGTACCATTCCCCTCTCACCAACAACACATATCGCTCTCTTTGAGAGAAACAAGGAACTAAATATGTCTTTCATAAAAAATATCCAAAGCTTTTCAAGTAACTGGATACCATGTACTTTACAACATCTCAGTTTAATTTACTGCACTGTTCTGTTAAATGTTAAAATGTTTCTCAAGTGGATGTTTTTTTCATTATCTCAGGCAATTTCTAATGACACTCGGAATGAAAATACAGCCGATTCGGGGGTAAGCTTCAGTTTTGTCAGCTGAGTATGTGAGTCCGTTCATTAGGATGTGTCTTATCAGTCTGGGAATCTGTTAATGAAGAGATTTTTTTATTCTAACATGTTCATGTTTTTCAAAAAGACAAAATACAAGCTGCAGAAATAGGCGTTGGTTTAGTCCCCTAAAAGCCACTTGTTGCTAGGAAAAGGTGTTATTGGACTCACATTCGACAAAACATGCTGAAACAATCGACCCTGTTGGTAACTGTTCTGTGGAGAGGGGAAAACACATTTTGCTCAAATTACTTTTACAACAATGTGTGATGCCATGTTTGTTTTCCAACATTTTACAGCTCATAAATGAGCTGGCAGAGTGACCACTTGTATCCATTTTGTTGGAAAAGCCTTAAATGTATCTAGCTACTGCAAGAGGACAAAATAAAGCTGGTCTTTATTACCGTGACGACAGTGTCTGAGTTTGTGTTCATTGCTGATCGTGGATGTTGTGATTATCAGAATACAAGAGGGTACAAGGCGTGTGTCTCTAAAAATACATTTATAGAGTTCTGAACAGAGTTGAGACGTGTTAAGTGAAGTACAAAATATGGTAATATATAAATAGATAAATACAGAAACTCTGGGGGTCAGATCAACAAACTTTGCTGAGTGTTTTACATCTCATCTTAGAGTCTTTTTACTGATGCTTCGTTGCCCTGATTTTGTACTTGTTAAATTCTGTTTGTTTATTTTTTTTTTATTACCTCTTTTGTTGTATTTATTTATTGAAGCACTTTGTAACACTGTGTGTTCTTTGCAGATGAACTTTTACTTACTTACTATTTGATTGGAATGCGATACAACTATCTTGTAATAAAACTGACAGAGTTGAGTCAACACACAAAACCATATAAAAAAAATAAAAATGGTTTGAATAGTATTTACTTCAGGGCTGACGTATTGCACTGTATTACATCACTGAGGTGTTTTGAATTGCTCTAACCATATAGTGTATTTAAATCAATATAACAATATACTCTAGTATGTATACTCATATATGTTGCTTGTAAACACAATGCTGATTGCACACTGTTCAAACATTCTTCTGTGTCTGGTCCAATAAATCATAATTCCAGTCCCATTTGTTGAGACAGAATTAAAGAATTCAGAGCTGCATGATTAATTTTACATTTCTTCTGGGGCTGAGCTGGCTGGTAAACGCCCTGTGCGACATAAACACCTCAAAGTGTTGTGAGATTAGAATAATGAAAGTTCATGTAAATGTTAAACCCCTTCACATCATTGCCCTTAATTAACTCCTCAACGTTTCCACAAACATGTCTTTATTCCCACTAATGAGCAAAGATGGAGGATTTGTAACATTCGTTTCAATTAAATTCACAAACCACTCCACTGGTCTATTTGGCAGCTAAATGTCTGAATAGGGGGATTGTTGAGGATCCCTTAATTTCCTGTATTTTTACATGAAGCTGGCTGGGGGTTTAAACTCCCACAGTATAACCTCCTCACAGGAGATCTCTCCCTGGACATTTGAATCCCATGACCCCACTAAAAATATGATCACCCTCTGCTGGCTGTTGAAGGTTACTAACTAAACTGAACTACGACTAAATCTGCATTTTGTGAGCCTGCAAACTAGTCTATTTTGTGTAAAAGCAAGGACAACATCCTGGTTGTTTTTAGACATATATGAGACATTCAAACAAAAATGTTACTGTAATCTTTTCTAACAACACAAAGGGACTTTTCCTGTGATGTCCAGCTGTTTCAGCATTGGCCAGAAACTATAGAGGAGGGATGTAAAATCAAGGTCGACTCCTCAAAAGCACTGTCTATAATTTATCTTAATTCAGTAATGTAACATAACAATCTTAGCTCTTCAGATGACTAAACATGCACAATTTGGTTCGGCGCCACGCCCCTTCGTATTACAGTGTACACACATTCACACTGACCAGCGGTCTTTACAGTTGTTCATTACTTGGCAGCTCAGATGAAGTCTACCGGAGGTTAAGTGCCTTGGCTTGTTGCTGAAGAAGGCAAGTGCAATTTTCAGTTTTTTTTCTCCCAAGATTTATTGACCCGTAGCTCACTCCCTTTCTCAATTTTCAATCAAAAAACAATATAAAATGGCAGAGCTCCACAAATCTGTCCGTCAGTGCTGTATCCTCAGGCCTGCAAGCAGCTGCTCAGCAAAAGCACTAGGTGGCAGTAATGCTCCATTAAAAATCAATGTTCACCACTCCCAGTCAGGCAGAAAGACTTACGTCTGATGTAGGAGATTATGTTTGAAATTGTAGCCTTGTGTGGTGAACACTGAGTGCCTTCTCAGATGTCTCTCCATAAAATGTATCCGTCCTGAATTGTGTATGTTGGAGGGGAATGTATGCTTGTAAACTACAATTTTTAATCTCTTTTTCAGAGTTGGTTCAAATGGATTTCCACTCACTCGTGTTAAGATGCTTACTCGTGTAAGCGTATTGTATGATGGTGTACATATTCATTGAAATATATGTTCTACTTTGAAACACTTGTCTGCCAGGTTTTTGTTTTTTTCCCACTCACCTCCTGCCAGCTGGCTTTGTTTGCAGATTGGTCAACACTACCCTGTCATAAACAGGACAAAATAATATCTGGCAATTTGCAATGCAGCAAACTATTCACACAGAAGGCGTATGGATTTTCTGTCCCTGAGTTGACACTGGCTGATACATTCAGATTAGACCCTACTGATGGAGCCACAACTGTATCCTGCTTTGATTTATGGCACACTGGAGATGCTATGTTTGTCAAAGCGATTAACAAGATCCGTGTTGGCGCAGACCTGAATAACAAGAGCCAGATATCTAGGTAAACTAGATAATATTCCGCAGATTTTCCCTGGCATTGTATGTGATGTCCTATGATGCAAACAAATGAATAATAATGGGTACACACATGTGATATAATGGTTTGTACATGCACACACACATAACAAATGGAAACACAGGAACGTGGTTCAAAATACAACCAGAACTGACATGAACTCCACTGCGGAAATTTTTATTTTAGAGTTGTTTGCTTCATAGTGCTACACTGGAAATGGAGTATCCATCCGCACTTGCTCTCTGACTGACCTTTCTCAGCTTGTTCTCCTCCTGTCTTGTTAACGCCACTGGGGTGGAAGCTCGATGCCAGATGATATCCGCAAGCCTTTGTAGCCTCTCTCGGTGACATGCAACTTTTGTCCCAAAGCTCAAGTCAAAGAATCATTTTTTCGTGTTTGTTTCATGGGTAAATATATACAATAACAGAAAAAACGAATTCACATGTTGGCTATTGAAGCTTTGCCATTATCTTGAATTAATTGCTTTGCAGGGAAAATTTCAAAGCAGGTCCAGTTTAAAAAAATAAGCTGTGAGTGGTATCATGGTATCTGCTGATGATACGTTATCTGCTTTAAAGACTACATACTTTTTTTGCATAATTGCCAACATACATGTTAATACAATATATCTGTCATAACCAAATTTTAGCCGTTGTGCTTCAATGTCCAAAAAGTGCATTTATACTATCAGCCAGCCCAGCAATTGATGTCTTCCTTTGGTTCTTCCTATCCGAAAGATTTCCTATCAAAGTCTTCAAGATAGGTGGGACTAAATTAAACTTTAAAACCTCAACACCAGAAATGTTATTTCATCACAGAGGGTGTTGTAGGCTGCTTCCCAACTTTCAAGGACCTTTTCCTGCGAAGGCTGTAAATAAAGGTGCAGAGAGATACAACTTCACGGTGCATTTCTCACATCTTGTATCGCAACTAGTGATAGCGGTTAGTATCTGTGGACATTTATTTTGAATTAGTAATGTATCCCTCCTGATCCTTTTCTTGTCTATGGTGGTGAGATTACCCCAAAAAGACAATCTGCTCACAGCACAATATATTTCTTCCCACATGTATTTCATGTCTGACTGCTTTCCATTTAAGTCTGCATTCATTTTCAGCAGCTATGATGCACTGCTTCCCTCCTTAGGGTGTTGTGGGTATGCTTGCTTACGTCTGTGTGTTTTTGTCAGTGTGATAACAATTGAAAACTGAGCAGAAGACAAAAGTCTTGGGTAGATTAAAGACAATGCTTTCATCTCCAGCATATGCCACCCATATTGAAAGACACAAGTCTCTCATGCAAATCACATGAATACATATCAATCTAAAAGCCATTCCCAACTCGGATGACAGACTTTAACAGGTGGAGTCGCTCCTGTTACGACTTAAAGAAAAGCAACTCATTTTATTTCAGCGTGATTAAATGGACAAGCTATCAAAGAGGTCTAAGGAAGCAAAATGTCACTATAGTAAATTCTGTCTGATGTTTTAAAGGTGCAATATACAGGATTCAGTGCATTGATATAGCAGCAAACAGCTATTAGCTATGTAAAGATATAGTGAAGTAATGTCTACCTGAGCAGAGAATGAAGGCGCTCTCCCTCTGTGTCTGTTGTAATCGAGCTCATACTTAATGCGCTCATACGGCGGTTACCACTGATAACGACGGTGTCGCCATGGAGGCAAAGCACCTCAGGCTGACACTGTTAGCTCTGTCCTCTCTTTTGCTGTAGTTTTCAATGTTAGCGCTGGTAGCACCGTTAGCACCGCGACCCGCTCGCTCAGCTGTCACCAAAGCTGTTAGAAATGTTCCCAATTTGGTATTTAGCACCTTTAAATTTGTAGGAAGGGCCTGGTGATGATCCAATGCTGTTGTTAAGGATGCTGAAACAATATTTTAACAATAATTTAGTTTTAGGCTACTTAGCATAAAATAGAAATTCTACCCAAGCAGCCGCCTCAGGTTCCTCGCCTCATAATTGGTCATGCTCCACGAGAGCCACTGCTAGAAACTTTAGACCCCCCATCAACAGCTAAACAGAAGCTTTAACACACTGAAGATCTAATATCTCTAAACACATTCTGTCAAGCTCTGGACCCCGTGAATTATTCAAGGCTCCCACCATCAATTAGTGTCTCTGTGCACCTCCAAGGAGAGGTGACTCTGGCTTTCTACCAAGGTCAGCTCTTATTGATGACCCCCCCATCCTGTCAATTTCTGCCATTTGTCACTGCCATGCAGTCACTATCCAAAGCATGTGACCACAGGTGAAGGTCAGAAAAAAGACCAGCTGGAAAATCAAGAACTTTGCATTGTGCTTCCTTGGCAGTCAAATGACAGTTAAACTCCAAAATTGTCTTAGCCTTGTCATAGCTGCTTTCTCTGGATGGCGCAGGTGACCAGAGAAACACTGCCTAAGATTCCTCAATTTGAATACTCTTTGCTGCAAAACTTTTGTGTTCACAATAATGTTGATGGTAAACATTAGAAGGATGACATCGTCAGCAAAACAGCCCCATTAGCATTTTATCTTATCACAAAACTATACACATGCCGTTCATGTGCATCAATTTCACTAACTTTCTTAATTTCCTGTCTTTGGATATACCAAACAGGAATAGGAAGAGTGCTTAACTGTTCTCAGTGATCTCAGCCCCCCCATACCTGCAGCACCTCATAGTCATTAGCATTTTCCAAATCCTCTAAACACATGCAGACAGGATTTACATATTATCTTAAGCCCCCAGTTAAAATGCGTGTCATATTGCAGAAGCACTTAAATGTAAAGTTTAGTCCTTTTCCCCACCACTTTGGCATTGGCCCTCGGTGGATAAACCAACAGTGCCAGATTCTAGACTAAGCAGGTGACAGCAGCTAGCACAAAGAGCATTTCAAACATGCTAACAATTAGCAATGTCTCTTTCAGTCCAAGCAACTGTGCACCGCCTGAGTGTTTGCAGATAAAACAAATGGTGGACTGCTTATTTATTGACGTGTGAGTTTGTTTTCTTTCTCTGCTGTGTGGCAGTGGTTGATGCTAATTGTTAACTGCATGAAAATGAATTTGGGCGCCATGTCTATAGGCTCAGTGAGCCAAGTTCCATCCCTCCAACAACAGCATGATTTGTTGGAATGAACTTCACTGACATTGTTTACCGGACATCTTCTGAATGTCCTGTGGCCCACCCTGGAACCCCCCATCAATGAAAAAGCATGCCATGACACAATAATGTGAAAGATACAGTTTCCTGGTTAATTATCATCCTGTGATGCATTTTGAAATGTAGGAAAGTCAAGTCATGGACAAAACAATATGTACATAGCAAGCAGAACTGTTTCCTCTCTGTCCATTGATTTCACAACCTTCATCGCCAGCTCTACCTGTCCACCAGCTGCCCTCAGACTGCTCCACCTGCCCCAGTCCCCTGACTCTCACATCCAGCCACTCCCTCTTGCCCTGCTGTAAACCCTCTCCAGCCATTCCCATCACCTGAGCTTCCCCGCCCACCTTCTCACCTGTTTCCACTTTCCATCATGAGCCCTGCAGAACATATTCCTGTCCCCTTTCCCCAATCAGTTGCCAGATTGTTTCTTTGCTTTCCAGTCATCTGACCCAGAAAACTGCAACCTGCAACTTGAAGCGTCTACCTTGAAATTTGGAACCTGCACCAGCCTGCCTGTAAGCTTCTGCACTTGCACAATTGTCTGCATTTGGTTTCTTTTTTTCTAGTTGCCTTGTACTCACTGGCCTGACAGATAGATATCTGATGACCTAATCATGATTACAATTATAAAGTAATTTGATAATACCAGGTAATTCGCACTGTACTGTTCCCCAGCGCCCTCGTTATAAATCTTCTCAGCAATGAAAAGAGAACTCATTATAATTGCCAATGCCAAACAAAATTAGCAAGGACACTTTGGCCCAATCGTTCCAGCAAAGTCCACAAGGGCTTAGGGCTGTCCTGCTGTCAAATTATCAAGTGCATGAGGGCTCTCTCGAAAACATGTTGAGCATTTCATGTGCACTTTTAATAAGTCTGCATTTCTGCTGAGGCTTCCCTTAAAACATCCTTATTGTTGCATGCATTATACATTCAATTGCAACACAGGCCAACTACTTTTACATAACATTGCACCATAAACTTTGACCCTCTCTCTCATACATCCGCTCCACATAGGATTGTGGAACCAATTGCAAGAAAAGCATGTTGACTTACATACTGCAAAATTCCAACGGATACAGGAGAACATCCTAGTATTTTTGGCATACTGCATTTGACGTACAACGTATAGGGACATACTAAATCTTTTTTCTGGCATACTAAATAGTATGGTAGTATGGGTATCAGAACACACAGGAATTACCTGCCTGCAGGAATTACCCACAATTCATGATGTTAAATAAGGGGTTATCCATGTGCTATCGGCCGAATCCCAATCTCCACACTCATGGACGCACCTCAAAGTCCGTGAGGCTTTATTTCCGTCCCATTGTCAAATCATCGAGTGTTTGAGGCTCTCTCTGAGACATTTTGAGCCCTTTATGAACCCTTTCCGTAAGTCAGCATTAGATGCAGACTTTCCCCAAGGGAATTACCCACAAATCATTGCAATGGGACGTCAATTAAACACAGGGTAACCAGTGGAAGCATGGAGACGTAACAAAAAGGTAAACAAAGATCACGACACACGTGTGTTCAGTGTGGCGTATTCAATTTACACAGAAACATTAAGGATTAAAGATGGAACCAAAAAAAACCATAAAATCAGAGGATGTTTGTTTATAATATTATAAGCTATAATAAGCTGTTTTGACAAAAACAAGTAAATAGATTATCTGAAGTTACCTTTCCTCTTGTGAGGAAAGAGCCTGGAAGACGTTCAAATCAGGAAGTAAAAAGGGAATAAAATAAATACCCACAATTGTACATAAAAGTTTTTGACATATGTACACCATTTCAAGCCCTCACAGTCTCTCACACTCAACCATTTAGCAGGTGACGTCAGTAAGTACCTGAGGGTTCATGGTTTGAGGCTTTAGGGGGGACATTGGGATTGGGCCATCCTCCGGTTCTGAAAAGTCAAGCCTCAAGTGCCTTAGACTTTCATTCTTTCTAATCGCTGTCATGGGGCGACTCCTCTGGTTGCAAAAAGATCTCAGATTGTATAGAAGTCTATGAGAACATGACTCTACTTCTCACTTAATTTATTACCTCAGTAAACATCGTAAACATGAGCTTATGGTCTTAATTGCAAGTTTCAAGTCTTCTTCAATGCAGCATGATGTTCATTTAGTAAATTATGGTCTCATTTACAGTCAAATAGACCATAAAGCAGGGCAGGGTTCTCCATGTATATGTTTTACAACTTTAACCCTTTCACAGTGTGTTTTCAGTTCATGAATATGTTCATGTTATATTTTGGTCACCAAAAAATGTTCAGTGTTCTGTTGTACTTAGCTCTCTTGTCATTTTTGATTGCAAAAAAACAAAATGGAGACGTACAAAAACCAAGGTGGCGACAGCCAAAGTGCCGGACTTGAGGCTTCAAAACAGTCATCCAAAAACCAATGGGTGACGTAACGGTGACTACGTCCACCAGTAAACGCCAGTAGATGTAAACAAGAGGACTGACACATGGGTGTTAGGCCTGGCATATTGAGTGCACTGGTATGTCTAAATTTACAAAGAAACACTGCATTAACACGGATTAAGATGGTACATAAAAGCACATGGAATCAATTCAATTTAATTGTAAAGCCCCAAATCACAAATTTGCCTCAGAGGGCTTTACAATATGTATAGCATATGACATCCTCTGTCCCACGACCCTCTCAACGGAACAGGAAAAACTCCCCCCCAAAGAAACCTTAGGGAGAGCAATAGAGGAGGGATCCTTCTCCAATGATGGACGGGAGTACAATAGATGTCATGTGTACAGAATGAACAACATAATAGAATTACATCACAGTCAATGCATATGATATAAATGATTGATATAATGAGAGTAGTGAACAGAATAATAATAATGGGAAAAATTACAACGTCTATAATAGAATAATAATGATAATAAAAGCAGTAATTGTAATATAAATGTGACTAATACTAATAATAATAGCAGTGGGTTATAAGAATCAGAGGAATGCAAGATTATATGACACACTTTTTCCTTATAATTTTTACTTCATGAAGCTGTTGTCAAAAACAAGTAAATTCATTTCACAAATACCTCTCGTCCACGCTGTAAGGCAAGATCCTGGAACCCCGTAGGTTAAGTTAATTAACGTAAAATAAAAAGTCCCAAGCCCACAATTGTATGTAACGTGTATGTAAGCAAAGCGCTGTCCCATTTCTGTTTATACCATATCAAGCCCTTGCACCCTCTTTCACCCGAGGACTTAGGTGACGTCAATTAAGTCCCTGAGGGTTCAGGACCCAGGGTTTAGGGGGGACATTGGGATTTGGCCCCACTCAGCGAGCTCTGACACTTACTGTGCAGACATTTTCAGTTTATAGCATATTTCACAAATGCTTTCCATCTTTAGTTGCGTCCAATAGCTTTAGAGTAGACAACAATACAAACAACTGAATTTCATTTCCATTATCATCACTTACTGGCTTTAGGTAGCAAAGAGAAACAAGATTGTTGCATAACACCTTTGCTGAGAGCTGGATATGTATAGCTTGGCTGCAGTAATTTAATGCAGCCAAGTCTGCCACTGCACACGGCAAGATAACACTTCTTTTTGTGAATTCTGCTTGTCTTCATGCAATGTGGGAACGTGACATTCTCACCTCAAAATAGATGTTACTTTTTGAAAATAATCTAAATTGTCTGCCAACCTTAACACACTTATTGTTATGTCTTTTTTTTCTGCAATTATCTCTCTGTTGAATGTCTTGACTTATGGCTCATAACATCCTGTAAAAGAAATGTCCTCCCTGGCTACTGTCAGATGCAAATGTTCAAGGATGTTAGGATGGAGGCACGTTGTGAAGCATCTCTGTCTTTGTATCACACCGAGGGCAGGCTCCGATCCAAAGATATAAATGATGTGCCCATCATTTGAAGGAGAGGAAGTTGTATTATACCACCTGCACATCCCTTGAGAAGCATAATAATCTTTAAAAGCAGAGAAAATCCCATTACCTGTCACAGATTTCTTCCCTCATAATTGCTGGAGCCTCTCCTTTGGGAGGGATGGGGGGGTGAAGGACGCCAGACGCACTGGTATCAGACTATCTTCAGGAAAAATCTAGGGGACATCTATTTTCAGCTTGTCATTCCCAATAGCAAGGTTTGGCCTTTCTCAACTGTTGAAAAAGAGCTTAGATATAAAACAGTCCTGCAATGACACCACTGCACCATCATTTGATGCTGAAGACCTACAAACCTTGACTTGTACTAACAACCACCACTTGTTTGCAGGTGTGAACAAGTGTGAGATATTGATTTGCTAATATCCGTCTTTGATTTCAAATTATTGTATTGGCCAGTTGCTTTCAGTATTTCCGTAAATTGTATATTCAAAAATTGAAACTGGTCATTTAAAAAGCCACTTACCCAAAATGTGTTTTTTTTTCTTTTTCTTCTTTTTTAAGTTTTTTATGATCGTAAAAATGCTTTCTCTGACTTTTTATCCTCCTCTTATCGAGAAAAAAAAAAGCTGTGTTACATTTAAGATGAATGCTTTGATTGAAGGTAACACATCAGAGGGGGATTTTGGCATTGACCCGCTATTGATTGGTCCATCTATCCATTCTTTCTTCTCTGGATCCAGGTCATGTTGAGGAGCAAGCTCAGCAAAGAAAACTTCTCCAGAGGACTCCTGGGCGTTCCAATGCCAGGTGAGATACATTTCCTTCTAATTGTAATTGTCTAAGGTATTCCAGATATATTGTCCAAGATATTTGAGGTACCTGCAAAGGAAGCCCCTGAGAAAGCACCTCCATGCATCAAATACTTGAACCACCTCAACTGGCTCGATGTGAAGGAGCAGAGGTTCTTCTTCTTACCCTTCTAACCCTTCCTCTAAGCCCAGCTATCCTATGAAGCACTTTGGCTATACAGTATGTGTATCTACAATCTCACTCTTTTGGTCACCTACCTATGGGTGACCTTTTGGTGCAATGTCACTGACACTCGAGAGACGCAGCAATTAGCTTACTCCAAGTCCATAAAGTACTGGATGGGCTCCCAGTGCTGTGAGGACAGGCAAGCCCAACCACATCTACTTGGTACTGGTCCACGTCTCGCCTTGCACGGCAACTGGATTAATGATCACGTGAGAACCAAATCCCCATCTTGTCAGGCTACAAGCAATGCGTTTGTGTCCCGTAAGCCAATCAGTGTCCTGTGAGGAGCTGCTGGCAGCTACGGGTGGGTTAGGTGTCTCCCGACTGGCTTCATTAACAGTTTGATTGACAGATTGTTCATCCAATCACCTGCCACATATTTATTTTTGAAAGGGCCTGCCCTTTTCCAAACAGTTTCTAATGACGGCTTCTCAGACGGTTCTGTGTAACAGACAGTCTGGCGGGTCAGGTTAGCAAACCCCACATTTCACAGAATATTCCACCATGTCCGGGCCAAACAAGGTGATGTTGGTTCACAAAGCACGAAGACCTCAGGAGCGACTTAAACCCTGTGCCTATGTGAGCTGACTGACATTAGAGAACTAATGTTGTACTCTCTGTCACCAAAGATCACACGGCCCAAACAGTCCTTTGTTCTGCTCCCTCAGCTCCGTTTGTTCAGCTTTACATCTAAGTCAACCCAATTACAGAGTATCGAAATACCCAGGGTCTTCTTGTCCACTAAATGGCTGAGGGTTTTTCTTTCTCCCCCTGACAATATAATAAACAAGATCTGGAAATTCAAGAGGAATGAAATAAATATTTAGCTTGTGCAAACTGAATCATCTGCAAGTTATGTAAGAATCCTAAGCCACAAATGGTTGCAGACATTATATAAGCCTCAGTCTCTTCACATGAATACAAATGTATTAAATTAACAGTATATCAAGCTGCTAAAAAAATCAAAATAAGGTTGTAGTATGAATCGTATTTGAGCATCTCATTCTTCTTTCATGCAACGGAACAGGTTTTCTTGTCCTCTGCTGGAGCACATTTTCGTTGTGTTTCTGGCTTTCATCGCTTAATCCTCTCGGCTGTTTAGATGATTTGACTTATGTCCAAGAATTTCTTCTGTCCAGGTGTATCCTTGGATGAGACTGCTTTGTTTGTTTGTCTCTTTGTTTCTTCTGCATCGAGCTGCAGGCTGAGCGGAGCGGCTCTGTGAATGATGCCGTGCCCCCATTTTTAATGAACTGTTTATCTTGGGTCTGCTTCTTCTGTCAACGTTTGATGTTTGCTCACGGAGACAGAGAAAGAGAGAGAACGAAACCCTGCTCGTGACATTTTATTTTGTCTAATTTGAAATGTAGATTTCTGTACACTTTTAAAAGAGCAATGAAAGATTAAAGGAGGAGTGATCTCTAATAATTTATGGGATTCTGACTATCAGAGACATCCACTCTGAGGATATCAAGTTGCGTTTTCTGGTTTCCTCTGTGATCTCCCTTGTAATTTGGGTTATCTCATAATGTGATAATGCACAGGTCCTTCAGGATGAGATAATAAGCCAAAATATGGCATACGAGTCCAGTGATGAAGAACATAACTTGTACCGTTTGTAAAATTACCTTTTAAGAAATTCAGGCAATTGAATCCAATAATTTAGAAACAAACTTGATAAACTCTGCCTCCAGTAATGAGTTCTAATGTGTTCTTGTAAAGTGGGCATTTCTAATGCCTGCAGAAAAGACTCCACTCTCTTGACCTTTTCGAGTAAATATTTGTAAAACTGGTTTAAAAGTTCTTTAAATACTAACATGTAATTATTATATTTCACTGGCTATAGTTCAATCTAGGACCTGCTTTTAAATGTTGTTGAAGCAATGGCTATATGTGACCTACATCTAATGACTTTCACTTTTCAACCAAATTTAGACCAATTTTGACCAAATCACCAATCTTAAGGGTATTAGTTGCTAGGCAATATTTTGGTAATTTAATTGAACAAAAGCCCCTTCTTATTGAACAAGTTGTCCAGTCATATTGACTCAATCACTATTTCCATCCTGAGTTAATGCAACAAAGTTATAAAGACACAGTGCCTCTTCATGTCCTTGTTCGTTTTTGTGATATGCTAATGTATGCAGATTAGGGTCCATTAGCATCTCTGTCCCGGGAGACGTCTGCATGTACTGATTGTATTGCTGGGGACAAAAAATTCACATAGACCAGCCAAGTTTTTTTTTTTCCTCATTTGGTAAATTGTTCCATTAGCCTTCCTCTGAAAAAAATAATTCTAGGCTTTCCAAATAACCAGACAGCCTACTCTCCAGCAATATTAATTATTATTACTAGTTTCCGGCAACACAATTTGGAAAGATATACCTCATAAGTGCTCAGTGCTGTGGAATACAGTTCCCAAAATAATCTATTTCCTCTATGAGGTATGTGTTTAAAAACAAAAAAAAGAGTTTAAAAAAAATCGAGGGGGGTTGGGGTGCAATCATTCTTCAGCATTTCTCTTTCCAACAGCCATTTACCAAGTAGAATTTCCTCAGGCAGAAATCTCCCTGATGACATCCAATCACAAGTTTGCAAATATCTCAAACTCTTCCACAGAAAGCTAAATGCTAGCTAACAAAGTGCAAGACCGCCGTCAGATGTGTGTTGGTGAGATCGTGGCGAGCAGCTGCATTCAATACTGGTCCATTGACCATACAAAGACAAATGACTAACAGCTGTGTTACCGGCAGCAGTCATATTCTCACTAGGTGCATTACCTTCTCCTACTGTATACAACACTGATCATTCTGCTATCTAACACTGCCACAATCGGCACACTCACAACACACAGAACAATAAACTGCATTGTACATTCAATAGAACCACACTGACAAATGACCTGGCGGAGCCTCTTGAGTAGAATATTGAGCTTCACAAAATGTGAATACTTTAAAGTTTTTGAAACCTTCAAGATCCAAAATCATGAACAGAATTGTTTTCATGGGTTAAGATGAGTAACAAGGTGTATCAAAATGGCATTTATCTTTCAAGACAGCTCCTTCATATAGGGCGGTACCTTACACAGTTCATGTTTTGTTATTGATGGCACTGTTTTGTGCTGACTCATCATAGATTGCAGTCAGAACTAGTGCTAGAAATCAACTTGGAATAGACAAGCGGGTCAGTGTTTTATAAAGCGATACAGGAAAATGCATGAAATGAAAAAAAGACTCTTTTGAATAAGGATAAACTCAAAAGAACAAGACAGCACACGCACCAGGAAGAAAGGTTTTTCAATAAAGCATCTTTTCTTATTGAAAACTTGTTGTATTAATGTATTCCTTTATTTAAATGTAAAGGTTTTGCAGCAAATACCAAGTCCTTTAATAAACTTGTTCCAGTGTGGGTTTTTATTTTTAGAGCAACAGGCTTTCGGAGCAGTGAGCGTTTGTTTTCAGGATAGCAGGCCGTCGCACTAATGGGCTCACGTTCCAATGGGACATTTTTTCGGACTATTTGGGTTACAGAATAATGGGCCATCGGAGAGACCGCCTACGACACTGTTCAGTTTGCCCAAGGCAGATTTAGTTGGTGAGCTTTTGACATTCATTTATTTTTGCTGGCTGAACAGCATCTTAGCCTGCCTGTTAGAGATGGATTGGTCAATGGCGCTAACTGTAATTCCAGTATATGGCTATTTTAAGTTGCGGCAGTCAGACAAGTCTGTTGATGTTTGTATCTGCATGTGTGGGATGGGGGGGTGTTAAAACCGAAGCGGCATGTTGCGTCCCGGCTTTACGGCAACATTGCGATGCCAACGGCGCAATAGTAGAAAAACAAATCGTTTTTGTTCTTGCTGCTTGAGGCGAGGAGTTATATAAGAGGGCACAGCTTAAGCATAGGGGGGCAGTGCTAACCCACCCTTGTGAAAGAGGAACTCTCTGCTGAGTCTGTGGCACACCCCCCTTTTTGGCCAGTTGGCATGAACACAAACACACACCTTCACACCCACACACTTGACCACAATTCCAAAATTTCAACCTCCTAGAGGACATAACGTGGGGAAAGTTTTGTGTACAGACCGACAGACAGAGTGAGCTTTAGAGTCAGATTGTAATCTGCCAGTTGTGATGTTGTTTCCGGGCTCTATTTGATATAGTAAATCTAACAGATGTTGCAGTAATTGTATTGAAAATTATACTAGTGTCTCATCTCGTTACCCATGTTTTTACCGATTCCCATAATGCTCTCACTGTTATGACACAAGCACATCTAACAAAGGTCTGTGGATAAAGGGTGCAGTCACATAAAGAGACGCACAGCTTTGCAGCCCAGGGCAAAGGGGTTCAAGGTGTGGCTGCGAGGACTAAGACAAGGCATTTATTTACATGCACGGCAATAACATTATTGACTCATCAATAAACCTTCATCCCAAACCAGTAAATCTGTCAAACGCTTAATCAAATAAGATCTCAAACCAACAGCGTCTGATCCTCAACATGAGGGTGCATTAATGTGTTCTATTGACATTAACACAGAAGTGCAGATCTGCATGCAAATGATGCCAAAATTAAAGCCGGTTTACTCCGGACCCGACAGGATTCAGGTGAAACGTTCACACGCAATGCGTTACATTTCAAGAACAGTTACAAAAGAAAGATTCCTGCCATAAAAGCTGACCTACCTCATTATGGTGAGTTGAATAGACAGCCTAGCTCAGATCTTTATATACACAATAGCAGCTCTTTTTAGGGAAAACAATCTTTTCTCGTTAAATAATAACTGGAAAACATTTTAGCTTCATGTGTAACCACAGCTCCAATCCCATCAATCAGGATCATTAGTATGAGTGTAGTCCTCTGTGACCTTTTCAGATCGCATTATGATAGTGAACACAGTGAGAAGGTCAGACGGTGTCCTCTCCGTAACAAAGAGGCGGGCGGCACAATCTGAGCTGCTCCGATTTAGATATTACAGGAAGGACCGAGGAACATGCTGATGAGGAAAGGCCCATAAACAAAGCACATGCAGCTGACACTACACAGAAGCTTATGTTTGTTATTTGAGACGACACTTTTAACCTGTTACATGCCAGCTAGTCAAGTCATACGGATACAAATGGGCATGAATTATAGATGTCAAAGCAGACTTTACCTCGTACTGTTTTGTTTGATCTCCTGACAGACTGCATAAAACAATCATTTTCATTTTAAGTCTTATGTGCAGCTGGCATGACTTATTGTATGACCATGATGAGGACTTTTGTTATGATTATTATTATTAGAAGGAAAAAAAATCTGCCAAATTCTTCTAACATATTCAAATCAAGTCTTACATTTTAATATTTCAGGAATTATCTAGAACTAGTGTCAAGACTGCAAACGTGGAATCATCTCACTGACACTTTGTTTTCCTTCTTTTTGAAAAGGTAAGATTTTATGACTCATTAATAGACTAAAAACTTGCTGAAAGCAACTGTCTGCTTCTTGACCTACAAATACCTTTTATGTTTGCAGAACCTCTAGCTTTGGAGCAAACTGAGAGGTCTGACTCACCTTAGCCACTTAATTCTGGTCAGGTAAGGTTGAACTCAAACCTTATTAATTAATTTCTCTGGGACTTTGTATTGATTGTGAAACCATGGCTGTATAGGCTGCGGGTTTGGGCAAATGTAACAAATATGGAAAGAACACCCGTGGGCTGGTGAAATGAATTTCAATTTGTCTGTCTGTCAGTGATATACTCTGAAATAAAAGCAGTGCAGCAGCTTGTATATATGAGTTAGATCGAAGAAGACTATGTGATGAGACTTATTGTACACCATCCAACCATTATACATGACAGTTCCTCAGTACTGAATATCTAGTGTGTGATAACCAAATTTCCAAAAGAAACTATTCTGATGTGTAGTCACAGTTTGGCTATATGCCCTCTGAGTTGTTATGTGAAGACTGGACTGTGCTGCATGTTTTCAAGATCTGTTTCTCCTCACGTGTCTTGTCTTGTTTTACTACCTGCCTTTGTTCGGTTTCCCGCCTTGATGATTGTCTGCCCTGCCCTCATTAGTTTCATCTGTCTGTCGCCAGCCCTGTATTCACATGTGCTCCTGCTCACCTGTTCCCACTCCACCATTACTCAGTCCCTATTTATACCAGCAAAGTTCCTTTGCTCTTTGTCGGTTTGTCTTCAGTTGTGTTTGGGATTTTGTGCTTTGTACTTGCCTGCTGTTTCCTGCCTGTCATGTTGGACTCTAGTTTGTAAGAATTTTGGAATTAAACTATTGCATTGGTTCTGCTGCTTACTCATTTTTGTCTGCATTTGGGACCATCCTCATCCCATCAGTTGCCTGCTCTCCGTACCATGACAGCTCTACCCAACGGTAAAGCACTACTGGCGAGGACAACTTGTCTTCGTTTTCAGTTTGAGCTACATGTCGAAAAGGATTTCCAAAGCTTGAAATAACTTTTTCTATTCTTAAAATATTTGTTTCCAATGAGAGATAATTGGTCACACTATTTCTTAACTATTGGTTATCATTTTTGTTTCTGATGTTTGGTAGTATTGCGGTTAACCTCTACAACCTTCTGCTTAGTATTTGTATCATCTCAAATCATCCAACAATGAAATTTACTCTAGTCAGATATGATATGACTCTATTTGAAGATCAAATCTATGGCCATTCTTACTCAGCCAAGAAAAGCAATTACAGAGCTAACATTACTGTAAAATGCAGTCATACATCACCACCATCATCACACCATCTGCAGTGGGAGGCCATCTATTGAGCCAATAGTTGGTTTACAGTTTGCCTTCAGTGGTGTGTCATATTCGTAACACCTGCTCTTCATTTTCCTAACAGCATGAGTCGGCGGGTATGCATGAACCATGTTACTTGGGAATATTCACCCATAACGCCTGGACGCAAAATGTTAGTCATGTAGCACTGATTAGTAAACCGGTAAAAAACAACAACTCAGTAAGTAGCTGACATCCATGAAGAAAAGGATCAACTCAGGCATGTCCAAAGTCTGGCTCGCGGACCAATCACGGCCCGATTTCTGACCCGCCAGCACAGTCAAAACGGAATGAATAAATCATACAAATTCAACATGCAATTCCTCTTTCTACAGCATGGTGGCAGCATGAAATTGGCTCTGACCCTTGAGCAACGGCAAGTAAAAAAAGAAAAGTCGATAACGAGGGCCGCTGCTTTCAGGAAAGGTGGAGATCGCAATATGTTTTCATCGAAAACCGAATCAACTGTGTCTGCCTAATTTGTCATGAGACTGTTGTCTTGTTTAAGGAATATAATGTAAAGAGACACTACGAGACAAAACATGCTAATGCTACAACAAGCTATCAGAGAGCGACCGTGCTAGAAAAGTGAAGCAACTCCAAGATAACTTGGCCACTCAGCAGCGGTCCTTTTCGCGGGCTCACGAGTCCACATCACCAGAGCAAGCTACCAAGTGGCCATTTTAATTGCTAAACATGGCAAACCTTTTACGGAAGTTGAGTTCATCAAAGACTGTGTTATGAAAATAGCAGAAAACATTTGCCCCGAGAACAAGAGTTTGCTAATGTTTGCCATGGCTCGTAACACTGTGGCACGGAGAATTGAAGAGCCATCATCAGATATTAGGAGACAACTGGGAGACAACTTGATTTTTTTTTCATTAGCCTGTTTCATGTGTGTTGAACTTAAATGTTAGACAACTTTTCATTACCCTCACTAAGTCATATTTAAGATTGTCTTGCTGTGAAAATATGTATCAGTTTCTAGATAATTAGCTTTTAGGTAGCTTGTTCTTTATGTTGTCTGACTTTCAAGATGTGAAAGAAAGGCAGAATAGTTGTTGAGATTTGTTCACACCTGAATGCTTACATTTGGTTACATTGCTATTTGCTGTGTCATTGAAAATATAATTATTAAATAATAGTGTATGTATATAGGCAACTTGTATTGTTTAAAATAATGTCAGCAGGGACTGTTGGCCCTTAAGCATTTTCACATTATCTAATCTGATTAACTGCACTGTGATGACTGGATCTTGGCACAGACACAGGTGTTATGGGAAAAATATTCCACTGTTATTGATTTCATTCTGAGCAGTTTTGTTTGAGTCAAAGATTGCCTTTTAAGCTTCACTAAGCGTTGTAATTGTATAGACTGATTTAGAGATATGATGTGATGACATTAGACATATGTAATCGTGTTGGTAAAATGTCAACCGCATTAAAAGCATGTTTTCCTATAATTTTGTGTGGTTTGTCCTGTGCTTGAAAATGTGATAATGTGATATTTGCACATTGTCTGTTCTCATATTGTGTAGGTGTTGTCATGACATTTGATGTCTCCAGTAACAATCAAAGCGCACGCAGTGATAACGGAAAAACACTAGAGGCTCTCCTTTCTTTTTTTGGCACACAATGCTTACCTACCGTTTCATTTTTTTTAATTAACATACATGAATCTTAAGCTCATCTTAATTGACTTGCGTTGATGTTAATTAAGGGCTATTTTAAAACTGTAATTGGACACGCTATCATTCTGTCTGATAAATGCAGAGGGCAGGGCAAATGAACACACCTTTAACAAAAATCAAGAGATTGTGCATTAATAATGTGTATAGTACAAACGTTAAAAGAACAAACTCATTCAACAGACGCACTGTATTTCTGTAGTGCATTTCACTGCAGGTGATGTTTGACATGTAATGAGCTGAAGAAATAAGATAAAAAAAACAATAAACATGACTTTGTCCTCCCAGGATTTTCCCTGATTCCTTTCTCTGATATCCTTTTGCCTCACTTGACACACCCCCCCCCCTATCATGATTGATATAAATCACACAGTTATAGCAGACAGAGTACAATTCCACTGCATATTTCCAGAGAAGGTAATAACAGGAAAGGATGCTTTTGTCACAGATTTAAATCAAAGTAACGGACCATTAGTGTTCTCCAACAAACCTCTGCTCCAGGAGGTGAAGGCAATATCAAGGGTGGACACTTCCTCTTCAAAGAATTGTACAAAATACATATGACATTACAATTTAATGAGCCACATGTCCCTGAATGTAACCCCACAGTGATAGGCATGCTGTGGATGCTATATTGGATGCACTGTAATGCTTTGTACTGGCCGTAGAGGCTTTGGCAGTGTGCAGGCGTGGAACATACTGTGTGATATCATCTCAATGTCATCCCAGAGATTATCACGAAATAGCTTGATGAAACTGAAAGCGTGAACTAATAATAGCATGAACAAATAATGCTTCATCAACTCCGCGGATGAAAATGAATAATCAAGTAAAAAAAAAAAAAGGCTTATATTGTTATCATCAGTTTGTGTAGTTCAATGTATTGAAGGGTTGGATACTATTTCTGGTGAAATCCACCTTGTCTCAACATTCCTCGTCAACTGCTACTTTCTATAATTTGATATGGTTCTTGCAGAACTTCAATCAACCTCTGGAGTGAACTTGTTACATTCAATCAAAGGTGTTTGCATGGGCTTGGAGCATAGCTAGCTGTTCAGTGTTTGATTGCAGCCACACCCCCGCTCAAATCACAGGGTCTTGTAGCTGCATCAGTTAACAATGATTAGACTAGTGAAAACCCCATGCTCGTTGATTCTGAGGCAGTGGCATCAACACCTGATGTTTGCATGTATGTTTAAGCAATAAATAACAACTAAACTCCAAATATCTCAACGTAACGTAACATTTTCAGAGAGATAGCACCAAAAAGGAGTGTTATCACTAGCCAATAGGTGGGTTTTTCACAATGTTCTGATGGGTTTTTCCTTTTTACAGGCTGGCTGTCCTCTGCTCAGAGGTGCCCTTGTATTCTGAACAGCGGAGAGACGGTGGGGGGACGCGTGGTCTGCTGGTCTTCCCATGCCCTGCTGCTTCCTGCTGCAGGCAATGAGACATGCTTTGGCATGAGGGTGATGAAGTCCGCCTCGCCATGGTTACCGACTGTTTGGAAAACAAATCTGTTCAATCTGAAAAGAGCAACACTAAGCCACCACCACTCGCTGGTGTTTCTGTAGACATCAGGAAATTTGCCTTTAGGCAAAAAATTGGGCGATTTGTGTATTTTGAAAAGGTTGGGATGCCTGATGTGAAACACATCTTTTTTTATCTATTTCATCTAACAAATGTTATTGCAATGGATTAACCCAGTGATATACTCTGAACAAAATCTAATTTGATCTGTTCTTAAAGGCTGTTGAATAGCTGTTGGATATTGCTTAGTGAGCAAATGCTGGTATACCGGCTTTCAACACCTGGCAGAGCTTGTGATATAATTACCCAAAAGAGAAAGTCAACTGGGAAAACAAGACCCAGAGAACTTGGAAAAAAAGCATCCAATCACATGATTGATCACTTGCAGATAAGTGTGTATTGCATTGCATTACATTATATAGGTGTTTTTGTATTTCTGGTGTATTTTACCAATACGCTACAACTTTGTGCAACGAAATGCAGTTTGTAGTCCATTTTTAGTCCAAGAAAAATGCCAAAAAAAACCCTGATTATATATATGTGGATGATGGAGGATGAATTGAGGAGTTCCACAGCGTAATAAAGAAGCTGCTCTGAAGTCGTTCGGCAGCTGATGGTGGTGGTTGTTGTCTTTTAATAGCCTTTGAGCTCCTCACAGGCACCTCTTGTCACTGATGCTCAGTAGATGGGTACCATTGTTGTTTTGGGCAGTTTTAGTCACCGGCTGTAGAGCCCTCCTGTCCTGCGCCGTGCACATCCCATGCAAGTTTGTGATGTTTTCAGTCAGGATGCTGTCTATTGCTCCTTTGTAGAAGTTAACAAGAACTTGAATAGTTCTTGAATAGTTCTTCTTCTCCATTTTTTATTTATTTTGTAAGATGCATTATTTTTTCAATGATAAAATGACTAAATGCCAAGATTTCCTGCTGCAAACTGTAACTGTTACAGTTTTATCATGTGCTTTTGTCCTAGCTGTAAATAGATACAGCACATATAGCGTGCACAAATCCTGTTCATGCTGTGTGTCCCAATTAGCAAGCTTTATTTTCTCATGATGTTGCTCTCCTAACAAAGAATCTATTTCTCCTTCCATAACATTGTAAAATCAAATCCAACATATTGCACTCATATGGTTATGATTTCCAAAAGGATAACAGCAAACAAAACTTGGCTCAACAACACAACAGTTAGAACGATGTTTGCTCAGTCTGGGTGAGAGAATGTGTCCATCTGTCATAAGTCGTTCATAGCAGTTCTTTTGCTTATTGATTTTCTCAATATATCTCTTCAGTTTCATGTTCCGTCTCTTTTCTGCTCCCTGGCCACTGATCGAACTGATGTCCCTCCTGACTTCTCCTCGGCTGCTCTTTTTAGACCCTCCCAGGCAGCCCGTCCTCTGTTTGTTCTTTGTGTTTGTAGTGGCATAATGATTTTGTAACAGTAGAAAATGCCACTTGCCAGTGTTTACTGTAAGTCTGGGGCATTTTATGTTGAAGCCCTTTCAATCCCACAATTTTGAATTGAAAAAATGAATCTATTATCACACAATTAAGTTTGAGTTTGCTTATCAATACAGTGGGTGGCTAATATCATGCAAACAATTATTTTATTATTAACAATTACTCAATTGGTTGTCAATGTATCTGGAGTGATACACGTTACTTATAGTCTTGCTCTTGTAGATGTCCCGCCCTTAGTTGCTGATTCTCTGGCATGTTGTCTTGCTGCCTCCTAAAGAATGTGATGCGTCTAATTACTACTCAATTATCTGAATTATCAATGTAGAAAATGTGACAATCTTACATGAGTTTTAAACACCCCTCTCGGAGCTTGGCATTTCTGTCACGACCACAGGCTTTGTAATTAAACGGGTTTTGTCTGCACATGGATCATTGCTTTCAGCTGATTAAGGAATGATAGGAAAGACTATATAAATCACAGACAACCAACCCAACTAATTAGCTACCCTAACCATAACATCCACTAACAACCGCTGTAGGGGATTTCTCTTACATAATCAACGTCATTATTAGACTGTGTCACTGCAGCTTGTAACGGATCACATCTGATAGTAAACCAGCAAAGTGGAAGAAAAGGCATATTGGATGTCATATTTGAATAGGATACTGATTCAGGAAGATCATCAGCGATGCCATAGGGGAAAACAAACTTGCAGCCATTTTTTCAGCTCTTGTTCCCAAGGGCAAACTGGGGGCTGGTTATTTTCAATTACTGAGTTTGGTGAAACACTTTGGCTCCATTCTAATTCGTCTTTATATCAATTAATAAACCTTGACAGCAATATTACATCAAGGTACGCACCATAAGTATGAAGGACATGGCGTTACTGAATGGTTTAATTACCGAATTCTAAGTTGACATTATGTGAATACAAAATAACACCGCTCCCCTGTGTGTGAGCAACACTCAGGACACAAAGCCAAAGAGATAATCCTCTAACTGCAAAAAATCGGTGGCGATTGTCTGCATTGAGTAAAGATTGTGCCCTCAAAAGGTTCACCTTCAGAGTGGGCTATTATGTTTCTCCTGATATGGGGCTGATGCTAATCAGTGTGGATTGTATTTTATGCCTTAAGGCAGGAAAATGTGCTGATGAGAGGTCCACGATAAATGAACCTTATCACCTAATGGCATCTCGGCCCACCCTGTGACTTACTGAAAAAGCCCTTGCTAAATGTCACGGGCAGAATGCACATGTGAGATAATTAGAGAGAAATGAATGATCCACAGATGGTTTGGTCAGTCTTCATTATTACTGATAGCAAAAACAGCAGACTTTCTTGGGAACACTATCAGCAATCTGAAATACCATCCCAATAATATTTTGGTTGATGCTCAAATGTAATGATTAGAAAAGTGAAACTAATGACCTCAGCAGAGGGGAAACTTGTAAAAAGTCCAACCTTGTTAACATTCAACGACATACAAGTTTGCAAACTTTACAGCGCAGCACCGGTTCCCTGTTGCGTGGTGTTAGAGAAATTCACTCGAAGCCGATGTAAAAGTAATTATCACAGGACATTTATTCTTGCAAGAAGGAGACAGAGTTGAAACACATACAAGTCATGTATCAAGGCTGCTCAGAGGTCTGTCTCTGAGTCTCTGATATTTATACGTCGGATAACACACAAGTGCGTTAGCACAGAATCATTTGCATAAAGCTACGTGGCATGTCTTGAACTCGCCCCTTCCGCACAAGCAAACTCATCTTGACGTTTAGTAAGATATACAATCGTCCCTTACAGAAGGTCACAGTGACTGCTAAACGAGGAACATCTGAAGATAACAAGTGTGAAGAGAGTTCACACAAGAGCCCCAGACTTCATGGAGCCTTGTATGTTAAACAATAAGAACAGATCATTCTAAAAGTTATTTTTCTCCATCACGTGGTAATTGCTGTTAAAAAACAAAACAGTAGTTGCTGTACAGAACAAAACACTGAGCCGGCAAAGCCCTTGCTAATTGTACACACTTTCGAGCTGCCAGGAACACACAATTACTGTAAGTGTTTAATCTTACACTGTTTGTCCTTATTGATAAGGCTGTCATTAGGCATGCAGAGTAGAACTTGTTGAGTTGACATTTTAGAGAGGAAAAGCTTCAACAGTTGAAGTTGAAATATAATTAAACCATCTTTTTTAATAAAATAAATACATAATAATAAACAAAAAATTGTAGTATTTGTTTAGTTTATTTCATACAAAAATTGCTTATTAAATTAATTTGAGACTTATTAAACATAACCTCGGACAGTTGTAGGTCTTGTACACAATTGAAATTCAGGTCTCCATTACACCAACATGTAAATGCCTTTGACAAAGACATCAAAGCAGTGTGGCCTTGCCCTGCTGTGCTACACAATAGTCTGCAAAAGTGTTACTTTGCCAAAGCAAAGCCATATCAGCCGCTCTAGCTGCAATATATTTTATGATTCGTCATAACTTTCTGTTCAGATTATGAAGCTAAGAAGTGGGTAATTGTCAGTACGCTGCAAAGTGGTTTAAACAGTAATTGCCACTAATTAACCCTCCAGGGTGAACACAAATCTTCACATGAAAATAAAGCATTTTGGACCTCCATGCAGGTTGTAATATACTTCATCCACACCTTGTGAGATTGAGATTATCAATCCAACCAAATCCTTTGTGTACTGTATGTGTGTGTGTGTGTGTGTGTGTGTGTGTGTGTGTGTGTGTTTGGAATGGAAACGCCCCGTAGAGCAGGGCTAAGTAGGCAATCACTCATTCTGAGTAACGCAGAGGTGAAATGTAAGTAAACTCTGTGAATGTGCACGGCCACCCAAGTGCCAGATGCTGCGTGCTGGTGCCAACATGGCATATGAGTGACTCATTAAATCAGAAGAGTGAAATCCATTTTCCTTTCTCTGATGGCTCTCTGTCGTTCATTCAAACCAGCAGCGAATTCTGCCCGAGAGTTTCTTCGATCAGGGAAAGCAGCCAGCTGGGACAGTTCCCGATTCATTATTAGCAGGGGGGGAAAAAAAACATGGCTAAAGAATTTCAAAAAATAGCATTGAGAATAGGACCATGGGGAGGCAGCTATGGTATTAGAGAAAGGAAAACAGTTTCCTGTAAGCAGCAGATTATGAAAACATTAAGCAACAATTACCGTAATGAGAGTTATTGAAGCGGCAAGGTAGCAGACAAGCTGTGTGCATCTGGTTGCTGCATCTGGCTGCAGTAGCAGAACATCCAAAGGGGCAGGCGGGAAGTCATTCATTTGTTATAGCCATTCCTTCCCTGTGGATGGAGAAATGGCTTGTCAGTATTTGTCATGGGCTGAAAATGATCGCACATGCTGCATATTGACACATGCACTGCGATGGATACTAAGTGCACTGTCAGAAATTTTCAAGATGTCAGTCAGGGTAAATTGAGGGAATGACATTCAGTGGGCAATTGGAGTCCCTCCCTCTGCTTTAACAGATGAGCACGAGATAGATATTATGAGCTGCTGATAGTTTCTGCATCGTGCTTGCACCATGTATCATGGCCCACAATAGCACACATATGGCATTTTCCATAAGGCCCTGATGATTTATGACTCCTAAACTAAAATAAAGACCAAACTCAGACCAGTAGACACCGGCACACGTTTAATTCCTGCTGGCAGAGACTGTATATCAGTAAAGAAATAGCATTAAATGATAACTGTTAATATTTCATGCCTATTTACTTTCACGACTCAGATCTTTTGTTTTGGCAAAAGCAGCCACAAAAGCAGACAAACTTGGCTCTCCATTAAACCAGTACAGAAATGTTATTATTTAAACTAATGCAGCAGCTTACCTGTATTTGGAGCTGCTGCTTCAAAACCATTTTATTGGGATTGTGCTATACAACACACAACGCAGTGGACACAGTTTATGCTTAATATCATGAGCCTGGATTTGATAAATTGGCTAATCATTGCTATTGTAATTAGCATTTCAGTATTCTCCATATGTTCAACCACAGATGTAGTGCATGCTGCTTTTCAAAAAACAAACAAATCGCAAACTATAAATATATCTCAAATCTATCAGGTTGATAAAACACTTTCTTTTTATGTTAATACTGGGCCTAATCCCAAACAATGTATGGTTTCCCTCAACATCTGCAGGAGAAAACAATTTTCACAAATAAATACAAAATTACCTTTTCAACTAATTGGCGACAAAAAAGTTTTTGTGGTTACCAGCATTTTATTAATAAAAAAAAATGTAAACTGCTTTTTTTCTCCTGAAAGACATTGCATTCCCATGTATTGGCATCACCAGGCTCTTTTTAGGGCTCATTATGCCCCTGTCTTTGAAGCAGATTTGTTTGGATGGAAATGATCTTAAGTGGATATGTTAATTATTTGAAAATATTGTGGATCACTGCCATCCTCAAAATACATACTGGCACCATCATGAATTGCACAATACACTGACATTTTGTGTTTTATTCATTCTGTGTTGCATTCATTCCCACTTCCTGGTTGGTCACTGGCAATTTAGCATACAATATTGAATCGTGCCCTCGCTGCACCCAGCGGCCCATTTAATCAGGGAGTGGGATTAAGCCTGAGCAGCACAGCGCCAGAGGAGACGTAGGCTACAGTAACATGACTCTCTATACTAGGGACTCAAGATGGATGGGCTGGGCTACAGTCTGGATGGAACGCCTCCATTGGGCCGTTTGGCCTGGTGGAGCCCATCAATCAGGGCGGCACCAGAGGTCTGGGCTGAGGCTGTGTAATGATGCGAACAGCATGTGGCCGAGCCATCCCTGGCTGCTCAGGTGTAAGGGTCTGCCCTGTCCACCGGTCCTCTCAGCTCCTTCACCGCCATCATCCATCATATGCCGGCCGGATTCACAGCATGCAACAGATTTCATACATTAGATTTGATAAGATCACTTCAGATCAAACTCAAGACCAACTGTAAACGTGGTTTAAAATGAATCATATTGGGCTTCAATGTTTTAAGGCGCGTTCATCATCTTAGAATTATTAGGTGTCTTATTAGCTAAAGCCCTATACACACCCCTGACGCCCTTTTCAGTGAAGGGTATCATGATCCATGACATGCATCTTATTTGGATTTCCAATCTTTCAAATAGACAGCAGTGCAGATGTGAAGACCAGACGGATCACTTTCCCTAATAGCAGTTGTACAGGAAGTTGCCATTAGCCTTTTTTTATGTGCCCCATACTTACGGCGGTGTGGGCGCTTCAATCTTTCTATAAAGTTCATTAAAGGACATATTTTATTGCACATTACGTGCTTTATATCCCTCACACAAACATATTATGCTCCTGGATGAAGGTGGCCTTATGAGTCCCATAAAGCAGGCCTCATGAATATGATTGTAAAAGCTGATGCTCAGTATGGGCTCATACAGTGTGAAGGGAAGGTCATTTGGTAGAAAGCATGCATTGCAAAAATGTATGCTTATAAAGATGTCTTTGGTGGGGTTTCCGAGCTGCTGAAATACATCTGCTGCAGCCTAATGGACTTCTTTCAGCCTCTGGAAGCGATTTCTGGGGTTGGATTACAGTGTGTTATGGGACTGAATTAACGCAAACCCATTCTTTGGTCAAGGATTTGTTTTTATGCTATTGTGAGGTGGGCAACACTCAGTCCCCAATGGCTCTGAAATTCCATTATAAGCGCAATACTGGAATTATTATTTTTTGGCTTCATTGCCATCATAAATTGAGTGTACTTGTGACCCCACATGTAAAGGTAAATGAGCACTGACAAGTGGCACATAAATCCTGCTCTTGTCTCCTGCACGTTCATTTAACCGCACACGAGACCTTTTGGTTTTTCTATTTCCATGAGTGAGATAATGAACTGATGTTAAATCAGTTAAGCATTTTCCATTTTTCTTATGTATCAATGTCGAATTATTGTCCTTATAAGGCAGTGTGTATGAATAGCTGATAATTGCTTTTTGTTCACCACTGATGATTACCAGGTTATGGAGGCATAGCAATCTCTGATTAAACCTCAAATTGGATTTGAAAACTGAGATTTGAGGTGCGAGGAGGGGCTTTATACAATGCATTTCAGATGGATTTAAAATTGAGTTCTTTCTTCTGATTTTCAGGAAATCATTAGAAAATATGCCTTTCAAAGGTTTATTAATTTCCACATTAATTGTTTCATTTACAAGAGATATTTCACACTACTCTAAGAGGGAATGAATAACATCCCCTCAAATCCTTGTAAGCCTATAAATTCCAGAGAAAGACTATTTCCTGACAGAATTGCAGCACCAGTGTCTATTGTTTTCTATGTCACATCTTGTTAATCTCATCCATATTTGTGCATCTTATCAGCGAGACCTTACTGAGTGAACTTCCTAATTAAAGAATGCCTTTAATTACATAACTATGTAACTTTGTTTTAATTAAGAATACCCTTCCCCAATGGGAGTAAACTTTGACTGTGTGCAAGGGCATAAAAGCAATTTCTTACCCTGCACATGCATGATTATTGTACCCAGATTTCGGGAAGTACTCCATGACCTTGGAAATAAGTGAATGACAATGATGGTCTTGTCTCCTTACCTATCACAGCATGCAAATTGCAAAAGTGTATGCTCCATTACTACTTGTAGTGGCCTCCAACCTCATCACAGCATTTCACATTTCCGATTCTATGTCCATGCGTAAAGAGAGCTCATGGTCACTGTAGTCTGGGGGTTAATAGCAGCCTTTTATAAAGGGTGGTGAGGGTGAACGTCCTTTTTGCAAAGAGAGGGACAATGTCCAAAGATTATTAAGATGTGTTGCCAGGACATAATGGGGTTCCAGCACATTACATACACCTCTCTATGTCATTAGGTTTTGTCAGGCATAAAAACACTCATTTTACTAATATGGACAAACCATTCCTCATTGGCATGGTAATGACTTGGGAACTGAGTGCAGTCCAATCAAGTCATCACTATGTCATGGATGACCAGGCTCGTTTGCCATGCCACCGTAGATGGCACTGTTGCACTGCCGACAGGCTGACTGACAGCATGCCGATGTGCCAGTCATGTTGCACAGATTGTGGTGTCACTCCAGATCTGTGCATTCGCTGAAGAGATGTGGTGCCAGATTAGCAGTCAAACATTCAATATAGAAAAGCTATCAAACAGTTAAAACTCTCTGCTCGTTTATTGCTTGTTTATTGTTTGATTTTGTTTTTAGACACAGAATTCATCTTATTTTGTTGTAGTACCTCGTAGCAAAAGAACAAGTGAAGTTTTAACGTGCTGTGATTATAAGGCACACCCTCTTTTGACTTTTTGTGTTTGGCCCATTGGAAAAAGAAACAAATGTAAATTTCAAATAAGAGGGGCCGAGACGCCCTGTCTTCATTTCCAGTGAAGCTTCAGGTGCTTATTTGCTGTGAATTATAGAAATATGAGGTGTCATTCACCTTGACAAGCCTATTTTCTGCCCTGTAATTCCATCTGTGCAAGTTAAGCATATGCATGCCTTTATTATAGTATGCAGCATGTGTTGACTGCCAATCCCTCTTTCTGAGATTTGGAGTGCTGCATGTATCAATTATTGCGAGGTTTTGAAAAAAGATCAAGAAATGTTATGAAAAACATTAGCCTGTTCTCTCTCTCTCCGCTGATATTATTGCCAAAAATCCACAATTTTCCATGGCATTTTATAAAACCTAATAAGATGAAGCTTGTTGTCCTTAAATGTATTAAGACAGTAATATCCGTAATATGAACACCAAAAATTGACGATTCGTACAATAACAGAGTTATCCAAAATGGGCTTTGAGCCGTCACAGGTAAATACTCAGAGCTCCTCTGTGGACGGTAGCTGCATCGTTATGCTGCGGAGGAGATGTAAATTAGAACTGAATTTCAAAAGGATATAAGGCACTTGAACGGGCTATTTATTGAGGCGAACAGCCATGGCATGCCACACAGGCCTTCACCGGGGCTATGGGCTTGTCTGGTGGCTCTCCAATTTAACAAAGTGATGTTTTAATGAGCCTGGCTCCAAGGGACAGAAATGATATTCTCATTTGAGTTCCTCGCTGGAAAAAAAAAAAATCCAGAACACCTGGTACTGAATAAATACATGGTAATGGCAGAACAACATACTACAGCCCGCTGACAAAGAAAATCATCTTGTTATCCCCATCAGTTTGTCAAAGCTAAATCAAACATTAATTGTAATCTTGAACCTCACCATCACATGCAATAATGGTAACATTGTCATTTGAGTTTGGAAACAGAATAAGAATTGTAAATTGAATACTGATGTAATGACATTCTGAATTATGCAATGAAAACATCGCATTACCATCCCACAGCAGTCTGGGTGATGAGGATTACCTCTTTACCCCAGCCATAACAAGCATAAGCAGGCGACTTGGCTCCAGTGCTTTGACTCCTTTTAGAGCATCTCTCCACTCTGATGTGCACGATCACACTGAAGTGTGATGTGTTCTCAGATCAAGGACGCTCATACTGATATGCTGTGAGACGGGCCTCATTAGGGCCAGAAAGTTCTAGTTAGGAGACTTTATCCATGCCGCAAGGGGTGTAGGAATCCTTCTCTGAATCACTTTTTCTCTGGGGCACAGCACCACAATGTAAACATCAGAGCTACTCTGGAAGGATGTTCTCTGGCGTGATTTAGACACTGACCCGAGGTAGCATCATAAAGCACAAGATCAAGTCATTTACCCGGAAGATAAATCTTTTGGCCAAAGGTGTTCATTTTCAAAATTTGGTTTATCGTCGATCTCTTTTGGTATACTGAAGCTGTGTTCATCACATGTCTTGAATAAGTTACATAATGCAAATGGAAATACAGGGCTCCCATATTTTACCATTACGTACAGCCTGGTTATTGAAATGGAGATTCATCAGCACACTACTCTACACTGACATGTAGAAAAACAGCACAAAGTGCATGACAATGAGACGGTCTATGATTGTAACCTTAACAGCCTATTCCTGAAATATCATTAAAAACACATCACTGAACTGAATTGCTTCCAATGCCAGCGAGCTCACAGTGTTTATATTATCGGAATGCTTTCAACTTATAATAATATGCAAATGCATAGCTGTGGCTGGTTGCTCTGTATTTCTTAAGCATATTTTTTATGAGCTTCTTAAGCAACAGAAAACCTGAAAGATAAAAAGTGAGTAGGCTGCTCACAGCGAACGTGTCGCTCTAATAGTATTCCACACGTGTAAAGATGAATCATTTTGACACAGATGTTTTTTTGTTCAGTATAGACTTGCACACTACGTTGGCTCTTAAGACAAAATTAAATCATATTTATGATTTATTTCCTAATTCAAATGAAAATGGGTGCACATGAGTCCTGTTCCTTGATACAAGCAATATGTATATTTCATTATGTTGGATAATGCAAGTTTTACATTTTTTCGTGACGTCATGCCAACCGCACCAGATGGATCCATGTCACTTCCGCCCACCACCTTTGTTAGGATTAAGAAAAGAGAGTCGCAATTGAAACTGGGGCCCAATCCTAATCTCCACTCTTACGAACTCACAGACTTTGAGGCTCGCTCCCGCAAAGTCCATGAGGGTTTATTTCTGTCCCACTGTCAAACCATCGAGTGTTTGAGGCTCTCTGGCAGACATTCTGAGCCCTTTATGAACCCTTTCCTTAAGTCAGCATTAGATGCAGACTTTGCCTAAGGGAATTACCCACAATTCATTGCAATGTGGCGTTAAACACGGGGTAACCACTGGAAGCATGGAGACGTAAAAAAAAGGCAAAGAAAGAGGACGGCTCACGTGTGTTCAGCCTGTCATATTACATTTACACAGAAACATTAAGGATTAAAGATGGAACAAAAAAAACATTAAATCAGAAGATATTTATTTATTCATCAAATGTTTGATTTCATCATTGAAGCTGTTTCGACAAAAACGAGTAAATAGATTATATGAAATGACCTCATCTTGTGAGGAAGGAGCCTGGAAGACTTTCAAATCAGGAAGTACAAAGTATAAAATAAATACCCACAATTATACATCATATTTTTTGTCGTTGTCATAGTGCCGTGATATGTTGCTGCAAAGTGCTGTCCCATTCATATTTACAACATTTCAAGCCCTCACAGTCTCTCACACTCAACCACTTACAGGGTTTGAGGCTTTAGGGGGGACACTGGGATTGGGCCTGGTTAAAAATGTTTTTCATGGTTCTGCGGACGGAACATTTTCTGATCCAGATACCTAGAAGAACCTATAATGGTTCAAACGTTTTTTATTTTGAAAGATCGTTGTGTGTATTTATTCTTGATAAAAAAACAGGTGCGTGTGACTCCATATGATTAAACACGTGAGGCACAAATAGTGGCTAGCTTAACTAAAACACTAATTATTGCATGTTTGCTAACCTTATTAGAATAATTAGATTATCCATGGCCATGGTTATATTTGAAAATGAAATGTTATCCTCTAACTTTATCTTAGTGCCTTCACGGCATATTTGCAACTGTTGATTTAGCTAGGTTAGCAAGTTACTGACTTGTAAATGTTAGCTTCTTTCAAATAACTTTCATCAAGCTAAAAAACTGATGTTATGGGAAAAAAAAAATACATACATTTACAGTACCGAAAAAGCAGCAAGCCGAAAGTGTGTGTTTTGCTTCATTTGACTGTATATGGGTCAGAGCTGCTTCCAGGTCTTGGACACCAGGTCAAGTTGCCAGAGGATGATATACTTAGAGTTTGGTGGATAACATCATGTTCTCACGGGTTGGTTTCTGGCATGCGAAAGTTATCCAGTGCCCTAACTTACATGCCCTTTATAATCTGATTCCATTCCCAAACATGTTGAGCTCATCTCATACTGTTTTTGCTGCATGATGTTTTTACATAACTCTGTGAAGGAATTGGACATTATAGCTGTGTGCACGAGAGTAATCAGTGTCTGCTCTCTTGTTAGATTATATTAATTATGTCTGACTATTATCTTCGGGAGGATTTTAGAATAGGTTTTGTTCTGCTATGTTCATCCTCCTAATCACATTGCTCAATCTTTTTATTGGAGCCGGTTCACAACTGTCAGTGTAATGATGTATTTGATTGTAAGCTATACCAAATTACATTTCTGGTTGCGGGATCAGAGATTATTTTTTACATATATATTATTATATCACTGGTGATTGCCGTGACAAAAAAGCCGTTTTCGAGAGGATGACTGACGATTGGTAATTTTTGGTGTAGCCTAGTAGAACCCCCTCACACACCCACACACACCCACACAAAGATCCACATAATTAAAAACGCTTATTTCTAAATCCTCACAAACTAGCGCACATAACCTTGACAGGCTGGCAAAATGTATAAATCTTGACTTCTTCACTTTGATTTGGATTCCCTGGTCTACCTATCATATTAATGTCTAGCTATGGATTATACCCCCAATAGGAAATGTCAGTGGTCAATTTAAATACATCACGTAATTAATCAATTTTTTTCCTTTCCTTTTTGTAAATTTGGGGAGATCTCAAATGTCTCTCTAGACTGAGAACAGAAGTTAATCAAATAAAGTGGGATTGAGCATATCAATCATCTGGTCTCTTCGAGGGTCCATGTTGACCGCTAGAGCACATGTCATCATTCATTTTCAGCCAATTTACTTGATGAATAAACAGCCTGGCGGAGTGTTTGGCACCCTTTTAGCATTAACATAAATCAAATTTCAGGTGAAATATTCAAAGCTCACCTTTTAACCCAAGAGCCTTCAGTCGTTATGTTGTGACTGGAAAAACAACGTTCCACTGAGTGCTTAGCAAAGGGGACCAAAGGTAGTTGGCACGCTCACAAACATATTTAACAAGAAACATTTCTGATCTTACTCCCACTGATTTGCATGGTTTCCTAAGACAAGCACTAATTTCCATGTCATTTTTGTGACAATGCAATGATTATCATGAAATGGCTGTGATACATATTTTGTTTCTGAGGATCAGGTTGGGTAAAACAATTTGAGTGGCTTTGAGTGTATTCAGGTTGTATTATTTTGGTTGAGCCTATAGGATCGCTCTGGTCGTCATGGTATTATTTGGTTTGCAGTATGTACAGATTTGATTGACACTTAATATAACATATGGAAATAATGAGAGATGATATCCTCAGAACTAAATTACCACCCTATGGCTTCGTTCACATTACAGAGCTTAATGCTCAATTCAGATCTGGTTCATTCATCTTTCTGCTTACAGAATTCATGTTTTGAAGTGATCTTTGTTGAAGTCCAATGACGTGCAAGACTCCATTAACATATTGTCCAATTAACCAGATCTTGGTTCCCCATTACACATATGACACTACTAAACCATAACGAATGACTCCTAAAGAATTATTTTCATATCATCTGATATTTCACTTTAACAGCTCTTCTGTTGAACAAACTTAAGTAGTATGTGTGACTTAACATAGCCGAGCTTACCAGTAAACATCTACTCCTTCTAAAAGATATACGTATATGATTTATTGCGACACAAACTCACTCGGTGAACATGATTCAGCATAATTCTGTATTAATTTTAGCTCCATGTAAAGTGCATATACGTGATTTCCAAGGCTCGTCTTCCTTAACGACAGAGTTCACTTCTTTTTATATGATTTATTAAATCAGTGAGTGAATCATAACCTCAGCAGAAGAACTCAGTAATATAGAACGTTTTTTCGTGAGTGATCTGCACCTGCACAGACCTGCACAAAAAATAATGTAATGGAATTTGGGCCACATTTGCTTGTTATATAAACATATTTTAGAGACGGTTGTGGTTTGCTGTTAAACTGCTGACATTGACATTGGTAGTCTTTAGCAATGATTTATAGACCACTTTGAGCTGTGAGCAACATATTTCTAACTTTCAGGTAAGAGGGGGAAATGTAAAACAATATTAAGTGGTCAAGAGAGTCCGACCTGATGTGGAGTGGGAGTTAAAAGTGTGTAGTGTTAACCAAAGTGAGACCACTCATGAAAGCAAGCGCAGGGCTGTAGTAGGTGGTACAAATGACACCCACTGTATTTTCACTGCATCGTCGTGTGCAACGTGGACACCAGCTGCTTCAGAAACATCCCGCAAAGGACATTTAGGAGGCGGGAGTAAAGCTATGGATATGAGTTTCAGACTGAGACAATCAAAGGAAGACTGCAGAAAAGCCTGCAATATAGAGCTTCATTTTGTTTACACTTATGGAAAATAAAAGACCGTGAATTTAGCTGTTAGATTTCAGATGCTTATACAGGAATCTCTCTATCGTCGCAACAACAGCTCATTATTAACACCTATCTGACAAAAAAAAGAAGCGTTGAAGTGCTTTTTTTTTTTTTTTTTGCTACATGCATTAGCCTACATGCAGAGGCTTTTTAATGAGTTTGCTGTCAGACGATCAAAAACTCTGCCACCAGGCATTTACTCTCTTCAAGATAACAGACTTTAGCGCCTGTGTTTGAATCCATCCTCTTCTCCTTGCAACTGTCTATTAATCCTGATTCTTGCCGCACGCGCTTACATCAGTGTGTGGAATATTTACAAGTTATGATAACAATCACAGCAGGCCACGGGAAACTAACAGTGACAAAACGACTTTCTGGGATGACTGATATGGTAATAACAAGATGGCTTCAACTTTAATTGTCACAATGAGAACGGCTTTGTGACTGGGTTTGGCATCATGTAAAGTAGTGTATGTCTTCAATTTGTGCATTAAGACCACTGGGGCTCCATATTCATCTTAGATTGCTTATATTACATGGCTGATTGACCATGACCGATCCTCCAGCTTTTAGATTATTTTGCCATGAGATGAAACTAAAATTACGTCACGCTGTCCAATAAGCTTCCGCAGAGGCTTTCAGTCTTGCGATTCAACTTTGCATTACCGCGTCTGATGAATGAAAAGAAATGTCCTCGATCTCAAAGTCACCTCCGAGCTCTAATGTGGTCACTTTTGCAGATTGCATGCGAGCCTGCGCTCTCAGATTGGCTGGCTTTTATTTTTAGTGCTTGTTTTGAGGTAGTGAGTGGCTGTAAGGCACACACTGGTTGCAGACTTGACTGAGTATCAAATTGTCATTTCGAAAGTGACAAGGTGCTGATTTGCCCGCCTGGCACTGAGCGATTGGACATCACTGTTGACAAATGGGCAGTGGAACAAAACTGGCAGGATGCTAGGGAAGACAAAATGCCTTCAGCCAGAGTTTTTTTCCCCTCTATCTGTTATCACAGCTGGGCAACAGCTAGTTAAAATTCTTGAATTTACTGATAGTATAATCGTTGGCCGCCAACAGTTTCTCTCTCAAGCACACCTCTAACCATAATATATCCGCTGGGCTGTTATTGTATTTTCAGTCTATGGTCATTGCCAGTTATTTGTATCATGTGTATAGACAAAGTGAGCTGTGTGGAATCCTGTTTTATATGTTACACAGGATCCACTGGTGGGTTTGCCTTTACAAACCTATATCTATTTCATTTGATTCTTTATTTTTATACATATTTGGGTATGTAATGAAGCAGCCATTAAAAAAAAAACGTGGCATCTTGGGGAATGAAAAGCAGGCCTGAGTGGGTCAGTGGATGTTATTACAAGACAACAAGGGATTAGAGAGGGAAGGATGAGATGGCGATTGCGACAATTACTGCAAAGCAAACTGGGGATTTCAGTGCATTCACAGCCACTGCATGTACTGATGGCCACAGTCCCCTCTTCATTTTATCTTTATCGATGTTAAATGATAAAACATTCAAAAACAAAAACTTAAATTGATGCATTTTTTGGTTTGCTTAGTACATACAGTGTTAGATTAGTTTTCTGCATTTGTAGGTTCAAGAGTAAATGCAGTTTTAGGTCTTGTGCTGTATTTTTGGCTAATTCTAGCATTTGTATTGATTGAAAAATATGTGTAAATAAAAACAAGGGCTGAATTAGGCTGCTACCCTAACAGATACGGCTTTGGCAGATCGTGGTTTCTATCACACCATCCTGTTGAGGCCTAATGCATTATTCAATCCTTGCATTGCTCGAGAGTCAGAGTAAGAGTAGAACACCCATTCAGCAAAGGTCTGATCAGATCCTGGTGCCAGCCTCAGATTTTCAAAACAAACTCTGCAGTCAGACCGTGAATAGGTATGCGCCCCAGGAACCCCTCACTGGGTGTATTTTGAAGACTCATCTTGCAGTGGTAATGCAGCGCCCCCCCCCCCCCCCCCCCCCCCGTCTCAATCTAATGAAAAAGGAAAGAAGAAAACACACGTTGACTTTGAGCTGCCTCTGACTCCATACCAATCCCAGCTATTGCTACCGATAAGACAACTTGTAATTGAATTAAAAGTGAACCTCCAGTTTGAACATGATTATTATCTGCCGAAAGAGTATTTTCTGTTACACACAATCAATTAATATAGATGGGGAAATAGACTATCGCCTCAATAGGCATGGGGATGGTATTATATGTAGAATTGTTATTGATTTTGTTTATTGATTGCTCAAACTATTTATTGCTGAAATGATGCATGTAACTGCTCTTATGTAGATCATTTCATATTGGGACATATGACAGATTTTGTCAGGAGAAGATCACAAAGCTTTGCATTTTTTAAATCAATTTCAGTCCCATCTCTGGCTGTCCCACATGCTGTCTTGTCAACCGATAATAAGCAGCTGGACCCCCTGCTTTAAATCTGAGGACATGAGGGACTCCTGACCCACAGCAGCTCACCTTAAACTCGTGAGTGTGTGTGGCAGCACAACCGCTCACACCTCCCGTTAGGTGAGAGCTGAGGAACCAATTACCTGGAGATATGTCTCGGGGCCAAAAATATCATTGTCAGCTTGTCACAATGTGAGAAATGGGGGGGGGGGGGGGGGGGAATTGGTAACATGACAGATTGTGTTATCTTTTAGTTCACTCACTTCTTCTGTGAAAACATGTTGTTCAATTAATGTTTTTTGTTACCGCCTCTTCAGAACACTTCACTGGAAAGTAAGTCTCAGTTAGACGAGATGCGGCGCCTTGCCCAAGAGAACTACAGCAGGGTGGATGCTTGGCAACAAGGTGACACTGAAACAAGGTACTTTACACCACATTATCATGTTTCCTCTTGGCACAAAATAGTAAAAGTAATTCACATTTTATGGTTAAACCTGCAATAACTGATTTTTTTTAGGCCACTTGGGGGCAGCGGAAGGAAGTTGTAAACATGACACTGACTTAATATTTTATACGTTGATATGGCAAACTTGTCAGCAAACAGTTGATTATTTGCACACTCAGCAATACAGAGCATCTTTAGTGTTGATTTGAAATATTTCCGGCCACCTGGCAAATGTAAGTCCAATAGTAATTCTTCTTTTGGCTGTTTTCCTCTCCTCTAAGTCCTGAGAGAAATATATCTCCTTAGCAGCTGAAGATGGCACTCTGTTCTCTAAATGTTATTAAAATCAGTAAATATCAAACGTTGAATCAAATACCAAGGGCTTTTCTCTATTTTTACTATTTTTGCACTGATGTTCAGCTCTCATGCGGGAAGGAAATCCATGGCAATAGAAGCAGAGATACCAATTTCTCTGCTGACAGTAGCTTCAATAGAGCACAATGTAATACAGACACAAGATATGAGTTTGAGCAAAGGATATGTCTTTCTTTTTCTCCACTGGAAAAATGTGATCTCTTGCTCTCACTGTCGCCGTCGCTATCACTATCACTTTCACTCTGCCCACCTACACGTAAGTTCACAGGAGGTCGTCAATAGTCTGGGAAATCACTGAAGTAGATAAGGCAGCCAGAGGAGAAGTAGGTACACCAAGAAAAAAGTAAATTACAACAGTTCATCACAAAGTAACCCCTGAAATGCACTGAACATTGCAGGTTGATGATATACAACCATATAAGAGTATCTGTTCATGGAATTATTTTTATACAGGGATAGCACAGGAAAACAGGTCAGTAAGACATTGTTGTCCACTTGATAAATCAGTTGACATGGAGTCTATTAATTCAGTATCCTGCTGAGTTTGAGTTATTTTGTTCTATTTTTATAGAATAGACTATTCTATTTCACTATAAACGTGAAAGAATGTGATCATAGCAGACATGGCTATCAAATAGAACTGTAACGGTTGGTGTATTGGCGCCTAACCATCACGGTACGGGGGTCAAGATCCGGTGCTCCACATGCAGAATACACGGCATGTAGATTGATGCACGTAATGTGGAACTAAAGTTTACAAGTGCGAGTTCAACTTGGACACTTTTAGCCGTACACATATGCTGAGATTAGCACAATAAGCTGATTGGCGTGCGAGTCGGTCACATTGTGACGCCGGAGCTGGAAGACCAGCCTGCGGTTTCCCACTCGACTACAATACTAAGACCGCAATAATTGTGTAGTAAGACAGGAACTGTGATTTGAATATTAGGATACAGCAAGTTACATTTTCTTTTTTTTCTATGTATTTTCAATTTCATAAAATAAGAGATGCAGCATTATAGCCTATTGTGACCCGTTTCCTTTGGGAAAGTGTTTATTCAGTGTTGGTCCATTGTAATACAGAAGTGTTTGAAATGCTTTTTTTATTTTACCAAAGCTGCCAGTGGGAAAAATGCTACATCAGTCTACAGTAAGGAGATTCTCTCTGTCTTTGACACGCGCTATTGTCTGATCAAAATCAATAAATCCAAAACATTTTCCCTGCTGTACTGAACTTGCATCGAACCATGACTCCAAAACCGGGGTATGGCTCGAACAGTGACTTTTGTGTACCACTACACATGCTGTACTGGAAGTAAAAGCCATAAAGTCAGGAGTCTGAGTTGCATTGGTGAATACCGTAAAAGGCTTGCTACTCCCACAGGCCTCCTTTTTATTACTGTCAGTGTATTTAAAACGTGCCCGGCAATAAGGGAACGAGATGACTTTGCAGCTGCGTAACAGTGTGTACAATCAGCGTAAGCAGTGATGATCTGCTCAGGTAACCATTTCATTTTCACAGGACATAAACTGATAGCAGCAGCTGAGACTGACAGCAGGATTTATACCCTGACACTGATATGTACATCATTCTGTATCAGCTTCCCTTGAAATGGAACAGACAGATATGCGTCTGCAGCTGTGCAAATTCCACAAGAGGTGCACTTGTATTCTTGAAGAGACGATAGTGCTCTCTTTCAAAGGCAGCGTGTTTTATACACACATCTTTATGACACGGGAGACGAAGCAGAAAGACAGGGGTCCCATGGACAGATGAGACATTGAGATGTATAAATGGAAAGGCCAGGTCCATTTGTCTTGTCACTAATGGACGGGACAGCCAATCAGTCAGTAATGACCCTCTCGCTTGTCTAAATAATAGTGTCATTATAATGATGAAACTAATGTAATGTCAGAATGTATTTAGTCTCTTGTCTTGTATTGTTCCTGTGGGTCTGTTAATGACAAATGGCTGAGCTTGAATCTCATCAGGTAAAATGTTAGGTATCTATAGGGAGAAGAAGTTTAAAAAATATTTATAAAAACAGGTGTTTTCTTACATTTTTCTGACATGCATTTGACTATTTTGTAAAATGTATGATTGTTTTATGCTTAATGAAGGTGCTGCTTGTAATTTAGCACCAATACATAATTACTATATTCTCTTTGAGTAAGCAGACCAAACATTGAGAGGATTGGCTTCCTCTCCTTGTGATTTTACAAGATGAACTGGATGGAATTACATCTGTTATCGTTTAGCAAATGAGTGAAGGTGCGAGCAGTTGTCTTCTTGATGTGCAGCGTCGGATGTTGCAGTGAGAGGACGGGCCCTTTGAGCCTTCTCTTCCACACATAACTAATGAGAAATATCTCAAATCTTAATTTGGAATATGTACAAAATTAGCTTTTTGTTTGTATTGTTTCAAAAGTGGTGAAATGGATTTATCTTATTGAACAAAATGTATGGAGGTTTTTTAGCTATACATCTTATAAGCCTTAGTTTCTGAAAACTCTGTGCAAAAAATTGCATTGGACAACAACCAAAGATGCAGAGAAAACGACACCAGCAAAAATCAACATTATAGGAAATGCGGTCTTAATTCTCAGAAAAAAAACTAATAAACAAAAAAGGTAACGCAATTATTTTTCATAATAGTGTTTCTTTGTATTCTTGGTAGGATATTTTAGAGCCGGAGTGCACAAATGGCTCACGCACGTATCTCCAAGACAACCTGTGACATTCGATCAGCTCCTGCAGTTGGTTAATGCTAATGTATTTGGGTTTTTAACTCTCCCGGATATCAGTGAAACATTATTCTTTAGTAAATGACTCTAAGAGCACAAAGAATTAAGAAGAGGAATATGCAGAATAATGAGTCTGAGAAACTAAAGTAGTAAGACTTTCCATCCAATTTCTCTGTTTGCTTTTACTTGGAGCATTAAAGCTTAAGCCTCTCATCATGATTAATATTAACCATAGAGATGGAGGAACTGCACTTATTCAAGTAGTCATCTGAATTTGCTAAAAGCGCTGTATTGCATTAGTAGTGTCTCCTGCTTTTATAACCATTTTTTTTGTACAGGGGAAAGCACTTCTCTCTGCTGGCTTTATCAAACACACATACTTTTTGGTGGTTGTGCAAAAATAATGAGTGCTTTGAGGCAGGCATGTTTTGTCCTGAACTAGAAGACATCTAGGTACAAGAGAAACTGTCTTTCCATCAGTCATGGTCAGTGTCCAGTCACAGTGCATTTTTAGATGAAACCAAACTGTATGTCGGGGTTGGTCTGACTTTGCTGACATGGTCTTTGTTCCGCGGACCGCTATATCAAAAAGAGGACGAGGTAGAGTAATGCAGCTCCCTGAGAGGTGCGCCTTTTTAACCCCGGCACAATAAAGTGAGGCATCACAATTCAAAGGGCCGCTCCAGTCTGTACACAGTGATCTGTTCAGTCATGCGTCACTGTCACCCACATTCTTTGTGCCATCCCATTTCTGTCTTGTCGTAAATACTTCAATCACAGCATGTCTCCCCTCGAGGAATAGCACTTTCTTGAACCAAAGCGGAGGCCAGGGCAGTTTCACATTCCAGCCAACAGCTCATCCATCAGATTGAGCAATAATGGCACCTTCTGTGTCCTAAGAACAGTTTTCATGTGACAGAGGACTTGACTTTGCGTGAACAACAACAGTTTATCAGCAGGCGCCAGAGCTGCACGACATGCTCCACGTGCGTCTGTAAAATCCATTTCAAATAAAGTACAATTTGAAAATGGTTAATGTGCAGCTACTGCGCGCCATGGACTCTAAAAAGATGGACATAGAGAGGCGTGATAAAACCCATCGGTTAGCATTGGAGGCGGTTCGAAGCCCAGAGTTGTGGCTTGGGGTCAGTGCAAACAGTGCAGGGTGTTTCCTTTCACACTCCACCTGCCTGCTAACTCCTTAACTACAGCTAGCTACCTCTCCCCATAACAGCACACCCGGCGGACACTTAAAGTAAGTTTATGGTGACTGACTCTGTATCGGTCTCAGTCAGCCAACAACCATAATTTGGGGACATTGCAGTAAGCAGTTGCATACAAGTTGAATGTAACATAAAATACCTTGGACCCTTGAATCATCTCTGCACTGTGGTTCAACTTTATTAGAAAAGGTTCTGCTCGACAGCATCAATGCGTTATCGTTCGTCTCTGGCGTCAGAGCAGTGCGCTACAGATGAATGGCTTTACATACACCGAAAGGTCATCTCCTCCGAGAAAGGATAGGACATCGCAAGCCAGAAGTGCACTTTCAAAAACGGGCAAATACTATTATTCGCATAGTCACACTTTACAGATATAGGAAGAAGGCATGTTTTTTTTTTCTTCCTATCGGCACAATCAGCTGTCCTGGTCTCATTATGTAGAGCGCAAAACAAAGATGTTGCCCCCATGTCCCTGCTCAATTCAGGAAACGTAAACCTGAAACAATGTCTTTAGAGGAGATGAGGAGAGACCAGATGGGGACAGAAAGCACTGTGCTTTATTTGTGGCTGTGCTTCAGTGGGAGCAACCTCCAGAGAAAAACCCAGTGGTAAATCTCAGATTGAACATGTGACTCATTGGCATGCCATTAAATCACAGCGTAAGATATGTCCGTCCACACACTAAAATAATTTTCCCCAAGGGTGTTGGTGCCTCCTTGCATTGTGCAAAATAATCAAACCAATCAGTGCATCACATGCATGAACAGTACCTGCTGTTGTCGGGGAAGTCATTTCAGACTGAATAGTATGAAACAATTAAACTATAACCATATAAACTTCATGAATTTGCTGAGCTTGTAAGATCATAGAGAACGTTTGCTGTAGCTTACATTAAGTTGTAGATGTTCTTTTACTAAATGAGGATTCTTTCTGTCTTGATGCATTTCTACCAATTTGTTTTAGCCTGTTGTCCTTAGCCATCATATCCTTTTAGTCTTTCATTTGGAAGAGTGGTCAGATTAAAGACTAAAGTTCAAATGGAATAGCAAATGGAAAACCAATCCTTTACCTCAAGTACTTTTTAATAAGATTTTTGAGAAATGAAAAGTATGAAAGGTACTTTAGTTTTGCTGTGACTATGCCCTTCTGTAAAGTTTACCTGTTTCCTCAACAACACTGGTGTGAAGACTTTTCGTGGGTTTATTTTGTCTACAAAGCCTCTCCGTTAAGAACTGATGCATTCACACAAGTTTACTTCACACATAAATTAGTATTAAATACACTCCTAAGCCAAAGTGATTTTACAATTTATTACAATAACATTAACTGAGCCTTCCCAATACAAACCTTATAAATGAATTCATATAAATAATAGAGCCTTTCCCTAGGCCAATCATTTATTTTCCCAACCACACTTGATAATCATGCACAGTCACAACTCTTGGGCCCATTTTCCCTCCCCCACATGTAGTTAAGTCACTTTTCATTTCCCCCTGAGATTTAGTGGTTGGTAGCTTTATTAACATTGAATATTCTGGACCACTGCACAATGACCTCCATAACAAACACATTTTCCTTTCTTTTGGTCTTTATTGGGTAAACAAGAAATACTTTGACTTCCCTTGTGGCCTTCATGAGCAGAAAGAATTAAGTTAATTAAAGTAAGTAATCAGTACTTTTTGACTGTTTGATTGTTTTCATGCCTCAGGGTGTTCTATATCTACAGGCACTGGAGCTAAAGTGTAATGGGGGGGGGGGTCTTTGTATCTAATGCTTGTTTCCCCCTCATAGTGCCATCATTTAATTTAGTGTGGTTAATATAACCACCCTGTATAATACATTTCCTCTTGTCAACTGATTTATATGAATTTATAGTTTCCTCTTGAGGACAATCCATTATTTGTTTTCTGTATGCAGATGTCAAATTCCAATGCATAATGCACAAAATGACTGGTTCAAGGATAGTATGAAAGTTTGAGAGAAAGACTGCAGATGACCGTAGTCGTGGTTCTTTGGACAAAATTTGATTAAGGAGGTTCCCGTGCTCCGTTAATATCCTCTTTGACTGATAGCTTGCACAGCAGACAGCAGCTTAGTAATGCAAAGCCTCTTATTTTCTCGTGAATTGCTTGCTCTAGAATTGATAACCTGCATTAAAATGCATTAGACTGCTAACAACGTGAACATTTGCATAAATTAGTTGTTTTTTACGTTTCATTTACGTTTGACCAGCAGTGCCTGTTGGAATACAAAAGCATAGCCGAATAAATTTGCATTTGCATTTTAAGATGCGTTGCACGAAATAAGTGCTGTAGACTAGCTGTTGCAACGGATAAATATTGATGAGATGTACGTAAAGGTCATAATATGCAGGTTATATTTAGGTTATGTGTGTACATTTGTGTATTGGTGCCGGTGGTGATGCGTCATTATCAGTATTTGAAGATTACATTACATTACATTACAGTCATTTAGCAGACGCTTTTATCCAAAGCGACTTACAATAAGTGCATCAACATTGGTAATCAAAAGAACTACTAGTCACCAGAAGTCATAAGTACATTTCCTTTTCCAAACAAGCATCTAAGAGCATGAAGCAGAGCATAACTCAGAGCCAAAGTACAGTACAGAAACAAGAAAAACAGTTTGTGCTATAAGTAGTATAAATACAATAAGTGCAACAAGCTAGTATGAATACAATAAGTGCTGAGGGGAAGGCTCAGGGTAGCACTTCCTGAAGAGGTGGGTTTTCAGCCTGCGCCGAAAGATGGGCAGCGACTCTGCTGTCCTGACGTCAGTGGGAAGTACATTCCACCAAGATGACACATTTTTCGGTCCATTACAATCTTGCTAACAGTTGTGTAAGTTTAGCAATAGAGACGGTCAGTTCAATAAAAGTGAAAGCAGAAAAATCCTAATTCCAGTGAATCAACTCTAGAGTAAAGCTCTGTCCCACCTGCATGCAGGGTGTGCTGTTGATGGACACTGCTGTTCTGCAACTGGGTGCTCAAACCGAAACGAAGGAGCTACTCGTGAGTAGAAGAGAAGTGGAAAAATTGTGCATGATGAGTCTGGAAAAACCAAACATAAAGTAACACATCCTTGTAAGAAATATTTGAACTTACTATTTATGTTTTTAAATGTGAAATAAGCAGCAAAGTAACACATTGATGGTACAAAACGTTTTAGCACTTGGCCATTGACACAGCTGGATAAAATTCGGCCCCGCTGAAAAAACTTGATATGCATGGATTCAGCTGAAAAGGTTGCTGTGACCTCGTCCACACTCATATCTAGTCCTTCCTGTCATACTGATGTTAATATTAATCTTGTGCTGATACGATTAGATATACTCTTCTTATAACTACAATACATCAACCTATATGTTCTATTTAACAGTCTGATTCCAATCTAAAAGCTGCATTAACATCTTTTATGTCACATAACTGTGCTACTTAGGCAGTAATTCTTTTTTTTGTAAACAATATCTCAGGGTCATCTGATATTGCTTAGAAGTCATACTTGAATACCATCACTTCAAATCCTTTGTTACCTTGTCTTCATATACACAACTGAAATGCAAAGGAGTAGTTTACCTCTTGTTCTTCTTACCATTGTGACATCCTGAGTGGTCAATCTGCCATTTTTATTTTTATCAATAAATCAATAAATAAATGTATATTTATTATCCCATGAAGGTCCTTTTCTTGCCATGAAGATTATTTTTATTTTCACTCGGCATAAGTGAAGGGAAAAGTGAAACAGGCAGCCCTGTCTCACTTTTATCCAATGACCAAATACAGAAATTATACACGTGTAATAGAGAAATATAACAGTATTTACTTTGTGTTCAGTTCTGCTCACCACAGACACCAATAATCATTCTTCCACTCCAGAAAGTCCTCATTTGATCTTGCATTTTGTCATGATTGCAATGTGAAAAATGCTACAGCTGACAAATGAATTTCAAGATCTTAAGTTGAATATATTAATTTAAAGGCCCGAACGAAAGGCAAATATATCTTGTTTGGTAACCTGGGTCTGTTCTGGCTCCTCTTGCCCTTAGACATTTCTGGTGATGTGATTTTTGGAGGGCCAATTGAATAGATGACAAAGTATAAAAACAAAGTGTGTGGAGAAAGTGAGTGACATACAATAAAATTCTCTTAATTTACAATTAAGACATGCCATGGTTGTTAAATGACATGCTCCTTTGACAACCAGGCCACGAGGACGATTTTTTTTTTGTCTTTCTTCAAACTATATTGTGACACGACTTTTCTTTATATCATGGAGCAGTGACATGATGACAGATTATGACACATACTGCAGTCCAGTGGAGCGAAGCTACTATACAATTATTCTGTAACATCTTATGATACATGAAGTTGTGTCCTTCATTTGCTTCTGCATTCAATCACTCCTGTTACGTATATTAATGAAACTGTAGTCACTTCAGAGTATAGATTTTCTTAATATTCAGTTATATTATATAAAATAACCTGCAGCATAAAGATAGCACTGCTGTTATTATAGTGTCTAAGCTTGTTTACTTAAAGTGCATCAAATGGTTGACACAGTTTAATCCATGCATGCTTAACCATCTCAAACACGCCCACTTCTGCTGGCAGGAGCTTCTAAGCAAAGCTCTCACGCGAGAATTGAAAATGCATATGTGATAAAAATAGATTTGGACATTGTCATTTCTGCGAACAATGAGCGTGAACATCTTGTCTGCCGCTGTGCTTTGTGTTGTTGTATATCAATTCCCACAGAGATAAATTAAATATCATTATGTTATTAATAAAGTACCCACAGTACATATGGACCAAAAGTGAAGAGAGTGCTTCTCATTACTTTTGTTAATGGCACATCCGCATTAATTGAAACAAGTAGTGCCGCTGTTCGCTTTGGGCGTGGCTGTTAATGTTATTTGAGGGGAGCAGAGTGAAGGACACACACAGTCTTTGTGATTAGCTTTCATTATTCTAAAAGCTGAAGTAGCGTGTACCAGAACTTGCGTTAATGCTGTGTTGAACTGCTCGCTCAAAGTCATTTCTTTAATGCTAGGCAAATGGCTCTGTAATTTGTGCAGGCCGTTAATTCTTCATTCTTTATTTATGAGACGCTCTGGCTCCTGCAAATATTTATTTGCATTAGTCATTTCAATTTTACAGATTGGACTTGATAGACTTCATTCAATGACGGCGACAGTAGAATATGAAAGGTATGACTGGCCACTGCTTTTAACACACGCAATCAGGGCTCTTATTTCTACATCGCATAATGCGTTTTATTAAATATTTAGTTTTGTCACTCATTTTTGAAAATGTTTTTAACGTTACATGTTAAATACCTGTTTATTAAGCTTTTATCCAAAGTGACTTAAAATAAGTGCATTCAACAAACATTGCAAGAATCATGAAGTACATCATCTTCATCAAATATGCTGATTTACTTCAACTGCTACAGTTTAGAGACATTAAGACATACATGGGCTGAAGCTAGCTTAGCATACTTGTGCATGGAGAATCAAAATCTGTCAAATTTATCTTGTTGTCTGCATTTTTCACAAACTTTATCCGTTTGGTTTGCATGTATAGTCTTTTCGAAGAAGGCATTCCGTCAGCTACTTCTTGTAGTGTAGTCAAGATTTCCTCTGAGCTTTTTTTATTGGTCACCATTAGACGCAGTGTGCAATGTAAATTTATTGCAACAGCATCTTTGAGGTCGTCTGAGCAGCTGCTTATGTAAAGCGCAAAGGACCCAGCTGATGCAATACGTATTTACTGAAGCACAGAACCGAATTTCCTCTCTGCTGGAAATTCAATATGTAACAGTTGTCATTTCCAATTACTCAGACTGAGTAGGTGGCAGGTGATTGACCCTGTAAACATATTTTGTGCCTGAAGACGTGTGAAACCAGCCAACAACAATGATAATGGACAGCCTGTAGTGGTCTGCCTCTGTCTCTGGTGCTTCTGCTGCATTGGAGGGATTGTTGCTTGTGTGGCACGTAGCTGATGCTTGTTCTCAACTGATCCTGCTTTTTTCTGAGTTAAATATTATATAACAAATCTTATATCTGAAGTACAGGGAATCCCTTGTGAACCCACGGTAATACGAGCACAATGATTAATACTATTAGTAAGTGTAAGTGTTTGTGCAAGCAGACAGTATTAACATATGGGAAGGATGAATCAGGGTACCAAAACCGGTTCATGGCTTTGGCAATGAAAAACGGAGTATGTCTGTTCTGGCAGTGAATCACTATGTTTTGTTTTGTGCGTTTAGAAATTAGAAAATGCTGTTTGGCTTCATACTGTTGTAGCCTACGGAGTGTATTTCTGCAGGTCTAACCACCGAAAATAGCCTGTTTCTAACTAAACAGAATATTTCATATCAAATAAACGTGGCCTAATTGTGATTTTCCAGTAGTATTTTACAGGCAATTAAACACTCCAAATTTGTATCAACTGTATGCATGTAGGAAAGAGAGAAAGCAATGGATGTAATTTACTGAAAGTATGTTGTTGTTGTTGGTGGGGATAATTTTCACAAGTATGCTGGGAGGTGTCAGACGTCTGGTTGGTTACATTTTGAGCATCAACAGAAAAATCTCTCTCCGTTCAGGTGACAGAGAGGCCATTCGTATTTGGGCGCACCGATTCTATTCAAAAATAATGTTTTGTGAACAGTATCTTTTTATAGAGTGCAACTATTTAGCAAGCCAATTGTGTTTCTCTTTGGTTCCTCCTTTTGTATTGTTAGACTAGTTTAGGAATATACTGTTTGTAGATGATTATATATGGACATGCCAGACAATGCTGGGGGGGGGGGGGGGGCAGTGATCCCAATTTTGTGTCCTTTTTTTTCCTACTGTATTCATGTTTCATTAAATTTCAAATGAAATGAAGAATATGCCTCAGTAATTTAACCCATCACGATGATGGTGAAATACATCTCTGATCTTCTGCATCAGATTTGGTGCAACAATTATTTTGTCCTGTGTGTTTCGACCTGAGCCCTCCTTTATAGATAATTTATCAATTCAAGTGCTTTGGCATCAGCTAAGAGTTGTGTGTGCACACAAGTAAACGAGTGCATTCTCAGATACTATTGGCTTTCACACTGTGAAGTTTCCTGATGGCTATCAGGAAACTTGGTGCTCTAATTGATTTGGATCAATTACAGCTGACTCCTGGTTGTCATCAAGACGAGAGGATCAATATTCTAACTCGTGCCAAGAGAGGTCAAAAGCATTTTGTACGCAAACTGCGGTGCAGATGTGAAGTATGGCCATGCAGAAGATGCTTGTCGAATCAACACTTAAAAGGCTACAGCTTAAAAAAGAATGTAGGTCAAATGGATGAGACATAAAAGCCTTTTACCTCTGTAAAATGATTGGTTAATATACCAATTCATTTCAAGTTAAAAGAAAGAAAGAAACCCGCACTGGCTGATATTTTGAACTTAATTAATTAGCAACACTCGTTAGAGCGGCAGCTTAAGACGTCACAAATCTCAAAAAACTGCTCAACAACATATGAAAATCAGCGGTTGTGAGACTGGAACCATGGCCTTTGCATGAAACTAGATGAGGATAAACATCAACTCGCATCCATCCATTATAGGCCATGCAGATGGATATCAGAACACCGAAGCCAAGTGGGCTGAAAACGACCTTGAATGGGGGATGTCGTAATGGATCACTCTCTGTATAAGTAGTCATTTGTGCTCTGTAGATGAACATTAAAAGGACAAATCTGTGCCATTTAGTACTGTACCATGCTAGAGATGACTAACCGACAACACATTACAGGTTTTTTACTGCTGGAATAATGGCAGAGGCTGGGTCAAATTGGTGGCATTTTACATTTTTGCAACATGAGCACCTTTTTAGACCGGAGCAAAGCATCGCATTAGTTCAAGCAGCTTACAGGAGTCATATGCACCATATCACCTGGCCATCAGTAGATCAAAACAAACAAATCACATTCAATGGATCACCTTTCAAACATGGTGGTCCATTTGATCATCCACATCCTCACACTGACGCTTCCTGGATTTTTTTTTGTGTCTCCCACAGTCAACACAGTCGTCCTTTGGTCTCGGGTGCTTTTCCCATAATGGCACAGATGTTCCAAAACACCCTTGTAACCATGACACAGGTCTGTACCATCGTAGTTTACACCATTAGGGATAGAACATTGCTGAACACTTGGAAAAAGCTCTCGGCCCAGCTGAGCTTAGCAAAGGACTGGAGGCATGAAGGAATGGTTAGCGAAGCTTCGTCAGCATTTCCTTTCAACGTCTCTAAAGGCAAGTTTATTTATATAGACACAAGCAACAAGGCAATTCAAAGTGCTTTACATAAAACATCAAATGCTTCGAGACAGAGTGCAAAAGAAACGCATCATAAAAGGACGTTCAAATACAATTAATGACAGTCATTACAGAGCCACGAGAATAGAAAATTAAAATGAGCTGCGATGGAACAAAACAGGTATAAAATACAATAATAAAAGTAAGAGTGCAGTGGAAAACTTTCTTTATGACTATTTTCTTACAAATTGAAACATTAGATTGCAGCTGGGTGCAATGACTGCATGCAGCATCTGAGAAGTCATGTCCTCACAGTTGCCAGCTTTTCTCACATTTCTATTTTTAAATAAAAAGCAGCGAATGTATTGCTCGCTAGCTTTAAAGTATTTGGTAACATTTCTATGACGCCATGTCTATAATGCATTATAAACATATTTCCACTGCGCTTTAGTCTGCTTATACTGTATAATTATAGTCATAAGTACTATAAAGTGCCTTACATAACAATAATCACAACACATTATAAATCATTTTATCATGACTTATACAATCAAGTATCATAATACTTTCGAATTCCTAGTCACTAACTGACATTTTGTTACAGCAAAGATCATAGTGTATAATAATTCCCGTGGATGTAACACGTCATCCTCTTCTCTTATGCATTATACCAGGGATTGTAATGCATAATATGTATTATATTACAACAAGTCACAAGTGGTCATTGTATGCTTTAAGTAAAGTAGAAATACATTTTATAACAATTTATGTGTATAAATTGAATTATCCTTTTATTTCACTTTACTTAAAGCAAACAATGATCACTTACAGTAAATTATCACATTATAATTATAACAGTGACTATAATACATCATAAGACGATTAAAAAGTATTACATAAGTATGCTTATAATGCATGTAATCATGGGCTTCATAAAAAAAAGTAAAAAATGTGTACATTTTAAAATTGAATACATCAATCTGGTGAACTTTGAGAGATAAATCAATAGGCTAGCTCTATGAAGAACTTTGTCTCTTTACAGTCGGGCTGGGAGCAGGGGCCCCCGTCCCGCAAGGGGATCCTCCCACATCGAGCGGCCGTCACTGACCCTCCAAATTGAATCCCCTGGTCAGACGAAGTAAACTGCCTCAGGAACTGTCTTGGTAAAATACTAGGGAAACACTAAAATGCTGCATTTCAGTCAGACAGGAGGCTTAGCTGAGCTGATAGCTGCTTTGCTTGTTTCCAGACCAAAGATAGGCCAAACACAGACGTATGTAAGATGTCAGACAAACACATTCCACTAAATGTTTTAGAGTTGCTAAAAAAATAATGTAATTAGGCAATTGTCTTTGCGGTCTAATTAGACACATAGATCTGAAAGCAATGAACAATGAGGATGAGTATCATAAGGAAAGGTCACCAACAGTGAATCGTCTGCATGTGAGTGATAATTATTGTTGCGCTGTTTCCCTATTGGACTCTTTACTGTGTGGCACATGCAGCAGATTGGGAAGAATACAAACAAGAGGGGATTCATTAAGCCTAAGTATATATCATGTAATGTACACATAAGAATATAAATAAAACATTTTCATGACATTACTATTTATTCAAGCATATTTATAACGGGTACAGCGACTGCAATTATTTCATTCACTCGACCCAGATAAAAAAAAAAAGACAAACTGCTACACGGCGCTGTACATTATGCCGTACAATTGATAAAAGTTGCAGATTAAAGAATTCAGTGAGCGTCTCACTGAAGTCGATGAGTCGACATAATTTCACGCGATGTTGCTATGGCTATCAGCTGATAATACCGCCTACACTGAGGGTATAATATCCACAGTGGAAAAGGAAATAAACAAAAAGGACCTGGTACCAAAAGTGAGTCTCGTCGAACCAAACCATGCAGTGTAAATGAAGCAATTGACTGACTGTCTCACAGTCACTGGGTACTAGATTTAGAGTCCAGCAATAAGCACCCCAATGAGAGAACATGCTCTCCCTCACATGACCACCTACACAAAGACACGCTCACTCAGAAATACAGACTCCCACACAGACAAGCATGCAGTTCCACACAGAATAACAGCAATAACAGGGCTTCCATTAGAAATACTGACATACTGTAATATACTCCATATATCCAGCAAACAAAAGCAGTGGAGAAAATGTAGCAATGGCAAAGAGGTGGGAAGCCATTGTACCTGAAAGAGGCATGCAGAATGGATTACAGAATGGTACTGTCAGTGAAATTGCTGTAAGTCAAGAGCAGACCCGACATGTTTCAGCCATTAAGGATCCTATCAAAAAACATTACTCTTGTCAGAGTATTGTTGGGTTTTAGTGCATGTTGCTCTGACACCCTGTTCAACTAGGTTTTTTCTGTCGCTTTACTCTGACCATGTTTGCTGTGCGGTGCTCATGGTGGTCTGCCGTTTTGTTGAAAAGGCAAAAATGCACACTTTTTAATGTTGCATCATTGTGATGAGGTAGCATTCCTGAGCGTGCAAGAGCCAATTAGGTCACAATGTATGACGATGAGAGCAGAATTTGAAATGTGGTGGATTGCAGAGTTTATTTGGAACTTCGAACACAGCAGGGTCTGTGGATTATACGGAGTAACCAGAACAATGTTTCTGAAAAGACACATTGGTGTTATGTTTTTCATAAATGTTTGAATTGCACCAGCGTCTACAGAGTAAACACATAGGTCTATGCTTTGTTGCTTAATGGCTTCTTTAGCTATTCCCTTTGACAGTTTGCAAATTTAATTGTGGTTAATTTTCCATGCATAGTGACTATTAAAAAAGACAACAAGAGAATACATTTTCATTGATCCAACAATAATCCTTCAAATCAAAAAAAGAGAACTTTGGAACTTTGTCATCAAATGGTTTTTTTTGCCCCTTGAAGACATTTTTTCTTGAAAAACAAATCATAACAGTCGGGATACAAGGACCTGCTGAAACCTGAATGACTTTTTGACATGAAAATGTTCAGCTGTAGACAACTTGACGTGGCCTTGGTAATGAAAATGTCATAATTCCACATCACTCTCACAGGAATTGTACAGTACGAACTCTGGGTGACTTATTGATCGTGTTGCTTGCCATGTGAATGCATTGCAAGATTACATCACAAGAACAATGATGTATATTTGTATTTCTGTTGCTTCGACTAGAAGTACAGATTTTCATCCCAAAAAGAAATTCATGTGTGTCAAGTTGAGGACTGCACACGCAGAAAGCCCTTCTATTACAAAGTCTAAGTGCCAATTGCATGTTTCAGGACGACACAAATTCCTTTTAAATGTGGTTCATTGCTTGATCTCACATGAGAATGAAAAGCTTTGCTGACATGCTGTTTACAATATATGTATTTAGCAAGACTGTTAATTATTAACAGTCATTATTAATGTCCAATTGGCACTTTATAATTATGTAATCTTTTAAAGTCTTAAATATGGCACAGTCATTTTGGAGAGTGAGTGTTTCTCTCAGGATTTTCCAACTTCATTAAAAATGCAGTTAAAGCAGTTGATGATCCTCAATGTTCAAAAACTACATTATTATTGATTATTGATTTTGTAGACCAATCCAAATGCTGGTATGAGTACAAACAAATACATGTTGAAGTGGTTAATAAAATGATTTATCTAGTATTTACTGGAATTATGTTTTTACTATGTTTTGAAAATGGTAGATTATTAATAATGCAGATTTATAACAATGTAGTAGATTTAAATATATCTAATCCGACATAATCAAATTCTACTCTTTTTATTGAACGTTTGAGTATGAGTGTAGAGACTTTTGAATTGTTTTAAAACGGGGAAGATCACAGACGGTATGTGTTGGTAATAGAAGAGGAGAGAGATGTTTTTAATGCAAGCTGAAAGATGAGCACAGCCTCTTAGTGTTGATAGGGAAGGAAGATTGAAATGTCATCAGAGAACGGGGAATTGCGAGGAGGGTCTTCGGCACATACAGCGATTACAGGTTTCTGCACACAAACAGACATGCCAAGTCTCAGTTGCTGTAAACTGCGGGTCACAATAGCGAGGCACACGGGTGGTTTATAGTTTTAGGATTTCAATTGGTTTATCCTGGTCTACTGAAATTTAAAAAAAAACATGCACATTGTAGTTTTTTTAAATAATTGTGCTATAATCTCAACTGATTCTTTTGGCAGTCTGTGTGGCATAGCAGTAATCCAGTTCAATAATGGGCAGGTTGGAGTGGGGGGGGAAACATTTGGCCTTGCAGAAGTTTAATGCCGAATTCTGGATTGATCCTCTTCATTTGTTTGGAAGACGCTCCATAGCTTTTCAAAACTATAACCCAAGACCGGTGTAAAATGGCAGGCATTTTGAAAAGAAATGTGGTAAAAAGCACATTCCCAGTAGTGAGTTTAAAATGCATTTCTTTCCATTGTGCCGAGCTGCACACACACCGAATGTACCGCGACGACACGTTTCCATGTGAGCTCAAACAAAAGTTGCATGTAGTTCATGTGCTTGTAATCTGATTTTGTAATAATCCAAATATTATGAAAAACAAAACATCTGCTTTCATTCATTCATTTGAATTAGACAACACCAGCATCAACATGTGAGTGTAAGTAGACGGTTCTAAGAATATCAGTTCACACTTAGCATTAGAATGCGCCTTGAGTGACTACCTGGGATCGGATATCACATACGTACATTATTTCCGTTTGCAAATATTAAATGCGTTGTTGTTTTTTTAACAGGCGGGAGGCAGCAGTGCGCTTCCCGTGCCTAGTCTGCCGGAAGTTAAATTTGCGAACCAACTGGAGAGGAGAAAAAAGAGGCACAAAAGCAGAGCCGCGGCTTTGTAGACTCGTTTTCCTGTTACGTCCATGTTGGGGCTATATTAGCACTTACACAAATATATATATATATATATATATATATATATGCGATCAAATGCGTCCTGGACCCCCTCAGCAAGTGGTTTGAGTGATCAGATCACAATGCATCTCTGTGATCGTTTACACTTAGTCCTGTCCACTTGTGATCTGATCTCCCATTCTGATTTTAAAAACAAATGTGGAAACAGAGTCACGAAAGTTTTCAGGATTGGCACATCGGAGACAACATCTTGGAGCCTCACCGGCCCTTATTATAGAGTGTTGGTGTCCACCTGTACAACGGCGGTCCTTTGCTCCTGACCCTGATCCTTATTCTTTTCACATCTGTATTACAGTTCAACCTACAGTTCTTACTGTAGGTGATCCTTATTATTGTGTCAAATGATATTTGTTGCACAATCTTTAGGAAGAATCAAGTGTGAGATGGTTGGCATCGTTCGTGTCTCAGAAAACCCATTCGGGTATTATTAATAAAGTGTCATGTGCACAATCTGTCACTATTCACATCATCAGCAACACTGTGGGACTTCAGCGCTCCCACACAATGCCATTTTTCAGGCCCAAGAATGATGTCCAGGCTCCACCATGCTCCTAATTTATTTCATGTGTCCCATTCTATTCAGTATAACTACCTCATGATGTGCTGATCCACTGCACCACTGGACAGTCTACTGCATCACGACCACAATTGAAATCAGGGTCTGTGTGTCATGCTGTCTGAATGCCCTTGGTGATTGAATGTTGAATGTGTAGTTGTAGAATGATTTGACTGTAGCTCCCTAGCACACATCTTGCAAGACAAGTGTGTGTCACAGTATATGAGTCTTACAGTCCTTGCAGCATAGAAGTATTCAATTAAATGCAGACATTTACTGTGAGCAGTTTCTTTGCAAATGCCAAAGAGGCACATTAACAGACTCTATTTAAACTTCAGTCAGAATATGACCTGACACCACAGTTTGGTAACGTTAATTCTACCATTACCATCTGGCAAACATGTTGAGTATTTTTATATATCAAAAAATAACATTTTAGATATTAAATCATGCTGTATCAAAGTCTATACCTAAGTGCTGACTTAAATTTTATGTAAACTCTTTGGTTGCTTCCATTTTATCTGCAGTATTCTGTGAACAGAATTCAGTGCACCTACACACTATGAATGCAACATATGCAGACGGTCCACTGTATTACATCTGCAGAAAGATTAATGATATGAGAAGTTAGTATTTCAACTCATACAATATTTATTAATTGGGAACTGGGATCGGTGCTTGTGTTTCAGGGTTCCACTCTGAATACTTCCCTGCATGGATCCGGCAGATGAAAAGTTAGGTACATCCTTTCATCTTTCTGTCTCTGACAATTTTTAGTAACACTTTAAAGTCGTTGACAGCCACCATCATGGTGCACATAATTGGAGTTATTACTCTGCCAACATTCCAGGATATCAAGAAATTATTTCGGTGTCTGGGTCACATGGTTACGCTCCCCTGGCACGCGCATGGATAACCTTTGCAGTCGGCAGCTCATGAATAAATATTAGTTCAATTTAACAGTTCAGTGACCGTTTTAGGGATTTTTGGGATTATGAAGTGAATGAAGCCATTGATGAGCTAGATTGTCCAATTGTGAAGTCATCATTCCGTCCCTGCATGTGGAATACTGTGCTTGTGAATATTCAAAACCCAAATACTGTCCATTTTGGTACCTCAGGGATAATGTATTTCTGGACACATACCCTTTTGTGTCGTTGGAGCCTTGAATGTCCTTCAACTTGCTGGATCCTTTGCTGCTGATGTTCCAGTGGAAAAGGCTGACTGATGGGGAGGATGCGTTGATGAGTTCGGCCTCTTTATCTGTAACGGGTCAGGATAAGCCTACATGTAACATTAGTAGCAAAAAGGTCACAGCCACAAGTATAGAGGGCAATGTTCTCGCCATCCATCATATGTACACTCCAGTGCTGCTGAACCATTTCCTGCCATGCTGTCACACTCACTCCCAACAGCTGTTACGGCAGGAAGAGAGTGAAAAAACACAAAGATCATTCTCTTGTATTCCTTATATAGATACATTTTTATTAATTACTTTGTTTCCCCTCATGTCAAGGTGTATGTGTCCACTTCTACTTCACCAGAGACGTTTGTTAGTTGACATGGCGTAATACTGCAAGGATAAATGGAATGACTCTGCATCAAACTCGGAAAAGTTCAAAAACAGACTAATTCAGTTAAAGTATTGAATTATCTTCATTGGCAGAGAGTAGTTGTGTTTGAGCCAGCAAAACACTGCCGCAGTGTTTCTTGATTTGAATTGACAACTATGATATTTAATCTTTAGTTGAATTTATCGGCGGCAGTGTTTATAGACAGTGTTTTATATCATTAAGAAGAAGCTGTAAAAAGCGTGGATATCAGCAGCAACAGGGGTTCCAGAGAAAGCAAGTTCAAGTTTGGTAGCTCCTAATCTCCCCAATGTACTAGTAGTTTTATAATAGATTAATTAGTGTATTCATACAGCATTAACATTAAAAAATAATAAACAAAATGGCATAAGATCACAGGAGAAAAGCAAATAAATAGCTAATTTGTGCGCTGGAGATAAGGGGCTCAGAGTAAACAAGTGAAAAACCAACTGCAAAATCCAAATGGTTCACAACTGTATATAATGGGATGATTGATAATGACAAACAGAACACAAAATAACCATATCTCTAAATGAGGAAATTAAATTATAAGCGTGCATGTTTGTATGGATATGGTGCGCAAGACAGGACACATCTACATAAATGTTGCATTTCCCTCTGGTCCTTCCAGTGGAGAAAACTGCATGCAGTTTACTCAGCTGGCCACAGTAAAGCTCAGATACAGATGAAATGCATTCTCTTTTTTTTCTCATCTCATTTGTGTTCGGATAACAAGAAACACCAAAACACTGCTACACTGCTACACTGATATTCAATCCTACACATGAAATTATTGGCTGTGATCACAGGAGTTTTGCTAGCCTGTAAACCTGTGAAATAAGATACTCAGCTTGTGGCAGATTCCAGTTCCTGTAATTTTGGACAAGCAGGATAGTTTTTTCTGCATTCTTTACTGTAATGTGCCTTCCCTTCTGTAAACACCAGTCGAAAACGTTTATTGGCTTAAGAAATATCTCTTCCCCAATCCCCATGAAAACAACATTGTCCTTTTGGTTTGATCAGATTAGATTCTTATATCTGACAAACCGGTTTCACACACGCTCGAAACAAAAGTAAATGATATCGAGGTTGATTAAACTGATCGAATGTCTCGTGAGAGAACTAATATTTTATATTCAGTCTGACACAAAAACTTCAGGCAGTATGATTCATGCAATGCGCAGTTTTGTGCATTTGAAGTTTTGCCAGTAACACAGTACCAACAGTTAAAACGATAATTTTTAACAGTCATACACTAACAAACAGTTTCTCAGGATACTATTGTGAAATAATAAACTGCACATGGTTTTGTGTTAGTGGATATGTTCATGGAAGTAATTACATGGGTGATCATCACTCACAGGCAGACCATAGGCAGAGACAAGAAAACAATCCCTCTGGTATTATGTTACCCTCTGCCCGGTAAAACCCTCTGCTAGGTCGTATGAATGGACTACTAATAGCCATATACACTGTTGCAGAGTAATTCGTCTTGAAGTTATCAGTGATCTGAGTTAGCTTTAAAAGGAATATGAGAATCTATGAATAAACATTTCCAGACAGCCTCATTGGCTGAGAGAATAATCGATAAACAGTTCAAAACAATATCGCTATTAAAGAAAGAACGTAGTCACACAGCTGTTATGATACTATATTATTATATACTTACATGTTGTGGCTACATATAATGATGGAGACAAATTTGCAGCAGTGGCTGGTTTTCGTGTAAAGCTATGCAAAAAGAAAAAAAGTCCTGTCCTCTATTTGTATTCTGCAGCACTGGGTGCAGCATCCTAATACTAGAGCACATGCAGCTGAAAACCACATCGCTATGGTGACACGTCCATGGCACTTATGTTGACAACATTGAATGCAGAATTGTAGCTTCAGAGGGCCTTGTCATATCAAGGGTAAACACTGTATTTTCTTTTTTAATAATTCATGAGCCGAACTGTAAGCAAATTGCTCAAGGCAAAGTGATAATGCATGTTTAAAGTTTTTACTTTGCATCGTACATGGAGCACAGAGAGAACCGCCAGCTAATACATGTTTATTACTTGGGAGATGGAATATTTATTGACCCATCAGTGAATCCAATTGTTTTTGAGGTGTAGAGAAGTCACAGAGATATTGTTTTTGTGTCTCCAGTCCCTGTCTGACAGTGCGTAAACAGCAGAAGTGCAGCAAAATGAAACGCCGTGCCAGCCGAGACCCAACCGGGTCCGTTCTCATTTTGCCAAAAGAATCGGCTCATAATGAGATTAGATACCACAGCTTTGGAAGACATCTTGAGTTTCATTTTTATTTATCAATCATGCATGAGGTCGCAGAGATAAGACCAAGGTCAGCGAGGCTCCCCGGCAGAGGGACTCCCATTAATACTACTACGCCGAACTGTCTTTCACACTCACGCCAGCCGTGCACCTCTTCACTGCGGCGGCTGCACAGTGTGAGCTCGAGACCGTCAACAATGCCATTGCATTAGTGCAGTCGCCTCCCTTAACATTGAGTAACATTTTTTTTTATGTTTTAAGGAACATTTCATGCTAGATGAATGTCAAATTTAATTGTTGAATTTATCATTAAAAAAAAATGGGCAAAAAATGAAAACAAAATGTAGATTGCTAGTTGAAAAAAACCAAACTCATTCTATTTATATTAAGTTACTTTGCAAGTGTGACCAGTTGCTTGTAAAAAGTAATACAAATCTAAATGTATAGGCATTTTTTCAAGGTTGCCCACTCAAATGTTTTTCGAGATATTTTGGACACTGTGTAAACAGATATATCCAGATCATCGCATTATAAAAATAGCATTATGAACTCTGAGGTAGAGCCATCATGTTACCATTTTCCTTATACATGGATGTGCAGCATAGTTTTTTTTACTCTCAAAGTAACACCTGTGTCAACAGAACAAACACAACAAGGACATTTTATTGGCCAGGTCCTTGTCCAGAATGGGGGACAGTTGGCCTGGCCCAAATCTTGACAGGTTTTAACCTTGTGTGGCAGGAGAAAGCCCACTCTCCATGTGGCAGACAGCCAGCCCTCTCGCGCAGACGGTGACGTGTGCATACATTTTAAAATATGCAATCACTTGCAGATTAATCTCCTGAGAGTGGCAGTAAAGATTACAAATGTAATATGAACTCTGATGGTTTTCTCAGCAGAATTTAGCCTCAACTCAACAAACGAAAATCACCTGCCTGTCGACTTGAATTGTGTCACATGTACGGACACTAAATAAGTCTGACTATTCATGCAAAACAAGCTATGCTCAAGGCAACACTGTCTGAATTAAGAAAGTGTCGACTGCTTTATAATTGAGCATATATAGCATTCATTTTATTGATTTGTTTATCCTCTGAGCTCTGAGCTTTGCTTTAGCACAACCACTGGAAATGACCAGATACATCTCAACATACAGAGTGCCTTAAATGTATGTATTAAACTGTCTGAAATAATTAGAGCAAAGAGCAGACATCTCCATTCAAGTTAATGCTAATAAGTTAGCACTGGTGTAATTTTAACCTTGTCCAGAGTACAAGGAGTGACTTGTTGAGGTATTTCTGTTCTGTATAATACTGAGGTTTTACCATCGGCCATCAAGTCTCACACAATGACAGCAGAGTTGATTTAAGTTCCAGAGGTGGGGGCCGTCAATGGGTAGCAAGGCCTTTCTTTACCTTCGCTCGAGCAATTTTACCATACGATTGAAGATACCTCTTGTGTTTTCCTGAAGGCTGGAAGGTTTTAGAAGCCATCTGTTTCCAAGCCTTTAACACTGTCAATATCTCCCCCATTCCTTTCCCCCTCATGGACTCTGCTTTTCTCTCCCTCTATCTCTCTCTCTAACCTCTGGTATTTGAGCTATATATATATATATATATATATATATATATATATATATATATATATATATATATATATATATATATATATATATATATATATATATATAAATATATATATATATAGGTCCAGGCCTAAGAAAATCTTCTTACTCAGTGGCCAGTAGTGACGCCACAGCAAAATGACCCTCAGAAGCACAATTATAAGTCCATAATAATATTATGCAAATTCCCTCTGTTTTGCTGTTGGAATGAGGACGTCAGAATGCGCAGGAAGAAGAAAGGATGGAGCATGTAGCTTTACTCAAGTAGAGGTTTAGATTTGACACACCTGAACCTGTAAACACCAATTGTGCCTTAACTTCCTCTTTCGTCTAAAGCATACCCTCACAAACCTTTCACGTGCTCGCAGACAAACTTCTGTCTTAGAACCACGTTTGACAGAATGATCCTCATTTGACATTCAGTCACGTCTTTTCATGTCCCTTTTGCCCCTGGCCCGGGCCCATGCTGTATAAATAGAAATCCTTAAATATGGGCAAACAGTAGATCATCAAGACAAAGGTTGAAAAATCCATTTTCTGTCCCTTAATTACATTATTCCTCTGCTCTCATATATTTATCTCCCCTTCTTTGCTCTGTGCATGTCTGTTTGGTCAGTTTAATAAACACTGGACTCTCCCTGACCTACAAGAACACGAAGCGCGGAAAATATTCCCAATGATCTATTATGCATAGAAAAAATAATTAAAAACCAGTGCTCTCTTTTTCACATTTAATTTGCTTTTTAACTCTCCGGGGAGCTCTGGTATGCACTTACCAAAAAGAGCCCTTAATTCCACGATTTTCATAGACAAGTACGTACTGTAGTATTTTGTCATCTCCGTTGATCAGAGGAGAGTTAAAAGGTTTGCAGCGCCGGCTATGAACACCTTGACGAAGATAAACTCGATATGCGAGTAATTTTCTGTATCAAGGGACCCAGTGGCTGCTTTTCATTCAGTCTCCCTCTGGCCCATCAATCTGCTTTCCATGTCCATTTTACAGCTGGCTAATGTCGCCTTTCAATTTGTGGGTGCAGAAATAGTCCACTGACAACTGATCACTGGAGTGCTTGCTGTATTTAAATGAATTTTCCATGAGTATGGTGTAGAAAACAACAAACAGCCAGTCGTGCATGATGCTACACCAGGAGCAAATTAGGTTAATAGGCTGATTACTAACAACAGAGTGTTATTTGGTGACTTTCCAACAATGTCTGTGCAAATATGCACATCTAAGATCTTGTTATGCTTAACACGTGGGGTCAGAATAAAGGGCCATGCTGCTCTCGGTGACTAAATTAACCATAACTCAGGTTATACAACTTTTTGATTATTTTGTCTTTTCTAACTTATACTTTCAAACCTTGAGTACATAAAAACATTAGAAATACCCTCCTAGTGTAGTTCCAATAAAGTAAAGAGCATGCACACACACACCGATACAGTTTATGACATTTTTACTTGCAACCAGATGAAAGTGGAAAGATAAGAATTACTTCAGCATAAGAAACTAATATCTGACACTTTCAGAATAATGTTCAGTTTGCAGCTCTTGGCTGCCAACTTATGTTAACATACAACCTGTTAAAAAAAACAAACTCAGACTCTGCCATGTGCTCGCTTAGATTTACTACAGGGAATGCTAAAGAACAGGGTAGATTGTTCGAGACATGATAGCTACCTTAGCCAAAAGAAAAACAGAAACAGCAGTGCCCACAAAAGCTCGAATTTCAGAATAAAAAAATACAAGATGTCAAGAGCAGTGATAATTTATCACCAAAGATGTTGCCAAACTACAAAAGCAGATTTTTATACACTTCCGCTGTAAGTTATAGTGTTTTCTCTCTGTTTTAACATCGAACATAAATTTGCTTCTAATGTAGCATGAACTAAAGGAGTAATACATAACACAGGCTTTGCTCCACTGATATGTTCCCTGTAGTCTAAGACTGTTTGTGTTCCTCAGAGTTGGATTTAAACCATCTTAAATCAGGGCGTTTATTATTCCAGCTGTCGGGAATAAAGGCTGGTTGGGGCTGTCTGTCTCCGCTGAAATGTTTTCTCAGCTGTTCACTCTGCATTACACACGTCTCCCCGAGTGGTGGACAAGAAGCAGGACCTACCCCCCTCTCAGGACGAGCCCCTAGCTTCCACTTGCGGGAACCACTTGGATCCAGGAGGCTTACTAAACCGGTTTAAAGGACGTCGTATTTTCCGTCCGAGTCTAAAACAGTCCTGCACTCTCTTTGGGAGTTCGGTAACCTCACGGCTGACACAGATTGTTGGGCAGAGACGCACCCTCCCCATGAGAGCCTGACCTTATTGTGCCTGTTTTCTCCCTCTTCCTCCTCTTTCAATGAGGAAATGTATTTGTAACACTATGGGAGGGATAACCTCTCCAACCAATGTGCTTGTGTATTGCACAGTAGTTTTGTTTCCCTCCATATGGGCTTCATCCATATTCGTACGGCTTCAACTTAATGTTGTTGCATTACCTTGTTATCAGTAGCCGAAGACGTTCATAAGCGGTTGAGATATCTCGGCTCACTGTAAAAGCAAAATCTCATCCATGTCTGGCAATATTCTTTTTTTTTATAGAGTATCTTTAGTTTTGCAGTCATTTAGCGGCTCACAATTCTTCACTCAACTTATCAGTTTTTTTTTTAAAAAACAGCTACATGCTCTTATCATCTGAAGAATATTTCAGCACTTAAATTGGTTACAGCTTTCACACATTGACAGAAATATGTGCAGTTCATTTCGTAGGAAAGTAATTTACACCTTTTAAGAAATCCGTGACCTTCTTTCCAAATGACGTTCTAATGCTTACATCAATATCACACAGCATTTATGTTTTTCAGAAAACAATTTCCTGGAGACCAATGATGGCTCTTGACTAAAAGACACCTTGGGAATGGCTGTAATCACTCCACTACACAGGGATAGTCCCTGTTTGTGAGAGGATGGCATGACCATCCAAAAGCTTGTGAGCTGATTTCAGGGGAGTAGGATTATAGGAGTCTTTAACACTTTTTGCGATTAGTTATAGTATTTCTCCACAGAATATGTGTATATATATATATATATATATATATATATATATATATATATATATATACATACATATACATGCTTTAATCACTTGCCATGAAACGTGTTAACAATATCAGCACAGGGTATGAGTAGAGAAAGCTCAAGCACTGGAATAAACTCAAAAGAGCTTAATCAAGTTAATAAAAAACGCTTTTTTTTTCAAAGTAGAACTGACAGTTGAGAAATAAAAGTTCTCACCCGACATTAGCAATATGCAATTATATTTCACAGACTTAAGGACTTCTTCACTTACGGACTTGATTCCACACTCATTATCTTGCAAGAATATGGAATGAGTAGTCTAATTTTGTATTTGTTAGCAGCATGCACTGGAGAAGTTATTCACCTGTTAACTACGATTTAAAAATGAACAGATGGCTCTGAAAACAGTTCAGAAGCTGCCTCCCCTTGAAAACTTTCTCGACTACAATGATCCACAAAACAAATTTATGTCACAAGGCTTGCGTTATGTTAATGTTTGCGAATGCTCCTCAGCGGAGCCAAAATCACAATAAATGAAAGATAAATGATTCTGCTCGAACAGCAGGAGTTGCCACTTTTAATGGCAGGCAAGATATGTGATAAAGGATTAGAACGACTCTTTCTCTGTCAAAGTAAAATTTTGACGAGCCTGTGGGTGTACAGTACCAGCAACGAGATCCTACAACCCAATAAATGCGCACCCTCAGTTTCAACAAAGTAGATTAAACAAAAAACATCTGCCTTAAGTCATATACTCCTTTTAACAAATCGATTGCCTTGCTGACTGTACAGCATCACCCCTGTTGCTCACCTTTCTCAATAAAGGCAGCTGTAAGGTCAATTCAGACATAAGAGCATTGCCTGCACTTAAAAATACAACACAAACCATCTCTATGAAAAAGGGGAGATCCACCCAATGTAATTTACACTTTTCAAATGTGAATGTGCAGATTAATGTATTTATCACAATTCTATTTTGAGCATTTATTTTAAACAGAAGTCCAAAATGTGGATCCTTAGCTCACCATTATTATTAGCAACCCATCATAATGAGAGCGGAGGTCAAAGACATCTTTTTTTTTTTTATTGTAGCAAGGAGCAGTGGTGAAGAGGTGGAGAGGAGGATGTAATTTCGGCACAGTTCAGAGAGCAACCTCACCTTTAATCCGGTGCTCAAGTTTATTACTATGGAGGTCACAGGACCCCGCACTCAGGGATCATTACCCTGGTATTCCGGTAGCACTGATAATAATTATTTTGTCGTTATAGAAGCCTGAGTCACTAAAGATATCAGAGCTATTGGGAGGCACTTCATTATGCTATTATTTTAGTATGACCTCAGTGTAGACTGCAAACAAAATGTCAGCAGGTTTGCTGCTTTGGAACAGCCTGCTGGAGGACATCTCACTGGGATAATTTATGTCATTTTGTGGTCAATTTTTGGATATGAGACTAGTTTATTTTTCAAAACGTTGCAGTCATTTCATTAATCTGATCCGTAATTTTATTCCACCCTATTATTTTAGGAGTTGTAATGCTATATTATTTCACTTCAGGTTTTTTTTAGTTGCTATGCTTATTCTGTTTTATATTGTTGTGCTTGTTCTGTATTTTGTTGTGAGGGAATCTGCATCATTTTTCATCATAGCAATTAAAGCTACTATAGTGGTATTAGTAGTAGAAGTGTCATCAATGGTAGTGTTGATATGAAGTGTAAAGACAGCAGAGGTACTGTAGTAATGGCAGTGGGTTTGCAACAATAGTTTAGCAGTAACAATTAAAGTAGCTGTAGTCACAGATGTAGCTGTAAGTACTCTTCAGTGGTTTTAACAGCAGTAGCAACAACTACAGCAGTAGTAACAGCTGTAGATGCTGAAGCTAGTAATACTAATAAAAACACTGGAACATTAGTAGATAGTACAAATACCGTAGTAATATATTTTATTATATCCTGTTAACGGAACGACAAAGAAAGTAGAGAAAGAGAAAATGGTCAGAGAGAAACACGACTCAGCAAAATCCTTTGCTGTGACAACGTTCGGCAGAACTTGGCATTCATTAGGTACAACAATATGTTATTTCTGTCAGTTCGACAGAAGCAGTTTGGCATAATCTTCCAGAAACACTACATTATGAGAACAACACGCTCTATACGTGCCGTACTTGGAGGCATTTCTGTCAGGAACATAACTCACTATGTATTCACCACACTGCGTCACTTCAGCCACTTTCAGGAGCGCGCTGCACATTCTGCATACAACAGCTACGCTGTGTTACCAGCAGTGGCTCCTGGTGTGATTGATCAGATTGCCGGGACAGCCTCTGTAACAAGGTATGTGTGTATGGTGTGTCACGCAAGCTTCCAGCCAATATCTCCCAGCCAGTACAGAGGACCTCGCCGTAACCCGAGCGGCTCTTTTGACCCGAGGCACTCGGCCTGCCAGTGCCCAGCTCCCACTTGGAAATTAGTCACTGTCTGACAGGTGGGGATGGATGCCTGTGATCCCGGCCAAATTCATACGCTTTTTCACCCCCATCTATCATCACCCACGGCTCCTTTTGTCTCAAAACTCCCTCCTTTACCGTCCCATTTCTGTTATGGACTGTTGGCACATGAAGTAATGAACAGAAGGAGGCATGGATACTGCCCATGCTCATCATTTGCTGTACATATGTTCAATTATTTAGCTGTAACCAGTCTCCAGCCCGAACTCCTTATAACTTTTCTCTTAGAATTTAAATAAATCTAACTTTGCAGCGTTTCACTGTGAAGCGGTGTGGGAGACAGATTGTCAGAATCTGTGAAAGAACTGCCACAGTAAAAAAGCCAAGTGTGTTCTGAACTCGCTAGTATGATGCAGACAGTCTGTTTTGCTTGGTGGTCATCACTATAAGCACACTTATTATAATGTTTGTGTGTGTGTGGGCGCACACAACTGTGAATGCGAGTGGGTGTAAAATGAAACTGCGATGTGAGTAATCAGTAATTTTTGCTTTTATTAATGAGATGTGTTTTTAAGTAGCTTAAATGGATCTGTCATTTTCTGGCAGTGTTCAGGGTGCATTTTCTCTCCCACCTATGGCAATATTGCTCTTTTGAGACTCGCAGTGTGTGGGCTGATTGTAAAGAATTGAGTGTTTCACACCCTCTGTTAGGACTTTTCCCTCTCAACGTAGTTGTAATCAGTCCACTTCAAAGTAATAACACATAATAATACTAAGAAGAGGACATAGGAGAAGAACTAAGCCATACAAATGAGATAAAAGTTTCTGTACACAAGTCTATTCATCAAATACAACAGTTCTAGACATTTCATTTAAAGTACATTAAGTTTGTCATACTGACAACATTAAAGTGATATTCTACCCACCATGTATCAAACAATCATTCCCTTTAGACTTAAAAAGTCTATTTAAAAAATAAGTAGTTTGCCTCACAGCTAATGGAGGCCGTGGTCAGCTTGAATTATCCATCAATCCATTGGTTACAATGGATTCCAATAGTACCGAGTCTAAGTCTAAGTAGAGTCTTTCTCTCAATACTCAGGTGCAACCCTGTCAAAGGTGCGTGAGGTTGTTTCGGCATGTTAGAGAGCTTTCTCTTCAGTTGGACAACAGTTCAGTTTGTGAGTGTTTTACACACAAAAGATACATTTGGGGTGGTGTATCACTTTAAAGCATCAATGTAAGACATCTGAGGCAGTGAACTATGATATGACTGTGAAAGCTCATCTCAAAATCAAATACTAATGAACTGTGGCACCATTAAACAGAGAGCAGAGCGCTTCTCTTCCACCGAAGGGCATATAAAAAGCACTTTTTGTTTAATTCACTTGCAGGATAAATTACTCTAAAGCTTGCTTTGGAGCACCAAGAAAACCACCGGAGCTGCCTGTTTTTTTTTTTTTTTTAAAATCACCTTGTCTAGTTAGGCAGATGCGGTGAAAAGAGAGAGGAGGAACCCAAACCTTTTTGACATAAAGAAGCCACAGATGCAAAAGCTTCCTCTCCCCCCGCTGGCAGTGCAAGGTTCCCTGCATCTTCGATTAATATTAAGTTGATCAAAAGACAGTCGCTGGCCTCGCAGCAAACTAATATGCTCATTAGCATTGACGAGGGTGCCTGGGAGCAGTTCATGTGCATTAATGAAGCAAAGAACTGAGCCAAACAATCGTACCCAGCTAGCTTTGCAATGCACAGCCAGCCGCACGCGGGGCTCCCTAATGACCTGAGGATCTGAACTTGGGCAGAATTCAATAGGCTATTGTAAAATGGCTTTGTTCAACAGCTCTGTACTGTTATCATGTATAGCTTATGGTGCTTTTGTAAATCCTGTGAATAATGTTCAACTGGCCCGAGTCGGATTTTTATTTTTAAAATGCAAACAAATATAAATAGAACAGCCTCCACTAACTACATGTTGTTCCACTTGCAATGCTATAAAACAGTGAAAGGGAAATGGAAAAAAAAAACAAAAAAACAATTTCCCCTGCATATTTAGATATGTTACCCTCGGGATATGTTTAATTTCCATGGATGAATTGCCCCTCACATTTTTCCCTTACTAAAACTGACTCACTGAAGCAAATTAGTTTTCACTCTTTTTTTCTTGGGGAACAAGGGGTCATTTCATTACATTTTCTATCAACACCACGGATATGCTGTGCTTTTATATTCGGCAGCCAAGATTATTTGAATTGATTGACCACTGACATTTTGCAGTTGTTCTCTGTGATTCAAATTTTAACTGCAGGAGATGGCAAAGGGCATTTTTTCAAAGTATTCACACCTGCCTTCTCAGTCTACGGAGCCGGTCTGGTGCCGACTGGCTACGGGGCCATAGCTCGCCGCACCACCGTTTGAAAGATGACATTTTATCAAGGCCATCTTCAGTTGTGAGTACGGGTGAGTGCAGACAGTGTCCAGGTCAATTGTCCCCTGTGTCCATATGTGATGCTTGGTGTCTGGACTGCCATACAAATTGCACTCTCCCTCTCCTTTTCACCCCACCACTTCCTGTATCTCCCCCCCCGTCTCCCCCCCCCGTCTCCCTCATGCATGCACATGCTCACAAACACTGTTTACACAGAGAGAGACAAATATAGTGTAAACAAGATTACAGCTAAGAAGCAATACAAAGATATCACCACAGCAAAGGTGTAAAGCTGACAAAATATCTTTGTGCATCTAATTGGGAAAAAAAAAAAAAACCTATTCTCCACTATTCAAAATCCATATTCTGTGCTGAAGAGCCCTCTTCTCTTCAAAAATGTGCGGCTTTTTGATATCGAAAGCAATCGCAAAGAATTCCAAACGCTCGTGTGTGAAGTGGTGATAAACTCAACGGGTGCATCTAAAGGAAAAAGTAATATACAGTACATCAAGATACAAAAGACACACAAATGCTCTACATGCTAACAATTTATTGTGACCAACCACTCTGTGGGGCCTTGTTAGTCCATGGCTACATCTAAGTGCGTCACAGCATGCAACCTAATTTAGCAGGCACAGTAATTACATGCCTTCCGTTCTTTTGTAAACCAGCGTTGCTTCAACCACAAGTTGCATTTGCACTCTAGCTCATAGAAAAGGTAGAGTCTGGACGAGGTGATGGATTTTGGTTCCACCCTTTGGCCGAGGTTATCGAGCATTTGCAAAAGGTGGTGTTGGTCCAAATTGAAATGAGAGAGGCAGAATGGAGCTTCCCCGAGCATCATGACCTTTGCCAGCCACTCCATCAGCTGCTCGTCACCGTGGACTCATTTATCAGGCACCGTGCTCTCTGAGGAAACTCACAGGTGCTGCCCTGGATGGGGTCTCATGACATGTCGGGTCATCTCACACGATCTTTGCCAGAGGCAATAAGCGAGTGGGCGGAAACAGTCTTCACAGGTCAATACTGAATGGGAGAGAGCTCTTCTGCATCGGTGCTAATTTGGTACGAAACTCTTATGATGGCAGCTGCTGTTCTTTGCACCAATCTCTTGACTAGTTGTCAAGACAAGGACCTTTCAATTGTTCAAGGATTTGAACTTGATGCAAGAAAGATTGACAATTCATTCTTTCTGACAATCTTTCAGCCTCTCTGGACGTACATATTAGCACACTGTCTCACTGTCACATAAAGGATTTTGTTTCAATGTAGATGTAATCGTGCCACTGAATTGTATTACAGAATTGTATTATGCTGGGTTGTAGTAGTGGGAATAGCTGAGTAATGGATATCTGTACTGTCCATAATATAGATCCCATACTATATCTGGCCACTATATGTTGGAATAAGCTCCGACAGGAAAAGCCCCTTCCCTTGTTAATCGAAGGTTAAACTATAGTATTGATATTTATCTCTGTCGATGACATATTGACTGCTTCTCTTGAGTTAAAGATATAACATTTACACTTTCACGGGAAGGCAGAAAAACGCTTAAGAGCTATTGAAACCAATGTCACAATATACAAAAAAATCTGCTTCCAATATCTGGTGGTGTAAAGATATCACACACACTGCAGAGGCATTTCTAAAATGGCCTATCCAAGTCATCCAGTTCACTTTTATAATGCTGCATATACATTCCTGACAATGTAATTCGGCTTCAAACATAAGATTCCAGGGTGTTGATCAAGAACAATTTTGTCTTTTTCAAGGTAAAAAACTAAACTAAAATCTGTTCCAGTCATAGCAGCCACTTGTCACTGCTTAATGATGATCTATCCTTCAAAGTAATTTAAACCTCAGAAAAATATGTTTCAAGTGCCTCCCTTTTATTGTATCATCATAAACTAAGACATCAATAGCATTCTTAGAAATCTTACATCATCTACTAATGTCAAACTCCTTTTTTTAAAGCTCCGACAATAATGAGCCGCTCAGAAATCAACAAAGAGGACAGGGCTCCTTAATGGGTATTTTTGGCTGCAATTTAAGAAATTACAGACAGGAATGACAATTAGCAGTGACCCCTCACAGTTTAAAAGTATCGAGAGGTAAAAAAAAAAGAAGTGGGAATGGCTGTTAATCATGAGAAAATTATATTTAAGACCATTTATATCTGCTTGTGACTCATTTTTGAGAGACAATCGGTTTTGGTGACTGTGTGTATGAACTGATTCACCCAGTAAAAATCCCCGTCAAACACTTTGAGAGGCACTTTGTCTAGGTGCTGAGGTCTCTTAGCCAAACCATTTATAAAATAGCCAATTACTCCACTGAATGCAAACAATGACCACATGTGGCAAGCTCGAATGTCTCTTCCTCACACTGCCTAATACTCGTACTGGGACATCACTATTGATGTCAAAATCTGGGATAGGGGTGAATTAATTATCCACATTATAGAAAAACTAGCTCATTAAAGTATGGCTAGAAGAAATAGCTATTGCTTCGTTTGAGGGCATCCCTTTAAGGCTGTTCATTGAAATGGTGACTGGATCAGTTGATTTAGATGTGCTAATGCTTCCTGCACCAGACCTGCCTGGACTGTGATTCAGGTTATTTAAACTGGATAACACATGGCAGCTGTCGTTCACATATCATTTCAGACTTACTCGCTGAAATTAAGAATCAGTCTCTGAATGTTTTATAAGGCGAGAAATGCTACGCTAGAGATCTAGCAGTTCTATATTTCTTCATCTACAGGAAATGACATCAGATCAAAATGTATCTTTCGGTACAAAAAGTGTCTCATAATTTACAGTGGTCTGGTGAGTGTTTCATCCGGAAAAAGCTGGAGTCACAAGCTGGAGATGGTGTGCAGGTTAATCTTCCTTTTAGTGCAAAAAGAGTTATGAGGTTTACTGATACTGTGTTAAGTATTTTGTTATTGAAAATTCTTTCTGCTGTGTTGCTTTTTAGAGTTGAAATAGAAAAAGATGGTCACTTAAATTGGCTGCTAGGCTTTAGACGACCTAAGTAAGGTTTGAAACGTGTTGCTACATGGTTTTATTATGCTTACACTGTATCTTCGAGTCTGAGGATCACTAAGTGGACTTTGCGGTTGTTGTCTTCGTCGACTGTAGTTTAGGTTATGACAGTCAAAGGTGCATTAATTGCTGCTGTGTTTATGTAACTTTAATATGAGGAGAATAAATTGCAAGAATAGAAGATGGTGATTCAGCTACAAACAGCAGTATGCGTATTTACAATGAATACTCAAATCAAATATAGCATTTCATTGGTATTTGAACTGAAATGATATTGAGTCTTGATTTTACATCAAGAGTTTCTGATCACAATGTGAATGTCAAGTAGGAAAATGTCGTCTTCCTTGTCAGTTAAGCATCAGGCGATGTGACGCATACTGTACCGGATGGCTTCAGTTAATGAGTCATGCTTAAACTGTAATTAAAGCCTGAAGTAAAAAGTCATGCAGTGAGATGACATGCTGTAGCCTGTGACATAATCTATGTTATGCTTGATGGGATATGTCACAACAAAATAATACATTCTTCACTTCCAGCCATCAACAAAAGAAATGAAATCCTTTGAGTAAAATGCAGTGCAAGTCGTGTCTTCCCTTTTCACATCGCACACACTTGCTTCAGTATTGTATTTTTGGAATACATCTGTTCTTATAATACATACTGTGTCCACGGACTGAGGCATCATAACCCATATGTTGGGCTGTGACTCAAATCAACCCCTGTAAAAGTACTGATGGGCAGTTCGTGACATGCATGAAAGACGCCGTCACGTGCCACGCTCATTTACAAGCAGGCGGCTCCCCTGCATGCCAGTCATAACTCAGCCATTTTGCGAGGGACGGCGCTGCGGATGAGGTCGCACCACAGACGCTGCTCACTGGCTGATAATAGCTGATGGCTTCGAGTGGCCTTTAGAGTGGGATCTTAGCAAAAAAAATCCTGATTACATTCATATTCAGACCATGAACTGATCAAGGGCTTTCTTCTCGTCGTCTGAACGAGGCGGCACTCTGCTTGGAGGTTGCCTCGATCAATTGCAGATGACTCAACAAGGATTGAGCCTTTCTTCTACAATTGAAGGAAATTGGATGAAATAAAAATGTATTTGTTGTTGCACTACTTTATGATGACGTATGAGTGAGTGTCCACCCCCGTATCAGTGTGTGTAATTTATCATAACCTAAGCCTATTTTTGTAATTAATCTCATCTGTGTAGCATCCAGCGTATTGGCATGCATGGGTGCATAAACTGCTGCACTTTTCAAACAGCCTGCTTCTGAAGGTGTCCCTGGAGACATGCCACAGCCATTTTCTGCTTAGGGCCACGAATTAATAAACGTCAGTAGTGGTGAGCCGACCTAGGCGCTGACTTAATGTACTGCTGAATCGGTAAATCGACCTCTGACCCTGACGCCACACTTGAGCTCATATTAAGACAACACGGGCAGGGCGCTGAGCTGCAACTTGATTTTGACGGACGCGCAGTCATTATCTCTCTTGGCCGTCACTAATCATGTGCCTCCACAGAGCAATGGCTCAGGTCAAGGGGATAACAGAATTTCTGTTTCAGACAAATATGTCAGGAGGTGTAGTAGCCTTCTGACAAAGCGCAATTTGACCACAATGACACAAGAGGCAGTATGCTGTAGCTTTATAAAGTCAAGGAAAATAAGTGCTCAAGAGAATCTGTCCAACGGTCACGACTGAATGACACTTCAGGGCACTTGTTATGTTATGTTATGTTAATAAACTGCTGATTCTTTATTCAGCATTATGACTTGACTGGATTCCTACACAGTCAGCTTCTCGTGGATACCCTACAGGAGGACATACCTAATTGTTGACTGTGTGTTTTGCAAGTAAGAAGAAAAATAAATCAACACTAGTATCACGTGAATTATTTCTCGTAAATTACATTTTAACGTTTTTTTCTTCCTTCTCTTCACACTTTTCTTTTCCTTTTCAGATTCATTTTTTCTCACCTCCATGAGCATTGCTAACACCAGAGAATAGGCCGATTAGACATGATTGCCTGCTTGTCCCTGTTGCCATGTCTCCAAGACTTTCAAACAACCGTTTCGCATTATCGTCATTCACTGCAGTGATCTTCTCATCTGCATGGCGGCAGCCCTACCTCCAGCACAAGGACAAGAAATTGGACCTCAGCAGGTAGCTAAATGTGCCTTCAACCCCTACAATCCTTTTAATCTTTCATCAATCATGTGGAAGCAGCTCGGAGCCCTGATCCTATTACGGGTTGAGGGGAATTGCTTGAATTGACAAACACAAGAAGTGCAGTGAAAGTTTGCCATGCAAGAAAGTTGTGATGGAAGCTGGGGTTGGCTTGGCAATTTGACGAGAAAAGCCTCAAACTGGTACGACAATAGAAAGAAAACAAACAATCGGAAGTGGTATTGCATGTGCCGTCATCTTGAGAGGAAATCAAGAAACCGAGAAGGTTCTAGGAATTGTAGCACTGAAAGTGGCCATCACTAAGGCAGCAGGGATAAATGCAATGTAAACCCTAAATAGTGTCTGGATTTACAAAGTGTTCTCAGGCCAAGTTGCTCTTAAGTGGCCAATTCTAGGAATAAAGCAGAAGAATAATGGGTGGTTCATCACAGCTGAAAGTTTCTCTAATTGTGATTTACCAAACATTTTAGGTCCAAATGTGCCCCCACCTCAAGACTAATGAGCTGGAAAGCTGATTTAGAGTAAGTAAGGGTGTTGTTATCACAGAGATGGCGTTGCTATGCTGCAGTGAGCTCTACATCACACATTTGCTGCCTTAGGTTTGTCAAGCAGAATGTAATTGAGGTAATGGTGGTTCTTAGAAATCTTTCATTGGGTTCTGATATTGAGCCAATAAATAATATGAATTCCAAACCTAATCAGTTATTACTGGCAATGCTAAATGACAAAACCTTTCGCAAGTATGTCTCATTATTTACACTGATAATTTAGTCCGCTCTTTGAGCAATATGTGTTGTGATTATGACTCACAGTTTTGAAGGAACTATTTTTTTTTTTTTCTGAAAAATGTTGGTTTCAGTGTCAAAGCTAAAATAACATTGCTTGGAACAGCCTGCTTTTTTATTTTATCTTTTAAAAGTCATCCCCTCAGATATATTACATATTACAGGGAACATCTTGAAAATTAGATTTTTTGTTTTTGTTTTGTGCACTTCTGTGTCTCGGTTATTTTCCACTGTCATAACGTGTGTTTTTAGTTTCTTTTCTTGAAGCCATTAAGGACAGTGACAGCTAACAGAACCCTCTCCACATATACACAGGGCTTAAGCTTTGGGATGTTAAAATTGAATCTAATGTACAAACCAAATATATTGGTGGTAGTCCCGCGATACCTGACAATCGGAGATCTTTGTTTGCCGAATAGGTAGCTAGTTGAGCGAAGCATTTAAAGACTGACTTGTGAGTCTAGATGGAGAGGTACATATTTAAGAATTGTTTGGTCATCCTTTGATATGTTATAGAAAATATATCTTGAATGTACTTTAAGTCCAGTGATGAATATATATTGTTCTCATCTTCCAAAATATGTTCTGCTGTGACAGATGCTACAAAAAGTCACCCATGCTCAACAGCATTATAAATGTATTACACATACCAAGAAACGACATACAGCACGCCTGTGTTTTCTAATGACCAAATCATTTACAAAGAAATAAGTGAAAGGAAAAGGGAAAAAGAAGGGAGTGGGGTACAGCATAGCTAACATTGCCTAATTAGGAGTTTTATGGGGCATATAATTTGAGTCACAGCACTAAGCCTTGATTCTAAAGCAAACACCTTTTTTTTCTTTGGAAATAACAAGAACAGTGCTGCAGACTGAAATCTCACAGGTTCATTGCCCCTGAGTAAGTTATTCACAGACTGAAATGCAGCCTATATTCTATTGATTAACAACAGTGCTCTGTCTTTAAAGAGTTTATCATTTATATTATTACAACACAAATCAAATAAATATGTCTCCACTTTGAATGTCATTGATCTGATATTTGATAATGGCAAAGTGAGGAGGTATGGATCTTCAGTAACAGTTAAACGACGTTTTCTGCATACTGTCTCCATCCACATAAACGTGTACAACAAGTTCTAATTGTAAGTGATTATGAAAGCAGACGCCTATGCACATTCAGGTTACATAATTGTCACTTCTCTGAACAGGTACTGTATTTCCATCTGGAGTTTTGATGAGAACAGCTGTACAGCTGTGATATGAATACATTTGTGGATGTAACGCTCCTTGTTCTGTTCTTGGTACATATTTCATTCATCTTAGTCTTTCCACTTGCTGTGTTTGTTTGTGCTGCAGTTCTGCCTGCCAGCAGGAGATCCTCAGGTATCTGTGTAGGACTTCCAATAGACAGTATATTTTGTTGCCATTACTACTGAACTATTGAAACTAATGGAGACACAGACTTAATTTAAGATCCTGAGGGGATGGTCGGGAAATCAATTAAAATTTAAGTGACAGGAATAATGTTCAGTGTTGGCAGACGCTTGCACTCTCTAAGTGCCTTCTTGTTTCTACTATGGCTATGTTATACTTCTTAAATGCTGCATTGTTTAACGTCTGCCAATGTTGTCTGCTGTTATCTGTGTATGTTCAAATGATTGTTTTATTCTATATTTCTATTTTCTGTGATTTGTCTTATTTTCTGCTGCTAGAGTGACCCAGTTTCACCACGGAGATCCTTCATTTTGAATTTTATTTTACTTTAAACCTTTAATAACATTTTTTTTTTGCCATTTGGGGGCAGCGGGAACAAGTAGTGAACATATTTAAGTTCAAGCAAACAGTTGCTTATGTTCTCTTCCAGCAGATAAAAGCAACATTATCCTTCATTTGAAGTCATATTAGTATAATATAGTTAAGTCCAATATTCACTCTCTACTTTAGCTCTGTTTTTGGTCTCCTCCAACTCCTGCAGGACATGTTTAGCTCTTTAGCTGCTAAATCACCGTTTTACTCAGCTTAAAAATGTGTGATTTTGGAAATGACGTAGAACACGCAATCAATTCTGTTTGACGGGCGAGTACAGACGGCCACTGTACGCAACAAGATGTAACCTGCATCAATTTCATTTTCACACATGAGACCACATTGAAAGTGGTGCGTAACCGGTGAATAACAGTCTACCTCCTGCAAACATGAGCCTGAATGCAGCCTCTCAAACCGGCTCCTTTCCTCCGGTTGCCTGGGTCAACGGGAACTCTCCCATTCCCACAATGACACGGCCACAATACCAGGCCAGACTTCAGTTTTACATTTGAAAGCATATTTAACTTTTCACTCATCCATTCACAGCCCGTGAGCAGTAAGACTCTGAGCCTGGCCAAGATTAGCTTTTGGCAGACAATGCAGTGAATTAAAGGCCACACATGGCCTCTCTCTTGTTCTCTGGTTGACCAAACACACTTCCAGGGCCAGGAACTCTTGACCAGTGTTTTAACCCTCAAGGAGAAACTAGGAATGGGAGATAAGTATATGGCAATGGATTTAGGAGCCGAAGTTGGCCAAACAAAAGTGTTGTCAGATGAAACAAGACAGATGGTCTTGTTCCTCGCTAACCTACCAAACTCTAGTGTCAGAGGTTTCAGCAGAGGTTGCCAAAACACTTGGGCAAATTGGCAAACGCTAAAATGTTTAGTTGTATTTTAGTTGTCCGTTAAGACATAAGGGAGCCTGTTATTATCTCAGTGCTAAAAATATATTCATGTACCCACGAGAAACCTCACAGTTTAAGATAGAAAATAGCTTAAACATCACAGTTAATGTTACACGTTAATATATGTATATATATATATATATATATATATATATATATATATATATATATATATATATATATATATATATATATATATATATGAGTTCTGCTTTGGTTTGACTTGGCACATCAAAACTAGGACTTTGTATGACTTTTAATCATGACTTGGTGTGTCGTAATTTCCATTTTTTTTAATTATATTGTTTGTTAAAAAGCTTGTTGGAAATTCTGCATAGTCACTTTAAAACACATCCATAAAACAAATTGCAGAGAGTCAATTAAAACTAAACACAATGTGCATCGAAGGTTATAACGTTTGCACATTGTAATTCCCTGTAGGATTTTTTTTTTGATAGGCTCTATGTTTTTTCGAGGGGAGAAAACTGCGAGATAAAACAGAAACGGGCAGATATTTGGAGGGAGTCTGGCTCAGTACCGAAGGGGGCGACCACGCACAGTCGCACACCCATCCCTGCTCCAAAAGTCGTAATTGTAAATCGTGAGGGACCACGCAGCTTGTCATTCCCCACCATATCTGCCGCCGTGTCACCTGATCTCGCTCCGGGGACTATTTCACGTATTTCTCCCGAAGGGTTTTTTCACGGCGTTCAATTAGGTGAGCGCGTGCTAATGGACATCTTGGACTGCTGCCTCTCTCATCCATGTGTGCCTCTCTGAGAGCGCTCTGAGCAGCAGCAGCAGTAGCGGCAGCACCTTGGAGCAGCAGCAGCAGCAGCAGGAGGAGGAGGAGGAGGAGGATCTGTTTTTTTCTGCCGTACCGTGTCGTGCACAGTGGAAATACGCTCGCCTGCTCCGGGTACTATCAACACGAAAGGGAGGGAAGAAGAAGGAGACGAAGGAGCAGAAGCATAAGGGCTTTTTTTTGGGGAGGGTGAGCACCTCAAGACTATACTGCTGAATTGTCAACGGGACAGGCCTGCTACATTGGATGTGTCTTCAGAATGGTAAGGTTCATTTTGGAGAGATTTATTGTTGCCAGTGTTGCAGAAAGAAAGAAAGAAAAAACAGACAGCTGCACACAAGCATCATGCAGTAGCGGAGCGCATACGGAGAACTAATGTAGGGAGTCGCGATCAGTTTGACTGCGTGTGTTTTGATTTGCAAACGCACCGTTTGTTTATGCCGTCTTCTTTATTTCTTTCTTCTTTTTTTTTTAAACCAATGTGCTCTTTCTACCCGCACGTTATTCCTCGGACAGGGAGGGATCAACGGCGCGTCGGAACGGCGCAGCACGGCGCAGCAGCCTACCTGCTCCTCGGTGTTTTAGCAGCGTAAAGGGTTCCGTAGACCGCCTCAACCTCGCGCTGTGTGAATTTGATGGTGAGGGATCAAAAAGTCCACCGTTGCCTTTTTTTTTAAATTCAGGCTCGGGATTAGGAATGGCTGCAGCGCGTCCTAAATAACGTGAGCTAGGTACATAAATAACGGATGAAGACGGACTAGGACTTGCTGTCTGAATGTAGAGGCGGGTGAACGTGCCCTGCTGTATGAAGACGAAATATGAACACAGAGCTCGTCTGAATAAGCTGCCAGTTGCAGTACTATGAACGGAGATGTTTGCATTTAAAGGCGTAGAGAGGGGAATGTAGACGTCTTATGGTTTATTGGGACCAAAGCCCCCCCACCCCCCTTTTTTTTTTATACAGGTGAGTCCATAGTCAACTTTGTAGTAGCCTCTATATCGTCGTGTAGCACGACCGACCCAGTGGGTTGTGTATCAGTCCGCTGGTCTTGTTTTAAATGGAGAAACGCTTGCTAAGGCTTAGGGAAAACTGCATAGCGGATAGTTTTGCTATAATAAATAATACAATTCACAAACGGGTCTTCTCCCCAGAAATGCTGTTTTAACAACATGAAAAGAAATGATGAATCATTCACTAAATATAGTCACAGGTCATGTTAAATTACATTTTAGATGAACCATAGTTTATTTTTACGATTCTGTCCTGTTGAATTTATGAGGCAAAGCTTTAACAACTACATCATCACATGGGGTCACAATCAAACCAATTAAGTCGTGTGAAACATAAGAGACCCCCCCATTTCAATGTTCTGCAGTTCACACATATTTGAGACTGGAGGAGTAAAAGCGTGAGCAGGACCCCTGGGAGTCATTGTTGGGGCCCTACACACAGACTAGACCAAGCTCTGCACTCTGATTGGGCACGTTGTAAGACACACGCACACACACACACCTCTGAGCGTAGTGATGTAGTAGCACTACTGGTTATAGATTTTGGTTTTACGGCACATCACAGCAATGTAGATTATTGGTGTTTTATATTAATGGTGAATGTATCCTACATTAAACATAGTAAGAGTTGTGTAAAATGTTGAATCAAAGTGACCTGATCTTTAACTAAAGAGTTTACACCTTTGTGTCAAAACAAGTCGATCCAAAAGGAAAACTGCCCCATTGTGATCTAAGTGAGTGTTTTAAAGATTCCTATTCATTTGAAGAAAAAAACAAAACATTTTCAGTCTGAATTTGTAGTGAAACTTTTTTCAGGACATGCTGCAGTGCAGACATCAGAACCATTAATAAAAAAAAACCTAATCTCTGCGTGGGGGAGATTTCTTTTTCACATATAACAGAGCTCACAAGTGCCGCCTTTGGCCGTAGCAGGTTGCATGACCTCAGATATTGAAGGTTAAATCCAAGGGATTCGAGGGGCTCTTCGTCCTCCATGGCAAGTGTTTGGCGGAGTCATCAAATGAAAAGTCTGAAGTTGTTAGGTCCCGCCGAGGTTAACCTTTGTAGAACAAGGCTGCATTCTCCCAGTTGTCTTTGTCGTGCTGATGAGCTCTGAGAAGCGGCCTCAGCACTGGTTTCTCTGCATGATAAGAGGGGGAAACAACCCTCCCTTTGTGATCACAAATGAAAAATCTGTTGCTCGTCTTTTTTCGCCTTTTGTTGTCGTTTCATTGTGAAAAGAAAACGCACAGCTAGTCTCCAAAGGACAGGTTGCGGAAGGAAAGATGACATGCAAGTTGCAGTTGGACCTTGTTACATTCCATAAACGGTTGTCGCGTTTCAACTAACGTTGGCAGTGAACGGGGGGGGGGGGGGGGGCAGAACGATGACAGAGAGGAAACAATGAAATGCCTCCGTCCCTCTGGAGTTTTCCAGGGTGATGATGTGTGTTTCAAGTAATAATTGTTGGGAGAACTGAACGGTCATCTAGAGAGGGAATGGCTCCTTTTGAGGGAAATGGATACTGTGGATGGTGAAGACTGTGGGAAGATCATGTTAAGCGAAAATAAGTCGGTTAAGAAAAAACTACTATATTTGATATTTACATGTAAATTATACATCATTTGTTTTCCTGTTAATTCGTACAGTCAGTGATCCGTACCTGCTTTTTTCAACTTGGCAGCATCGAGTTTAACAAAAGGAGAGGTGAATTTCCTCGCGTGGAGTATTATGTTTGGTTAAAGCTGTCATCTTGTGATTTATCACACTGATGGGTTACACCACTGTATTGGACATGAAAGCAACCCCCCCACCCACCCCCCCCCCCCCCCCCCCCCCCCCCCCCACACACACACACACACACACACACACACAGACACAGACACTCCCACACACAACCCCCTAATGTTGACAGCAGAACTCCAGACTGTGTGTGATAAGTTGTGGACACTGCAGAAATCAAAAGCATGTGGGTTTACCAAGTGACCAACCGATTGCTGCAAAGCAGTTTTTCTTTGTGGATCGTAATCATTTTCAGACCTCAGATTTATGTCTGCAACTTCACAACAAATCTCTCTTGTGTGCTTCTTATGCTGCATCGTTCTAATTGGGCAAGCAGAGAACAGAAGTTCTTTTAGTTAAGTTATTTTTGTGGCTATTGTCGACCTGACCTGGGTTTTTAAAATAGAATTCAGTTGTTTGTTTGATGCGGTATGTGTGTTTTGTGTGTTTAGCCCAATCAGAAAGCATTATGCGTTCCTTGTGAGATGCTGAATCAAATCATTTAAAGTGACAGACAAAAGCTAAGGATTTTTTTAAACAACTAAAGAGCCTGGAAATTGTGCTGCAGAGCAGCCCCTGCTTGTCAATTTCACCTTGGTGTTGTTTACTCCAAAATAAACATATATCAAAACGTATTAACTATTGCTATAACAAAGCTGTACTGACTACAGTGCCTTGGAAACCAAAAAGAATCAAAATGATGATGAAAGGATCTTTGTCTCATAGTATAGAATATTCACTTATTTAAAAATGAAGGGAAATAAACAGAAGAGAACAAAGAAACATCTGATCTCACACCTAAACAAAGCAGATACTTGCATTTTAATGATGGATGATAATAGCATTAAACATTATATAGATTTAGTTGGATTTGTTTAGACGTGTCTCCACATTCTCTGTTATCCTGGAGCACTTCAGTCTTTACTTTTTCCTCTAAAACTCAGATCCATTTTTCAAAGAAGTGGAATCTTACACCTGTTTGGTGCTCTGAAAGTCGAAATCACTCAAAGAAAGTACTTGAGCAGTGCGGTTAAGGTTGAAATCATGCACTTGAGCCGCCAGACACAATGTAGCGTTTCTCCTCCCGGGCGCACGGCAACAGACTCCCCTTTGTGTCCGACATTTCATAGAATGCATGTAGCAATTTTTAAGATGACTCTCATTGCCGCGGAAGCTAATGACCGTCTGCACAGGTGTGGTGATCATTATCCTTACATACGCTGCTTTGATATATTCTAGTCCGCTCGATGCCACGGTGGAGTATTATCCCCTCCATGTTTTTCTTCAAATCTGCTAATAGAACTTTATTTTTTTTGTAGAGCACATCCACAGTGACGGCCAGTGTTGGAAGTCCCACTTCATGCATTAATCCTGCATATCATACATTAATAATGCAAACAGTCCTTTGTGAATGTCACACTGAAGAGATCGTTTTGTATATGTTTTTTAGGTGAAATTTCCCACCAGTTGCCAGATCTTCATTTTATTATATATATATTTTTTTCTCCAATCACTTGATTACATTGAGTGAATGTTGGAGAAGAAAACAACCCGACATCAGAGGTTCTGTTTTTGTCTGCCTCTGTAGGCGACACATTAAGATCACCATTTTATGGCACAAGACTTACAGTTCTCTGGAAATGTTCAGACTGAAGACCACAGGGTGTCAGAATAAGGGAGTACAGGTCATTCCCTCAGATGTATGAATCTGTCTCTGTACCTTAGACAGACACATTAGGATCCATCCCAATTAGCCTACATTAGTGCTTGGTCTAATCTGTATATCCGCTTGTACAATGTTGCCTCGGTGCATCGCTACAAAGATGCCACAGGAGGTGGAGTACATCCGCTCCTAGTTTACATGCATCACAGAGACATGAATCAAATGTTGATGAGGCCGGCTAGATCATAAACGCTCTAGTGTGACTAATGAAAAAAAAGAAAAAAGTGGTGCTTGGCAGATTTCGCCCAAGTGTGCAAATAAAATGGGGACCTGTGGAAGCAACTAAGTCCCAACAATTTGCTCTGATAGAACATATTTGGCATTGCTGGCCTCAAAAACCTGTTTGTTTGATTGCCCATCATGCACTGAAATAACTCTCTGCTGATGGAGAGAAATTGAGAACGATCAATTCAAACTGCTCCCAACCATGGCTCACAGACTGACTCTGCCCAACTGTCGGGTCAATGTGTTTTACACCACTACAGTTAAATGCAGTGCAGCAAATTACCCCACTCGCATGCACTGTGTGGCCCGACGCAGCCGAGGACAGCAGATGAAGAGGCCAGTGATTTGACGACCGAGCCTCAAATCATGTTCAAGTTGGAAAAAAAACAAACAAACAAAAAAAAAAGCGACAGGAATAATGAGATGTCCTTACAGTTTTTGAAGGTTGCATTATGAGTGTGATGGAGCTGACAGGCATCTCGGGCCTTGCAGCTATCGTACTAACAAAGTGGCATCTTGTGTTTTCTGCATCTTCGAATCCTCCCATCAGAACAGCCTCCCCAGTGGCATTTCATCATGACCTGGATAATCTTATGCAAGATAGTGAAACGGCAGTTAATTTGCAGGTAATTAAACCCCAGTGGTTTACAGTTGGATAAGCAATACAGTAAGGCTGCAGTCAGTATGTGTGATGCTTTGAATGATTATCCGGCTACAGCGCCATCAGGACTTTTCATATTCTACAATGGATGTATGGCAATGGAAGCTCACCTATACCCAACACAGCAGAATGCTTTTCAGTGAGGAGCGGTGGCAGCTCATATTAATTAATATCTACTAATATTCTACTGATACTGAGTTGTGAATGTTTCCTCCCCTCCCCCCATCCCCCCATCACAGCAGTGAGCGGTGGGTTTAATAAACGGCTATGGTGTCTCTGTTTTCAGCAGTACTGTTTATACTGTCAGCTCGTCTCAGGAACATGGGATTTCATCAGCTGTGATTTATTTGCATCATTGAGGGAGTAGTTGCTTCTGTGGTTTGTAGTTGAAAAAGGGAAGGTTGTTTGGAGGTCTGTGGCTTGTAGTTCAAAAGCAGAAACTGATATGGATATGCACACATTTTTTAATGGGATATTGTATTCATGGTTCCTCTTCGAAATATACGCGTTAACAGGTATTGTCACTGAAAGATGACCTGTTGCTTTCCTAATTTAGGAAGTAACTCTGATAAAATAAGGTTGTTTTATTTATTATTTGAACTCAGTACACATAGCTGTGCTTTGCTATTAAAATAAACTCATTAATGTGTGGCTCACCATCATGTTATATATCTTTTTTCTATTTATTTTGTAATCTTTGTATTACACTATAGTTTACTTGCCTCCTTTTAACCTGGAGTCTCATTTATTGATTGTGACAGTAGCTGGTGGACAAACAACATGCAATTTTTATACAATCCTAATACATAGATGACAATGGATGTACTTGGTTGTGGGCTTTCAAGCCTTTCAAAGTAGGCATCATAAAATGTTGCTGTGTTGTCTCCAGGCTCGACTGTGGAAGGCCATTTGTCAGGTTTAACTTCTCAGTGCTGCAGTGAATTCTTCTCAGATCTCATGCTAATTTGTTTCTAAGAGTTTAAGCTGTGATTGCTGTGACAGAGGCATTTTTAAAAGGATACAAATTAGGGCTACATTAAAGAGAAGGTGGAGGACATTTAGAAGCTTCTAACACTTCTCACTGATTTAAGCCCCTTCTTTCGACATTAAAACATTTTCAGATCATTTTTTTTATAAGGTTGGCATCAGCTTCCTGTCGGCATCTGTTAGGACCTAGTCTTCCAGATTGCAGGCAAGTGATTATATGCTTCTAAAACTGTAGTGAAAGTTGATAAGTAATGGAACACGGTAGAGCTAGGATTAAAGGGATCATTTTTTGGGAGGTTCATTTCTCTTTCTTCCTTTTTACCCTGTTAGAAAATCACACCGATTTTTTGTGTGTGTGTCATCTGGATGTGCAGCTTGAAGTAATGTTAATTCAGCCTGTGGATGGTAGATCAAGTAGCAGCTACTCTCAAAAGCAAGGAACTACACTTTCTCCAACACAGCCTGCAGCTACCTGAACCCTTAGAAATGTAAGGAATTTACATAAGAAGGGCATCTACATTGTTTAGCAGCTTGGTTTGAAAGGAGATGAGTAATGACCTTGCAAACCCTTCGTGCTTTTAAAGCCAGTGAGGCTGATCGCCATCATGGCGGTAGTACAGTCTGCCTGTAGCCATGACGATGGCTCTGGAAACGTTTACTTGGGTAAAAGAGTGATGAAATAATTTTGCGGTCTGTATTCTGTCTCCCGCTTATCCAAGCAATCTGAAAGCATCTCACGAAGAAACCGCACTTTGATTATGTCCATGTGTGTGTCGGCGCACGCCAAGGGTCAGCTTTACAAGTGTCTGTGTTTGACAAGAGGCGTTAGAAGACTCCCTCTGTGCTGTAAAGGTCCAGGGCCAAACTTTTCACTGAAAACTGTCTCAAACTGGCCGGCTGTGTCAGACACATCAGAGTCTCTCCATCCAGCCGCACACCAGGGTGACATCCATGACATGACCTCATGATTGTGCTTCATTTTTTTTTTTCAATTCTGTAGCAAGAATTTTTTTATCCCCAGCTCATTCAAAATTCACTTTAGCTTCCCTGAAAAATTCACTCCAGTTTTCTTTTCTTTCTGCAGAAAACTCACATATATTTTAAACCTGCTGCACAACTCCATAGGATTTTTTTTTTTTTTTTCCGGTGCAGGGGAGTGCTGAGGAGGAGTTGTCAATATATTTTGCAAGTGTTAGGCAGCAAAGTGGAGTGATAGCTCTCAAGGGGCCTGGCCTTAAGCTGTTATTCTATAAATATTAATAAAGCCCAATAGCCTGCCTGGAAGGAAGCTAACAGTTTGCTCATGTCACAGACTGGGCTTCAATGTGACAAGTTATGAAAAGAGTGATGAGATGACAAAGGCGGGAAGATGACATTTAGTGACAGGCCTCATTTTTCAGATATGAATGGCGTCAGTGAAAACGGAAGCCGAGTCTGCTGACCTCTCCCTTTACAGAACCGTGACCCATCAAACAATGCCTCCGGTGGCTTTCATGTTCGGTTTATTCATCGATTGATTTATTTATTTTTCAGTCACCACCAAAACAAAATAATATCACATGAAGCATTGAAAGACGTTGCGAAAACATTTAAGGACTGATCAATTTTGGATGCATTTGGAGAGCGCTCTAGAGAACCATAAGATGTGCTGGTTAGTTTAAGATAATAAACAACTTGATGCTCTGGGAATATTTTCTAGATTGAATTCATCACAATGCACAAAAATAAAGTAAACAATGTGATTACTCTCAGATTAGCTTGCCTATTTATTTCAGAGGCTTGTTTTAGCATTCTGACAAGTTGCCTCATATCATGACCTATTTTTCACAAAAGCACAAATGCAATGTGGTTATTGTGGTTTTTTTTTAACTTTTTTTGGCAATCAGTGTTCTGGAATCTCACACAGGCCTGTATATCTACATGCCTGCTTAGCTGGAAGAGTAATGGAACCAACAATGCAGACAGACTTAGAAGGGTTTGGCTGCGGCTGACATTGCTCTGCCAAGATGCACTTGTTGCATGCAGCTAAGACCAAACAGCAACGCGGTGTTTTGGCAATGCTAATAGATGTGGGTTTGCTTTGTTTGTATTTCTTTCACGGTCTGCGGTACATGCAGGTTTTGTTTCAGTGAGAGGCTGAGAACAACAAATTCAAAACCATCCGCAGAAGCAACACTGACAGTCATGAAAAATGAAAAGAGTTGATTTTAATGAAACTGTCACAACTACTGTGAGCTTGTTTGTACTAAATGCAACTGTATAAGTATATGGGTTGTTCCACAGAAGAAGTAATCCGCAAAGAAGATTCTGGTTCGGTAGCATTGCCATCAAATTGTGTGGCAGTTTACATTAAGTGACAAATGATGACAACACATTTTTGGTGTATGTATTTATTCAATAGGGGTTAAAAGTGTGTGAAAATGTGTTGGATTAAGCTTGACAGAAAGATGAAGTTGCTTTGTGTGTATATTGTCCTTTGTTGATTCTATGTCAGCAGTAGCACTGATATCGGCTTTTGTTCCAGGATGTGCTGACATCACCCGTATCTTTGCTTTTCTGCAAATTTTCTATGCTACAAATACCGAGACAAATCTACTTGGGCTCTGTCAATACATTGCTTCCTAAAATGAACCTCTATAATAGTAAAATGCTACATCTATTAAAAAGAACAAATCTGTCACAAGCGATTTTAGGATTTTTAAAAATTCAGTGGGCCGTTATGTCAGTTCATTAATACGTTCTCAACATCTAACTTACTGTAGAGTATGCCTTGAGGTTATCTCTCAAGCTGTATCTCGACAGAGCCCATCACTTTAAACAAGAACAGTTTGTTTCCCCAAACAATGAATGGAAATGTAACATAGCCAAACCAAACTGTAGGGCATTGTAATCTATTTTCTCTCCATACAGGCTTCCTACATTTCTGTTCACTCTATTCCCATCACCCATTAATATTGAACCAAAGGAAACCGTCTTGGTCTCTATACTGTAACAGCCCGGTTAGTTATTCCCCCAGCATAAATTGCATGCAAATTATCCAGAGATCCAAGAACAGTTGCATTTACAGACACAGCTTCAATATGGCAACCATTGTGCAAAAACCCTTGTTCTCTCGGCTCATGGTATCCAAAGCATTTGTATTAATGGCATTTCACACCAGTGAGGAGATAATTCCTGTGTGGTAAGGTGTAAAATTGAGCAGCTTTGATGTTAAGCGGACTTTTTAAGATTAGAGATGAGGGTGTTAATTAGTTGACAAAAATCTTTCTGGTTCTAAAAGTTTTTTTTCCCCCACTAATCCCTCTGGCCTGAGATCATGTTGCTTCATTTCAGTTCAAAGAAAACCGATAAAAACAGCAGCATATATAGTAGTTAACACATGTAAGGCAGTGCACCTGTATACATTTTTATTAATATTAACAAAAACATTTTTTAGGCTCCCTTATTTTTGCTCTATTCATGTCCAGAAAAACATTTGCTAATGTGGCTTTGATGTAATAGAGTATTGCTTTTATGGCTTTTTTTAAACTAGGTTTTTGTATTAGTCGTTTATGGAATAAAGCCATTTTCTGAGAAGGCATCCACTGTCGCACATTAAGATGCCGTAGTACAATTTATGTAAGCGATCATCAAGGCCCCGTAACTGGTAAAAGTTGACCATTTATTTGTGAATCAGTGAATCATGACAGCTAAATATACAGCAGGTGGAGCTGTGATATTTAATAGCTCAGGGAATATTTACTTTGATACGTTGTCCAAGCAGGCAATTCCAAATGTGCCATACTGGAGGACATAATGTATAAAAGAGGTCATGTTCCAGGTAACTCTGCCAGCTCCAGCTTTTATACTGGAAAAAAAAAGGCTTTCTGTGTCAATTATAGCAACACGTAATACAGTGTTCCATTCTCAGAAATATATTATCTGAACTGAGTGACTTAAGGGAGGGTTTTACGGGTTTTTTTCGTACTATTTAGACGGAATGTCTGGCAAAATATCAACGCAATTTCTGGGTCGCACATACGGCAGAAAAAGCAGCTAATAAGGGAAGAAATATGGCCACATTGAATGTTGAGTCCATTTTCTAGTGCACCCTTTTTCCTGTCTAAAAGTTCTTGTGGATGCTCCAATGGCAGATATTCATCAGGCTGGGCTCCTGTACTGTGTCAGGTAATGAGCAACAGTGATCGCAATGCGGACACAGCAGTGCCATTGTTTCCCCAACAAAGGCAGGAGACTGCTTACTTTGGTGATGGGATGGAGATTGTAATACCTGTAACCGCTGCAATTGTTGCTGCACTGTTTCATTTATTCCTTGAAATATTGAAACAAAAACATGCTAAAATATCCAAATATAGATGTTTCTTACAAACTAGGAGTCTGCAATCAGTTTCTAACTTTATAAGTTAGCGCAACAGCTTCTTAATGAAAGCCTTGTAGTGGGTCTCCAGTGGAGGGCTTTTACTTTTATGCGTTAACACTTACAGAACACCTCGTAGTAGCTCAAATAGCATGAGGCATATCAGAGAATAGAGCAATTATCTGTTAGATGAAAGTAAGAAATGAAAATGTGGGAATAAAACTGAACTCCCACATCGCATTGGAACAAAAAAAAAAAAAAAACAACAACCATGAAACCTACTGAACATGCTGTGCAGATCAGTTCTCCATGACGTCCTCACAGTGCGGTTGATGGCAGGAACCAATCATGGGTTGGCCGTTCTCCAAAACGGCACCGTTATTTTGTGCGTCAGCGTGGTCACCCCCCCCTGCTGTGAGGCTGCAGTGCAAATAGAAGTTAGTGCGGCGCTGAAGTGTGCAATATCAAACCAATGGGAGAACAACGTTGCAGTTGTCTATCATCAGCCACTTTTCAAACTTCGACTGTCAAGATCTGAAGTGAGTTTTACAAGAACGCAGAGTGAGCAGGAGGCAATAGCAGAGCCAGGCGGTCAAACCACCCTGGATGGATGTTGCTGCACTGCATTCTGCTCTTTCTGAAACCCTTATGTAAAGGTTACCATTGCTAATTAGACCACTGAAAGATTTTCATTGCAACTGTCTTGGAAATAAAATCCACGCAATGTCACATCTCGGAGCTGCAGGGAATAAGAAAAACAACACGAAACAACTAAATTTGTCCAGAACAGCTGTTTTTTAATTAGGGCTGCAACACCTAATCGATTAAAACCTTTTGCCTTTTATAGACTATATATACTTTTATAGCTAATGCTTGATGAAGCTAACGTCTTTCTGTCTGTTACGTTGGTTTTTAGATTAACCTGCAATCGAGCGTTTGTCTCCCTCAAAACTAAGAGAAATCTCCCGGAGGCGGCATCTTTAGCTGAAACTAGGTCTGACAGACAGCGGAGGATAACGTCATGCTATGGAGTTTTGGGAATATTTCATGCCATTAGTTAGACGGACTGAAGTAAATCAGAAACTTGAGAAATATCTGATCAAATACATGTATATTTTAGTCACATTTCCTTTGCATATCATAGTACACTGTACACTGAACAAGAAGACGAGGAATACGTTTAGTTTTTTTAAATATAACGCTGGGAATAAAATATAAATGATGTCGCTTTTTTTTTAATCAAATTAATATTCAAATGTATAATCGACAGATTCATTGAGTATCAAAATAGCTGTTAGTTGCAGCCCAAATGTTAATTAGTTTTTGATGTTTATTTTTTATCAAATACTAACAAACAGCTTTAAGCTTCTAACACGGTTGCTTCCAATGCATTAAATTACCCCAAAACAGTTTGTTAGGGACCTAGAAACAAAATAAATCACATTTTTGTTGTATAATGGTCAAAGCAGTTTCCAGTTAAAAATAAAGCAAGTCTTGAAATACAACCAGCTGCAGTAATTTCACATCACAATGCTTTTGAGCGTACGCTGGTGTGTGTGTTTGTGCAGTTAGAAGTAATAAGCGATGAAGAGAAGAGAGAGAGAGCGAGAGAGAGAGAGAGAGAGAGAGAGAGAGAGAGAGAGAGAGAGAGAGAGAGAGAGCAGGACAAACAGAGACAAACAGAGAAAGGGCAGCGTATAAACAGTTTGTGTCTAATTTGTACCTCAGCGTCTTGATGAAGACGTGACAGAGCTGGAGCAGGAGGCAATTCAAACTGGCCTAAGGGTCACAACCAGCATTTTTATATTCGGGGAAATTGAATAAAAACACTGTTACTGACAATCAATGTTTTTATCCTTCTTTTTTTTTTTTTTTTAAAGCAAATGGCCGATTTTGGGAAAGCTCAGAGTTTCTGGCATATTATTTACTTCAATTTGAGCTCTTATAGAGGACAGACACTTCTTCTGGTCGTGTAACATTTTAAACAGCCTTTTTGTCTTTATGGAAAGACATTGCGCTCAACAGCGGTTAGTGACATGTAAATGAAATAGTGTAAAGCGTAGTGATCGAGAATATGTGTTAAGGAGACTTGACGTTTTAAAAAGACGTGCTGACATAGGTGTTACAGAGCATGAGGCGATAGATAGTTTAACCTGCCAGTGGGATAAAGCTTGGACCAACCGCTTTCATGCTAGTTAGGTTTCTGACTGTGATTGATTATATAGATAGCGTAGCTTAGTTCTGAATTTATTTTTAGATATTGCACTTTAGCATTGCATAGCAATATATTATGTTATCGTGTAAGCCAGCAGTTATAGTTTAAAGCTTAAAAAAAAGCAAAAAAGAAAAGAATACTATGTTGTTTGCGTGTGCGGTCTAAAGTCATTATACAGGTTAAATGACGTAATGAATATGAATATCAAGTTTTAAGCCCGAGTATTTTATAGATTTTTCATGAATTATGACAGCTGAGTTTAGTTGAATTCAGATGTTGACAAATGTTTTTGAGCAGGGTAACCCAAAGAGTAACTACAGCCTGGCTAGCAAACCTAATAATCCCTTCGTTGCCATCTAGGAGTTGCTGCATGCTCTGTCCAAAGCATGCACAGTACACCACTTCACAAAGTATTCTAGTGTAATGCTACAGTACAGATGGCTGCGGTCATAGATAGAACAGACGTCCACGGATCTCAGTGCAGCTATGCATTTCCTTCATACAAGATTCAGTGTGAAGTTGCTCTTTAAATATTCAGACACCCCCCCTCTTAAAGCCATGGCTGATAACGTTCTTTGGCGTTTTGAGTGTCAAGTATTGTTTTAAGATTTCAACGAATCCTTAATCATTTATATATCAATGGAGGTTTCTCCTGAGTATATCACATCTAATATGGCATCATTTATTTTTTAATGAATGGTAAAAAAACCCTGTATTTTAAATGCTTAGATTAATTGAACGACATTTGGATATAAAACTCCTAATAAGCTGAGCACTGCTGCTGAAGGAAGCACTGATGCTCCCCATGCATAGGCATGTGACCTTTTACACAATAACGCCACGCATTCTTGGATCAGAGAACATATTCTTAATTTCACAGCTAGCTTGCGTTTTCAGAGATCCCACTTGCATGTTCAAGAGTATTGCTGCCGTTTGATATGTCGTACATGTGCACTGTTGAATAAGTAATGCGGTTGCTACAGCGTGCTTGCTTTAACAGAGCAGATCAACAGCGTTGCTCGACGCTCTTCGAAACCCACTGCCTGTCCCAAGTGCCCTCACAGCCTTTTCCAGTTAAAGCTGCTTAAAGCATTTTTTTTTTATGGAGCATGCATAGATGCAACGTAGCATCCTAAATGATAAAGGGGCACAGCAAAAGAGAAGCCTGCTCTTACTCTGGTAAAAAGAAATGGCATACCAGGAGACCAGTAAATACGAGTGAGCTGTGTGCAGTTTATTGATGTCACATCATGGACATACATGTACATCTAGCTTCCTTTTGTCTCACAATGTACAAAGTCAGTCAGTGCAGCTCATGGCTGTTAGTTTAGGTAATCTGGCTGTCTTTCGTGTGGATTATATGCTTCATTGGTGATGCCTCTTGATCTGAATTGACTCCCAAGTTGCACCGTTTTTCATATTTTATCAATTGTTAAAGTCACTCTATATTCAGCTGCTACTGGTTGGAGGCTTTTTCCAGCAGAACAACAGGCTTCAGAGGCTGCCTGCTCCCAAAACATGTCCAATAGAAGCAGATTTGAGAAGCACGCTGTCAAAATGCCACACAGCAGGTAGAGGCCTAAACACGAGCCAGTAGTCTATGATGCTTCCTTGTTTTTGGATCAGCTTAAGGTTGCAGAAGTAAATCAAGTGACTGTTTCCTCAATTTTGTCCCTTAATTTGTGAATATATATATATATATATATAAAGAGCTGTTTTAATCGGAGCGCTCTGGCACATCGCTGTCTCTCCCTCTTGCCCACTGTGCCACCCACACACTGCTTCACCGTGTCTCTACGGCTCAGCTTCTCATTGTTCAATGCAGCGTTGTGTAAAATGAACAACTTGGTTGGTTGGAAATGCTCTGTTTTTTGTGCTTTCTGGGCTCATTTTAAAACGGGGATTTTGCATTTCTCCAGCATCGCTCCGTTTGGACCGTAACAGTGATTAGAAGCAAACATGGAAGTTATTAGTTTCTTGTGCATGGGCCAACTGTGCCGGTAGCATGGCAAATTTGCTATCCTCGCAAAAAAGCCCCCCCCCCCAAAAAAAAACCCCCCTACTCTCTCAGTTTTCGTCTGAATAGTGATGGTAATCGATAGCGATGGCTCTGATGTATTCAAATGATCATCGAGGCAAAAAATGTCACAGTAATCACTTTGTGGTGACACGTTACACATATAATGAAGTATTCCCTTATTCCAATTTTGTCACCTGCCAGTTGGTTTTTCACTTTAAATGTAAAACAGTCATCAAATGATATAATGTTATACAGGTCAAACAGTTTTGCATATGATGCATCATATCACCATATTAGTGTTATTTAAAGAAATCTTACTGTAACCTGAGTCTGTCAGATATGAGTATTCTCAATCAGGGTCTAAAGGTGAATGTGCATATTGTATTTTAACGTGTACGTTCTCTTTGAATCACTGTATTTGTGGGGGTTGAGTTATTAATAGATTTGTCTGCAGGTCCTATGGTCTTGTGATAATGAAAAGGGAAAAGAGTGTGAGACAGGAGAAGCTGTAACACAGAGTGAAGGTTCTGAACAGCGCTGGTACAGTATGACTCCAAGCCATCTCTCACCTGTATTGTCTTTCCAAGTTCTCAGTATTCCAGGCCAGCTCTGTCATAGCTGTAAGTAGAGCTCTGCACGTGCCTGAGATGTTGTTGTTGTTGTTTTTTTTGTGTACGCCTGATCACAAGCAGAAACATTGAAAAGGATTATGTGATGGAGATCATGACTTGGAAGGCTGCTGTTGTGCTGAGTTAGAAGAATATGGAGAAAGGAAACGGCTGTGCTATACGGCTTGACCCGCAGCAGGGATTATTTAATGCTGTCAGCTGAAAAGCTCATAACTCCTGTTTTAGTTATTTATTTTTATTTGTTAGCCTCAGTTCAAGGACCCTGTGTTGCTCTGTGGGTTGAGAATAGTCTATGGCCTAGTCCACACGTACACAGGTATTTTTATTTTTTAAATGTGCCTTTTTTTTTATGCATTTTGCCCTATCATCCATGGCAAATTGTTTTTTTAGGCGAATAAAAAAGGAGCTTTTATAAAACTCTGTTTTCAGTTTCAAGTTTTGGGCTGTGTTTTTGGATTGTGCTATCTGCTTTGTGAGGCGTCACTAATGATGCCACATGTCGTGTAACGGCGGCATAAATACATGCATGAACGGCGGATGTAGCCGAATAACCTCCTAACAGCAATTTTTACATCTTCACTTATAAATGTGCAGTTACTCATTCACTATATTTAGGAACAGAGGTGTCAGAATGCGCTACGTAGGTCATTCTTATTGTTTTCGAGAATGAAGGAGAAAAAAAACCCTGTTTACAAAAATCTCCATGTATGTGTGCACTAGGCCTGTGTCTGAAAACAAAGTGCAGGGCAAAACAATAAAACATTTTCTGAAATTACATATTTTTTTATGTACATACATTGGGTTTTTACCCACTGCAGTGAGACCGGTCTACAGCTGGGCTTGTTCCATCCATCCATCAATTCATCTGTAACCGCTTATCCTCCTCGGAGGGTCGAGGAGTGCTGTGGCAGCTGATCCCTGCTGACATTGGGCGAGAGGAAGGGTACAACCTGGACAGGTCGCCAGTCAATCACAGGGCTGACACACAAGAGACAGACCACCACTCTATGAGCCGTTTAGAGCTGCCAGTTAAGCGCCGATGTCAACTACGTTCATTCATTTATTCATAGTCGTAGGATATCTTAGACAAATCACTAGTTGATTTCGCAGTTCAGGCACAAAAAGAGGCATTACGCTGTAGCTTAATTGGCCAAACCCCAAAAGGTGAAAACCGAAAAATAGTAAAAGAAGAAAAATGACAAGTTAAGTGTAAGATAGTGAGCTGATATCTGAGCTGTTTCTGCCAGCAAGGTCTAGTCTGACCTGTATTCATATGAGCTCCTGCTCATAAAAGAAGTAGCTTTAAGCTTCAAGAGCCCATAAAATCTCCTGCGTATTAAATCAAAGTCATCACACTGAGGTGGCTCAACTGTTTCTTAATAGTAAAATATTATGCATTATTATAAGTCAGTAAAAGGGCTTAAAACATGCTTAGAATAGCTCTGTCCTCCAAAAACCCATTAGAATTAGCCTTTGATTCTAACACATTGCCTAGGAAATGCCTCAGTGAAAGGGATCTGGATCACCTCAGTCTGGTTTAGTGGTTTGTGGGTCGAAATAAAGTATGGTGATGTCATGTCCAGAAAAGAGGCAACAAATCATTTTGTATGCAGATATGTTCAGAAAAAAATGTAAAAAAAAATGTACTGGCCATAATAAACTGTATATTAAAATATGTGTGGGATTGTTCTTAACACCCGCAAGCAAACATGTATATATTATTCAGCAAACATAGTTTACTTCAGAATTAGAACAATACATTCTGCTTCATTATGAAGATTTAGATTTTCAAAAATCTAAATTGTATTCTTATGCGACGGCAGCTACGGTATCTCACCTCTATCACATGATGTATTAATGCTGAGCTGTAGGGAGTCTCTAAAGTAAGTTTCCAGAGTAGTTGTGGTGTGTATGGTGTGTGTGTGTGTGTGTGTGTGTGTGTGTGTGTGTGTGTGTGTGTGTGTGAGTGATGATCCGCCAGAGTTCCTCCCATGAACAGATCAGTCTGGACTCATTGAATAGAATAACATCTGGATCGTTAAACATGATTTTCATTCTGTGTTGAAGGTCAAAGAGCAAATGACCCTGCAAAGTAAAAGATTTTGTTTTACATTCTTGAACGTAATCAAGGTGTCAGGGAGGGTGTCAAATGACTGCCACATGTTTCGTTTTGGTCACTGTTAGTGCTGAAACAATAAAAGATAATAAAAAAAGGTTAATGTCTGCTGTGTCATTAAAATACATCTTTGCATGCAGTACTGCAAGCACTTTCATTTCAGATATCCAGCCTTTAAAAAATTTATTTCCTCTCTCAACTTCCTCTCTAACTTTTTAGTACATAGTTTTGATCCTTTATGAAAACAGAGGTCGGGGCCCTGATTCATAATTACTTGACTTTGGAGCATTACAGACTACCAGTCTTGTGTGAAAACAGCTTTAGATGAAATTCATACAAATATATAATTTAGGCAAGTTTATCTAAAGGTGTTTTGCCTCACTGATTCTTTTATCTTTCTACTTTTTAAATTAAGGCAGTTTGAAGAGTATATTCTGCACAACTGTCATTGTTTTACTTATATATATATATATATATATATATATATATATATATATATATATATATATATATATATATATATATATATATATAAGTAATACAATTAGTGTATTTTAGTATTCATCTTTTTTACTTCTTTACTCCAATTTAGGATCACATGTCTGTGTGATTTCATAGCAAGGAAGGGGGGAAAGGTTTATATTCTAAATGTTGATTAGGGTGTAATTCAAATGGTTAGGTGTTTTTTTAAGAAAACAACATATAGGGGAAAGAAAAAGCCTATACTTGGACAAGACCCAAAACTTCTGTTAGTGGAATTGTCAGCGGTGGCCTTGGCACGCAGATTTTTTTTTTTAATCGTAAAGGTGCTATATACAAGATTGGGACACGCGGCTGGCTCGGCTATGGAAACCAAGCAAGGAAAAGCTCTGATAACAACTTCCACACATGTTTTCAAGGAATCGATTTGTTTCTTCCTGATTTTCTGAGGAATTAGCAATAAGACAGATTGACGGGTGTACCATATCTCAGACAGCGAGTTGTGTTTCAGTCAGTTTAACGAGAGGCAGCGCAGGAAACAAAGACAGGATTCTCTCCTGCTGTCACATAGAGGTGAAACACCCTCCAATGAGGATTTGAAGGAAACCCCTGCTTGTTTCCAAACTTGTTAAACACAGAGATGGTGTTAACATGCTTTGTTCCTGCACTATTGCACAACCCCCTCCTCCACACACACACACACACACACACACACCCACACACCCCTCCTCCACTACCATATCCAAACACTCCCCATTTCGAAGTTGAGTAAACCTGCAGAGTAACAGCGGAGGAAGCTTGGCCCTGATTCAGTGCAGTGGAGGAGCCGGGGGGGCCCATGGGACACTCAGGTTACCAGCATCGAATCCTGCAGTATTAGCAGGGCACAGTGAAATAACAGCCTGCCATCTGGAACCTATGTTAAAGCCATCCGAGCCTCGCAGCGCTCAATCACACTGACCTCAATTAAGTGTTATTTGTTCAGTATTTTTATTCACCCCTTCCTTTGCCTCCAGATCTCTCCGTCTCGTGTGGTAACGTATGCCCTAACGCACGGCGTCAGATCCAGAGCGATGGCTATAGTTTAGTTTAGGTTTAGGCCCTGGACTCAATAAGAACTCGGCCATTAAACTTTAAGCAAGTCCACCTCATGAGAGGTTTCAGGAGAGAGCACCTCAAGTGCAGGGGGATAAAGGCTCGTCTTTGTGCTGCAGAGATGCTCTGCGGTATGCCGGGTTGAGAGTGGGTGTTTTTCGGTGAGGCCTCATGCTCATGACTCAATGTGGTCTTTCTTGACCCCACTTAAACAGGAGACAATGAGCACATGTGAGCAGATCTTCCCGGTTTTGAACCTTGAAACTCCACTCCTTCAGTCCTAAGGGGAGATTTTATCTATGCTATTCGTTGTCATTGTGCTCTGAGAAAGTTTGCTGGGAAATGTTAAGTTAAATAAAATGAATATCCTCCAAAACCACTGGTGAAAAATGTCAATATTGGTGGATGTATGCTTAATTAATATAAATTAAAATAAATTCCTCGGTTTGCATTGTATTTACTTTTTCAAATAAAAGTTTAATTTACTTGACTTGAATTTAAAGGATAAAATAGGATGTAATATCTTTAATATATTATATATATATATAATTTTTTTAAAACATTCATAAATTGTATTTTATGGAAATATTGGTTTTATAGGATTGATTTGGTTCTCTACATTAATTTCACTTGTGATTTGAATCGGACCAGAACGTATCGTGGATTCGACGGATCCATTCTACACGTGAAGCAATTTTGGTCACTGCTCTGATATGAGTTCAAATGCTGTTTTCTTGGATACTCAAATTTTGAATTGGTCTCAGTGGCTACATTAAGCCTACAGTTATTACACTTTTGAAAAAAGTCGATTTTAATGGCAGTTCCTTCCCACTTAACTCCTCACAAATTGGATGTGGTCTTGAGTGGCAGTCCTCTTTCAGCAACGGTTGGGTTCCTTGCAAACGAGCCAGAGGTTTGCAGCATTTTAAGAGACATGCCTGCAGGAACACTTCCATCCTGCAGATTTCATCTTGTGGATGCGATTGGGAGCAGTATCTCTCTATCAGGGTCCATTAGCGTGTGAGGGGATTTATTTTTGAAAAGTCAGGAAGGTGGAGCTTTGTCATGTCATGTATATATCCTGATAGAGAAAATAGAGACATTTCGTAGTTCCTGAAAAAGGAACAAGAAATGAAAAAAAACAGGCAATGCACGTGAAACTTACATTTGCAGTAAGTAATATCCATTTACTTTTTCATCCTGATTTCATCTCTGTTTTGTTTCCAAGCTGATCTGTCTTAGATAACAGGCTGAACAAAAGACTTAAAGAGTTTTTTAAAGAAATAAATACATACAGTACATAAATTAATGAAAGGAAAAAAAGCCATGGAAAGCCTTTCGTCAACATTTCCATGGTGCATTTTAAATGTGTTGAATTCAGGCAGAATCAACAAGAAACATGACATCAGAAAACACTAAGCTGCACATAATGTAACAGCAGCCTTGGTTGACTGGGGATTGATGTCTTCCACTTTGTGCATGAAGTAATGTCATAAATTTGAATTTTTTACGTCGCAGCAACGACCAAAATTATGCATAACTTTTCAGCGAGGTTTTCTTCATTCAGATTTCAGAGTTCTATGCTTTTTAGTTTTCATGCTTTCTCACTTATAAAAATGTCATTGTGGCTCCAGAGGTCTAGTCTCTTTGTGATGCAGGCAAAATATGCAAAAAAAAGTGAGAGTGAAGGAAAGACGAAGCTTAGGGGGAAGAAATGATGCGGCTATCCTAATGGCATGGAGATAAAGTAGAAGGGATTATTGGAAGTGTAGTCCACGAGAAAATGTTTTATTTTTTCCTGATATAGCCACACGAGCCAAACAGTTTATATTCTATTTTTGCTTCCTTATTTTTTTTATCGTTCTAACAGCGTCCGTCACCTGCTCCACAGTCAAAACACGTCCGCCGTGTCCGAAAGAAAATAAGAGACGACGAGCCTCTCGCTTATCTGTATTTACCTTTTGTGATGAGTGAGCACTGGTCAAAAAAAAAAACTTGCCTTGTGCTGTGTGCCACGCTGTCGGCGTGTCACCGTGCTGGTCGGGTGCCAGAGATGCCAAGCAGATACAGGCTGCACCACTGGCGTTTTGAATCCTCTACTAAACATCCCCTGCTATCAGTGACAGGCATCAACAGGAGAGTAAAGCTTTTAATGGCTGCAGAGACACATCTCAGAGGAATTCCCAAACAGGTGACACGGGGAGCGCTGCGGGAGGCTTCTGAGCCCGCTGTCATTTCATAGTGCTCTCTGTTTGCACACCAAGTGCAGGACGCCGTAGCTACTCAAACACAGATGATGTGTTAAAAATGTGCAATTCACCAAACCTGCATGAATCAAATCGCGTCCTTGCACTGAATAATATTGCGTTTCCTGACCGAGGAGTTTAGTCAAAACGTACCTACACTTTACAATATCAAATGGAAGGGCCGGTTTCTCTCAACCTATGTTGTTAGTGTATCCCAAACAAGTATTTCAGCTCTGAAAGCAGTTTACCCCCGTATCCATTTGGTTAATAGATCCATTAAGCAGCATGGCGCGAGTGGAGTGCGGCTGCTGCGTGGAGCGCAGGATGACGTGTTAATTCTGGGTAATTTATTACCCTGGGTGTCGCTGGGCAAAGGAGCTCCTGACAGATCCCGTCTCGCTGGGATACGTCCGCAGCCGGCCTTCTGCGGGCGTTGTTTGCCTAGCAGTGGCTCCAACGTTCGGCGCTCACATCCGCTGATGCAAGTGTGATGCAAAACCCTCGGTGCAGGCAAAACAACAGTGCGCATAGCGTGGCGTTATATCAGACGGGGCCCGTCTTTGAAGGTAGGAGGCTAAAAGCACACCTGTGGAGAGGGAGAGGGTAATCAAATTCCCCCCTCCAGTGTTATGGGCACTCGCTGGCTCTCATATGGTTTTTATTTATGGAAGTATCCTTTTCTGTCTAGGGCCGGGCCCTGATTAGATCATGGATGCTGATTGTGGCCTGGAGCTGTGGTGATCAATCCTAATTTACTTGGAGAATTAAATTTATACATAGGAGGATGCAGTGCCCTGCCCTGATAGATGAAAGGGCATTTCCCTCTTGTGCATCAACAATCACGATGACAGGGGGGGGGGGGGGGGGGGGGAATAAAAAAAAAAAACAGAAGACATCTTTGATTTTGTTTCGTCTTGTGTTTTCATAACATGTAACATGGGGTTTTCAATGGGGAATAAAAGCTGCATTAAAGACTGCGAGTCGATAAGCCGGAAAAATAAATTGCACAGGCGTTAGTGCATAAGCTCCAGCGCTGTCTAATGTGCAGCCATCGGGATCAGAGAGTGCAGACTTCGGGTGCCTCAGAGGCAGAGGAAAGGGGATTGGGCAGGTCAACACTGCACTGCCGAGCTACCCGTCAGCCTTTTCATGTCATAATCAGTTAGGGGCAAATCAGCATACACCAACTCTCAGTGCCCCGGGAGACTCCTCTCAGGGTTCCTGTCTGTACTGTAGCACTGAAAGGATGGCAACATTTCATTTCATTCTTTTTGCTCCCTGGAAGGGATTTGTTTTTTCTTTCTTTTCTTTTTTTAAATGGTGATGTTGTGATGCTCTTGTCTTCAGCTCTGAAAACCCCCCAGAACTGGGTGTTTACAGTAGGCCACTGCAGCAGCCACGCCTGCTAGACATAGCATCTTTTTACAGCCGGAGCTGTCGTCCAATCGATGATGAAGCTACAGAGTGATTAGCCCCACCCAGAGGCTGCTGAGATGGGAGATGTGGGAGGTGTGTGGTTGTCAAAGCAGGGCTTGCGGAGATGACTCAGTTAGGCACTTAGAGTAAGATCATTACCATGCAGGAACCCTCCGTCTAGCTTTGCTGTGTGTGCTGATTTTTTACTGTTGATATTGAACAGCCGCTGGTTTTTATTGTCTCTTACAGCAGAGCTGTGCTTGCTGCTTGTTGTGCTCGTGCATCAGGTCGTCACGCGGGTTCTCGTGTTCATATCGTCCCAAGCCCACCTAGTTAGCGCTTTCATTTTGCAAAGCCCAACTAAGATCCATATTATTGCTGTTTTGGGGAAACCTAATTAGCCCAGTTTATGTGATTGATTGACGCTTGAAACAAACACAGCGCCACTCACTGTTTGGTAGTTTACTTTGATCAGGGGTGGGTTGGGTGGGCTGGGTGATTATGGGGTGTTTTTTTGTTTGTGTGTGTATATATACTGTTAAGGAATCAATAAATAATTGTTCTGTTTCCTGCATCTTGGATCACACATTGTGAATTGATTGGCAGAAATCAAATTTCATTAACAACTCAACAACTAAACTGTATATAGCTGTGTTTCCACTAAGAAGTTCCTTTTTATTTTAGTCCCTCGGATTATTTTCAAGGAACTTAAAGGTTCCTCCAGCCCATTGTTGTCTGTGTTTCCATAGCAGTCTAAAGAACTAGACTGACGAGGCCTGCTGGTGGTCGCAGGGATGAACACACCCTGCAGACCGAACTTAAAAGTAAAGTTGGGCTTTGCTGTCGGCTTTTTTTTTTTTTTTTTAAAAGACTGAGAAAAAGATGGATCGCTTCAGCGCCCTGAGAGGGTGAGCGGTACAATAGAGAGAGACAACGCGTCGGTGATGCGCGTGAGGGAAAAATAAGGTACTTTCTGATTGTTTTATGATGGTTACTTTCTAAAGGACAAATAAATAAACGGTATGCAGTAAATGTCGTCGCAGTGAGACAAACCAAAGGTTTTTTTTCAACATGTTTTTAGGCGACCGGCGAGCTCACTTAATGTTCACAAAGAGAAATGCTTTCCTCTCGTCCTAAAACGGTCCCTAAATCAATACTTAAGTACTTCCCTGTTTTATGAATGAAGCGGTCCACGATTTGAAGCAGTGGTCACTGTTTGTGTTTCACCAATCAGCAACAGTCATCTCTGCAAATCCCACCCACTGGAAGTTGCTTTCAGAAAGTAATACCCCCCCCCCCCCCCCCCCCCACCACACCAGGGCCTGTTTTGTCCCCAGAACTTAATTTAGGCCTTGGTCCCTGCTGTTGGAACGCATTGAGTTCCTCAAAAGGTTTCTTGTCCTTGGAGAAAGTTCCTGCGGTCTAAGAGGGGCTTATGAAATCACACACAAAATCCAGCAAGGAAATCTAAGAGAAGGAAAGTTGAAAGGAAATGGCTGGTTCTCTCCTGAGCTATAACTCCTGCCTATGACAGCAGTGATGGATGGTTGGAAGACCTTGTTAAGTCTGTGATCTTAGCAGTGCACTTCCTTACTCTGGACCTGCACGCGTAACGTATCATGTGGAAATCTCAGGACCCCCATAGTGAGGGAATCGTAATTGGCATCCAGCAGGACAGCACTATCTCACTATCTCTTTGACTGGAGTTCTTCCACTCAGGGCTGCTCCTGAAGAGCCACACAGGTTGCCATGTATTGCCTTTGTCTTCATAACCTGGCACACAGGGAAAGCAGAGCGGGGGGATTTCCACCGGGCATCTCAATGGTGGGATTCACGGAAGAAAAGCTTGTGTCAGGTGATCTGATTTCAAGTGGACAGCTCTAAATACAGGAGTGAATACAAGGCTCTGAGGACACATTCATATCCAATATGTTGGAGCTGCTTTTGGAGGAATTTAGGGATGCATGTTGTGCATTATGATTGCAGACTTCATCAGTTCTTTCAGGCCTACAGAAATTAAAGTAATTTACGAGGTTGTTTGCTTATTGGGCAGGGAAGTGAAATCCAAAGACAAGTGGTCACTTGAGACACATTTGAGACAATCTCCGATGCCATGAGTCACTGAAATATGGCTTGACTCAGTCTCTGTCTGGGTTCACAGTGCAGTTTGATTTGGGGAAACTTTTCTCTTTGTTGTTCTCCGTGTAATTATCTGTGATCGACACCATCTGTAGTTGGATTAGTCCATGATTTATTTATTTATGGTTTGTTTCTATCTTTCTTTGAACAGCTGCATATTAACTCAATGTTTACAAAATTTTTGTTTTTTTTAACAGAATTAGTGGAAGTCACACTTCCATCACTGCTACTCTTCTAACTGTTAATCATGCACCATGTTTGGATCCAATAAGCGGCAGGATCATTAGTGGCATTAAGGTGTGATAACATCACTGACTCATTTTGTAAATATAGAATTTTCCAACAAACTGCAGACATTTCATTTTATTATTAATACAATGACAACAGCATGGGGATTACCTGCTTTAATTCTGGTACCTAGTCTTTTAAATGACTCTCGGGGTTGAATGAAAAACTAAATGTTCTGGGAGGAAAAACCAATAAACATTAGCTTTCACCTTATTTTCTATCCTCTGTTTAAGTGGTAACATCAATTGCATAAATACTTTAGGCCAATTCAAAACAGGGCTGTACAATACAACCAGTTATGTTATAATGTTTATAATTATAGTTATATAATTATGTTTTTAGATGCTAAGCCAAATTGAATCGGTACCATTACATAAAAAAACAACAACCAGGAAGCACAGTTTGTGCTTTCATGAAGATTTGTCGGAGAATTATCTAACAATTATGATTAAAAATGTAATTTATAGTGAGAAGCAAGATAACTGGAAAAGATGATTTTGTATTGATGGTTTACATCCAATGAGAAACGTTAAAACTAAAATTAAACACAAGCCACACAGGTTTTAGCTCACTAAGTCTTCTAGGGAAGAGTTGGATCATCATTTCATTAGATCATTATGTATTTGTGCCAAATGAACATGAAATGAACCTGCCAGCAGGACAATGTAATGTGGAACCACAAGTATATACAAGTTTGTTTACAGAAGGACACTGATGGATTATTTGACCAGTGACCAAAATGTAATACTTCTCAAATTGAGTTCCTGAGTTCATCCAACTTACAACTGCAAAATTGCAATATTGTGTTTGTGTTTTATATTAGAGCAACTCTCCGCTAAAGCTGTCCATAAAAGAATTAATTACACATTTAGAAATGTATTCATCTCTTCCCAGCTACTGTTGCCAAATAGCGGAGGACCTCCAATATAGCTCCCAGAAAGCTGATAATATCCCCTATCCACTGCTAGAGGTGACTGTGGACCAACCGCTGTTAGAGGAGACTGAGCCACGCCAGCTGATCTTGTAGCAGAGGGCAACATGAAGTATGTGAAAGAGTGCGAAAGCAATCTACGTGCTGTCACCGCACTGGCTCTTACTAATGTTTTATTGTCTGTTCTTATCCTCGCCACCCACACTCGCCAAGTTTTTGGGGTTTATATTATCATGCGTACCTCTAGCAGTTACTAGCTATACTGATTTGCTGTTTTTTTTTTTATAAATGAAAAGACCCTGAGATATGTGTTTCTGGGATTTCTGCCCCTGACCCAAATACAGTGGAGGTAGATTTTTGTTTATGTCACTGTCCTTGCTGTCGGCAGTTTTCACAGACCATAACTTAAGTTGTTGACACCAAGGTCTGTCGATTATATAGATAAACGGGGACATTTCATTCCGGAAAGATGCTGCTATTAATTTTTTTTTTTTTAATGGATTTTTTTTGATGCTGTGAGCACCCAAAACTAAATTCCATTCTCCCCCATTGTATTATTACCTTGCACTGCAGCTGGGTTCCCGTGATGCCACGGGCATGGCTTAGGTGTGTGTGAGACGGCACGGAGAGGCGACTGTTTGTTCAAAACAACAATGGCAGCTCCCAAAGAGGTTAGCATCGAGGCTACAATAGCTTCGGAAGGGGAGAGTTGAACGCAATTGAAAGAAGTGCAAAAAACTGGCTTTTCTCAATGGAAAATACGTTGTCTCTCTTCTCCCGACTGGCTTCGGTAAGAGTTTGATTTACAGATGGTTCATCCAATCACCTGTCACGCATCTTTCAAAAGTGCCTGCTCCTTTCCAAAATGTTTCCAATGACTGCTTCTCAGATGGTTCTGTGTAACAAACCATCTGGTGGGTCAGGTTAATTGTATTAGGGGCAGTGACTGAAATCTTACAGCCAGATATATTAAAACCTGGCATATGAAATAGACGTAGTCTACATACAGTGAGAAAATGGACTGTTGTAATTCCAGTGAACCAATCCTCAGGGCTCGAGATCAGAACGTAGAGTATTTTTTGTTCAGTATCATTTATTTGCTGCATTCGGTCCCATAGACCGTCCTCGGGCTACTGCTGCAAACCCCAAACATTTGTAACAGTGAGTTTGACAGTAGCAACTTTACAGTAAGTTGATTATTGCTTTGCTGGTATTAGATTTAGTACTGCGGGCCAGACTATAAATCAAACTCAGGACTAGCCTTTGCAGGATAATGTGTGCATTAATCGTGGACTAATGAGAGACGGGTCACCACTATGGTGACCTCCGCACTCGGCAGACATGCTTGGGAACAGAAGCACTTTAGCCTAGTGGAGAGGTCCTCATTTAAAACCTGCATGGACCTCACATTCATTTGTTGTCCCACTTGTTCCTCGGCACTATATTGAACCCTATGAGTCCACATTACTTATTTCCATTAATTCAGTTTAGATTATGTAGCTTTGGATCATTCCTCACACGCTATCCTCAATACAAGCACACGCATGTATTTCTTATGTGGTTTAGCAGCAATATTTACAAGTGGTCATTTCAGCCTGACATAGCGCTGCTAACATTGTGCTGCCTCTGGCTAAGGCTGGGGACGTACATCAATGCAGAAAGGGAATAAATTGACTGCTTCTCCCTGTTATTTACCGGCCGGGTTTAAAGGCATTATTCCATTGCCTTCTCCCTCTGTCAGGACTAAACCTTGAATTGCTTAGAGTGATTAGTAGCAGGGAGTGTGCTGCAGCAGCGGTCCCAGGCTACTTTTGTTTATGTTAAGGCTTTTACGCATTCTGTTTTATTCGCTGGCGGGGGCTCGCTTTTGATCCCGGAAGGAGGCGGCTGCTGAGATGCCCCCCCCAACACCCCCACCACCGCTCCCCAGGCGGCCCTAGCACTACAGAATTCAGATCTGTTTGGCAAGCTATTCAGCCCCTCCACCCCCTCCGGCCAAATCTTTTCCCCTCTGTTGAAAACACACCTTTCTGTTGACCGAGGAGGCTTTTCTATGGAGCCCAGGCATGTGAAAGATTTCCAGAAAAGAAGTAAGTGGTGCCTGTGTGGAGCTTTGCTTGCTCTCAATAGACCTCGTAGACAATGTTCTTGATATCTGCCCAAATTTCCTCTCTGTTGCGATACAGGCTGCTTTTGTGTTTGTCTGCAGTGTTGTGAGCTGTCATTAATCCTTTGACTATGTGACAAGGTTGGATACAAAAATAAATATAAAAAAAATAACATTTTCTTTTCGAAAGGTCACTTGATTTCTTATGTATAGAAATATACATCCTTTGTAAATTGTGATTTGGGTTGGATCTAGTAAACAATGTTAACATTTTGTATGCTTATTAACATTGATGGTATATTAACAATTTAGTTTGGTCTCCCTGAACTGAAAAGCTGTCCTCCCAAAAATATTCAGCTCACGCACTGTAGCATATATCAGCAGTCGTTTGTCTAAAAATATCATCGCTAATCAGTGACACATTATGTCTCAATCTTTGTGATAATTACTTAGTATTATTACTAATTACTAAGTGATTTCACAGACAAGTAATCTCTAGTCATTTCAGATTATACTCCAAGGGATTTGCGTGACACAGTGCATGTGTGTTACTTTGTCTGCTCCCCGTGTGGCCTTAGAATGTTAGTTGGCGTTTCGTCTTGGATTTTGCACGGAAAATCTATGACATGTAAAAATCTGCAAGCCGTTAATTATCATAGAAGCAGGGCTGTGCGCAGAGAGAAGGCTAGATTTATATGCAGCAGCACTGAATAGCAATCCTCAGCACACTGCTAATTGTTTGATGGATAGTACGGAAGCCATTTGCATTTATATTGTACCCCAAACGCCGCCCACGTATTTAGATCCCATATTTAACTAACTCCTGACACTGGAGCAATGGTCAGGACGATCTGCTGGGTAAACACCTCAAGTGCTTTAACGGGGTGCTTCTGTAACCCGCTGTGTGTGAACTGGTGGGTGGGTTGTTTCATGGGTTGGTTCAAGTTTTCATCCTACACACATTTATACGGCTTTAAAGATGTCCTCTTAAGCATAATTTGGTTTTAGGGAGTTAAGAAGTGCTGATTATCCCGAATTAATTAAATACAATAAAAGAAATAAAAAAATCTGTGTTTGGCAGGGACATGCTTCGTTAGCCTTTATACTTCCAGGCACACATCATTTGCAGAGCAAGCATGAATAATAGATCTCTTTTTTTCATTCATTGTAATTTGAATATCTTAGGGTTTCAGCCTGTTGGTCTGAACAAAAAAAAATATTTTAAGATGTAACAATAATAAGTAACAATAATAAATTAAGAAATTAAAAATAATAATTGGACTGATTGATAATGAAACTAATTCTTTGTTGTTTGTTGATCATGTTTTTCATAATGTTTGAATCTGAGTCATTCCCTCCACGTACACAACAAGGATTCTATGCAACATCACTGTGTCCGATGACTCTTAAGTCATTGCTCAATGCTCCCTGCAACACTTTCTCTGCACAACCACATAATTACTCTGCTTACAACTGCTATACATTTGCTTTACACAGACGCCTAACTCTACCCTGTCCAATTGTAGACAATGCAATTGAAAAATGTAGAGTGTGCAATTGTTTTAAAGGGGGAAACAGAGCATCCATCATTTCTTTTGTCTATCCAGAGAGACCTCAATTGATTTTGGATCACTGCATAGATATGCAGTTAGCTTCATTTTGGCACCGCGCACGCTCTGCAGCCTTAGAGGAACTTGGTCTTTGAAATAACAGCATGTGATTGTTATCACGTTTCGTTTCCGAGATTTTGATCCAATGGCAGTCATTTTTCACTGGTCTTTGTAAATAACTTTTCCAACTGAGTCTTTGTGTACCCTCATTAACCTTCTCCTTCAAAGTTTCGAGCTACTTCTTTCCGTCCCTCGTGTCTTACTATGAGATGATAATAACACTTAAAAAATAGTCCTCTTATCAACTCCTCGTGTTGAGACGTCTTGGTTGAATAGAACCTTCTGTTTATCATCTTCCCCTACCAGTACATTCAAATAATGTGGCATTTGTGTTTTGTTTTGGATCCTTCTCCCAGGATTTAGACCTAGACAGATGAACAAGAACAACAGCTTTGCTCTCTGGCGCCGAATCACTACGATAATGCCAGATGTAGGCTATTTATGGAGAACAACGCGCTTTAGTTTTACAGTAAGCTTTGCTTGAAAAAAATTCCGACAGCTGCCTGCACTTGAGGTGTATACGTTTCGAGGACCTAACATTTGCATCTCATACCGTCTGTCATTGTGTATGGCCTCTTGTTTTTTTTGTTGTTTTTTTGTTTTGTTAAAAAACCCCTGTGAGTTTCCCATGGCCTCAAAGGTACGTCTCATGGCATCCCAGCCGATTAATAATGTGGAGAAAAGGGCTCTGCAGAAGAGAGAAGGCCGAAGCACTGAGCCCAGCTCTTTGGAAACAAAAACAATGCACTTTGCAGAACATTCTTGAAACTTTAGAAAGCTGCTTGCTCTCCGCTCTCTCGCAATTTGCATAGCATCAAGGGTCTCGAGCAAAAAGGTAAAAATTAGCAACCCACACAAGCTGCATCTGAAATCTTGGGAGCAGCTGAAGTGCCCTTGCATAGTGGCTGCATAGTGGGGGCATTTTGTCGCCCCCCCCCCCCCATGTGGCAGAGGTCCTGGTATTGAGGCCCCAAGTCATTAATCACCAAGATCTTTTCAGCTGTCAATACATACAAAAAGAAAACCTCCAAACCAAACAATGGTGTCTTCAGTAAAAAAGTTTCTTTTTAAGCAGGGACAAATATAGTTCACTAGGGATTATTGTTTATTGTTCTGTCCGGCATAAATCTCAATCTCATACAGTATTCATAAAGAGCTTATCTTGTGGAAAAATCCTTGTCTGAACAACACAGCCATATTGTCAATAAAAAACTCCCCGATTTTCCAGGAGTAGTTCTTATCTCTTTTTCAAAGAGACGTGGTCTCTTGCATATAGTATAATACACTTTCAAATGTGGAGGGCAAGTAGTATAGACGTAGAATCCTGCAACGCGAACGATCAGGTATTCCGCTCATGATATTTAATTATGGATATATCTTTGTGACAGTGCATTCGAAGGACACAGGGAAATATATTTTGTATTGCTGCAATATCCGACTCACTAAATCCCTGTGTTCGGTAATTGAGCCTCAAAGTACACAGTGACCAAGCCTTTAATCACATTTATATCCACATTGACGTTTGTTAATCCAACTCAATATCTTTAAACCATGTGGTCTCTTAGAATGAGCTGTTTGCAAGGCAATGATATATACTTTAATATTACACTTCATTTAAATGAGAGAATAATTATACACCAAAACCAATTCTATTTTAGTAAGGTATTATTTTAAAGAATGTTTCTTCATTTCACTTCAATATTTAGTCCTTCAAGGCAAGAAAATGAAATAGCTGAATGCTAAAAACTCTCTGTCCCTGTTGATCTTGTACTCTATTTGTGTGCTATTTGACAGTTGTGGTTTTATGTTTCCGATTTTAATCATCTCTGCTGGTTTGGTGTAGTCCTAGATTTGTTTGGCTCCTCCGTTTTCAACTGGTGATGATTTGTAACTTATAAACAACACAATTCATGGAAGGACACCTGCCACTTTTACAGATGCTGGAGGCTCCACGTTTCTATACGGCACATAAAATAGAAAATTTGTGGGAGACTTGCACCGTAAACTTTATAGGTGCAAGATTTGTTGTGCCGTATTTTATTAAATCTAATCCGGGTGGTTCTTCGTGCTCTCCCCGTGTGTGCTGAGCCATGCATACACTGCTGCTTGGAAACATGCATTTGCATTTTATTTATCTCCACAGTTATTCGGCTACGTGTTTGTGTGTGTGATAGTATCAGTGATGTTTTTTTTAACAGGAACTAGCACTATACCTCTTTAAATCCTAGTTAATCATGGTTGCAAGTGATTATATGTGATTATATGAAAGGTTACATTTAAAAATCAACTCTGCTGTTAAGACAACTTTACACACATCAGGTATCCTAATCTTTTTTGTTTGTGTTTGTCCTCTGCAGAATCACTCAAACTAAACTGGCAGCATAACCCACATTTGGTGTTGAAAACAGTGAGGAGGCCGCCATGGAAGTGAAGGAACGCAGACCCTACCGCTCGCTCACTGCCCGGCAGGACACAGAGCGCCGGTACACCAGCTCCTCTGCGGACAGCGAGGACGGCAAACCCAACCCCAAATCCTACAGCTCCAGCGAAACACTCAAGGCCTTCGACCATGACTCCAGGATGGCCTACGGGAGCCGCGTCAAGGAAATGGTTCATCACGAAGTGGACGAGTTCAACCGGCAAGGTTGGCCTCAGCTGTGCCAATATTATGAAATACTGTGCCATCATGTCAATAGAAGAGATTGTCATTGATATTAACATGGTATATATATATATATATATATATATATATATAAGTATATCCTGTAGGGCTCAACGACATGAAAGAGCCTGTTATCAGGTTAAGGGCACGTTACTGCCTGGTCTCAATATTGGCGTCATTGCTTTTTCATGAGGAGTCTCTGGGTAAATCACTTTCCGGCACCGCAGAGGTCACCCCGCATAGTTTGACTATTAACAGAGGTGGCCGGGGATTGAATTTACCATGCCAGTGTTACAAACTGCACGGAGGACATGCATACCTTTACCTGCTCTTTCAAATATATTATTGATCATCAGAGTTCAAATGTGCTGGCACTGTTGAGGTAGCCTTAAGTTAAACTGAAGCAATTTTACTAAAAAAAAACTGTGAATTTGTAATCATAATGGCAGAGACCATGTGTGGTGCACTGAAGGAAAGAAACCTTGTGTGTCTTTCATTAATTTATTTCATGTTCATCATTACGGGGATCTAGTGAGATTCTCAAATCCCCATGGACTGATTTACAAGTCTCCTGGCTTGCAGTGGTAATTTATAAATACCTTGGTAGAGAAGAAATAGAGGACAGATGTCTCCGTTTTCAAATACAACATTTTAAGACATACAAGCTGTGAATTTGGCGTTTGAAAACTGCTGTTGTTTATGAACAAAAAACTAATGCAAAACACCACTTGTATTCACTTTCAAGCCCCAAATATGTAGGTTTTTAAGATTTCCCTCTCTGGCGACTCCTCATGGTTGGAACAAGACTCAGATCTCACATAGGGATACTGAGATGAATGTGATGGAAGCAACATGTTGAAAGATGCTATAATCACACAACAATCTTGAACATCGTGGCTTAAATACTAAATATACCTGCATCTTCATGTAGCAGCACAGCGATTTCTTGTAGAACCATTGCTTTTAAATGATTACTGCGCCTCTCAAGGCCAGGATATTGCTGTCATCTGTAATAAATACAGTTCATGATGTTGGGTGATGCAGTTAGTGGCAGAATTCATTATCAGAGCTTTGTATTCATTGGTTTGCTGCAGGCGCAGACTTTTCCCTTCGAAACCTCGGCTTCGGAGAGGCCCTCCCGTCGCACGTAGCCACGTACAGGACTGACCTGGGGATGCCACACCGCGAGTACTCGGTCAGTGTGGGCTCAGATGCAGACACAGAGACGGACGGCATCATGTCGCCGGAGCACGCGGTCAGATTATGGGGCCGCAGCAACACCAAGTCAGGCCGCAGCTCGTGCCTCTCCAGCAGGGCGAACTCCAATCTCACTCTCACTGACACTGAACACGAGAACACAGAAAACGGTAAGGCACTTGCTATATCTTTGAGACAACAAAAAACACAAGGTTGTTGTGCATGGTACAGTTTAAGACTACATGATGATGATGTTGGTTTAGATTATGGAAACCATACAGCTGCAAGATAAGTTGCATCTTTTCTGTTTTTGTAAACGTCTTGGTGCACTTTGACACCCTGGAACTATTTCAGTCCGACCAAGCCGAAGTTGACATTGTGATTAAGCTTTTTAAATCTCTGTTAGCATTTTTTTTTTAGCGATGCATCGATACCAGTATCGGATATTGGGCCAATACTGACTCAAATAGCTGTATTCAATCTTATATGTACATACCATATACCAGGGGTCACTAATAAGCGGACTGCGGTCCGAGTCCAAACCCAGACGACGTTGTCTCCGGACCCAAAACTATACCCGATAGATAATTGAGAATTAATACATTTTTTACGGAACGCTTGTATTTTAACTGCCGCAGCTTTTCTAGACTTTATGGCACTCAGCATTCCAGGAAACACCGACCAATTGCATGCGTTGTAAACCATCTCGCGTGATGCTGCTCGGCCAATCAAATATGTGTATTCCGATAAGCGGCGCCCTCGACTCGAGTGCGATATTCACACACGGGAGAGACGGGGAGAGAGACCCAACAGTCGGAGAGAACGTGAGTCAGAGAAGTTATTTCACACGGCGGGCTCGAAAAAGAGAAATGTGGACAGCTTAACCAAGAATGGACCGACTCTTCTATGTTTATTCTTTCCACGGGCATTTAAAAGCCAGTGTCTCATGTTTAGAGACCGTGGAAATTATTACAAGCGCAATGTAAAGCGCAACTACAAGACAAAGCACTAATATTTTGAGCAAACGTACCCACTCACATCCAAAATGAAGGCACTGAAAAATAAACCTAAGAGCCCAATATGATCAGAATCCTAACGCAACATTTTAAACTTTCCAATAATGATGTTGACAGAGAGGAATAGAGCTGAAACAAGTGGTTTCAATAACCACACAATTTTACTCTTTTTAGAGGTTGAGAAGAACATAGATATCATGGCTTTTTTGATTGACATCACTTCACACCAGAATTAAATTAATTTAAAGCTGCAGGACAATTCCGTTCAATTTATTTTTCAAAAATTAGGTACTTTATTTTAAGAGTCACATTTTTTAAAAGCTTTCTGTTATGTATTTAATTTTAATTTACTTTAAATGAGAAAAGAACATTTATTTATATTTAGAGTATGTCTTATTTATAATTCATTTTCAAATGTCAGATTTCAAATCTGACAATAAATATTAGATATTATTCAGTTGAACGTTCTTTATTTGATTTGACAGTCAGTTGTTGACGACGTACAGACGTTAATACAACTGTTAGGCTTCTTCAATACATATGGCACTAAATCAGAGTAGCGCAAGTTAGATATTACTGTGATGTTCCGGACCTTAGCATGAGGAAATTCTCTCTAAATGGACTTCGCTGAATTCTAATTGAATACCTCTGTCATATACATTATGTAGTGGAATTCTAATTCCTGTTAATTTTGAAGATTTCTTTTACCAAGTTGCTTGTGCACCATTTCTTATTTTAATAATAAATAACAATTGAATACATTTACATCTATTTATTTATTGTTTAACATGGTTAAGAAAGCAATGTTTAAGTCAAGCCTGATGTTGCCTTACACATAAGATAGTGATCCCAGTCACTTCCACATAGTGAGGAGTACAGCTTATTGATTTAACACTATTGGATCCGCACTCGGTATTGGCCAATACCCAAAGCCCAGGAATCGCTATTAGGACTGAAAATCCTGGATCGCTGCATCCCTAATTTGTTTCTGTATTTTGCTTCACTTCTTAAAGAAAAGACACTTACCAGTGTTCCAGCACAGCCAGACAATTGGAATACAATTCCCTCTACTGTTCATCATTTCCCCTTTTTGTTGCAGTGTATGTGTGTACTTTGATAGGAAACGGTTTGGCAGGTTTCTTTGGGAAATCAGTGCCAGGAAGTGGGAAGCCATATTTATTGAACTGATCTCTCTGTTGCTTGGCGTTTCTCCTAAGGGCCAGATGAGCCGTCGTGCGTGCTCAGAAGGTCACTTGAGCTCAGGGAATATGTGACTATGAACCATGGCAAGTGCCAAAAAATGTCAGAAGAGAATGTAGCAGTTCTGCCGAAAATACACTCTTCAAAATTGTAGATCAGTGTGTTATAAAGTCATGATATTGCAGAAAGCACTTTTGAAGCAGAAATGCCATTTGAATACTCAGCTCAGTACCCCAAGTGCTTATTTGTCGGCATATCCCTTGGAATAAATTCAGGACAGTTTGGATGCAGTTTCTGGTATTTACATTACCCACAATGCCCTTTTGTGTCCATAATGCCTACTCCATTCTGCATTTGTTGACCTGAATTTCTGTCAAAATACATTCTTTTCTCATTTGTTTCTTTGTGACACCGAGGTGCTATGTAGTGAAATGTAAGTTCTGTTTTGCATTATGCAAAGTTTAAACCTAAATCCTGCATATTAACTGGCAGATTTATGATACTGTTCCCAGGATACTTCAGAGATAGAGGATCTCATCAAGGGCCTACCAGCACAATTCTAATTGCCCCTGCACAGACTTGCAAAGAACCTTGTGAATAGCTTTGCATTTCAGAGTGTGTCGCATTATGTATTGGCTTCTTATTATAACTGACAGAAATAACTCTTGGAAGTGGAATCCATTTGCCCGAATGACTCAGGGAGAGAACGGGGCATCCCTCTGCTTGATCTTCCGAGATGCCAGGGGACTTGAATTTGGCTGTATTGTACATAATTAAAGAGAATCTCCTTGGATGGCTGTTCGGGGGTCGGGAACGCTGAAAAGCGTGCAGAGCACCCGTAGCTGCGGCATCGTGCTACATCGGTGAGACCCAATCAAGATTCTAAGTAGCTTTTTATTCAACTCACCCAAGCAGAGAGAGCACTTGTATTCAGCATTTAATTCAGTAATGCCTGATAACATACAATTTATATATGGCAAGTTAATTAAAATCCATGGAGCGGGTGTGCTTGTGTGTGCTCTAATCTCTTTAAATCAACAAACCATTTACTCTGCTTTAATGTATTCAAGCCGCTGGGCAGTTCTCCCCCTCTTCACATGTGACTTACTTGACCCTGCTTTTAATGCATGCAAATAAGCCATAGCCATTTTGGAAAAAAATGTCTTGATGCTCAATTGATTCTTAGGCATCGCATATATATTATGAATACAAATCCTGGCTGATAAGATTCATTCCAGCTGTGATGTGATGATAAAATTAGTTGATGCCTTTATTCTGCCTTTAATCTTCTACATGATTAACAATTGTATTTTTTATTTTCTTTTGGAGTTTTGGAAAAGTAATTATGTCCAGATTGTTATTAGATGTATATGTGTGTTGTTTGGACATGGCTATAGATGGCTGGATACATTGGTGCTCCATAATAATAATAATAACACAAAAATGTACTTTATTAGTCGCATTAGGAAAATTCATTTTTTCCCCCTGTTGTCAATTTCTTCTTTAACATACACAACCCTGAAATAAATGCACACACAGGAATAACAGACATGCATTAATGTAGCGAGATGTCGGAGCGATGTAAAACAGCGCCTTGAGCATTTATGGGTTTGGTGCCTTGCTATGGGGCACCTAGGCAGTGCCCAGGAGGTGAACTGCCACCATTCCATCTACCGGTCCACACCCTGTACCGACTGGTACCGTGCTGGACTTAAACCGGCTACCCTCCCCGTCCCCAAGGACCGCTATTACCGTATGCGTATGGGCTGGTAAGCGTTTAAAATGCATCCATGCAGTGTGTACAGGTACAGTATGTGCATCTCCTACCCAGCACGCCTCCGGTCCCTAGGGAGGCCATTGAGGACACTTCCAGCAGCCAGCAACTGCTGAGTCATTGCACATCCTACAGAGGCTGAACAGCAAGCAGGCCAGACCGACCTGCTGGGTCTGGGGGAGGGCTGCTGTTCTTGGGGTTTGCCCTATTACATCTTATCCAGATGTGTACTCTAATCCCAACTTCCCCCCACTGTTGTGGCTGGACTATTATGTTTCAGTAAGCATGAGAATCTGCATTGGAGATAGCCACAGAAGCCTGCTGAGGGACTGTTGGTAGTCATGTGTTTCATAACCTGGGGAGAAGAAGAATGTGCTGATACCTAAACAGTTCCTGTTGATAGAACAGTGCTTGTGTGACTGACACTGGTGTTTTTCTACAAACAAAATGTAATTAGTTTCACTGGGCGGTTAGTACTGATTTGGCTTTCACTTACTCGATCGTCTTGGGAGCTCTGTTCCGTATTGATTAAGGAGGTATGTATATATATATATATTAGTGCTGGGCAACGATTAAGATTTTTTTGCGATTAATCGCATTGTTATGCGCAAAGTTCAATAATGAAACACTCAAAAGTAGTGTAGTGCACACTTTTATTTTAAAAGTACTGCTATATGAACAAAAGTGCAATAACATCTGGTTTGCAAACACTTTAAACAAATCAGGTGTTTTTTAACAGCAGTATTCCCTTTACACAGTAGCAGTTATATTTGTTGCACTACCTGTGCTAAGTGTGCGGACTTTATTTGAAACGTTCCACTGCTGTGCAACATGAATAAAATAATGTTCTGCGCTCGTTTCATCAAAATGTCTGTCTTCTGTTTTCATGACGGTCAGAGCATGTGAATGCAGACTGTGCATCAATATAATGCACTGTAACTCCGAGGTGATTGTGGTTACCCAGCGATGTCCAGGAGTCTCAGCAACAGCTGGTGCACGTTGTAACACCGTCGCTTTTGTAGTCCTCTCCTTCTCATACAACTCGTGTGTTCTTCTTGTGACGGTGCGTCTTGAGGGAGGCTCCTACGTGCCGTCATTCGATGCGATCTTAAAGGTGCGTTCACACCAAACGCGACGCGAACGCACCTTGAGAACGTTCCTCAGACCGACATCTTCCACAATACTAACTTCGCTGTGGCATTTGTTAGCTTGTCTTGCTTTTGTTTATCTGTACTTCTCCCACACGCTGCATCAACGTAGTCTGCCGAAGCCTCCCTCCACCGTTGCCAGTGAGCAACGGACTTTCAAAATAATGATTAAAAAAAAAACTGCATTAACGCGTAAAATAATTGTCGGCGTTAATTAATTAATGCGTTAACGCGATAATAACACGTTAACTTGCCCAGCACTGAGCCCTCTGCATAATAGTATTATTCAGAGTAGAATTGTTCTATTTAAATATAGTTTTTTAAATTTGGGTTCTTTTATGCCAACGGATACTGTGCTGGCCTTGTGTGATATTACATTTTTAGAGTTATGTTATTTTTTTTATTATCGCTCATTACTCAAATCCTGGTTGCTGTAGGCATTGCTTCAGGGCAAAGCCTCTAGGAACTCCAGTGAAATCTTCTTGCTAAAGTCCCTCCACAACCTTCCAGCTGCATTTTGATTTTTGGCAGCACACTGCTAGTGGAGGCTTCTGTTGAGATCTCCACACACTTCTAAAATCCCTGAATCAACTTGTATTTTTTTGTCAAATTCATTTGAATTTTGTTAGCACATCGCCTTGACTGTTGGTTGTGTTACTGTTATTACTACAATAACTAATAATAGTAGTAGAAGTGGTCATGACATGACTTGGCAGAGTGATTTTAACAGAATGTGGCACAAAAGCAGCAGCCAGTAGTGTAAAATTAGAAGCCCTGAGGGCAGACATAACTCTTGCAAACATCACAACTGAAGTGTATAAGTCAAAACAACAAGCAGGCAAGTATTGAACAGATCCATCCATGCCTTAAAAGTACTCAATAAAATCTTTTTTTATAAGCCAGCAGTAGACTTAATGAGATATAAAATATAAATATAAAACATTATGATTGTCCATACTAATCACATCACCATGTCTTTATCACACCAAGCAAGTATTGGAACAAAACACCTTTTGAGATTCCTCCACTGACTAATGATTTAAAAAAAAAATAAAAAAAAGACTTGAAGATGAATGATGGTCGGGTCCCTTAATTTAATTCTGTTTCTTGTTCTGCATGATTAAGTACGAGTCATCAATCAGCATTTTTACCTTCAAAGCACAGTGGCTAATGTGCTGATGTGATCATGCTTTTAGCTGGTGTAGGAGCAGTATTCATCGATGTTGAGCTGTCAGATGAAAAGTCGTTTCATGTGGTTTTACCATGCACAGCCTATTTTATGCGTTCTCATACAGATTTGTTTACGGCTGTCGAGCTGAGATTTTTTTTTTTTTCTGCCTTTATTGCAGCTTATAACATTACATTTTCATATTGAGATATGAAGTGCATTAGTATTATTCAGATTGTTTAATGTTAATGAAGCTGGTCTGCTATGCACATAATTACACAAATCCAAATTAATTATGAATAATGGCTTCAACTAACTTGTAGGAATACACCACTAAAACAAATAAACTAGAACTTCTGCAATTTCTTCTTTCCTCTCATCTTTGTTTCAACCTCTACTATTTGAACTAGAAGTAAAAAAAAAAATAATAACAAAAAAAAGTAAGTGCAAACTCGTCAGTTACAAGGATTAATGCCCTTGCTACCTGTATCAGATACTTGTTGAAGTCTCTGAAGAAACTTTAAACTGTTGAAAGATTGAGGTCAAGAGCTCCAGGGCGGTGCTCAGTGACTGAATCTTTGAACATTACACGACTCTCTAGGAGGGACAGGTCTTCCTCGTAGAAACGTGACGCAGCCCCAAAAGGCCGAAAGGCTTTGAACGGTGAGATCTCTCGCAGATTTGCTCTTGAGCGTGGAGTACGTCAGCTCGTCCCCTGACCGTGTTGATAGTGATTGAAAGAACGTTTGTTCCGTTCGTTGTATTCTTGGCCCCGAGCAACATTTCCGTTGCATAGGAGAGCTTCAGACGTTGCTTGAGGGTGATCGATCAATCTATTTATTAGGCTATACGGAATTTAATTATATTAATGGTCCATTTTGTCTTTTAGCAAGCGCTCCTAATTTCAGATAACTCTGTAAATGACCAGCGTAAACATGATAAAGGCCACCAGTGTGTAAATCAGCGTGTGATCAAGATAAGTGTAAATTAGCATAATTAACATCCCAATAATTCCTTGGGGGCTCTGGGTCCTGCCACCTGTTTCTTATATTGAAGTCCTGCTTTTGGAGATCCGCAAAGGAATGTCAATAATTTCTAACACCATCAGCAGCGGAATTAAGAGACCAGCTGAAGCCAAAGAATGAGGGAAAATAACAAGCGCTGTTAATGCCGTGTCATAGTGTCACTGACATAAAAATAGAAAAATGGTTCGATATGAAAAAGGTCTCGCCAAAGCAAGGCCATCGATGACCGCAACAGTAGAGGGTCAAGTGATTTCAGTCGTGTTGCAGTTTGAGATGTTCGTAATGATATTGTAGTGTTATCCAATAGCATCAATAGCCAGTAGAAATGGTGATGTCGCTAGGCTATGTGAATTCATTTTTTATTATAATAGCCTATAATGCGATTTGCAGAGTCCAACAGGATTATGTCATGATAATTAGGACGTTTAATTTGTATGGGGTTTTTCAAACTCAAAATTGCTTCAAAGTAATGCAATGAACAATCCATTAGTGAAAAACTCAACTAATGACACATGACTCCTAGAACAGGTCTGGACTACGAGTATTCAAAATGCAATAGGAGAATGCAACAAGTTCTCCGAAATCACCAGTACAAGCCCCTTGAGAAGGAACCTGTTCCTATGAGTGGTTCATTGTTTTATACCAGCACTACCACAGTCCTGTATGCCGAATCCATGTTTTCTAGTTGAGATATCTTTGATCATAATCCACTGGACTAGGATGAGTTACAATGAAAGAGAATAATCAGTCACCATAGAAATGTCCCCACCTGCATACTTATTACTCTGGTGCTTTCTAAAAGTAACCTCAGAATAAGCATCATTTTTTTTTTACACATGATACAAACCTGTGCACCTCAACCCTGCGCCTCATAGACCGTGCACGCTGAAAAAACGGATGCTGGTGGCCACGCCCTCCTGCAGCGAATAAGCAAATGTCTTTGATGCCCACTCCACACTTAAGATGTGTTTTATCTTTGAACCGATTCCCCTTGAGCGTCGCCACCGTATTGAAGAGAAATCAGACTTCCAATTAGACGAGACCTTTCCTGTATTAGAGGGCTGGATTCATTAGGGCATGTTTTACAGCGGTGTGGCGGGACCACAGAGATGGGGTTTCCTATTGTGACCTTGGAGTAGAAGTAGCATATTTGCACATGTGCGCTCACACACACACACACACACACACACACACACACACACACACACACACACACACACACACACACACACATACAACAAAGGCATATGTGCTAATAAGGAATAAACATTTCTTACTGCATACTTTGGCAGGACAATCAATTATCATATGTGAGAGCAATATTGTCATCAGGTCTGTCTGGTTTTTGTTTAATATAAAATTGACAAAAAAATCCAAAGACATGTAGAACAGCAGGCATGCTATTTATGTTATATCTTTGATATGGTCAGTAAAGCCTTTCTTGTTTTAATCAGTATAGTTTTTATACAGAAACATTTAATGGTTAACATAAAACTGTTTATGGGATTATTTTAGTAAATTAAATAATCCTAAATTTATAACAGCATGGCATGGGATTTACCGTAGATCCCAGTCGACTGTAGCTGTGCACACATTGAAATTGAATAATTATATAATTAGATGACGTTATTTTGAGTGCTTACCTTGAATCTTTTAACAGACCATGTTGAGGGATTCTTTTTAGGGCTTTACTTTTGATCTCACTCCTGGCTAATTATCTGTGTGCTGCAGAATATTCTGTAAAATTTAATGTCAGTACTTACAGTAACATCAATTCTAATCTGCTTGTGTTTTCCTGCACATGTTGCTATATTGACAAGAGACAAGAAAGAGGCAGATTGAGAAAGTATTCATAATGTAATTTAAAACATGTCTTCATGACACGACAGCAATGGCATTAGAATGAAAAGCTTTCATGAAATAATTATTTTAATAGTTATTCCTACATTTGGTCTTAAAATATAGCTTTTTTTTCTTTGTCACAGCCAATTGTATTACATTCACAGTGTTGCTTTCAATTAGAAATAACTCCTGTATGCAATGTTTCAGGGTGCTTGTTCAAAGAATCAAGATCTAAGAAACTGAAAAAGTGCGAGCTATTTATACAGATAATAAATGCCTTTCTTTGACAGATATCTTTGTATTTGCAAAGTCTTGAAATATGCGACACATGTGTATAGAATATTGTGTTTGAGAGGACCACAGGAACAATCATACCATTTATTCAGTTAGCAATGGTGATTATATCAGTCTTCTTTTGGAACCGAAATATAATCGCTTTTGTTAAACATTGGTATTTTGATGCTTCATTGCCGCTTGACATCTGCGATCGAGACACAGACACTGTGATCATTTGCTGCAGGGGACAGTGTTTCCTGTAATATTGGGATCTGTAATTTCGTAACCACATCGAGCACAACATGGAAGCTCGTTCTGAAACGGTCACAGGCGTGTCAGCAGCAGAATATCAGGCGAAATGATGCTTCAAAGAAATCACTAGTGGTTTCCCAACACACAGCCGTGGTTCTTTCCGCCCTCAGTATTTCTTGTGAAGTTATTTATTTGTTTACTTTTTTTGGCAGAGTCTCCGCTCAGATCATGGATTAGTAGAGATATTCTCTGGCTCATTTGCAAGCTAATTTGCTGGGTTTTAGAGGCCCTTGTGGACAGTTTTGGTCCGTTATCTGTGGACTTGCATACCCGCTCCCTGCCAGTGCCTCTGACAGTCTAAACCAACAGCACATCAGGGCCCATCTTACCACCAGGGCTCAGGGGCCTCGCTACAGCTCAAAGCACGGCATGGCGCTGGATGAGCCCTCCTCCGTGGGGGATCATCCTTACCCAGTCTTACGACTTCTGTCCCTCTCTTAGTAATATTCATGTAGCATAGAGTCAACTATCTGTGCTCATGTTGTATTTATTAGTTCCAGGAAATACACTCCCTGCTTAGAATGGGATGCAAATAGCAAGGCACTGATATAATATTCTGGATCCCTATCGGTGCATATACTGACCATATTGAACAGATTTAGTAAATACAAAGTTTTTGTTATATAATTGGAAAAAGTTGTTTTACCGACCTTTTACAACAATATAAAGCACATTTTCACAAATTTAAAAAGACAGTTGGTGACTGAACACCTCCACAAGTTCTATCTATGAAGTGCTGTATGGTTAGAGTCCAATCATTTCCACCCAGTAAGGTAAACATATTTCTAATTTATAAAGAAAAAAAGAAAACTGGTATCAGATCAATATTGGCCTCTAGTCTGACCACACAAAGTGTAATTGGTATCTAGATACAGGTGAGTTGCACTCATTTCTGCCCTCATACATTCAATTGAGCATACTTTACCAAAAAAAAAAAAAAGTTAGATCTTGTCTGTTCTATCTTATCACATCTTTGTAATCTTAAATATTGTATACCAGTATCTTGCAACAAAATTCCAGCTCTGAACAACCAGTAATCTCTAGTGAAAGCAATTAGCGGTTGTTATTGATGCTGAGGAAGCAGAGATCACACCGTGCTGTTGCCCTAGTACGAGCTAGAAATAATTAAACTTCCATGCTGAGATTTCCCTCATTACCGGTCACCTCTGATATGTCTGAGTCTCTGATACAAATTCAGGTACAGGACTTTTGGGTTTGCTCGATTTACAAAAGATACATCGTTAAAAACTGGCTTTGGCAATGTAAATGTTTGAACTTTTGTCGGTTACATTTTTTTATGGAGAATTCTGGAAACATATTTTCTTCATATGTGTTACATTCATGTGCAGCATAGTTAAACCTGAAGAAAAAGTCACATAACAAATATCTAAGATCAAAGTGTGAAAACACTTTCTTTAATTTGTACAGCATGGAATACAAGATACAAGAGATTACACTACACTATAAACTCTATTATGTGATTGATTATTTTTTTGCTCTTAATGAAAATAACATGAGCATGCTTAAGTGTAGGGGTAATGCCCACCAAAGATTTCCACACATGTTAAGACCCTGCAATTCCAACTCATTGTTGTGCTGAACCGTGCAGGTTCTTCCTGGATAATTCCTCTCCCAGTAAAAGTCACTAGGCACAGTGAAATTTCACAGCCTGTGCATGTTGAAGAAAATAGTTCGGGACATAAGCTTTAGATTTTTTCCCCCCTCTGCATTCAGTGGTTCCCCTAAAGTACTGCTGTCACACGGGAAACACTGGTCTTATCTCGGCTGTATGAATGGCCAGCCTGTGCAGCAGGTCACACCGGAGCTGCATTCTCTCTGTCTGCAAACCCCCAATGCTTGGACTGTGTGAATTACCACATTTTGGCATAAACGCACTTTGAGCTATTTAGACGATTTGAACCGACTTATTACCTGTTGAGCCCAAATAGTGGTTTACAGCTGGTTGGATGTGTAGCAGTTTTAGCTCTTTCATTTCGTGCCAATGGGAAGTCCAGGACAGAAACAGAAACATTTCCACACAGAGCTGAGGAATGGTTGGCGACCTGAGGCAGTTCTTTTAAAAAACGTCAAGTTTTACAACTTAATTCAGGAAATACAAAATAAATTGACTTCTGTAAGTCAGCAGCCTGATAAGGTGTTACGTTAACAAACATGCATTGGCTGTATGACACCATTAGGACTGCAGGATTTTAATCACGATTATTTTGATCAATATTGAGATTACGATTACTAAGCACAATTATTCATTGGTTTCAGTGACAAAATATGTCACGTTCACACTTTCACATTTAAATTGACAGAGCACTGCTTTCTCTTCTATGTTGAGCTACATTCCTGTTAATGTTAAAATATCTGCATCAAAATAAGAATAAGGCTCTTCTTCATCTGCGTTCCGTGAATTTAAAGTAATATACAGTTTATCACCTGCCGCTAAGTGACGCTGAGACATCTTGATCGCCCTCTGGTGGCTGGCTGTTAGTTGAGAAGCGCATTTAATTGTGGGAAGCCAAAATCGTAATAACGTTTCATTTTCGATTACTTGTGCAGCCCTAGACCCTATAGACTATGACTGGTGCATGTTGGTTACTGTATTGTGAGGCTTTTACAGAGATTAAAGTGAGGATGAAAGAGCATCTTTTTTTCTCTCGTTTGTCTTGTTTATATTGTTAAATACCATTCAAAGTCTGAGAGATGACCTTAATTCCCCTAAAGTCCAGAAGTAATATTGACTTTACGAAAGTTTTAAAGAATTATCTCTGTATATTACACCTAGAAAGAGGCTTCAGGTTACAGCTTGCTGGTGCACACCACTAATTGGATACTTGGCTTTTTTCATCCTGGGTCAGACTTTAATTGTTGTGTTATTTTTCAATTGTGCTCAGTAGCCGCCCTTGTTATAGATTGCATTGTTGTTGTTTTTTTACATCAATATTGCTGGATAGACAGTAAAGGTGCAGCGTTGAGGAAAGCAAAGAGGAAAGGGTCTCCTAATCTAATTCCACCTTGGACTCAGTCTGCGATGATATATTTCTTTGTTCAGACTTGAAAAGTCACAATTGCACTGCTATAAAAAGTGATTTGATTAAGGATCCTATTTTTTTCATTCATTCGGTGAACCTTTATTTATACAGGGTGGTCCGGTGAGAGTTGTTGACTGTTGCATGAGCGCCCTGTGTACAAAGGGCAATAAAGCAGAGGTATTACATTTAGAATTTATGAGTGCAAACAAAAAAGAAAAAACACATCTTTCGAAACATAAAAAAAGCAATTCGCATTTTATATGAAAAAACATAAAGTGGGATAAAAATCGGAGTTGTTATGCATCATTCTGCTTGTTCGCACTGTACACATGCAATGGGAAGTGTCAAAGAATATAGCATGATTCATGACACGATATATCTGTAATTAGTCTATGATACTCAGCCTGCTATCATTTTTCAGCATTCAGGAAAAAAAGCATTTAACAAAGAAGCAGTTGATTCTTAAAAAAATAAAGAGACATAAAATTAAAAAAGGAAAACGGGTAACAACAGACCCTTTTACAGTGTCTAAACAATGATGATTTTGCAGTTTGGCAAGCTATGCAAGGGCATTGACCACATTGACTTTCCAGATCCATGTGTTATCTACAGCGTCCATTAGTAAGTTACTACGATCAACCACCGGCGCATTCAGCAGAAAGTCACCACTCAACACGGACTTAAATTGGAACATCTGTTGCTTTAAAAAGTCATGAAAAGTCGTGATCCTGACGGAATTCTGTAGAAAACATTCGTCCGCTGTTGGAATGTAGATTCTGACAACCGATCATGCAACAAGCAGACATTTTGATGCTGTTAACAGTTTTAATTCAACGTTTGAAGCTTGCCAACTAGTCTGGACGTCTGGGGCAAAACACGACTACCGTTGCCAACATGTGCGTGCGTATTTTCGATGGCTTCGTCTGTAGAAGGGTCCATACAACCCGCAGCCAGAGTGCAATAAACAAAGGATTGGAAATGGATCAGGCTTCATACAGCTGCTATACGGATCAATACAAAATTGATCGGCCTCAATCCTGAACCTGCATATCAGCACAGGACATCCAGAATACAACAAGATTCATATGCAATAAGAACTAAAACATCAATACAAATTTATGACTTGGATTGACTGAGGTAAAGAATATCTATGCGGAGAGCTGCGCTGTTTAACAGTGTTTTATTGTAGAGTGTATGTCCAGCAATGGCAAAATATTTATTTGAAATTGGCTTTCTGAATTACCAGTGGTATGACAGAGTATTGAAGGATAGTTCTTTAGTGTTCACATTGTTTCCCATCTACTGTTGCTAGGACTCTTCTACCCCAGGCAACTTCTTTTATATTTATCACCTCAGTGGAAATATGAAAATGAAATTGGCTTACCTTTTTTGACCAAAGTCTCTAAAATGGCATTCCGGAAAAGGTTCTCTCTACGTATAGTAATATTTGTCACTGCCGCTGCGTTGAATGCATACTCATTTCACAAATGTATTTCAGGAAAGAGAATTAAGAGATGCATACCAATACTAAATCAACATTCCTGTTTCTGTCCAAGTGATGCAGCCAGCCTTATATCACCATTACCAATTCTTTCAACTACTTCTCTTACAAACACACCTTATTTGCCATGTTGCCAACTCTCGGTGGCTTTCGTTTCACTACGGTATGAATTATATAAGCACTTAGAAACACAAGCCTCTTGACGGCATGTATTTTAGATAACCCTTTGAACTGTCATGCACTCAGTGAGAGCTGCGAGGCACACACAAATCAATTCTTTAACACTGACAAACTGTCTGAAATGAAAAACAGTTGGGGAACTAATGTTTAGACAGAAGTATGCTCCTTTAGTATTAGAGCTTTGGTGTTTATACAAAACATAGCAAATCTAACAAAGGTGGCCTTCTCAGCACTGCTAACAATTTGATTCGAAAAGAAAGTTTGGAAAATGTGAATATTTCTTTTTTTAAGGCAGTGCTTCAGCTCTTTGCTGTCTTTTATTGGGAATGTAGCAGTTTCTTATGGGTATACTTTAGAATTTTATTAGGCCAGACCTAGAGTGCGTTGAGAAATGACAGGATGGGGATGGTGCCATCTTTGTTCAGCAAGGCCCCAGGCAAGCCACATGTAGCCCTAATGAGTCGCTTACAATTTCAGGCTCCGCTTGCTCTCAAACACCAAAAGTAAACTTTTGTCTTTTTTTTTTTTCCCCCCTTCACTATTCGGGGACCTTAAGAGGATTGTGGGGGTCATTATTTATTCATGCCATTGTGTTTATTCACCAGCCTCTGTGTGTTATGGGAAAGGGAATAGAGCAGCTAGTGCAGGCGGAGTAAAAGCTGATAATTATCCACTATTAGCATTGTTTTTTCAGCCATGGTTTAAGTCGGCTCAGTTGATGATCGAGCTATGATAGAGGTCCAGAAACACCCATTTAAAGCAGATTACCATGTGCATGTCTTTGAAGTCTGCAATCTTCTGCGGAGGACTTACCGAATGGGTGTGGACGCATCTATAAGCCTGTTTTTTTGGCTCTTTTTTTTTTTTTTTTAGAGAAGATATCTTGTCACAATGTCAGTTATAAACACTCGCGTTGACCACGAGATCCTCAAAAAAAGCCACGACATGCCTGCAGGATGTTGTTAACAGCAAGAGGTGGAGGAGATTGGAACCTTTACTTTTTATCCCAGAACAAAGAAAGCCCCAGGGATGCTTGAATGGGGCTGCATAGAGGGATTTGGCAATGTCAGAGCTCGTCAGAACCAACATTGATTCAAAAGACTAGTGAAGTAAAGAGACAGAAATTTGGGCTTGGGTCTCGAAGACTAAGGAGTTTTGAAAATGGATCAATCAGCGTTTACTCACTTCTTAAAGAACAGTTAGAAAACTTGTCTTTATTATTGTAGTGCATCAGCTAAAGCTGTCTCGACACGGTTCAGATGGCCTGCACATTTATCATGTCCAATGAGCATTTCTTATGGGTAACTGCTGCTCAGTTTTCTATGAAGGTGGTAGTGCAGCAGTAGTGCGGTCTCTCCTCAAGAAGAAAAATACATTTCTGTTAGTTTAGGATTTCAATTCCAGTCTGATTCATTCTTCCGTTTGTCACGGAGAAGTCGAAACAGATGTCGTCTTTCGGCCGGATTGCCGGGCACACGGCCTCTCCAGCACAGAGAAATAGAGTGGACTGGATGGATGGGAGTGGCAGAAGCCAGGCAGACGGGTGTGTGGGTAGATGATGACTGGGGGAAGGAGTCTGTGCTTATAATCACCCAGAGAAGAAATGTCATCTCTAGTCTCAGCCACTCTGGCCTCTTATTCATCTTCCTAGGTGATACTCTGGAAAGCCACTGGCATTAGTGCTCTGCTGAGCGCTAAGATAAGTGTGCTACTGCTGGCTTTTTTTTTTTTTTATCTGAGTTTGATATTTTCCTCCTGCATACAGAGGAATAGATTAGCACTGAGTGATTACATCCTTTAATGGGTGTAATTTAAAAAGGAGTGTTGGGTAGAGGTTTGATCTATCTGAGGCCTGTGAACATGTTAATGGGAAAATTTGACAACTGCTTAGTTGATCTAAATCCCCTATTTCCAACTAACGCTACTTCTACCATCCAAACTGTTCTCTAGGCACCACAATTGCTGTATTAATGACCAGGGTATTTGCGCTTGTTTTCTGGATTTATTCTAACCACCCATTTCTAATTCGGCATTCAATATCTCTTTAAGAGTGTACAGTAGTTGTAAGTAATGGATGCTGGGTTTAAAGTGCTGATAGAAATGTTGCGGGTCAGCCTTAAATGGAATTGTGCCTTCTGCGGCAATGCTTTTTTATTACACAGAAATATAATTTCCATTTTCTCAGTAATGGTCTTGTCTATAAAAAAATAAATAAACATTTATGGGTATTTACAATTTGTTTTCAACCTTATTATGCATTATGTTCACTCTCCGTTATTATGCTATTGATTCCCAGCAGGTAAAAAGCACTGTCAGAATTTTTTTTAATCATTTTTCCGATGTTGGTTCATAAAAGCCCATTTCCCACTTCCTCTTCAAATGTTTCTACCGTATGTGTCTGTTTGTGGATTTCTGCTGTGTAGTTTAGGGAACGGTGTTGGACTATGTGCAGTGTCCTGCAGACGTATTGTTTGCCTGACAAATGAATGCCGTTGTATCACCTGGGGAAATCCTTGCAATCGTACAACAGGCATATTTTTAGCAACTCCTCGGTAAAATCAACTAAGAGCTTGATTTAGCTTTAGTAAAAAGTGAAAAGTAAGCATTTTCTAAAGATGTCACACGTGTTTACCAGGCAGCTTATCAACCATGTTTGCTGCATTAGGCTTATGACTTTCTCAAATCCGTCCCTTTGAGCTTCACACTGTCTCATTTGTTTTGTGTTGTGTTGTGAGATGAGATCACCTATCAAGTCTTAATTTCATAAAAGGCTAGTTATGGCTTGCAGCTGTGCAATACAAAACAATTATGTCAATTTGGGAATCCTAATAACGCTAAAACCAAAATAACCCCATCTTGTTTGTATTGCCTGGAGAGGTCTTATAAGTGTGTAATTGTTACCCGAGCGCATACACCGATAACTTACAAGCACAAAACATGGAAGTGAATAATACAACTTTAAATTATTTTATACATTCTTCGGCACTATAATGAATTTAGCTAATTTTATAGCATCACCTCAGTTGTTGATTACTTGCAGTTTCAGCTGCTGTTACTTTGTCTGTCTGATAAACACATGCGTCCTTGTGAAGTCCATTGCCTTTATTGATCATATGTCCTTGAGTAATATATATTCATGCTGAATAACGGATTGTATGTATTTTCTAACGCTGAGGAGAGCATCAGCTGTAGTGTCACTCTGTTTGTGTGCACTTGTTTGGCAGAATTGTCATCATCCTTTCTGATCGATCAGCTTTAATATCTTCGTCTTTTTTTGCATAGTAAATTAAAGTGATTACATTACCATTAACAGTGCTGAATAGTTTTGACTCAATTTGGTTGGGTACGTGCAAATCCCCTCTGTCATTGAAAGTGACCTACAAAATCACAGACTCACAGAATGTACAATATAAAGTAACCAAAACGAATCAGCCAGAATGAATTCTACTTCATTTTATAACTTTTAGTTCAGACACAAGTCAAATATAGTCTGTTTGCCAAATAGCCAGGACTATTAGTATCTACTGTATATATTGTGATATTGTACATTTACTGAAAATGTGATTGAAATTTTTTGTTACAGATAAAACAGCCAGCTGGGAACCAGTCACTTAAATACTTGAAAATTCAAGGTGCTAAATGTCCCGTAAGTCCAATATCACCTTATTGATTTGCAACATTTGCCCATAGTGTCCTTAAAGTAAGTGTCCTTAAAGTAATTTAAAGTATACTTTTTATGGTCATGTCACCCAACCATAGCCAGTCTGTCGGTCTGTAAGCCAATATTCACCACATCTTTCATCATGTTACATTGCAAAGACATCACCACCGGTGCCTTTGCTCCCTTCAGTCACAAAGACCGTCAGTGACACAGAGGCAGGACTTTCACTGCTTTCCCACCGTCTTTGAAGTTCAATCCAAACCAAGAGCAGCGATATAGTAGGCAAGAGGGCACATTTAATCAGTCATGGCGGAGCTCAAACACTCCCAGTCCGTTAGAAAAATCAAACTCAAAAAGGGTATCAAACCCCCTTTCATGGGTTTAGCAGCGCTAAAGCCTTTGTAACAACATCTCTCGGACAACTTGGTCCTGACTAGTGTGCATTTGTGTTGCACGGTGTAAACACAGCCCCTAGAGCTGGGCAACAGGGGACAAAGTTGAAACGCTGAAAAAGGAATTGATGATGGCCAGGCAATTTGAAAGCTATTACATCCAATTAAACTACCTCGTCGGCCAAAGCACCTTGTAGGCAAATACAACTCAATTAAATGACCATTATTTGTATTAGGTTTGGCATAATTGGCTTGTTTCTAAAACCCAACTGTTTTCTTTTCCCCTTTGAACAGACTTACAATGCACCCTTAATGCCTCATAGCATGCCCGCACTACAGTATGAATTAGTTATTATGACTTAGTGTTCAAGTCGCAGCAACATGAAAACTCATGGCCCATTTTCACTGAGAACCACAGAGTACACACTGCTCACGATGCATTATGATTATTACCAACCCTGTGCAAAATGTGTTTTGCCCGAACACTTACTTGAGGATCGCATGTAGGATAACATTAACAAGAGGCATGCATTTATAAATAGGTCTCTAACGCTCCAGATGATTTTTTTTTTCTTCCATATACTAGTTTAAAGTGCACAAGATCACAGATGTATGCGTGCCTCTGAAATGAAGCACTGCAGAAGCGACACATACCTGCCGCCTTCAGATGTCTCCAAACAGAGTTAATCAACTGAAAAGGAAGGCCTTCATACATGAAAGCTGTCGTTGCTGACAGATGCTGGTAAGAATCAGACATTAATCTTTAGCGGGCCTTCCTGACATCACTCCCATGATCCTTTTTTTTTTTTTTATCTGTGCAATTAAATGTCTGCTGATTGAAGAATGTATTATGAAAGTGAAGCGGACATAAAAGGGGTCGGTCTGATTTAAGGGTTGTAAAGGTACACCTTCACCAGTTGACTTGGTCTGAGCATGCATGCTGCGAGCGGCATTAAAATGTGGAGAATTGTGTCACCAGAATTGCGACATGCACGGCAAAATGCCACAGGTAGGGAATAAAGACGACTACGTTTTAGGATTAACCCTCTCGCGCCACGTACCATGTGCACACACAAAAAATAGATCCGTTCATTTCGCTTTGACCTCCGCATGCAAATACACTAACAGTTACAAGTACAGGAAAAATCGGAATAAATATTATAATATTATTATGAGTCTGGCTCTTTGACGGTGGCGGGAACAGTATGTACAAAATTCAATAGAGTCAAACAGCTGAAAATATGGCAAAAGCTTTAAACATCGTATCTTGGAGCGAATCCCACACCGCCTACATGGATGACAAAATGTGTGTCAATTACGCAACATTTGACTAATCTGCCAACCTTTCACACACCTCTGTACAAATACTACTGCACAACTGTCCAGGTCAGAGTAGTAACACACAGTATTAGAGATCTTTGCTTAAGTCATTGTAGAACATTAAAATGTGAGTTTAGCTTTAGCTTTGATAAATAAAAAATGCTGGTGTCTTGATTACGTAAATCCTAAATGCAGGCCGTCACGCTATGTGGTAAAATGGAGATTCAACACAATCTGCATTTTACAACGAGAGTAGCGGTGTGATGTTGACACTCGGCCGCCGCTGACACTCTGAGTCATCCCTCTGCGTCCTCTAAGCTTTGTGTGCCACACGGCATCAGCTGATGGTACAGGACAGCCGACGAGATGTTTGTTTTTTTTTTCCGCCGGTGTTCATCTGCAAATACGCTGCATTTTTTATAGATGCTGCCTGCAGCTGTAGTCCTTGAGCAAACAGATAATTCCTGTTGTCACTGCGGCGTTGCACATCTGAGACAATACTTTCCTCGGTGTGGTGGGTGTGTAGTAACATTTAACAAGGTATTCATAGATTTTATTTACTGGGTTATGTGTTTGAAGAATGAAAACTTTTTTTCTCCTTGAACATATTTACATGTATGAATTTCTATGTATAGCCTCAGAATTTATAGCAGTGGGAGGCAAAATCAGAAAGATTAGCTAGCTGTAGAGACAAAGAGAGAGGGAACTAAAAATCAGGACATGCCAGATGAAAGATGTTGACTCTTCTTACTCAATTTTCTTTCACTCGACTACATTCTCCCTCGAAATTATATTCTCTATTTACCTGATTTAATTTTTCCCTCCCTCGGCTCTCCTCAAATAAAAGCATTTTCAAACATAAATGTTCACGTGTATATAGGCACAGTGATAATGACTGATTCCGCCTCTCTCTCTCGTGCTGAAACTTGATCGTTGTGATTGGGCTCATCGTTTCCAATGCATGATTCTGCACTACAGTCCCTCCAGTAATGATAGCAGTTAGCTTGGGTGCGTACATCTTAAACAACCGTGCTGATGTCTCCTCTTGCCTCCACTCGTTAGTCAACACAGGCAGATGCTCGCAGACATGCATACACAGATTGATTAACATAATGCTGTGTTCTCCCACGGGAGCTTTTGGGACTGTGGTGGGTGGAATTTGGACCCTCCTGCACCCATATGCATCAATCTGGTGCACTTTGAGAGCAAAATGAAGAGGCTTGAATAAAATATTAATCAACTTATTAACTATGATGTATTATTAAATAGAATATAGCCTAATTATTAAATATATAAAGTTGTTAAAATTAGCCCCACCTTTACCAGCTGCAACATTAAAGTGATGATCACATTCACACACAATAATTATAATCCAATCATATAGGCCTACCATAAATATATTATTTAAAATGGGCCATTCTGCATAATGAGTATACTTTTACTTTTGGTACTTAAAGTATATTTTGATGCTAATACTTTTGAAATTACATCTTCAATCCAGGACTTTAACTTGAAACAGAGTATTTTAACCCTGTCCTCAAGTAAATAATTGAACCATAAACACTTTGGTTGTATAAATATGAATGTTGATGACATATCATCCTGCAACCAAGCAGACTCGCACCATCTCAGCAACAGCCAGTGTGCGTGTCAACACTCACGAGTCTCCTCAAAGTTTTTGAGTACAACAAAGAACACCTACTTGCTTATTTATTGGAAGTTGTAGGCTTGTAAAAAAAGTATTGATGCATAGCTGTCCGCCCACATTCGCGTGTTTCTGCTGCTGCTCAGCTTCGGTCTCTCATACCAGCACCTCATACTGTTATCGGTTTTCCCTCGAAAATAAATGTCATTCTTTGAACTAGGGCTTTGATGTGAGGTCTACATCTCCTGAATTATTGTTGCCTGAACCACTTTTGTTCTGTTTTTTACAACTGTGGAAGTGTTATACTTAAAAAGTATTTTTTGAAATGCATTTTATAAATCTAATGTAAAAATCTGCAGGAAATCTTTTTTTTTTAGAATTAAAACACAATCACAGCTGGTTCACTTTGGATCAGAACATCAGTTATATTCCTTCTAGAAGTTGTTGCACTAAATATTAAAATATCATTAGCAGTTATCCTAACCTGCAGATCACAGTCAGCCATGGGTTTGTCTACTCTTTTAATTGGGTTGATAATGAGTTATTTAAGACCTTAAATGCAGTGGGTGTCTCTGTTTGCAGTCAGCTCAAGCCAGGTAGTGATGGGCACTTCCTGAAGCTGTCAGGGACTAAAGCAATAGCTCATGGTCCAGGGGCTCTGAAGTAAAGGTCCCCTTTTGCTGCTGTAATATAGTGAGTGAAGGCAAAGGCAATCAGCTGTGGCAGCCAGTGAAACTCCACTGGCCATCTCAAGCTGTGGCTCCTCACCCTGTCTGTGACTTTAGGTTCACGTGGCCCGGGCATGAGCGGCACCAAGCCAGCATCAATTAAACCCAGTGAGACAGTAAAAGCTCTGCGCGCAAGACTAATGGTGGCTGAGCATGACCACTTTGACCTCATTTAGGTTACGACTTTGACCGTTTTTTAGACAACTTTAATCTTTTCTCGTTTCATTGATGAATTCTCTCTCTTTGAGGGAAAAAAAATGCTTTGATATTCAGACCGGGACCCGGTTCAGCTCATTTCTGTCTTTTGTGCCCGAGAACTTCAGTCTTGTCCCCGGTGTTTCACAGCTGCAGATACTAGCTGAGCGAGTGGTACTCCGTTCAGCAGAGTGTTGTTGTTTTGACACGTTAAATGCAGTGTCTTGGATGTAACCGAGGGATTCCGGCCATGACTGTAATGATGCTCTTTTCAGCGGCTCTTTCTCTCCCGGTCGTACATTGCTATACATTCAAGTACAACAGTGTCCCGGTCATTAACCCACAGCATGGCCACTGTGCCCCTGCACCCATTACCTGCAACCGGCATCAGAGGACCGAGGGAGAAATGAGGTGTGCAGTGTGAAGTGTATGTGAAGCACAAACTGTGACTCTCCCCGGGGCAGTGGGCATTGGCTGCTTGTGTAGGGCTGCGGCTGATATGTTAATATCACTAATTGTTTCCTAATTAGATGCGAGTCAGTGAGTCGTATTTTAATACTCTTCAGGGATCATTACAGAGCAAGAGAGGAAATTTATCTCTCCTGATGGATGGCGGTCCAGTCAGCAGGAATTTCGACATCACGACCGGCGGACTGATGGGAAGATGGGGAGGGCGGCAAACTGATGGCTTTGTTCGCTGCAGTCATGTTACTTAAGTACTCCATTTTCAGCGTGGCGCGGAGCTGCATCAAAAGTTAATCACACATTAATAGGAGCTCCGTGGAGATTTAACATTCCATGACAGCATGGGGATTGGAGCCAATAAGCCCTGAAAGACGAAGTAGTGTGATATTTGTATGTAGGAATTAGGGTTGCATATTGGTAGATAATAAGGAGCTATAAATAATCACAAGTGTAAATTATTCATATTCTTCTGTTAAGGTCAGTGGCCAGTCTGATCTTGATGCTGTATTCTATATTACTGAGAAGTTAGGGAAGCGGAGCTGGACACAGAGTGCAGAAGAAATAGGAAGGATTGGTTCAGCTTGGATGCATTTCTTGGCTGGCAGGGGTTATGTGTGTTTCCACAGGAGGGGGGCATTAACAACCCCGCCACATCTGGAAGCATATTAATGTTCCTTCTGCACAGCACACAAATTTGAATCTGCTACTGATGTTTGTCGAAAGACAGTTATTTGAGATGGTGTCTGTAATTTGAAATATTCTTTTGTTGTATTTTAGTAGATGCACTTATTCACTTATATTCACCGTTGCTGAAAAGTCGTTTTTTCTTTCTTTTTTAAAAAATTGCCGGTGAAACTGAAGTTCGAGCCTCTTTAGCTTCTGTACTGTGAGTATTGTGCAGTGAAACTACATTTTTGAGCTGCGTAATGTTACAAGAGGGATTTAAATTCAATCAAATCCTCACATTTGATTGGACTGCTCAAAAGTGGGCGGGCTTAGAATGCAGTGTGAGACGGAGCTGCAGAAGGCTCCACACACACCTCTCTAAAAGTTGCAAATTGATTGGTGGACGGATGTCATGATATTATTGGTTGAAAATGGTCAACACCAGCTTCTATAAAAACACTTCATATTTTGTTTTACAGGAAGAAAAGATGATTGGATTTCGATTTAAAAAGAAATAAAAGAAGTTGCACGTATTGTTAAATATGTGCACAATATGACTGGGGCTGTGCTCTAGAAAGCAAAAAACTATTTTTGTTTTTATCTCAACCTGGAATTGTTCTCCTCATTTGCATTTAACATCCCAAAAATGTGTCTAGTTGTTTTTTTCTCTCTCTAAACCAGTGCAGGCATTTACCTTTTTCTATTCTATCTCAAAGTAATTTCCGTTGTTTGGACTGTTCTTCCCAGCTGGGGTGAGGTGGCGGAGACAAAGGCAGATGTGTCCCTGTTTGTTTTTGAAGTGTCAGAGTTAAGTCTTGCCTGTGTGTGTGTGTGTGTGTGTGTGTGTGTGTGTGTGTGTGTGTGTGTCTGTTCTGTGATGTTGCCTGTGTTTGGTTGTGTTTCATATCCCCCCCCATGTGTTGTCTCTGTTTGTGGTCCACAGGTCCTCCGCTGCATTGTTCATCCGCCTCCTCCTCCCCTGTTGAGCAGCTCCCATACCCTCCCCTTTCCTTTGCAGCCAATGAGAGCCAGGGAGGGTTGCTAGGTAACTGTGCGGCTCAGCCAGCCCAGGACTCTGACTCTGAGGATGAGTTTGGCCCCAATTCATTCTTAGTTAAAACTGGCTCAGGGAACCTGTATGCTCCTGCCACTGCAACTGCTGATGGTGAGTTGTGTTTTCAAACTACTGTTGCTTTCTGGAGGTTAGCCTTCCCCTGCTCCTGGACATGTTGTGTTATAGGTCATGCAGATGGCTGTGGGCAAGAGTATGTTCCGTTTTCTTTTTTGTTTTTGTTTTTTCGAGCACCATGAGAGAGAGTTGAAACTTTGAGTCGATATGTAGCCTCAGGAAAAGCACAGAACTCTCTGAAGCAAGGTCTGCAAAGTTCAGAGCCTCACTCAAAGAGATGGGCAATTTTGGTTCAGTGGGAGATATTTGTCACAGATATTTCTCTTCAGTTTCAATGCGCGCTGGTGGGAGAAACCTTTCACAATGCCTCTATAGAATATTCAGAAACATCCTGCATGCATCCTCCGCACCTCATAAAGAAAGTAAGCGAGGAATGAAGAGAGTTACTTCACACCAGGTGCAAGTCTCTGTTTTATCATCATATACCGCTGCAAAGACTGACTCCCTTGAAGTTGTATTAAAAGCAGTGATAACCCCACGAAAGGCACACTGTAGTGTTATATTCTGATAGCATCTCAGACATTGCTCCTTGAGGGAGATTAGGATTGAAAACTCCCTACGTGGTTTCTCATTAATAAATGTCAGCTTCTCATTCCTCTTGAAACACTCAGTGTTTCCTGCTGTTGACTTAACACTCATTCAGACTGACAGAATGACATTTGGGCTCAAACTGCAAACATAGCATTGGCGGTCGAGGAAAGAATTCAGTGACTGTTGAACATGTACAGTCCATTTACGAAGTAGCCGTCAGCGTGTGTGGCCCGTTGTATCAGCAGCTAACCTACAGGTTTTATTTTGGGATGCAACTACGGGCGCTAATGAATTGTGTGTGGCAGGGAACATAGTTTATCTTGTCGTGTTGCTATGACATTGTTTGTTTGTTCCTGTATAACCCATAGCTGTAGATTCATAGACATCTTGTGGATCCATTACTGGCTTGGAAGGCCTTGATGTGCACTTATTCAATGTACTTTGTTTATTACACTGCAAGAGCTCAATGCATGGCAAATGAAAAAAGCATAAGAAGAATTTCCTCAAGGTAACCTTAGGAAACCCGATTTATTATTATGGGCACAAAACTCCACACTTGTAACTGCAGCAGGTTACATATCCCTGTTTGTGATCTGTCGATATGTAAATATGAAATGTTGTCATTCAAACTCAGCCATTTATGCCGCATGTCTCCCGTAAGCCATCCCTTTGAATGCCAAATAGGGTATTTTTTTAATATTTGAATGTTGATGCCTTTCAACTACAACTACTTGCTGCATCTCCCACTGGCGCGGCAACCACAAAACAAAATGAAAGGGTCTAAATAATTGATCCAGCTTCCAAGTTAACTACCCAAAGGGTTGAATTACATCAAACTCCAAAGTGCCCCAGCTGCCTGCTCAGAAAGCCCAGAGAATGAGTTATTAATCCCGACGCAAATCTCCCCCCCCTCCTAATTCCACAGCAGCAACACGGCGGTCACCGGCGGTGACATGACTGTGCTTAAGGGGACATGGGTGGGGGGAATGGCCTTTACCGCCGCAGATTTGTTTTATAACAATGATACTGATTTGCATAGGTGCAGCATTTAGGTCGGCCCCGGGGCTGTCAGAAAGGAGTAGGAGAGCACTGAGGAGGAATATCCTCAGCTCCAGTCGCGCCTTCAGTCATCTACAGGCTTTGAAAGAATCCTTTTAAGTTGCAAAGTGCAGCAGGGTTCTGTGTGTCTCTTGGGTCTAAAGTCTTTCCCTGCTTGTATATCTCTGTAACATAAAACCATTCTGAGGACCTTTCACCTCGCTGCAGTTACGTATGAATAAATAAGTCAAATCTGCAAAAAGAAGTTTAACTTTGAGATTTTTTCTATGACGCTTGTCATTGTTTAATTATAGAAAATCTTTGACACTAAGGAGCCAATTACAATCAGAGAGAGAAGAGCCTCCATTGTTCACTTAAACCACCTAATGAGCCATGTAAGCTGCTCCATGCCTTCTCGCGCAATTTCCACATCACAACCTAAAACTTTTAAGAGCTTGCAGATTTTGTTTATTTAAATATGCTTCTCTTGCATTTTTGGTTGAAATTTAATTTACTCTTTCTCTCCAGTGTATGACACCATGTACTCCCATTGGCTGTTCATGGAAGCCGCCGCTTGAATCTAATGAAAAAGTGACCAATACAGTTAAATCGGGAAAAAAATCCTGATTTAAGTAGATATTGTTTTGTATTTTTAGTTTTTGCCTTGATAGGTTTTGTGTGTTGATTTCCAGTGATATCTGATGAATCTCTATGTAAAATATTTCCTGAACCAAAGCCTTTTTTTTGGCAAATCATTTATCTTAATTCCTCAACCCAGGCATTTCATGGATGAAATGATTTCATTAAAACGTGTTGGATGTGTAGTGAGACTTTTCCCTTCAGCAGCATGAACTTCATTTTCTCAAGGTGACAAAACTGGAGTGAGCCAGCTCGGTCGTGGTGTAGATTTGTCTCACAAAACGGTGCTGCACACAACTGCACAGCCAATGTGATTAAATCAAAGATTACACATTGCCCTGAATCGTCTGATCGAATTTATGGAAATAGTAATTTATGGAATTCTAATGTGTTCTGTTTTATGCATGATCTTCATTCAGACTTCATGTTGTTATAAATGCAGTGTAATCTGGAATTAAGTATGCATCTCAGGTTTTCAGTAAGAATTACATGAGCAAAAAAAAAAAGAGGTAATTTTAAAGCCACCATGGTCAAAAAATAGCTGGAATATCAAATCACATCTCTTTGACATACAGGTCAGTTATTGAAGAAATATTCAAATTCAGAGTTGACACAGTGCAGGGAATATTTACTTTTTTTTGCTGTCAGTAAACAACCACAGAAAACCATGTGTGCCTAAAATAATTGGCTCGCAGTGTATCTGTTGCACTGGAAAACAGGTGGCTTTTTATCACTTCGGATTGCATTTGCTCAAGGTCATCTTTGAGCCCGCACACAGGACTTAAAATGTTATGCTGGATTTTGAACAAGTAAATGCTCTCAGCAGCATATCGTTATTCACATTAGTAGCCTCTGAGGCTGCAGAAGTTTTTTGTTGTTGTTGTTGTTGTTCCTCGGGATCCTGTTTTCATTCGGAAGAACACTGAGCCAGAGTTTCTGTAAGGCTGACGAAGATGCTCGCTGAGGCCTGCGCTCCTTTTGTGGAGCATGTGTTTCCCTGTGGCCCCTGGCTTTCTCTTGAGGGGCTTCTTCCTGGGGAGACTGCCAGTGGGAGCCCGCTGCCACGCTGAGCTGCGAGATCTGAAACACTGCAACCTCCCCGCATTAGCATTTCTTAATGCAAAACAGCATGGGGTCGGCCAGTGTTGGCTTTCAGCGCAGCCGGGCTCCCCCGGTGAAAGGGCCAGCGCACCGCCGACACCACCTCACAGCTGACCAAGCAGGAAGGGCTGGGTAGAAGGCCTGGGGGACGTGGCTGTGCGTGAATTCAAATAAGTCTTTATTCAAACTGCTTAATCATCCCCCTGTGTCTGCGAGGACAGGGAAAATGTGGTTAAAAGAGGTCACTCCGGAGAGTAATTCATCCACCGGACACCAAGAGGAATGAGCTATCTCAGGCTGAATGATAATTTAATGAGTAGCACATGGCAACCCGCATGCCATGCCCCTGTTTTTCCCCGAGAATTGTGAGGTTACATTTTTGAGTTGACGTATCAAACGGAATCGTTTTTCTATTGATGTTGAGTTATCAATGAACTGCAGCCAACAGACAATTTGTCCAGTCCCGTTTGACTTGCTGTTCGTCAGCGCACGGAGTCCGCGGGTAATCCGTTTTGCATACCTACATATCTTCTTTTCATTGACATATATCGAGATGCATCACTTTCATTCCACGATAATTGCGGACCATCTGTGCCCTCTAACAAAATCTTCAACCTCTTGATGGATATGCAGCAGAGTGACACACAGAGTCGAGCAGACACAACCACTTGTCTTGTTCTTGCTAAGGCAGCTCAAAAGAATGACAGAAAATCCATTTGATCTCAGAGAGGCAGAGAGAAGCATATGCCAGGACTAGTCCTAATGGATTAGGTTGCAAACAGAAGTAAACCTTCTGTTTTTAAATTGCTGTGTGTTAAAAATAAAATGTTTCCGGAATGTTTTTTTCCATGTTTATATGTTTGAATTTACCTCTGCAACGGCTCACGTAGCCATGTTAGACTACATCGTATGAAACTAGTTCTTCTAGTTTTCGTACCTTATTTGATGTCTTCAGTGAAAGCTGGTGTAAGGATGAACAATAACAGGTTTTTTTCTCCTCCTGTTAGTAATGAAGCCGAGCTTACTTTCGGATTCCAGAAGGTCTTTTCCCCCTCATTCCCATCGAGAGAGCCAGTCGAGAGCTGAGCGTTACCCCCACCATGTGTTGTTTGTGGTACCTGTTACCTCTCAAATGAGTCCAGGAAAGACAGCTAGTATTCCCGCATGGCTCTTCCCTCCAGACTTCGTTAATGGTGGAGGAAACAGCAGGTCCAGCAGAGAGAACCGGCTACAGGGAGCCAGGAGAGATATTGCAGCTTCACTGCTTTCATGACAAATTCTATTTGTATTTTTATAGACAAACGCTACTCAACTGGAAACTTTGCTCTTATGATTAGCCATAGGGGCTGTAGCAGTAAGTAAGATTCAATGATTTATCTGGACGCTGGATAGCTTTTGATTAATTCTGCATTGAATGGCTCACACCTCAGTGCGTAGGACCCCGTGTCCGTGGCATGTCGCATCGTTTTATTTCATCTGGTGGGATCATCGGTGATGTGGATTTGATCCGCTGGTCTCGTTCAGAAATAGAACTTCTCCCTGGACACCGTGCAAAGTGACACGGCACGTCTGAACCCAGTGTTCCTCCGCATGTAAATAAATGTGGCAAGAATGATTCCACTGAAATGTTTTTCGACGTAGATGTAAAGCTAACGTAAGTACTTTGAAGGTGTAACTTCACATCTCTATGAAGTTGTGACCGTGGCTAAGTGGAGAGCAGGGCTGTCTTTCTATCAGAGGGTCAGAGGTTCGATCCCCGGCTCCTGCTCCACTAGTCTCATGTCAATGTGTCCTTGAGCAAGACACTTAACCCTAACAGTTGCTCCCGTAGCTGTGCCTACGATATGTAGATAGATACTGAATTGTAAGTCGCTTTTTTTGGATAAAAGCGTCTGCCTAATGTAATGTAATCTTGTTTTAATATTTCACAAAGCGTACATTGATTGTGCCGAAAAACCTCAAGGCAGAATGAGTTGGATTTTCCTATAGCTATCAGATGGTAGCTATTGTGGAGTATCCAATGAAATATGACCAAAAGAAATATAAATGCTGGTCTCTTAAATATAGGTTTCTGTAGTGCAGGTTATTGAATTGTTTCCATGACTACTGTTGCTGATCTTTAGTCAGGCAGGACAGCAGATAGGTATGGTGACATTTGTACTCCTCATTTGTACAGTGGCATCATTACTGACAGGTCAATGTGAATGTGATACTTTGCAGAAAATGTACGACCAGAAACAGATTTTTTCACAGACTAATGCAAGATCTGTACTTTTGTTGATGTGTAACTCAGACAGTTGGTGTTCACTGAAATCACAGATACAAGAAAATGAACTCTCATATAAAAGTGTTAACATTCTTAAACTTTCATGTCTGTTCATTTCACAATATAATTGAAATAACTGTATTGCATTTCAAAACAACATGGCTTTTGGCAAAGTAGAGTACTACACACCTTTACCTATAACAATAGTATGGCAATCCCTCAATTTAATTAGATTATCATATTTAGGTAATTTTGAATTATTTATTTAATTTTATTTGTTGAGTTGTGTCTTCTTTGGATAAAACCCAATACAGTCTACAAGAATCCCCACTGCAGTCTTCAAATCATATACTAAATGCATTAAAATTCAACATCAACCTTTTAGAAATAGAAAGCACTCAGATAGCACATATGTATGTGTTATCTTCTACCAAAGCTCTTAATAACATGTTTTAAAATGTGTGTTCTACACCTGGTACGGGATCAACGTGCACATTGATTCACTATCATGAGATACGTTTGCCAGATATATTTTTTTCCTTGAGTAAATAGTGAACATGCTCAGAGATCCCATAGAAATCCATTACCTAGTTTAAATATTTCAAATTTAAATGTTTCATAGTGCAGCTATCTGGTACCACACAAGTTGGATAGTTGCCTCCCAGCAATTACAACATCTAACCATTAGACAGACGTTGCTGTTATCTCTCGTGGAGGGGGTTGAGGTCTTGGCTAATGAAATGGATTTGCCTTAATTACTCATCTTGAATAGCGTCAGGAGGCCTTAACCAGTCCATACATCTGTTAGGAAGAAAAATGAAAAACCCACATTCCCAGACTGAATGGATATCTTTAGGCTTCTGTTTTGAATGTCGCGTGAAGGTTCGGTTATTGTAGCCAAGTCCCCCTTCTATGTCTCTCTGATAACAAATGAATCTCCTTTTCATGCCAATTTCGTTGTGCAAAGCAGGTCAAAAGAAAATCATTTATTTTTTCTCTGTCCTTTGGATAGCGGTGAATAATTGTTGCTGAGTCACCACATCTGTGGGGGTCGTGTGGCTTTGTCTCATAAACTGTCCTTTATGTCCTGCTTCTCGTCTTTCTGTTCAACTCCCCCGGAAATAGCGGTGACTACTTACCTGGCTGCGGAAGGGTTATTGAAGGGACAAGGGAAGACATGCATACAGTCAAGTAGTGAATGTAAATCACGATGCAGTGCTCGTCCTTTTTCTGGAGAACGAGTTCCACAATGCATTCAAATGGTGATGGCTTGTATGCAAATAAGTAGGAGAGTGAAGGCAGATTTACTGCGGCAACTCTTCCATGTAGACTGTAAAGCATTTGTACAAGATTCTTTTAAATACTTTATAATCATTTGTGGCTACTGACACATAATAAAGCAGCAGTACTCTGGTTCTTTATTCAAAAAAATATCATAAAAGTTAATTTAATATATATATATATATATATATATATATATATATAACTTAAACTTGGCACTTTGGAAACTAGATTTAAATGTGGATTGAATTGTGATCAAATATTTCAGATGTGTATGTTACTAACCTAAATCTATTCTTGCATCCAGTTCAATAATACATTAATTAACTTAGAATAAATACATTTGGGTTCTAAATATTTTTGGTAGCTGCTTTTCTTTGGGTTGATACAATAGCTTTAAACTGTGAGTTGTCTCTCCATAGTATGTTCAGCTGACTTTGATCCAATTGCACTAGTGCTCACCCTAGACTAACCTCCTGTTGTGACATTTTGAGAACAGTTTGCCTCAACAGCAGACATGTTAATATTCCAGCTTGTTATAAGCGGCAATATTGTGAAACACTTGACACTGAAGCAGGCAACCTGTTTCCTGTAATTTTTGAGCCGTAGCGTGACTTTCAATTTATTGCAAGTATGGTCCTCAGATAAACAAAAAAGAAGAAGTGTTAGAAAAATGAATCACTTGTTGCCCCACATTCGCTTGATCTTCACAGGAAGTAAAGTATTTGTTTACCGAGCACTAAATGCATTCCGGCGAAGTGATGCATTTGTCCTTGTGATATATTTCTCTGCGTATGTCTGTGCCGTCCTTGCATCGAATTTGCATAACCTTATTAATGGCTTCAGGGATCAGGTACATTACGGAGTGGGAGGGAGGTCATCAACAACTGTGTGGTTTTACCTCAGACCAGTCTATTGTTCATCAGGACTGTGGTGCGCCTCGCTCTCTCTCACTGGTTTGGCTAATTACAAGGGCAGCATTGTGCAAAAGTGTACTCAGTATGGGACCATCTATCAGTGTGACGGATGCATAATGTGGCACTCGACTTCTGCCAGGGGTTCATCCTATGGAACATGTGCACTATGAGGCAGAGAGCCAGGTTCAACATAGAGTCTGAAGGTGAAAGCTTTTTTCTCTTTTTGTTGACTACAAATGAAACATACAGAGTATAGATAGAAATGAGCTGAATTGCTAAACTTTCTGTAAAGCACCCGTGTGTTTAGAAAGCTTGCTGGAAGAGACGTTAGCATGTGCTTGAGGATTAAACTACATTTCTGTCTTGTTTTTCCTCGCCAAGCCAATCGTTTGCACATTACCTGAGAACACAAAGGGCTCTCTCTCTCTCCGCTTTCCTAAAATGCCTCAAGCTACGAAGCTTAATGCTACTTTGTTCTCAGTTTTGCACCTCAGCGGCTTGTGCATCAGTCTGCCTTGATTGACACATGTTGATATAGCATCTCCATGTTCCTGACCCCTACAGAATCTGAAATGACACTAAGCTTCTTGACTGGCGCGAGCAGATATCGCTTTAATAAAGGAACTGATTATACAAAATAAGCCCTCTGTGTGTCTATATTCCGCTCCCTCTGCTGTAAATTGGCAATTTAGTGTTGGGGATATCTGTGAAATAAAGGAGGCTTGCTGCTTTAAAGAAAAGCCACTCTTTCATTCTCAGTCAAGCCAGGAGTTCATTGATTGATGAATGGCTTAACAGATGTGGAAATAAGTGGATAGAGAGTGCACAAGGACATTGGTCTTCTTTCTTGTGAAGTGCAAAGAGCATCAAATAGTGCATATAGGACCACTGGGTACAATCTGTTCCTATAGACTTCATATCTAATAGTTGTAATTCCTCTGATGGGAAGTGGCAACAGAGCTGGTAAAAGAAGAAACAAAAGGAGACGGTTTTGGCTGCTAAAAGCTCTGGAACAGTACGCGACCACTGGAATCACTTCTAATGAGCTTGACCACATGCAAGTAGCTAAATCTAAGTTTCTGTTTAAGAAATTGCTTCAGGTGAGCCGTGGTAACAAGGCTATTGTTAATAGAAAAAAAACTCTGCATGGTGTAATTTTCAATCAAAACCTGAGTTTAGACAAACCAAATCAAATCCTGCTTTCATCGTTTCATTTCAAGGTTTAGACTATATCTGTCTCCTAAAAACCGTTATCCACCGTTATCCAAAACTCTGCTGCAAGTAAACATGACCACATGACACAGATCCTGGCTTCCTTACACTGTCTACCTTTAGAATTGATTTTAAATGTTATTATTGATTAAGTTATTTATCATCTTCTCTTGTTGCCCTATCTCCCTTCTCGCACCCTGAGATCCTCGGATGCGTCGTTCTTTGTTGTTCCAACGTCCAAAGTACACAAAGGAGATAGAGCCTTTGTATTAGGAGCTAATAGACTCTGGAATTACCTGCCTGAGGAGATCAAAATCACTTTTAAAAACCCACTTTTTTTTTAATTGCTTTTCTGTGATTTTAATATACTGTATATCCATATATATATATATATATATATATATATATATATATATATATATATATATATATATATATATATATATATATATATTACATTTAAGTTTGTTTTACTCTCTTTGTTTACGTATTTACTTTTTGGCTTTTAGTTCAATTCATTTCATGTTTTAAATCTGTTCTGTTTTTATTGTAAAGCACATTGTAACTGCGTTCTACAACATAAAGTTTATTATTATTATTATTATTATGCAAGCTCAAACATCATTCCCTGGCTAAATAAATTAAAAAAAGAAGAAGAAGAAGCCAGCTCGGCCGTTTACACAGGAGCCAGTGTTCGGTCTGAGCAAACTGCCACAGGTCTCCGTGGGAGGCAGAAAGCACACTCTGATAGAGACCAGTTAGGAGAAATAATGAGCAGAAGAGGGGCGGATTTTGTGAGTGGTTCACATAAGGGCTTTGCAGCTCTTCACTGAAATTAGTATAGGTGTTAATTTTTGCACTGCTGGTGAAACTATGGCTAATCATTCATCAGTCATGTTGCAGCTCGGGGAGTTGAAATAACACTATAAGGCTCTTCTTACCCTGCTAGCACACGCACACACTTTCACCAACCTTTTTTTGGAATATGCACCCGCAATTGATCTGCAGTAGTGTTGAAGCTCTCTATATATTTTTTTTTCCCCTCTTTCGCTTTCAGACGGAGCCTTTCAGAACCATTCTCGGCTGCGGACACCTCCTCTACCGCTTTCCCACTCCCACTCGCCCAATCATCAGCACCATGCGGCCTCCATTAACTCCTTGAACAGGGGCAACTACACACCGCGGAGTAACCCCAGCCCCGCGCCCACAGACAGCTCTGTCCCTCCTGAGGGTCCGGCCAGCGGTCAAGACTCCGGCAGCACGCAGGACAACTGGCTGCTCAACAGCAACATCCCCCTGGAAACGAGGTACCCTGTGACTTGTCTCCCCGACGATGCATAGAGATGTTGGCAAGTCTGAGCTTGAGTTTTTCATGCTGTCTGCTCCATATTAAATTACCGCAGTGCTTACAAGGAGCAAAGTAATGAAATGGAGAATATCCTGCTAGGGGCGATGGCCTACGTTTGAGATGAACGTGATTTTGTGGCAAACAAGAGAAAAGTGATGCTTTTGGGTCTTTGTCCGACGTTAGCAATCCCAACATAGAGTAATTACGATCACGCTGGATATGAAACGGTTCTTGCAAAATTACATTTGGGCTCCCGTGAGCAAGCTTCATAGCTCCTCCACTTCAGCCCTGAGTTTTATTTATTATTTCATATTAATCAGTGCCCAGTTCTCTAGCACATTTCTCAATAGCAGGCCCTTGTGTGAAGTGGATCTGTCAAGTGTTATTGTAATAAAGGGAATATCTGTTGGTATTTCTTCTGCTGGTCTTATTGCAAGGTGGGGTGGAATCAAGAATAGCGTGGCATGTTATCTCAAACCTCATAATGATCACAATAATCTCTCTATAAGCTTCTTATGTGGCCAGGTAGCCTGCTGACCAAATTTAAATAAAAAGACATTGTGTAGCCTTGATTTTTTCTTAATTTAGAAGATTTGATTATATGAATCTATTCAAAGCGATCCAATAGAAAACCTTAGACCTCACTGTTGCCTGTAGTTCATACAGTAAAAACACGCTGCCATAAATGAAACCGTTGTTGACAGGAGACTAGCTAATAGCTGAGTTGGCACTGCTAAACACCAGCCATGAAGAGAATGACTGTCTCTTCCTTCAGTTTTTTGTGAGACGGTTCAGTCAACAGGAAAATGAGCATCAATTTCGGCTGGTGGAAGGACAGTTAGTGGGATAATGAATGATTACATGTCATCCAGCTCCAAAGTTAATCCTGCACAGGTATTCCCTGTGGAGCAGAAACCAGATTGCGAGGAGAGGGAATCTGCAACAAGCAAGAGGGCTGCTCAAACCACATAGTCTGTATGACCTGTTAAACATGATCAACTACTAAAGTTCCAATAATGATTTATTATTGAAACCATTAGTGATATCTACACAGACACAGACATAGTTTAATGTCCCTTTTACTTAGTTAATAGTATGGGAATGGCCCTCTCTTGTCACTTTTGTGAAATTTAATGGCCCTGAAAAATGCTGCACTGCCAGTGGAGAGATGCCAGCAGTTGGAAGGCCCTTTCCAGCCTCACCATTTTCTTTAGAATTTCTGCCAAGTATTGCTCCCTCTCTTCATTAAAAAATGCATTCTTTCCCAGAACACAAGCTTGAGAGACCACGAACAGACTTCACACTGACCTCGAAGGGGCAGGGATCAAAAACAAGGCTTTTCTCTTGTACCACTGAACGTGTTCAGCCTGCCCATTGCATGTGGACAGTTCATTTCTACATTGCATTGCTGCAGGGGGTGTGCATCATGGGGAGAAATGAGACACGCGCCTCTAGAAACTTTAGAACAAACTGAAAATGTGTTTTTTTTCCAGTGTTGCAACCATTAAATGACACTCAACTTTACTTAAGGATACTATCCAGTGTGGACGCTATGGAACTTTAGTGCATTTATAAATCAAAATTAAGATATTGAAAAGTGTTTTGTCTGAAATAAGTGTTAGAAAGCTTAAGGTTCTCATTTGTGAGTGATGCATTGTTTTCTTCCAATCACAACCTTAAAGGAGCCAGAATACTCTAATGTTTATCAGAGAAGAGCAAGACGCTTGCAGAGAAGGGCAGGGCTCGTACAAAACAAGGTATGGCAGAGCCCAAACGAGGGGGATCAAGAGAGCTAGATGTTATTTGTCTCCACACCTTTGTAGAAGTAGTTCCATAAGGGCCTTGGTTTCTTTGTCCCACGCCGTCCGTCTTGACCCCCATTTGTCAGTTATTGTTGTTGTTGTTGTTGATGTTGCTTGGTGATCACATACTGTATTGGCATTTCTGTGTCTCTTGCACGCACATCTCACACTAGCTTCATATCCATCTTTCCACCTGTATGTAGAAACATAGCAAAGCAGGCATTCCTAGAGACTTTACAGGACAACCTCATTGAGATGGACATTCTGGCATCAGCACGCCACGATGCCTCGTACAACGAAGGGTATGTTGCATGTTTGCTATCTGGCTCACGCCACTGTCACAATCTGCTTTTCCCATGAAAACAACAGTGATGCCTGTGCTATTTTTCCATCAGACATCCTCTGTTTTGAAATGCTGTCAATCACTAGCGTGCGTCTCCTGCAGTACCACAATCTTTACCATGTTTGTCCCTTCCCTGTTTGATACAACGAACAATTTACATCAAGTCACATTGTTGGGTTGTATTGCTTCTGATTAATGTTAAGCATGACCGCTTTATGAAACACAGTTGCCCGTGTTATCTCCTATTGCCGGAATAGGGTATGCCAGAGATTTGTCCTGATGTTTAATAAATAAAATGTGGTCTCGGTGACTTTCCACATCATACATTGTAATGTGACACTCAATCACGTCCATGTCACTGTCGCTGAGGAGCTTTGTGTAAACTTGTCAGTTAAACGGCCTTGACAACAGCGCCGCCACCACTGGCTCTCTGATGGGCCGATCACATGGCTCTTGGACATGCAGCTCTACACATGTTTTCCGAACTAGCCGGCCATGTTCTTCAAGGGCGAATAAATCTGCTAAACTCCTCGCTGCAACCGTATATGCTGCATCTCTCCTGTGGACAGCCTTGATACATAGTTACCGGGAATTACTCAGCACCGTGCAGGGATGAATACGTAAACAAGAGCCAGCTGCGGTCGCTAGTCCTGTAAATTAGATTTAATATTGATTCGCAGTTTCGACTGAGCAAAAGCCAGTATGCTTTAGCATTCTCACTAATCTAGCAGAGGCGTGACTATGGTAACAGTATTGAATGTGCTTGGAAGCAGAATTACTCACCAGTGGAAGGGACTGCACTTGGACACACAGTAACCTACAGTGTTGTGATGATAAACATCCCTTAGAAATGAGGGTTCTCTGTGAAGACTAACAACACATTTTGTCTTCCTCCCAGGCACTTCCTGTTCAAACCCGGTGGAACGTCCCCAATGTATTGCACAACATCACCAGGATACCCTTTGACCTCCAGCACGGTGTACTCGCCTCCCCCGCGCCCTCTGCCCCGCAACACCTTCTCTCGACCCGCCTTCAGCCTGAAGAAACCCTACAAGCACTGCAACTGGAAATGCGCCGCTCTCAGCGCCATCCTCATCTCAGTAACGCTGCTGTTCCTGTTGGCCTACTTCATCGGTGAGTCACCTTTGAATGCCTCTGCACGCCGCGGTGAGCACCTCTACCTATCCACCCCCGGCCCCACCTCTCATTTAACTGCAGACACAGGATGAGTCCATGCTCTGTTATGTTCTCTCTCTTTCATCCGTTTTAATAGTGATGAATCTGCACTCCGCGGTCTTATATGAGCACAGTTATATAGGGACTTATAGATTGACTCCTCGCCAACGCACCTCGTCTGAAATAACATTATCATTCATAGATTGGGTTGACTGAATTCAAAGAGATGGGCAATCCAGTTTCTTGCTCTCATGAATAGGTCAGATAGGGAATGAATTAAAAAAGACATCAGCCATCACACAGGAGAGGACTTGCACGTTTAGAATATTCATCTTATTTGATTCAAGATTCCCTGACCCGGGTCCCAGTTGGGTTAAGGACTATCAGCTGTGAAATTTGAGTTCTGCTATTAAATCAGTTCTTCTCTTTTTGACTGCTATCATTCCATAAGGAAATGATATCCATATCCAAGAATACAGTCTCTTATTTATTTGTGTGATTGATTTACCAGACTGATTACACAACATTTCTCTTGTAAACAGTGAAACGAAGGAGCAGTTGATAAAGAAGTAAAATTAAAAACTAAAAAGGGAAGTTTAATGCACATGTAATGTATAATGTAATTGTGCAAGTAATCGCTGTGATGTTGGTTCTCAGAGATCACTTCTCTGTGTTCCCAACTCTGTGGATTTTTGTGTTGATTTTCTTTCTGGTCTGTCCAACCATCACTTGGCGACCCAGTTCATCCTCTGTTTATTCCAGTAATACTAGAGGTTGAATCGCTATGGATAAATCAATCAGGAAAAGCATAAGAGAATATGTGTAATATTACTTAAACAAAAAGCGATACAAGAGAGTTGACAGGTGCACAGCAACCAACAAGAACAGCAGCAGCTGCGGTAACAGTGTGATCATGTAGAGAACGTGGGTAGGTCTAAGGACCAGGGAAAAATGGATTTTGGGCCGTTCAAGGCCACATAGCAAACGGTTTTGGATCATGGGTGAGGTATGTAAACTACACCTTATCTGAATTAGTGCTATAAGCTTGGCTAAGGTTGAAAAAGCTAGCAGTACCCTTTTCATACAAGTAATAAAGGTTCTGCCTCTACCGTTGTTACTAATTCAAATAAGGATCTAATTCATACTTCTGTCTAATATATTTTCCCCATATATGCATCTGATTGGCTTTGAATAACTGTTAAACATCTAAATGGTTACACTGTTGATTTCGTTCTCGCACAGAAAAGAAATATTTTTCTCAAATTGAATGATGGTGAGAACATTGTATTTTATAGTCAATGAGAGAACAGCCAGATCTATCTGCATGGCCTTCATCAGTGAGATAAATTAAATCTTCATTGAGGACATTTTGTTATAGATATGCATTATGCTCTAACAATCACTGAGGCAATCGTTTCTGCTTCTCCTCGAGGCCAAATGAACTCAAATCTGACTATTCATTTTTTGGGAGGTTTCCAGAGCCATTTAAATTGTTTAATTTGAAATTCAGAACAGTGCTGGATTAACGGAAAAAAAAAGAAGAATGAGCTGGTTGCTGCTCATGGATATTATCTGCGTATCCAGTCATTTCGAATCAGTGACGACGGGTGTGAGAAAGTTCTGGTTTGGCTTTAGCATTAGCAGTGTGGTTTGGCTGTAGAAGTAGAAATACAGTACGTGTCTACAGTTTACTGCTTTGACTTGGCCAAAAGCCAGAGAGCCCCGTCAGCCTGATAGTGCTTAATCAGACTGTGTAATTATACCCTGCAAAAACTCAGACCATCTCCCAATGCACCACAAGTAAACATGTTGGAGACCAAACCTCACCCTATGATCGGAATTTCCAATCAAGAATGAGGGCCATATTTAATTAAAGGCTGATGAGAAAATACATTTAATTCCAAGTGCAATTAATTATTGAGGCCTGTAATTGGGAACTCCGGGTGAGATGTCTAATGAACCCAATTATGCCTTGTGACAGATGTTTTGACTTGCAGCATGGTTTTATTTTGTCACAGCTTTGTAAATGGGCACATTTTGAAGTGCAAAAAGGTCGGGGGTTTAAGATGGCACTATTTTCTCTGTGGTCGCTCACTCATTAGCACATTTGTTATATGTTCCTCATTTTAAGGTCATCAGTATCCTCCTGTGTTCATGTCTATTCACCCTGGGTATCCAGCCAAGGACGGAAAGGTTGGGCCCCAGAAATGTTTTTTCACTGCATGATCATCCAACTTGGAAAAGGCCCCTCTGCAACACAGATTTTACCTGTTTGTCTGTCTTTCAGTAGGATATCACTGCTTTGTTTGATTTGGCTTTTCATGTTCCCAATCTGATATTTGCTTTATCTTGGTTTGTAAATATGATGTTACTCTAAATGAAAAACAAACTCAGTCTTCTTATTTGTAATCTTAGATGAATACGACTAGGCTGATTGTGGCTCAGTGGTAGAGCATTTGCAGTTTGATCCTCGGCTCCACTAGTCCATTTCGATGTGTCCTTGGGCAAGACACTTAACCCCAAATTACTCTCGTAGCTGTGCCTACGGTGTGTGAATGTTGAATGAATGTTGATAGTGCTGATGGGCAGGTGGCACCTTGCATGTCATCAGTGTATGAATGGGTGTGAATGGGTGAATGATGACATGTAGTAGGAAAACGCTTTGAGTGGTCGGACGACTAGAAAAGTGCTACACAGGTACACGTCTATTTACTGCTATTTTTGTGAATGTTAAATCAATCTAGGATATTACCTATATCTAAAGACTAAAATCTTCCAAGTACAAAATGTTTATCTTTTGATGCAATGAATTACTTTATTGGCGATGAAAAAAACTTTCAGTGAAACTCCCATTTCTTTATTTAAATCCTATAATACCCAATATTTATTGGAAATGCTGCATTCACGTACCATGATGCACAGCTACTTACCCCAGCTAGCTCTGCTAGGCTGTTTTAATGTTTTAGCATGCTAACGTTTCTGTCAAAGCAGTTGTTTGTATTTCTAATGTGACATGTAACTTTCCATGTATTATATGGATGCAAAAGAACTACAAAAAAAACCTACAAAACAATATATATGTGTATATGTTACTGGCAAACATCAGTGGAAAAAATTTACATTTCCACATTATTCCTTCTAATCATGGAAAATGTGAAAGTGTGTTAGCCACATATAGCTCACAAGCATGTAGCATTACACTGGTTGTGTATTGATGCATAGCAATATACTTTTAGGTTATTGTACTTTGCGGCACATATTGATAATTCAGTTGTTAAAGTCGTGGTGATAGGGTTGAAACACAATGGAGTAATCATGTGAAATTATTCGTGGCATTGGTCTTGAGCTACACTAAACTTATTTCCAAGTTGTACTGGCAAATCAAAACAATTTAAAACAGTTATGCTATTTCATACTTACCTAAATGCCTTCTGATTTTGATTGTTTTTTAAAAATAATTAAAATCTGCCGTTCCTTACTGCAGGGACACCAAAGAAAATACTCCCTGATGCATCCTATGTAGAAATGCACCCATTGTACTTTGGTTAATTCAGATATTTTTTAAAGTTTGACCTGCAGATTCAGATTTTTGCAGATTTAATTTTTTCTAAGGACATGACAGCAAGGCGTAAACAATAATTTCAACCATCCCTAAGTCAGTGTAAACCATCCTAAATGTTATCCTTCCTTCTATACTGGTTATTTGTATAAAAACACAATACAAATGATTACAAAATGAATGATAGGCTATTTTTATTAAGACACTTGCCTTGAATAACAGCAAGTGAAAAGCTTGTTTGATGATATACTAAAAATGAAGCATGAACCCCCACCAGTTATACATAATCTTTTATTATTGTTTTTTAGTGTCTTTTGAGAAATATAGCACGGCCGTGGTACTATGTCTCCAAGCTACAAAGCAGTTAATTTATTTACATGGAAATATATACTTCCTATAATTAAGTTCTTCCCAATGTGGATATTGAAAAGATTGATTTTCACCAGACTTGTAATGGCCCAATTCTGAAGGAAAGAAATGCATTAGCCCAAACTCAGACATTGCCAGAACACACATTTGATATCCCAGTCAGTCTATGTTATGTTTACTTTAGCTTTCTTTTACATTGTTATTTTTGTTTTGTTTTGAAGATTATATCTTGGCCATTTTCGTTTTTTATTTTTGAGTATTGTGTAAAAATAGGGGAGAGAAAAAGAGGGGTATGACATGGAACAAAGGTCCAAAGGCTGGAATTAAACCAGGGATGTTGCGGTTATGACGTGTGGCTGTAAAAGGTATCTGCCTCAACTTTTTCCCTGGAAATGTACAATTGTGTGCAATTTAAAGTGATTCACAACACAATGAATGGTCATTTACACAACAGTCTGCCAACAGAAGAGAGGTGTTAATGCAGCTAGGTGACAAATGAGCAGCTGATTGCTTCCTGTGTCTAGCACCTATTTATAAGAGATTAATAAACCATATGGTTGAAATATGTTTTCTCGTACACCAAGGTGTGTACGAGACTCTTATTCTATCCTGGCTTTCTTTATACCTCAAGATAGTTTGCCTCTTTTAGCTGCTCACAGTATTTGATGATTTTGACTAGTTAGATGAGGAGAAAAAAAAGGGCTCAGCTCACCACAGCCTCCCTTGAAGTGTGCACTAGTTGGAAAGTGCTCCTCAGATCAGAGGATAGAGGCACAGGAATGCTGGCAGATGACCCACAGCAATAAGCGCTGACTTCCTCAGATTGGCTGAGAAGTCTTCTACTACAGTACCTCTGTTACCTAATTGGCACATGGCGTGACCCAACTTCCTGCCAAGAGATAAGCGAAAGGAGGGCACAGCGTGTGCTCAGGACAAAATGGGCGATGCTGCGGAGTGCAGTACTCTTGACAGGTCAGTGGCATCGCTGGAACACAGACACAGCTTGTCTCTGCCAGTGGCCATCTCATTAGAAGTGCCTTGTTGCTCCCACAACCTGTCTTCATTTTTGCAGCCAATTGCAGCAACTTTCAGAGCGTCGCCGCACGAAGTTTGGAAGGCAAGCAAAACAAAATCAGGAGGCTCTTCACTGGCTCCGGTCCAATGCTCTGCATATCAGAGATACCAAGAAGGCGTTGAAGAAAATCTTTGGATTTAGGATGGGAGGGGGACGCCTCCTCAACCGTTTTCCATTAGAGGCCTCAGGGACGGACGGGATAAAGAACGGGACTCACAAAGACGTGATTACGAGGACACTTGGAATGACACCGTGCTTGGTGACTTTGCGTTGGTTCTGCCGGAATCATACACTGACTCTTTTTTTTTTTTCCCTCCGTTTCGCCAGTCGATGTAGAGCTACAAATCAAAAGAAGTGACTTTCTGGAGCTTACAAAATGACAAACAAAGCCATCTGTCTCCTCATTGGTCGCCCTCCACCGACAGCCACTTCCACAGGCGCTGGACAGACACTCAACAGATGCTGGTGTTGCAGTTGAACTGAATGATTTTAGGGATTGTTTGTGTTGTGTTTTGCCCGATAACCACGCTGTTGGTACCCTCCTTTCTCCACAAATCCATCGAAAAAATATCAGTAAACATATGGTACTGTTTATCTAGTGTGTGCATCATGAAAATATTTGGTTTTCTTCTAGTTTTATCTTTTTTAAAAAGACTGGGGAACCACACAGGGTAATGTTTTCTGATACGTCTGCGTTTTCTCTGGAAATGACCCAATGTATTCGATTCATCAGACACTATAGCTTGGTTTGATCTGCCACTTTGTCAAGTTGATATGGTGGTTTCAGTCAATTTGAAGTTAATAGCTGAGCTTGGTCAAGTAAACATCCTTTTATTCTTGGGGGATCACTGCTGTAGGATTTTGAAGTGGAGAGATTTAATATGATATCCATTGCTTAATGAAGCAACTTGTGGTAATATGTTTGGTAAATGAACAATAAAGCACTCTAATGGAGGTGCAGTTCTGTATGGCTGCATCAATCAGTGTGCTCCTGTACTTTTTTTATCTGAAGTTTGCTGACCTTGCTCTGAGATGGAAGAAGCGCAGAAACCCCCCTTTTGCTTCTACACATTTCGTTTTCACGATGAAGTTGCACAATATTTGTTCGCATCATATTCTGGGAATAAAAACGTGCGTGCGTAATCAGACGTCAACATAGAATTGATCGGCCCCCTCGTCACCGATAACAATCCAGCTATCACACCTGTCAGTGTCCGATATCAACATTAGATCAGCGCATGCCTAAACAAGCATCATACTGAAGATGGAGTTAGTTGGAGTTCCTTGTGCTTTTAAAATAATCTTAAATCTTTCATTAGCAGACATAAGACTGCAGGAAGTGGAGTAGGTCCTGAGTAAGGTGATATAAGACGACACGCTTACATCAAGTGTTTGTGTTTATTGATAATGAACTAGTTTTAAGGACCCCAGTCAGGATCATTGTGTTCTCACCACATTCTCTAACCTTGTGGGATGACAAGTTATCAAAACCAAAAGTGTCCATTTGACTTTTGTTTCCCAAAGGAATCAAATACAAATAGGCAACAACTGCTTTTGTGAACAAAAGAAAATACATTTTAAATGTGAATATATGTATTATAAAAAAGAAGTTTCTTTAATTGATTTTTGCAGTGGTATAACAATAAGACTGTTGAATCCTTAAAATGTTAAGTCCTCCAACACATTTTTCCCAGTGTATCCAAATAATGAAAAGCAAAGTCAGTCTGAACAGTCAGTCGGAACAGTCACTGACAGGCTTATTGGTGACATGAAGTAGTTTATGTTCTTGTAAAAGGAAAAAAGAAAGAAAACCACAAAAGAGGAAAGCAACATTTAGAGGACTAGAGAGGTCTTTCTCCCTGCTTCAGTCCAACACCTTCAGATAATTTCACTCTTTATAATTGGATTGTGCGGTTATTTACTTGAGGAGCTTAAGAGAACCAACAAACCAATAAAATAGCTATATTGAGTTTCTGGGGCTTTTCTGCTGACTGTTGACTTCCAAGGTGGCTTTTGCCTTGCTAAGCTCGTCTTGTCCATTTTCTTATTGGTGATCTGTCATGGTCAGCCCCTCCTCCTCTGTCCTGCTCTCCGCTGCCATTGTTCCAAAGGACATTCCTTTTGTCGACCTTGTAAAATATCAGCATGCTTCATCCACTGTGTTCACATTGAAACACCCTGGTGTCTCCCTGCCGATGTGTTTTTGTTTTTTTCTTCCTTTTGTCCCCTAATTTTGCTAAAGAATGGAAAGGTAATGGGGTTGTAAAAATGACAGGGCACTGGGGAGGGTCCGTGCCGATGTTGGTGTGGTGAGACAGATGTTGTCCCACGAGGTCAGGACAGCATTCATCTTCTGATCTCACTGCTCAGCACTTTTTAAAAAAACATGCCATTAACCATTAAACCACGTATTGTTCTTTGTTCTTTGGACTTCCTGTGCCTCCAGCTCACAGCTGTTACCTTTGGATAATTACCCCCCACCCCAGAAAAACAAAAAGTTCCCTGAGTTTTTTGTGTTGCTTTGAATGTAATTTAGAGAGTATCATTTTTTTTGCTTGGATGAAATTTGTTTAAAGTCATCTGCACATAAATGGATTCTGAGGTTGTTTTTTCTGTTTGATATTTCAGCCATGCACCTTTTTGGATTAAACTGGCACCTGCAACCGATGCAGAGACAGATGTACCAGCTGTCAGAGGACAATACAAGTGGCCTACCGTTTCCTACTGACCTGGGCCTGCCACCATTAGGCAACACAGGCTTGGAAATACCTAACCGCAAAGGAAAAGATGAGAGTAAGTGCCTTTTTCTATAAGGATAATGCATTTTTACTACTACATGTGTTTGTTTGTCAACTTAGAACTAAGTAAATCTTCCTAAATGCGTCTGATTTTCTCCAGGATGATGAGCATAACTCTCAGTTTACTGTAGTACACTGTTGCGCCCGCAGTGGAAATGAACATGGAGGAAAAAAAAGTTTTTCAAATCTTAAAGTTTAAAGATGACATTTTGGAGCTCAAGCAAGTTTGTTATTATTTTGTCATCCAGTTTCACATTGTGTTCTCTCGTCTCCATGGTATGCAGAAGGATCTGCATTGTAATCCTATGAAAGTTGTTGTAAGTGGGAAAGTGCTATTTGTTCCTGGAGGGAGAAAATGGGGGCAGCTTAAGGGACCGAGTATCCAGGGGCTGGAGGGGGATTAGCCACTCTGTCCTCTTCAGAACGGATGTGATCCTTTCATCTCCTAGTCTGGGCTGCCTTTTCCTGGCAGCCAAAGAAAGCATGTGCTCACCCCACGGTACCAACTGCTCGACTCGAGGAAAGTTTGCTCTGCTCCGTTCTCGAACAAATGGGCCCAGATTCAACCATGTGATTTGCCACTGGCGGAGTACAATAGGTAGGAGACGGGGTCATTACCATATAGATGAATCCAGGAGTTGTCTTTTTTCATTTACCAGACAGCAGAAAGTATGTTTAGCGAACAACAAGCCCAGCTACAGCTGAGCTTTAGACTCTGCTCGGCAGCCGTCGCTGATAGGAAATCAATAGCCATAGTTTTCCAAATAAGTCTCATTCTGCAGCGCTGTCGCCAGAAACAATGATGAGCTATCTGATGTTTTATTAAGGTGATGCAGATGTCCTGAAATCCAGGCAAGTTTCTCTCTTCATGCGTCTTTCCATCAAAGTATTATGCTGTAGTTAAGCCTGCAGAACAACAACCATTTATTCAACCATGAGGCCCATTATCACTCTTCTCTGTTTATGATTTATTTAAACAGCCTGATAAGTACACCATTAATGTGCTGCATGAATACAAACACACCCCGACGTGTGGAAAAGGAACCTGTGTGTTGTAACATTATGTAAAGCCCAGATCTAGGGAGAGTGTGTCCCGTCTACTCTGATAAAACCCTTCGCCACTGATGGACTTTTGAGAACACCGCCATCTGCCGCACTATGCGTAACCTAAAGCCGTGTCTGCCACCAAGTCCTGGGGGTAGTTTGTGTCGAGGTCTGCTTTAGTAGACATCGGGGCTGAAATTAGCTCCTCTACATGAGCAAGCAGATGTTGCCATTTCCACGGAGTCCAATATAAGGTGTATTATGGAGCATATGGACGACTTTTGGCAGCGGATTCACTAGTACGTACCTGAGCAGGTTTCTAGCATTAGAGATCCCTCCCTGCCACAACTACAATTTTCACTTTATTACTTTTATTTAAATCAGAACTGTATTTTATCACAGTATTGAAGCAGTTGTATTTTCTCGTACCATTTTAACTCCATATGTTCAACCTTTTAAATCACAGCGTTAGAACATTTCACTTTGATGAGCAAGCTTTATGAATAAAGATCATAAACTTGCCATGTTTGAGTCAGCAACCTCAACAAAATGAACAAAGTTTAATCCCCAGTTTAATGATCGGATGGCACTGCTTTGTAATAATCAATGCTACCATGAATTCAAAACGCATTTCATAATTTCAGAGGTATCAACACAAAACACTTTAGGATATAACCAGAATTGTGTTTGAGGACCAGACTTGTGTTCATTTAGATTATTCTTAGTTCTGCACTTTCCCCCCACTGGAATTGGGACTTGAATTGCTGGCAATGGTCAGAGGGGTCATTCATAATATTTCTTTCTCTGGCTGTCAGCGATGTGATTGAATATCTGTGATGTGGTCAGACTATCATGCTTCGGCAGACCGACTCCCTCGGCCCTCCACATGCTGGATTAATGGTGTGATCTCTTTGACCGATTTACTCTCTGTGCAATGCAGGCAAATTGGACAGCCTGTTCCCAGATGACAGCTATATAGATATGGGGGAGATTGACGTGGGGCGCAAGGTCGCGCAGCAGATTCCCCCCGGAATCTTCTGGAGGGCCCAGGTCTTCATTGATCATCCCATGTACCTGAAATTTAACGTGTCCCTGAGCAAAGATGCCTTAGTGGGAATCTATGGGAGGAGAGGCCTACCTCCGTCACACACACAGGTGGGAAATATTTAAATGTCACTGACACTCATTCATTTGTTACTACTGGTAATCTATTGTATTCTGCTTAGCATGTGTATGAAAGGAGAGTTTTTTTCATTTTTTATTTAAATCTTAATGTTTTTAAGGGCTGTAAGTTATCACATTTTTGTATTTTCTGTAACAAAACGTTATGTCTTGTTTGCGAAACACAAAACGTAAAGCTGTACAAAACAATTTCCAATCATGTCTGCATTTTAAAGGATTCTTTTTTCACTCTCCCTTATGCCTCAGAATATAAATTAGGATATTGTTTAAACAAATCTATCTAACCATATATATAAAAAAAAAATCATAAATCTCTCTATTGTATTATGAATCACTTTATTTGTTCCAGAAAGGATTTACAGCGTGTTTCGTTCAGGTTCAATATCATCAATGAATCACACAAAGATACAGCACCTAGGGACCAAGAAAGGGAGGTTTTTCTTTACCCTAATTTCCCATCTAGGTGCAGCACAGAATCAGATATATCGTGTGATTAATCATATCTGACTGCTTGGTTCACAGAGTTTAGATCGCTGTTTTAAACGTAGCTGCAGTTCAACAAATTCTTCATTGCAGGCTTTGTGTTTGCATTAATGTCCAGTGTGATTTATTTTTCAGTCAAAAGATCATGTTTGTCAAATAATGTAGAGTTTTGGTGCCGTGTCTGATCTTACATAGAGTGGCCGAAGAGTCAAGACTCCCTTGCTTATGTAGATGAAAATGAACTGCCGTCTCATTGGTATTCATTGAGTCACCGCTGATATGAAGCAAATCGGTGCAGATGTTATGTGGTAAAGACTAACTTACATTCCTCCTCCCCTCCTAGCTTCCCTGTTTTTTTCACTTTAATAGTTTTAAACACGGCTTTCATATAAAATATGTGGATTAAGAAATTATCACAGCCCATCCAGCCACGATGTGCCAAGACGTACTCAAGCTCCTCTGGAATGATGAGTTATTCATGCAGACCAAATGATGCTCCGCTATAAAGAGGGGCTGAAAGCACTCAAGTCTCATGTGTCACTCTAATGGCGTGTCTGCGGTCCATCCATCAGTCTTTCTCACTCTCTGTGCGTCTGTCTGCAGTTCGACTTTGTGGAGCTCTTGGACGGGCGGCGGCTCCTGGCCCAGGACATCCACGGTCTGCAGGGGCCCATGGCGATGCAGCGGAGCCTGGCGCCCATCACCACACACGACACCGGCTTCATCCAGTACATGGACTCGGGCATCTGGCACCTGGCCATCTACAACGACGGGAAAGACACTGAAACGGTCTCCTACCTCACCACCTCCATAGGTGAGCGCCCTGGGCATGACCTGCTGCTGAAACCTGTAATAGAAATCCATATAATCCCTATAATACCAACTAGCAGCACTCCACAGCAAACAGCCCAGACTTGGGGCATGAGTCAGAGGTAGTTTTTGGCAGATTTCAATAGCCAAGTTAAGTGAAGGTTAATCAAGGTGAAGTTGAATATGACAAAAATCAGGACATCAGTGCTATCCTGCCATGCCCCTGAGTAGGGCATTGAGAGATCATAATATCCTCATTAGCCTGAGTGTCTCCCGAGCGAATCAGGGGTCCAGCTTCTGGGAACCATTTGCATACAATTCAAAGTATGATTGTACCCTCCTGCTAGTGCCGTTTTTGATCACGATTTGCTCCAATTTCCATCTACTTTCCATATATCAAAGTAGGGAAGACATTTCCCTCCTCCGACTTTGTGTGGAACGCGACCGTGTTTCAGACACGCGTCCTTCTCTCGCGGAGGTGATTTCGTTTTGTACGCTCCTCTTTGTTCTCCCTAACGCACCGTTGATTGGCACCGCCGCATCAAGCAAGGTGTGAGAGGGCCCGAGGTGTCGACTTTCACAGGGATGGCAGCTGGGAGCTGTTGTCACATGCTCTTTAATTAAAAGCTCCTGGGCCAGAGTCCATCTGTGACAGGGGCTGTGCCAGGCAGCAGATCGATGAGAAGCTGTCCTCAACACCAATGTAACACCAAGTGGAGACAGGCAAGAGACGCCACCCCCCCCACACACACACACACACACCTTTTCTGTGCCAACAACAGCTGTAATTCAATACTTGATATATGATATGACACAAGAAGTGGGAGTCAAGGCCGCGTGTTTAGTTCTGCTTGTTTCTTCTTGACTGGATGTGCGTGAAGGCCTCCTGTGGTTTGCATCAGAGAAAACACTACCTCTGCAGATGAGGTATTCCGTGCAACAGATGGGGAATTGGGAGAGGACGGAGTGGGGCAGAGTTAGTCAGAGCCAGTCAGAGCTAGAATTCTGCCTCTGTTCATTTGTATCAGAGCTGATCTGCCCAGAGGAGCTCAGAGGGAGGCAGAGGGGCCCTTTCTAAAATGGGTCACCGGTTAAGTGCCCTTCAGCAGAAATTGAATCTCACCAACTGCCTGAATTGTATTGAGCCATGGAGGGATAGAGTTGACCTTCAAATAAAGCAGCCCGAGCATAGATATATATGTGACCAATATCTACAGAAGGCGCACTGAGGGACACAAGCAGCATTGTTTATAAGACACTAACAGTCAAATTATTTCCGACAGTGTCGGCAGGGCAACATGTCTTATTTTACCGTCAGCACCTTGTGCTCTTCACATGCGTAACATGAAAGGTCCGCTTGCTGCACACAGCCACGCCATAATACATCTGGGTGGATGGGGCGCCCCTGTCTTTAATCTGGGCTCCTTGGCTCCTCATTACTTGGCTGTGGCTCCATGGCAATGTGAAACGTGTCCCACTGAATGTTTTGTATCACAGCCCTCTGGAGCATGAAGCCATTTGTCCCCGCTGCCTGGTGCCAGACATGCTTCAACCCAGACACGGCTCCCTATACAGGCGAGCAAAGCGTCGGGATTCGAAGACCCAGCACCAATGTCTTACTCTATATCCTGTCTCACTATATAGCAGAGGCTCTCTCTCTCTACGCCGTCACACAACCACCCATCATTCAAAGGTGCTCAGCGTCCTCCGAGAGCATGGCAAGGAGCTGATTAAACCTGCCTACTGCATGCTACTCTGTCCCTCGCCGACTCGAGAGGACTCACACAATACTTAGTTCCCCTGATGTGAAAGGGTAATGAATTTCAATGAAGCTCTGCTTGAATCCATGATTTATGCGTTGGCCTATGTTGAGTATGTGGCTAAGAGATATTCATGGGCTTCCGTCGCCGCTCTCAGAGGAAACGCAGCCAAAAGACATGGGAAGTGCGCAGTCTGCTGAACTGCGTCAGCATTTGGAACCGGAGCACTGCAGTTCACGATCACTCAATTAAACGTGTTGGATTTGACGGTTTGTTGTTCCTCAAAGAAATACCCGCGATTAGAGACACATTAATGTTGGATGCCTGCCCCCTTAATATGCCAGTGGATTACAGTTTAAGGTAAGATCTTTTTTTTTTCAGATCTTTCAGTGCCTTGGTTGGTGAACGCTAAATTACAACCCCCGCTTATTTTATTTATTTTGTCCCTATATACATGAGCTTTAAGATTCACGCCAAGAATCTCTTCTGCATAATTGTACTTCTGGGAGGAATTTTAATGGCCACACACACGCTCTGCTGGTTTCACTAGCTCTGAGCAATAAAAAAAAAAATGTCCAAGGCCTCCTAGTGTAGGTAGACGTTCTTGGTGGAATCCATCAAAACCTCACCAAAATGCTGATTTGCCTCCACCACCCCGGAGGACAGTCTCCCCTGCATCCCCTCACTAACCCGACATGGCAAAGGCAAGCCTGCAGCACAGAAAACATCAGCAGCTCTTCTGTATTTCTGGTTCTTCCCCCCCCCATCCGTCTCTCTATCTCAATCGCTTTCTCTCTCTCTCTCTCTCTCTCTCTCCGTATCTTTGTCTTTTCTCTCCGTCTTGCGTTGCGTCCTCAGTGATGATTGACTCTCCAGAGTAAAGGGAAGCTGAATCCATGGCTCACATTTCTAGCCCATTGTGGAGCACAAGAGACTCTTTGTTCTGCAAGTTTTGCCTCAGAGCCTCTGCTGCCCGAAGGCAACGGACAAGATTGAATATTTTTCAGCACCATTTCAGGCTTAATTCAGCGAGCGTCATGTTTCAGGATCCCGCTGCTGTCGAGCGCCTCAGTGGTCACTCTTATTTCTAATAAAAGCGAGTGTCAGAACACGGTAGTAGAAGTAATTATTTTCCCAATTTATTTGATTAAGTTAGAGGGATCAATAGAGAAAATTACGGAGAGTGTTGTGCTGATTGTTTGCCTCACACAGAAGTGCTCTCAAACAAAGGAGGATAATAATACACCACGCTGTCAGTGGGAGTCAAGGTTACTCCAGTCACAGTATTGTAAAACAGTGTAACTTTTATTGAAAATGTGTTGGTTTATTTTAATAGAAAAGTAAAAGTTTCTATGCAGGTGGAGAGACTTATTATTTATTTTTGTAATGGATTACAAGCAGGTAACTAAAGCTCACGTGTTTCTGCCATAACAGCAAAGTCATTTCTACATCTCGTGTTCAGAAATTAATTTGAATGTCAGATCTAAGGGTTGCAATTGTCTCACAATCATTTTTTTTTTTTCCATTGACATGCTAAAAGACAAAACAGTGCCTCGTCTCTGTACACGGTGAGACACCACTGTTTGATTTTGGCCCAACTACATTTAGTCAAGCTGCCAAGATACCTTTTGTATATCCCAAGGCAATTTTAATTGTTTCATTTTGTTAATTATTATAATTTTTTTTATACAGAACTGGTGGGCAGGTTGTTTTTCAAAGATCCAATTGATAATAGAATGAAAGAACACGTTAAAACACAGCTGTTGTCAATGGACCTAAAAAAGGACATTTAAAACCGTAAATCACCATTGACTAGTACTCTATGTTCACCAAACAAAAGATTAGATGAAAAACAAACTGAAGACTGTAGACTGAAGATAATTGTAAACCAGATAGAGCTTGTAGTCATTGTGATGAAAAGATAAAACAGTGTGCCTGGCCCACTCATTGTCTCTGCCAATACCTAAAGCCGAGTGAAAATCAAAACATGAAAACATGACCCATGGCAGTGGGCATAAAAGCGTCAAATTAGGTTTGTGAAATGATGCATGTCACTTATCACATCCAGTGCGTTGGCCAATTCTGCGATTTTTTTCTGGTCGAAGCCCAGATGATCGAAACTAGTTTAGTCTTTCAGTGAATTCCACCATTTTGGTGTAACACTAGCGACACTCAAAAATGTTTCGCAGTGAAACAGAAATGTTGACAGGATTGGAGCCCCCGTTCTTGTCATTAGCAAAGGCATAATAATCAACCCAAAGAAAATGAGTGGGAGGAAAATTGTTTCTCAAACCACATCACTCAGAAAAGCTCCTGATTGCTCTCTTGCAGATTCCGTTGATGACTGTCCCAGTAACTGCTTTGGGAACGGCGACTGTGTTGCTGGAACATGCCACTGCTTTTTAGGATTCAAGGGACCTGACTGTGGGCGAGGTGAGTCACTCCCTCAGTCGTAACGACTTTATTGATCTACATCGTTCACACATAACATTTTAGGGTGCCGACCAAATTATATTCACTGCGTGACCAGAGCAAAGCATTTTTAATCTTCCAATTACTTTTTATTGTACTTCAGATCTTTGTTATTAAATTAGGCAGTTCTACTCCAGATGATTCATTTTTACCTGTTTCTCTCCTAATGGCGTCTTGTGTCACGCATAAAAGAACTTTTGAATGGCTGTAAAGGGAAGAGAGCTTTAGATTAATGGACTGATATGGAATTCTTTCAATTATTGAAACCAAGGCTGTATTTATTTTCCACCTAATTAAAAAAACAACGTAAGGCAATCTGTTATAATGAAAGTTAGTCTTAGTCACATCTTTACGCATACACTGTCTTCTGTCATCTATGTGTTGATCGGCAGCATTTTGTTACACTTATTCAACTCTTTTTATTTACTTTCTACAGACGCAGAGATATTATGTAGATATTAGATATTTTCTGTTCGGTTTTGTTAGAATTGGGTCACATCTGCACTGGATGCCAAAGCGCAGCATTTTAAGTCTGCACATCGTACACTGGAGAGGAAACCATTTAGCATTTTGGTCAGAAGCTCATTGTCAGATCGAGGCTTTTTTGCACACACTCGCTATTCTTTGAAGCTATGGTTGGAGGGGTCCATTCAAATGGATGTATGCTGTCTGCTCTTTTCAAAGCTGCCTGTCCAGTGCTATGCAGCGGGAATGGTCAATACCTTAAAGGTCGCTGCATGTGTCACAGCGGCTGGAAGGGCTCCGAGTGCGACGTTCCCACCAACCAGTGCATCGACGTTACATGCAGTAGCCACGGGACCTGCATCGTGGGAACCTGCATCTGCAACCCAGGCTACAAAGGGGAAAACTGTGAAGAAGGTGATTGTTTTGATAAGTCATGGTAATGTGTCCTGAACGTATAAAGTTCTACATAAAATGACTGTTGCAACCACCATCTCAGCTTGTTAGTGCGTGACATTTTAATAGAATACACATAATGGGAACGGCTATTAAGTTTGTATGGCTTATTTAACAATCTGTCTAGTACTCTAGTAAAGACAGGACATCCTTTATGAAGATTGTTGTGGCCGTAACACTTCACAATATGCATCCTAGATGACTTTCTGTATAAATCATGCATATAAGTCGTTACGATAATAGAAACAGTCCATTTATTGTCGGAAATTCATACGCAAAGTATAATGTTAATCCATTAGGAAGTCCACATTCACGGTGACGGATAAGGCTTGACCAGATAAGATTGAAGGAGCCATTGTGTTTGTCAGCTGTTGAAGGCTCTCATTTCAAGATGAAAAATGGACCCCGGGAGTTTGATAAATGGGGCTTTGTGACATCCATAGGCCCCCATTCTATTTTGGGGTGGAGTGTTGGCCATAAGGAGTGGAGGGGAATGTGGACGAGGGCCCTTTAACATTTCTACCTTTCTTCCGTGCGACCTTCAGCCTCGATGATTAATTGCCAGGAGAGAGTTTCTTGTCAGTTAGCCTCTGATCTTTGTGCCTTGTGCCCAAACCATCTGCTAAGAGGCGAGAGATCCTGTTTGTCTTACTATGACGGCCTTTTTACCCATTTATGTCATGGTAAAGGGGAGCTGCCATGGCAGGGCCTGCTGCTCTCAAGAGCTAGACATTGCTCCTGCTTGGGGCCCATTTGCCATCTGTGTGTACCGTGCAGTTATTGTCTGGTAGAGGGAATTTTATTAATTTTATTGTATGCTCCCACAACTCTGGTGCCTTACAAAGCAAGCATTCATTTGACAAGATGTCAAGAGACCGGATGTTATAGAAGCACGTATTAATATGATCTTTGCATACTAATTGAACCCATGAACTGAACACAGATACAGTGCACGAAAGAAAGATGCAGCAGAGGGAAGCAAGTGCAAGGCTTCCTCCGTCGCAGTGATCTTCAAATAGTCTGTAAACGAGAGTGGAGCATGCCTAGGAAGTCTAACTGATGCTCCGGGCTTTTTTCCATGCTTTACCCAGTTTTCTGGTAATGTGGGTTTTGTTTTTTTCCAGCTTTGAACTACTCATCCTCGTGGCTCTCATTTTAGAGAAACAAGCTCCTATTAAGGCACCGTCCGTCCTTGGAAGAAATTTTCATTATGAGTTGATGGGACCATGCCAGCAGGAGCATGGGCACTACCTGTACTTTGGTACCACAGGCCCCAGTGCCATTTAATTAGTTTGTCTGTAAATCTTGTCTCCGGTGCCGGAGAAAGTGGGCCTCCTCGCGACATTTTCTCTTAAGTTCCCTCTGTACATTCATCCAGTCGCAGCTGAGCTGCGGCCCACCCCGGTTGTCATTCCAGTCAGGCTCAAATAGAGATGCCAGATTGCCTCTGAACAAGGCAAGCAGCAGGTGACTGGTGTGTCTTAACACTGTCTCTTTGCAACCCCTTTTAGTGGACTGCCTGGACCCGACATGCTCAGGCCGAGGGGTGTGTGTCCAGGGAGAGTGCCACTGCTTTGTGGGGTGGGGCGGGCCAGGATGCGAGAGCCCCAGGGCGTCCTGCATGGACCAGTGCTCTGGACACGGAGCGTTCCTGGCAGACACCGGAACCTGCAGCTGCGATCCCAACTGGACGGGCCATGACTGCTCCACAGGTGAGTGCTTCCCTCAGATGAGAGTACACACTGGCAGCATTCCTTTTCACAGATCAGTGCTGAATTACCTCCGATTACCAAGCAGAAAAAGTCAATGCATTCACAGAAAATATTGCATAAACTATAATTACTATAATTATTTTCCTTTTTTTGCTGTTTTCAACATTTAGGCCATAATTTTGTACTTATCTCGCGGCTTGTTAAAAATTGATGGTCATTGTACAAATTTAAGGGTTGGCATTTAAATATAAATATAGCATTGCATTAAAAAACAAAGCATCATTTATTTATGAAGTGAGTAAGTAAAGACAGAACACATAACATCAGGTGATTGTTTCACAGTTTTATCACTCTGGTCAGATCGCATCCTTAGTCATACCTATATTTGTAGTTATACCCTTCTCAGTTATGTAACCTCTCACACTTATCGATCCTCAACTCATGAGAAATAGTCGGCACGATCTCTGAATATTTCACAGTATCAAGTATAATTTCTTAACCTTCAATAATTGCGTTTGCATTTTAATACCTCACAACTGGCAAACAACATTGCAATGACCTCGACATCTCTGTCGCTTCATCTCTGATAAAATCCCTCTCTTTTTTGTTTGAATTTATTTCACTGCCTGATTCAATTTAACTTTGATAATTGCTAGGCTCCTCGCAGAAGTAAACAATTCTGATTATGTTAAAAAGAAAAGGGCTTACATAAAAAGCCTCAATCATTCACATCAGTGATCAGTCGGAGGTCCACAGCTAGCAATCAAATTCTGGTTTGGTTTTGCTCCAAACGACATTTCTCTTACGAATGGTTTCATCCTCGAAGCTCCACATGGTTAGCTGGCAGCCGGAGAAGAGAGGGAAACGCGCAGAGCGGGGATATTGTCAGAGGCATGATCTAATGCAAGTTAATGCTCTTTCTTGAGTTCTGGCTTTCTTCACGTTGGCACAAGGCTCACAGCTGATGATAGCTCTTTTCTGCTCCGGAGGATTGTTCCCATTGTGTTCATTTCGTCCACGGGGAACTTTCTCTCTTGGTAGTCAGAATAGGCTGAGAATCAGATACAGTTTTACAGCTAGAATATACCTTCTAGAGGCTCTGAGGCTGAAAAAAAGCCGTGCACAATTCAGGTTCACCTCTTGACAGGCTGCCTGCCTGCTCACATTTACCAAAGAAATATTTTACTGAAAAACCTCAGTGAACTCAGGCGTAGATTGTTAAAAAGCTGTCAAATGTAGGTATATAACATCACTTGCTTTCAGTGTTGGCAGATGCAAAAATTCTAGATTTTTTTTTTTTTTTGAACTGTAGCCAGCTGAAAAAATTCACTCTATAAAACGCTCATGTGAGACTGTATTAATGTTTTACGATCATTCTCTGGCAGATTAAATCTTCAGACAGCTCAGTTTGAGCAGGACTCTGATATGTTGATAATCAGTTCATCAGCTCTGTTTTTGTCAAAGGCCGAGTCAGTTGCAGCCGTAAGCTGCTTTCATTTAGACAACATAATTTGTTTTCTCACAAAATATTTCTGAAACGAGAGTTTTAGTACAGCAGTCACTTAGATCCAGGAATCCCTTTATCTTCCAAGCATACACAATGACCTATTCGATAATCCCAGGGATTTTGAGGGAAACGGCCAGTTAGTCTGAGTTTGCCTCGCAGAGAAAGGGCTCTGTAAATGACGATAAGTTGGCTCTTTATCCGCCTTTATCCTGTTCATTGTAGAGCTTTCTGTGGTCTAACACAACAAGCTCGGTGGTGGTGTAGCACAGCTAGCTGCCCATTTTCTTACAGTTTGGTGGAAGAAAAAGATGGAAGGCTTTCAATATATCTTTCTAGATTCTTTAATTCTCCCCCCCCAACACTTTTAAGTCACATACAAATTTTCTCATGGGGCTTTGGCACTGTACAACCTGGGTGCGCACAGTTGGAAGTAATGCTGTTACAAGCCATAAAACAATGCCTGAGGTTTTATGTCCTTTAATATGTGTGTTTTTATGCCGTTTTTGCCATTTTCCCACCCAGAGGAAAGTTTGTTTACACAGCCCTTCAGTGCAAATGGTAACGGCCATCGTGGGGATGGGGGTATTTCTCACTGTTGACTCCTCTGGCCACGGATAATGAGGGTTTGCCTGCAGGCTGTAATTGCATCTTTATCACGTTAAAGGTTTCTCCTTTGTTCCAAGTGAACAGTTGTCTCACAGTCAGTTTGAGTCTGTTTTCCTCTGACCAGGATGTGCTCTAATAAATCTGAGAAAGGAACTGGTAGGTTCATTTTTTTTCTCTCCCAACTTATATGTTAATGAATTCACTCAAGACGCTCATTATGTTCATTAGCACCTCCTCTATAACTGTGTTAATGCCGTCTTTAGAGGCAATAGAAGGCATATTTCCACAATAATTACTTGAAAATGAGTGATGAGCTTTTTACTGAATTACTGAAGTGATGAGCCTTTTACTGAATCCTGTTCTGATATTCTACGTTTCCATGGTTATGTTTTTTGCAGTTTAAGCAGTCATAAGGGGCACCAATCCAAATGCTGCTAGCATACTGTACCTCTTTAACAAAAGTCCGGTGTACAATTAGCATTTGCTAGATTAAGTGCTAAACTGCAATTAGCAGGGGAGTGTTTTTTTTTTTTTTTAAAAGCTTTTCACACTGGTAATGTCATGTTATGGTTTGTGGTTGAAAATACCACTCATATCTAATTTGTAGCAATGACGAAATCGGCCCTGTAAAGGCAGTAATTGACTTAGTAAAAGATTTTACCTCCAGTTAGGTCCCCTGCGGTCACATTTGAATTAGCTTGGCTAATAAGCCAAGCTAATTGTTCCTCGTTGCCCATACTGCTAAGCCTCTCTTTTTTTTCTCTTTTTTTTTTTTAAACACTAAAGTTTACAAAGAGGTTAACATTTCAATGAGATTCATAATAAATATGTCAGCGTTTAATTTCTGTGAGCTTTTCTTCTTGTCACGCTCTCCCTCGAGTTCGTGAGACGCGGGTAATGTCCCAGGCTCTATCGCAGCCTGTCAGGGAGGTCTTTCAGCTGCCACACAAAAGCGTCAGCCGAGCTTTTCTGTGGTTCTGTCTCTCAGTCGCCTTCATTCCGCAAATGTACTTCTTCCCGTGGCGCACTGCACTCAGGTAGAATAAAAACAGCATATTGACATCTCATGCCTTGAATCATGCCCTGAATATGCCTTGAATAATTCAGTGGAGCCGTACTTCCTGCCTTTAGCTCATAGTAATGTGGCTGTGAACTCAGCATGTACAACCAAAATATAGTACGTTTTACAGTTTAATCAACATGGCAGTGCTGATATTGTTTTCATTCCGACAAGAAGTGCCAGCTGTATTTTATTTATTTTTTTACCTCTTCACCCCCTCTGTGTCGGAAAGAGGTTGACTTCACAAAGAGAAGAAGAGGCAAGGAGAAGAATAAGTCTGCTAAAACCGCCACAATCCATGTCTTTTCTATATAATGGACTTATTAGATTTGTATTGTCAAAAAGGATTGCCCCTTATGAGGTGCAGGAATTTCTTTTCAGCTGCCATCAGACAAGGTAGTGGAGCGTGGCTGCGTTTCCTTGACAATAACTCTTGGATTTGTCTTTTTCTTCACCCTTGTTGCCTTGTCCCGTCACTCCCCCAAACCCCCCCCCTCTTTTCTGTCTGTCATCCCCCACTCTTTTTTTTTTTTTTTTTTTCCTATGTCCCTGTCTCCCACAGAGATTTGTGCAGCGGACTGTGGTGGCCATGGCATTTGTGTGTCGGGCACCTGCCGCTGTGACGACGGCTGGATGGGCACCGGGTGTGACCAGAGGGCGTGTCACCCTCGCTGCAACGAACACGGCACTTGCAGGGACGGCAAATGTGAATGCAGTCCAGGGTGGAACGGAGAACACTGCACTATCGGTAGGAGGGGAAGAGGTTTTGGTATTGGTGGGGGACTCTGTGTGTGTTAGGGAAGTGTCTAGGGTGGGATGGGGGGGCAACAAAGGCCTGTGTCTGTCCTTCTGCGTGGGTATGAAGCACTGGGTGTGAGGGGAAGGGTCCAGTTGGAGAAGAGAGGGAAAAGCATGCTTAATTGAATTTGTGCAACTCGGTAGAGCATGAACAGGTTTACTCAAGGATCTGAGGCTTGCCTTCATGCATTTTAATGTGGGAATGTGCTAAGGTGTTCCTTTCATTTTTACCCATCCTATTCCACATCTCTTTCTTTTCTCCCTTTCCATTTGCTATTTATTTCAAAATGCTGATATGTGGGTCATTGTGAGCCGATCAACAACCACGTTTTGCTCTGTGTTTACACTTAACAATTGTTCCTCAGTGAACACACTTGCAGAAGTTAAGTTTTCAAGACCTTTACTCCATGTCAAGGCCTATCTTGAAAGCATTGGCTCACTTCAACCGAGGAAAAAGTTTTCGACTGAGTTTTCATTGTGTTGTAGAGGGAAGTCATTAACTGTTTTGTAGTGGATTTCATAATCCTTTAGCGGAGTATGCCAGCAGTGGTTCAAGGGGTTGATACTGTTGGCTACTTTCATTTTTTGATAAAATCCTTTACAGAGAGAATAGTAAAGAGGTAAAAGGAGCCAACTCATCTTTGCCAAATGTACGTCACCCTTTCTATTTAAAATGTACTCTCAGTATGTTTGCTATTTTCTACTTCCTGAAGAGGTCGCGTTCCTCATTGTGAGCATTTGCTTATCCTAGAGAATTAGTGACTGCAGTATTATGTTAATATTAGCAACAGACACAGCCAGGCTGCAAGTAAGCATAGTTCACCACTGTTTGTGACCTCACTCATCTGTTTGAAATGCCCGCTGCCAAAAAGACAAAAGTTAAGCTGATGGATGTCCTGAAGTTTGACAGTTTCATCGTCAAAGTGTAACTTTAAGCTCATTAAGACGAGTGTTTTAATGTACTTAGCTGCATGATGTTTGACATCAGGACTGTCAAACCTCCTCTAAAGAGCAGAGGAGACCATCCAAAGTACATGTGATGCCTGCAACTTTACCATTCGTCCCCTGTGTGCCATCCATTGTCTCTTCTTCTCTTCTATATATTTTTTTTTAGATTTCATTTTTATTGCTTCGGTTTATTGGTGGATAGTAACTGAATGCTTTCACTCAAGTATTAAAGTTAAGTACAATTTTGAGACACAGGTACTTTAATTGAGTATTTCCAATAAATGTATTTATTTATTCTACTACACTATATTTCAGAGGGAGATATGTTTTGTTCCACATTTATATAAATGTTGTAGTTAGTAGATACTGCTTTTACATAAAACAATATGTGGCAATCATATAAAATACGATCCAATCATCTAGGTTAAACTACCCAGTTGACAGTTGCCAACTGACACGGTAGCGCAATCTCTTTTATTCTATGATCCAACCGCTCGAGCATCAGAGAGGAAGTCAGAAAACAATAGCCCTCTCTTTCTTCTCTGCCACAGCCTTTCATTGAACAGAAACTCCCACACATAGAGGTCACCAGGGAGATGGGACAAAAGTTGAGAATGCTGGTCTCATAGGTGAACGCTTTATTCCATTTTCAAATAGAAAGATGCTTTTTCTCGCGCAGTATTCTCATGCATATCTCGGGGCAGAGCTGCTTCAGTACAGAGCCTTGACTCAGTCTGTGAATGTTTTATACGCTGGCCTTACATTATTGATGGGCCTTTTATAAGTGCCATATTGAGATCCCCGCTCCCTCAACAAGAATATTCCTCAGTGTCATCCATTAAGAAGCCAAAGATCTCAATTTGAATCAATTTTCATTATTGAGAGCTCTGCATTGGCCCCAGAGCCTCATGCTGTGGAGAGCGGGAGGTCCGATCCAGCCCCCTCCAACGCCGGAGCCTCTGGTGACCTCATCGTCTAAAGAGGTGTTTCGAGATTAAACGCGCCTTTTTGTTGAAACATCCTGACCCCCTGTGCGATATTGCTTGAGAGGTTTAAGGGCGGTAATATGTGCATCAATCACGTTGCTTTTGAAATACTCCCCTGAGATATCCTGCCGATCCTGGCAGTTGATAAATGGGCAGAGATTGAAATGTTATTTCTGAAGATATCACTTTTTTTTGCTCTCTCTCTTACTTTTTCTTTAATTATCTCTCTCTCTCTCTCACTCTCCTGTGCTCCACAACCCCCCTGTCTTTTTTCAGTCTCCATCCCTCTCTCCCTCTGTGTTGGATCGTATTTGTTGTGTTGCTTGTACTGCATGGTTTTGCTTCATGACTGCACTTTTCCTTTATTTATTTATTTACCTTCTGTAATGTAAACTAACACCTTGCCTTGCTGTCTTGTCATGGAAGTGGCACTGTTCAAACCTCCCTTATATGTCCTGTCTTTTATCTCCCAAGCTCACTATCTGGATAAGGTAGTGAAAGGTATGACATTCCTCCTTCCTTCTATTTTGCCCTCCTGCCATCGTAACTCCAGCCGGCATTAACGAATCATGAACACACACACCATGCTCTTCCTCCCCCACATTGACATATACAAACACTACGCTCCTCCAAACAACTCATTCTAAAGATCCCCACCTCCCATCAACTTTTTTGCCATATTGTCACACGCTAATCTCCTCTTAGCACTTTCACACCTGGTGAGTCAAGTTGTGCCGCTTTCTATACGTGTTGGGTATTTGGTTTGTGTGCGCCCTTGCTTTCTCGATAGAGGTGGGGGGTGTCGGGAAAGGGGCTTCATAACCTGCTCCATGCATTATGGATGAGTGTGCAGCTGTGAGCAGGGCTTGATAGGTGCTGAGGCCGCATCCTCTCTAATTAAAAGAGTTCATGGTCTGGTTGGTGCAGGGCAAGCAGGGGGTGGAGGCTCTGCAGCAACCCTGCCTCTCTGCCTCCAGCACCCTCTCTCACTCTCACTGTGTCCTTGGTAATGGACCACCTGGCACGAGAGCGGCTGCCAGAGGAGTCCTTTCGAACACTCGCAGCCTCACGTTTGGAGCTGTTTCAGGCGGGCACGGCTCTGCAGGGGGCTCCACTCTGAAAGGGCTGCCAATTAAGTTGAACCGGTGCCAACAGAGAGCGGATCTTTATTTATCCTTGTGATAAACATTCGGAGCTTACTAATCATCCGTCTCCACTGGTCCAACCGGAGTTGTTTTGTCCATTCGCTCGATAAAAGGACGGCTAATGTCCAAACGTGTCTCGGAGGCAAGACACTCTCTAATGGCATTAGACTTCGACTGTGAGTGCCATTTCTTCAGGGAAACGAGAAGAAAATTGAGATGGGATTATATATTTTTCTTCCAGTTTTGAATGCTCCACAGTCCCCATTGTTCATCAGTCTGCTTCTCAATTGCTCCTTTTGTTATTCACCTTTTTAAATATATATACTGTATATATATATATATATATATATATATAGAGAGAGAGAGAGAGAGAGAGAGAGAGAGAGAGACAGAGAGAGAGAGAGAGAGAGCGAGAGAGAGAGAGAGATTCAAAGGAGCCCTTCAGCTCCCATGATTCTGCTCTATAGTATAAGTGTAACATATAAATGAAAGGTGAATTGCAGGTTGCCATGTGTCATGAGTCAACATGGCTAAAAGCTTCATTATATTTCAATATTAAACATTTATAACAATGAAATATTATATAGTGGCTTTCTATGATAGAAGAACGGAAAGGAATTACACAAAGGTCAGAGATATTTGCCAGTATTTTGTTGTTCCAATAAAATTGAATTTAGTCCTGCTGTTCATTTTTTTAAATCACCATTTATAAGGCATAAATGTGGATCGTTCATTGACCCATGGCTGTATTATGACTCATGTCATTATACTGTCCTTTCTCTGTATTGCAACAACCAAAATGCAACCGATGCATTCCTCGGCTAACCATGTGATCTACAACACCCATCTAGTCTACTGCTTCTGCCCTTTAGCTTTCTAAACACTTCTCTGTATTCCCTTCTCATCACTGTTTCTTGCTTCATCTGTTATTTCTCCCTTCAATACATTTCTCCCTCTCGCCGCACTCGTCTCTCTTCCTTCCTTGCTCTCTCATGCTCCCACTCCTATTCTCCCTGTGTGATGTAAGAGCATCGAGACAGTCGCCCCAGCCTCTCTCTTGTTGATAAAATGGGTCAGCTTAGCATTCTCTCTACCAAGGCAGCTCGCTAACAACACAAACTGTGACAGACGCGTGCGTTTGATATCTTGAGATGTTACCCTCTCCCTCAGCGAGGGGATCCGAATCGCAAGGTACCAGATAAATGCCAAACAGCCCTAGAATGGGTGAGATAATCCTCTGATGTATACCCTTGTGAGGACCCATCCGGAGAGAACCAGGGGAATGTTTCACCTGTCGGTCTGCTCCAGTCTGCCTTTAGCTCCCCTGGGGTCACATGGCCGGGAACACAGGGCACGTAAAGTCCTCCCCTGTATAATATTACTGAGCAAAGCCTTATACGCCTATTCATTCTGCTTCTCCTAATGACAGAGCACACGCTCTGCCAGAAGGAATAATGTTATTGATCAAAAAAGAGAGTAAATAATATGATATACAGTCAAGCTTTTTTTTTTCCAATAATAACTAATGCAGCCTTTTTGCTGCTCATTCAGTAGCAGTAATGCTATGATCATTATGACGGTCACATTCCAAGTCACATAAATACTGATCCAATTATGTGCGGGAATGCCAGCACATACACCACTGCTCTCATTATCCAGCTGTAGTAGCGCAGATACAGGAGACCAATCTACTGTAGTAATGAGTGAATATTGATTTAGAAGATCTCTCTTATCTGATTTTACTGCAAAGGGATATTAGAAGCTTCACAAAAGGTGTATTGAATTAATCAACTTCAGCTGAGAGTCATTATAGTCAACCGCACCCATTTGAAAATCTCGACGTGACTTTCGTCAGAGAAATGTTAGCAGCAAACCATTGTCATCAGCAGGCCCACATTGTTTTATCGTTGGTGTTTGTGCTCAGGCATTTATCCTGCTTTATTTGAAGTTCTGTGCCGACCTCTGTCTTTTGTCCCTTTTTGTTGCACAGAGGGCTGTCCTGGTTTGTGCAATGGAAATGGTAGGTGCACTCTGGGTAACAATGGCTGGTACTGTGTGTGCCAGCTGGGCTGGAGGGGCACTGGCTGTGACACCTCTATGGAAACGGCCTGCGGTGATGTCAAGGACAACGATGGAGGTAAAATCACAAAAACAACACACACCAATGCCTTCTGACACCGGCCGAGCATCCACAGGGACTCTTAACTAGACATGATTTGACTACAGAATGAACCCCCTTTGTGCTTGAGAATACACTGTACCTGCTTTATGCTTTCCAAGCTCAGTTGTAGTCTTATGCAGGTGAGGAGGAGGAATAGCTTCCAGGCAGTCACCTGGACAACAAGGTTTTTATTAAAAAGCGGCGTAGCTGCCTTGAGGCCTCTGAGCATGGGCTGGCCTCAGGAGGAAGTCCTCGTTCTGCCCGCTAACTAGCCCCGAGCAGAGCCAGGCACACACACAGAGCCAGCCAGGAGGCTGCACCACTCTTGAGGCCAAGTGGAAGACGTGACTTCCTTTCTTCCAGACCTCATTCTGGGCTTGAGCTATGGGATAGCATCCCTTATTTATGCAGGGGCTGTTTGTCCGCCCGCCCCCACATCACTTTGCAGCGACTACAGGGCTCTCACTGGCAAAGAAGGGGTGCTGCTGGGGATTTGACTGACTCCTGACAGCAGGGTTTATTTTTATCACCCATCTGGCCAGATAGGCCCCTGAAAGCAAAGGGTAGGGAGTCCAATGACCCACTTTAGGAAAAGTAAAGTGCATCGCACAGCAGCTCTTTCTGTCTTGTATTATTTCATGCAAATTACAGATAGGGATCCAAAGCAATTCTGGCGGTGTTCAAATGTTCTCCAGGACAGAGTTGTACATGACATGGCTCCAATCATGTAGTAAAACAACGGTCAAAATGTTTAATGCCCCAGTGGCTCAGCTATATATGCTCAGTTTCTTTTGCCAGGTGTGTGTCCAGGCTGTTGTTAATTAGAGAGTGTGTGTGTGTGTGTGTGTGTGTGTGTGTGTGTGTGTGTGTGTGTGGGTGTGTGTGTGTGTGTGTGTGTGTGTGTGTGTGTGACATGTTTGACCTTGTTAGATGGCCTGGTGGACTGCATGGATCCAGACTGCTGTCTGCAGGCAACCTGTCACACCACCTCTCTGTGTGTTGGCTCCCCGGACCCCCTGGACATCATCCAGGAGACACAGATGTCCTCTTCACAGAGCAACCTGCAGACCTTCTACGACCGGGTGTACTTCCTGGTGGGCCGAGACAGCACCCACATCATCCCCGGAGCCAACCCCTTCGACGGAAAGTGAGTGACTTGCGCATTACTCTCAGCAGACACCAAGCAGTGACAGCCATCACATTGTAACACGATGAAAGCTGATGTTCACCTGGGAATCAATATTAAATTGAATTCTCATTTTTTTTCTTTCTTTTTTTTGTTGAAAAAAAAGAAAGATCATGCATCAATCTCTTGGGAGCTCATACTCATTCAGTTGAGTCAGTTGAATTAGTCATCGCTGAATTTAAAGCTGCAGTGCAGAACTTTTGTCTCCCTCCTCTGGCAAAGAGAGTAATTACACAAACACTATTGACGCTGCCTGCAGTTGAGTTTGTCCTCGTCGACGATCACTTTCTTTTTTTTATCTGGAGCATTCACTCGAGGAACTTTTCTTTGACTCTTCTTAAGATTTCCTGCCATAGCTCCTGCCATATTACATAGTCTTTCCGGACCCCCTTAGCTCTGGCTGGTTGACATAAAACACACCAGACAACACAAATCCGGTATTTGAGCTTTCCCTGGCGGCGATAGTTTTAATCCTCATTGTTTGGCAATGACTTGAATGTGAGAGACGTGTAAAAGTCCCACACTCCATTTTTTTAGCTACTCCGCTAATTTTCAATTGATTAAACTGTGATCTAGTCTGAACTTGCATTATAGCTAACATCTCTTTTTTAAGTATTGACATTTCAGGCGCAAGCACAAATCAATCAGTGGCTTTCATTATTAATGTAGGCCGGTGCAGTCACGATCCTGTGGTTGGTGCACTTACAGAGCGTAAAACACTTGCTTTTTTTTTAACCAAAACCAAAATGTCTGTATGAAAGAGTGGAGGCCGCTATAGGCGGCGCAGAGGCTGAGATGGGCAGGGACCGGATGTGTGCATAACTAGAAAGATGATGGACAGATGATGATGGACAAACAGAATGGGGCAAAAAGCACGGAGCATCCCTTGCACAGAAGGCATCTCATATTCATGTATTGTGATTACTTTTACTGTAATTCATCTGAGGCCCACTCCCAGAGGCAGAGCCCACGACACCCCAGCCATGGAATCTGAGGCGCTTTCATATCAGGCAGGATGGCTGTCAAAGTCCCATAAGATTGCCCTGCCTCTCTTTCCCTTTGTCTCCTTCTCTTTTCATCTTTAATCGCTTGTCACCTTATTTGCATCCCACTTGCTTATGGATCTCTCTCATCCTGGCGTATTATACTTCTGTGAAACAAACAGACAACAGTCAAAACAAAATAAATTGAGAATACAATATGTTGAGAATATTTTCAAATTTTTGCCCATGGTGATAAAATACTCTAAAATGGTGTCAAAACCAGCAGAGGAATCAAACAAACTTCACAGTGTGGAGTTGTTATTTGAGGCTTTTTACTTCTTCTGTTCAAAGTGATGGCAGAAGGTTGTAGTTTCAAACATTACTATTTTTAGTCCGGCAGAGCTGTTGCTTTGGTGTTGAAGGAAAAAAATCGATTTCAAAAGTGTCTTTGCTCAAGCAAGATCATTTCCATTAGTATAATCTGCAACACGACACGTCCAAGCATTGTGTGCTTGTTGAAATATTTAAATAATGTGCTGTTTGCCACCCTAATGCTGTGCATCTTACCTCATTGTTTGCAGTAAAACACCCTCAGTATTCAGCATGTGGCTCTTTCATTTCTTAAAGCCTTTATACGCATGTTTCTTTTGTTTGCTTAATTCACACATCAATTTTGTTTTTTAACTGTTAATTTGTCATTACTGTCACGCAGAACGTGATATTACGCGGCGAAAAAGAGACGTCATTTTTTCTCGAAGGAGTTGGATTATTCTGTAATAAAAGCATCAACCAATCACATTGTGCGGGACGGGTTGAGTTGCGCCTATATTTTTTAGGATTATAAAACAACAACATGGAGGCTCCTTAGTCGGAATGGCTGCTTTTAACCTTAACAAAGTTAGCACATACTACATCCACTCCTTCTGTTCTTACCTTTCACAATAAAAGCACTAGACATTTTTGTGTCATTTATTTGTCACACTGTTCGACATCTGCATATGATCAGGCATTTTTATCAACAACATAAACCGTCGTCAAACTCTTAACTCTGCCTTTTACTATTTAAGCAAGTGTCAGCCGAATACTTGAGAAAAGCACTTTGTGACATTATTCCTCATTGACGTTTTTTATGGCCTTTCGAGAACCACTCAACATTTTGCAGTTCTTCACTGGACAGTGGAAGAGGCGCAGAGGGTTGAGTAATACTCCTGTCCCTCTCTCTCGCCAGAAGATGCAGCCCATAAATAAGTAAAATCAAGAGTCCAGAGATGAGCTACAGGATTGGAGGCCTTGGCTCACCTAAAAATATCAGTGATAATCTATTATTTATGCTTGGTATTCATTCCCCGCCCACTGACAGATATGAGCGGTTATGACAGGGGGCTCGGGGCCTCTGATGAGCCTTACAGGCACAGTCTCAGCATCATCCCGATACGCCTGCCCTGGCCACCTGATCTTCTCTTCATTGATCCATTAACCGCTTCCTCATGCTAGTAGACATGTTCGAGTGCTATTTCTGATGTTTCCCACCACGAAAAAGCTGCAAAGGTGCCACTGAATAAAGCATCTGCCACTGCGTAAAAGGGTCTTGACTCTCCGCCATGACACACAATACAAGAGAGTTCCTAAGCTCAACAGTGAATGCTGACTTGAATAGTAAACAGGGACTTTGTCCATAGAACAATTTGAGCAAAGATTGATAGCTGGTTTATAATAGCAAGGCAGAAGCCATTCGTTTCTTTTACAGGCTTGCGTTTTCTTTATTTTCTTTATAACTCTTTTATTAGCATTAGGCCTTTAGTGTCTGAAAATATCTTGTTTGTTTTCTCCTCCTTGTGCTCTATCCCTTTTAGTAGCATTATATATTTGGAGAGCAAAAAATGCATAGTGACGTCTCCTCATTGTACACTCTTCAGTATGCTGGGTAACACACAGGCAGGGAAAGAGAGGGCTTATATTTGCATCAGGCTTTACCCTATAATCAAGTAATTTGCATAGGTAATTATGTTTTTGTTGCTTCTGTGGTGACGGTACCATTTATTAGCCTGAAATACCGCTGAGCCATGTAGTTTCCTCACAATTACACAATGACAAAAGGGGGGGATTTTCCAATTTTGTGACAACTTTATACCGTGTGACTGCTGTGTGTCGTTGACGCTTATTATCTTTGACATTTTGTATTTTCTCACAAAAGGTTGTTCAGTGTCCTTAAAAGTTCCACAGCTGCACACCCAACTGTGCTGAAACAGGCAAGTTGTGGCAAATTGATAGAACAGAATTGTTAGCTGTAAGTATCATTAGTGTTATCCCCCAAAAAAACATATCTTACAGCAAACTTGATCCAAGCACTGTTGGACAACAGGAATGTTTTCCTGTGGAGACATCGGTGGGAGAGTCAGTTCAGAACGGCTTGTTTTCAATGGTGCAAGTTTCTCGTGTCTAAAAAGTTAGTCAGGCGGTTTTAGTGTCACAACTTCCATGACATCAGGGGCAAATTCCACCCCAAGACCTGACTAGACTTAGTGTTGTTATCCATAATGCTTCCACTTTAAAAAAAAAACACATGAACTAGAGATGATTTCCTGCTGCGTTCACAACATGTCCTAACGCGCCCTCTGCGGATGATGTATGAGTAACTGGAGGTTGGAGATATTGTGAAGGTCCCTTTTGACTTTGTGAATCCTACTGGACGAGTGAAATCTCGCACGGAGGGGAAGTTTCTGCGGCGAATGCTTCACGCCTCCTTTGTTGCTCTTTCTTTCTCTTCTATTTGATGTCAATATTTAAATCATTTGTCTTGACAGCGAAGAATCATCTCCCCATGTGGCTCACAGAGGCAGGAAGGAGATAGTTCCACTTTCTCAGCTCCGTCTGAAGGAAATGTGGATGATTGCCTCTTCAAACAAGACTCTAAAATAAACTGTTGGCATGAATGATTAATCGTTGACGGCTAGGCCCGTGCTGCGCTAACTTTAGTAGTAATTGTATGTAAATAGAATTAAAGATAGCTATTTGGGTACGAGCCCAAGGACTCAGAACAGTATCTCCTTGCTTGTTTACAGTGCAGTGGTGGACAGCCAAGGTCTTCTGAAGGAGACCCGGCCTAATTAACATAAAACTGGGTTTCTGGGGACCAGGATTGTGTGGGGTGAATGATCTTGCCTCTGGTAAGGACATGTTGAGGGCAGCTACTAACACACTAGTGTTAATTGTTTCCAGTACGTGGCAGTGTTTAAGACCCAAAAGTATTAAAAATAGCCGTGGTCTAATGAAGAAGTGGCAGTGAGGCATTTGTTAGGGGACCGATTTTTTTGCGGACGACCACAGAAACAATGGCTGAACATGAGTTGGGCCTTGCTAATGACATGGGCAAAAACTCGACGGGGAGAGACGTGAAACAGCAAGGTCTCAACTCATCAGTTCGGTAAGATTAGGAGGTGAATTTGGATGACTTCCCACTATTGATCGGTGGGGACTGATGATCAGATCTAATTTATGCAGCTTCTGGAGACCTGATGTCAGTCTGGAAATCTGTCAAGGTCTTGATAACCAGCCAAGCAAGTCTTGCAATCTGCCGTCCTATTATTTTCCTCTCTTGCATTCTCTAATGGAAAAGATAAATCCTCTTTTTTTTAATTAGAGCAAAAGCAAAGTAAAGCTTTCTTATCTCATTATTCTGGATGAAAAAACCCGTAGAGACATCCCAGGAGGCGTTAGGTTGTTCTGTTTCTGTTATGGCTGTTTGTTTTTTATTGTGTACAGTATTTCCTTCTGAAAGCATCCATTCTTACAGTATGTTTTTTTACAATACTCGAAAAAGTATTTCATCATTGCAACTGCTTTTGGCCTTTTTCTCTCCCGTGCAGCCATGCTTGTGTCATCCGTGGACAAGTAGTGACCTCGGATGGAACACCGCTGGTTGGCGTCAACATCAGTTTCATCAACAACCCGTCCTACGGTTACACAATCACCCGGCAGGATGGAAGGTAAGAGCTCTTGTCCTTATATTGACACCCACACCAAAACAAGGGATGCAATGCAAATGCCACCAACCGCTGCCTAAATATTCTGTACAAAGATGTGACAACGATATTTATATTATTGTCAAATAGCGTTGTTAAGCTGTGCTGATTTCTAATGACGGAAGGGGAAAAGAAAAGAAAAAACACTGTTGCCACAGCAAACTGTGCCGCCATTGATCTGCTTTGTGCTTTCATTTGGTCCAATTTTGGAGTTCTCGGCTCAATTCCCAGAGAAATCAAACAAAGCCCTTCTGGTACACTCATAAGTTATGCTTCAGTAGCAGCAGGGAGGGGAAAGAATAAAATATGCCAATTCAAAGCAGCTCACTGGGGCCATGAAACATAGTGCAGATGGACATTATTTATTTGACAAAGGAAGATTTACAGAATTAAGTGAGACATTTAAGTTTTGTCTCACTTAATCAGACTTGCAATTAATTTGCTTTGCATTTGTCTCTGCTCTTTTTGTAGCTCAATTTTTTTTTTGCCATAGACGTCATGGGTGACAAAATAAAGCTAAATTAGTTGTGTGGTTGTTTTAAATATATGTCAATAAAAGAATGCAAACAAAACATTTTTACCGCTATCTTCCTCAGACGAATCCACATATTTTTTGTTTCTGCAAGATAGAAGGAAACGTTACCAGTAAACTCGTTGTGTAGCTTCTTGATGTCTCATTACACTACCACAAGACCTCTTGGAGAAAGTGTTCTCATGAAACAAGTGGACAAAGACTGAGCGACGCTGTGCCAGCTGCTTTGGCACCAGTAGAGTTACTCCGAGAGATCCAGACAAAAACCTCTCGCTGGATTCGATGTGTTTCATCTCTTACTTTCTTAGAGTGAAAGAGAAAGGCCAGAGAGAAAGAACTTTGGGTAACATTGTCTCTAGAGTGTTGTGTTCTTCTCTGATCATGTTTTTTTTTTTTTTTTGCATCAGATTGCACACTCTCACAACCTCCAATCCCTCGGTATCTCTCATAGTAGTCAGTGTTAGTAAGGTCTTGTGGCAAACCAAGCCTCTCTATCACAGCACAGCATGAATTGGTGTTTGCTCTCCAAGCCCCACTTCCTCCTGACACTTTTATCAGTCACCAGCACTCTAAAGGCCCACATCTTTGCCGCAGGTTTGATCTGGATCATTCTTGCCTCTCCTCATTTCTTCCGTCTTCTTGTCACTCCTCTTTTTCCCAGTTTTATAAAAATCTCCCATCTGCACCTCATCATCGTCACCTTCCTCCCTCATTTCATCTGCTCCCCATCCCCTCGCCCTACTCCTCCTCTAATCCCTCACCGCCCTTAAGCCTTTTCCTCTCTGGGCACTACTCTTTCACTTATGTCCTGTACTTTCCTTGAGCCTAGGTCTCATGTCCTTTCCACTGCACTGGCTCCCTTCATCTCTATCCTTTTCCCATTTATGCATGTCCCATTTTTCTTATGCATCACTCCGTTTTTCCTTCGCAAAGCTCTATACTCCTTTCTCCCTCCCAGCATATGTGTAAACACTACTCCATCTCCCGGGTTCCCCTGTAAACATGCCCAGTCTCCTGCAACTCCCCTGCAATCACTGTAAACTGGCTCAGTGCAGCGTGAAATCAGAAATGCACCTGTTCAGCCATTTAGAAATGGGAAAGCTGTCTCAACTCATTTTTATGATGTGTTCTTTATTGTCCAAGGGCTTAGGTTTTAAATTACCTTTTCCACTATCTTGAAAAGTTTTCTGGCCTAAACAAAAGAGGTTAGTTTGGTTTCTTTACAGCTGTGTAGCCATTTTCTAACTGGCTGAGCGTTGAGACACGCCCGTTCCCTTTTATGCTTTTCTCCAATAATGAGCAGAATGCTGACGGGGCTCCAGCTAATTACATTATTACGTGCTTGAGATGACCTCTATAGGAGCCACGATATAGATATGGGAAGTCCAGTGTACACTTTACAACTTGTATACTACAAGTTTTTGTACAAAGATCCCTCCGAATGTCCTAAGATGACAATGTATAATGGTCACATCTCACATGTACTTATAATTATATATAATAAGAATTATAATTACTGTTATTTATTTCTTTATGTTTTTGGTGGTTGATTTTTTTTTTTTCCTGTCAGCCTTGACACGTCAACCTTGTCAAAGGGGACACTAATGTGTTATTATGTTTAGAAGCAGTTTATAATTAATCTGAATATAACCGGTGAGGAACTAATGCTAGTGTCCTTTCTCTCACTTCAGACGTACATAAAGGGACCTCACCTGTCACCTAAGCGTCTACAGTATATAGTTCTTACTCACTCTTATTAAAATTACGTGTCCTTGGTTCACTTATCTTCCATTTATCAGTGCACTCAAGTAGATGCCGTCCACTTCTTTATAAGTGTACATTGTCTGAGAAATGATTGCATATAATTTGTATGAGGCACGCCAAGTTCATTGGCAGGATTAACTATTTGAGGCTGATGCATTCCCTGAGGGCGCAAGCAACCAAGGCTGCTGTAGGTAGTTTAATAAGTTTTGTCACATGGCTTAAGGCTGTTGTCATGATTGATAACAGCCGGCGAATCCCTCCAATCGATTGGCCGCGCTGCCCATGGGTATCTGTCCAGAAGTGTTTAGAGAGCTCGTAGCCTTAGCCCTGCCAGGCATCATGCAGACTGTACGGCGGCTGACGGATCGCGGCAGCACAAGGGTACGACTATCAGCCCGCACCAGCTCTGCAGCTTCCGCACAAGTGGACAAGCTCGCACCCAGCCAAGGGCAAAGTACCAAGGGCGGAGCAAACTTTTGTTTATCGCCACTGCCAATCAGATGTTTAGCCTCAAGGGGAGTTAAACTGAGCAAATTATTCATAGTGGCTTAAACCAAGAGGGAGGTTACCTAATATAGAGGCCACTATTTGGACCTGCAATTTGAAAAAAAAGATGCTTCCCATGGGCCTGTTGGTGACCAGGTACTAATTGGAGAGAAGTGACGAGAGCTGCAGAAATTCAATGCAGGTGCAGGTACGCAGCAGTCACAGTGCAGCAGTCACCATGCAGCAGTCAGACATGATTAAATCGCCAGAGTGCTGCCTGTTTACTGAGACCCACTCAGGTCAGACCAGAGGCAGGGGCCCTTAAATGCAACAGTAGATGGGATTGCATTGCAGGGCTTTTAGACTGATGTTCGAGAGGACAGCCTTCATCTTAGGGATCAATAGAGAAGTGGCGGCTGCCTCCATCCTGCGGCACACACATCTCTCTCTCTCTCTCTCTCTCTCTCTCTCTCTCTCTCTCTCTCTCTCTCTCTCTCTCTCTCTCTCACACACACACACACATATAATTATGAGCACAGAAGCAGTGCATCACACACGCTATGGGTAAAACAGTCATGCCTGAATTTACAGCAAGCATCCACTGTTTTTCATCCATCAAGTAAAATCTACAGATTATGACAGTAATTAAGATATGTGCTTCAAACATTGTGATTAATCGTCCTTTTGTATTTTCAGCCTGTGTGCGCCTGAAAGATAATGCTAAATAGTGAAACGGCATTCTTTCTTCAGAGCTTTCTTTTTATAGAATACGGAATTTAGTACAGTTTGATCTGTTGTAACAACACTTAATTAGAAAATAGTCATTATATTCACAGTAAATTGTCGCATGGTTTAATCCTCAACACACAACCGATTACATGCATTGCTAATGGAAATTTTCACAGTATCTTATTTGAAAAAATACATAATTCACCCTGTATGTGAGTCAACATTCATCCTCTCTGACATTGTGCGCCTCTGTGTTCCAGTTTTGACTTGGTGACCAACGGGGGCATAGCCATAGCCCTGCACTTTGAGCGCGCCCCATTCATCACGCAGGAGCACACTCTCTGGTTGCCATGGGGACGCTTCTTTGTCATGGATACCATCATCATGCGGCACGAGGAGAATGACATCCCCAGCTGTGACCTCAGCAGCTTCACCCGGCCCGGGCCCGTGGTGTCCCCGGCCCCGCTCACCGCCTTCGCCGGCTCCTGCTCTGAAAGGCGCACCGTCGTACCCGAAATCCAGGTGACCGCTCCCCATCCCTCTTCACTGCCCTGTAGGTTGTGGTCTACATGGGTCTCTCCTCCAAATTAATCATGCCCCACATCTGGAGGCGACCCTGAAGACTATTTATCTCGTACAAATGTAATAGTAACTCGTGGCAGTCCTGTGATTTTATCTCTCCTGTGTAATTGGTCCGTGGAACTCTGGCGATTTACAATGTGCATTGTACTGCCTCACTGCAGAGTGATGATGATTACCTCGCGCACAGAAAACAGCCTGGACATTTTTAATTTCTCCTGGATTGGGGGCTCCTAGATGAAGCATACAAGCGACACTGGAAACGACTTGCTTTTTGAGTATATTTCATGACTGCATATATTTTGCTATTGGTCTACTCACACTTGTGTGGGCAGGTGAATGTGTGGCCACTGTACGTCCAGCAGGCATCTCTGTGCCCTTCTCTTATTACTTTCTCTCCGACTTTGCTTCGTCAGATTTATGGCATATGAGTGAATTTAGCATGCAGTCCTGTCTATTTATAGCAGCCTTGTCTTTGCTGTTCCTTGAGCTGTAAGAGCGCCGCCACACTATGACATCGTCCAATTTACACTTGTCCTTATAAAACGCAATTCTGATCATTTAACCAGGCGTTTGCCACACTCGTGAACATATGTAAAGAAACGCATCATAAGTGACATGTCCTCCGACCGATGTCGCTTTGGGTAGACGTTTTAATTGTTGCTTTACATCTTGTTCTGTGGAGGCAGGCGACGAGAGGTCATTTAATTAGAGCAGAGAGGAGTTGGTCAACCAAACCATTGCTGTCGACCTTTGATCCTAAATATGAATACTGTACAATATAATTGAGTGCTGACCTACTGTTGAATCATCAAGAGGTTACAGGTCTGACCTCAGTGGAAAATCCCCAAGGCCACAGCGTTGTCTCCTACTAAACCAACTTTTATTACTCTGTATATTATCGGACAGCGCCAGCTCTGAGCCCAAGGGCACTCTTGTGATGCCATTGTCATATGGATTGCAGGGAAGACTATTGTCCTAATGAAGGATTTGCTATTATTAATTCAATTATGAAAATAGTCCCTGAAGTACATAATGAAGAAATCCGTCATTGAATTCCCTGTAACGCATGAACGTAATTGTCCTCTAATTGATGTATTTAATCTTCACATGGCTCGATATATTTGGTTCGGGGCGACTATGAAAAATATGTAACAAATGCTGCAGTGGCCACTGACCAAAGGAATGACAAATTGATAACGTGTGTGAAATAAAGGACATGCAGAGGCATGTTATTAATCCTACCTTAAACACTGAGGAAAATAGATTTCTAAGCACTTCAGAATTTGCAATTGCTGTCAGCTAGCTTAGGGATTTATGTTAGTTTTTCTATCATTTATAAGCTTTCTGTTGTGTCCATAGTCTCTGCAGGAGGAAGTGCCCATACCAGGGTCAGATATGAAGCTCGGCTACTTAAGCAGCAGGACTCCAGGTTACAAGTCAATATTGAGGGTGACCCTCACCCACTCCACGATCCCTTTCAACTTGATGAAGGTTCACCTCATGGTGGCTGTGGAAGGCCGGCTGTTCAGAAAGTGGTTTCCTGCAGCTCCAAACCTCTTGTATGACTTTGTGTGGGACAAAGCTGATGTCTACAGCCAGAAGGTCTACGGCTTGTCCGAAGCATTTGGTAGGTGATCATGTAGTTATTGCATATAATGTTGTATTTTTTCAGCTAGAACACACGTGTTTCACTAATGCTAGTTTCATCTTTCCTTAGTATCTGTTGGTTTTGAGTATGAGTCCTGTCCAGACCTTATTCTATGGGAGAAGAGGACAGCAGTTCTTCAGGGCCACGAAACCACCGCCTCCAAACTGGGAGGATGGACTATCGACAAGCACCATGCTTTAAATATCCAGAGCGGTGAGTCAACTACTAATCCATTTTGAAATGCCTATTCTCAGCCACTTGTTCATTAAACCACCTACTCAAAAAAGTATTCAATGCTGAAAGAAATCTTGATTTTAACATTCTATTGTTTAGTTTTAAAAGCACAGTGAGGTAAATACATTTGTGTGGCAGTGCAGTTAGGTTTTTTAAGAATTAAAAAAATAGCATAATGCAGATAACTACTGTACATTAATATAAGGGAAATTACAAATCTAAAGACAATTATTTAATTTAATATACATTGGAAACAAGCATCCTATTTAACAGGCAGGTTTTTTTTGTTTTATAAAATTAAATCTAGTTAGGACTCAATAATAGTCTGTCATTTGCTAAGATGGAAACATTTGGTGGTGTGTCTTCAGTTTGCTGCTCCTTATCGCTTTTTACACATAACATTCTGCATGTGCCCACGACTGCAGATAAGTACCACCATGTCCACCCAGCGGCTCAGATGATGCTTTTTGTGTAACATTGAATTGTCCTCCCTGTCTGTGGCATTTTGAGGCTTTTTCAATTCAGCAGTCATGTATCCTCAGATAGATCTGACATTTTTATTACTGCTGTCCATTTTTAGGTGAGGGGGGGTCAATTTTCCCATTGCTAGAAAATTACTCCTGAGAGGCAGAAGTAGGAATGAAGAGAAAAAAAAAACATAGGGCAGCACCTGTCAATGGCCAGGCTTTACAGTCTGTTTGTGTCTGGAAGGGCTCATCAGAGGAGATGAGGCATACTTATATGAAAAGTGCTCAGGAAGGTTGCACTCTGATCTGTCACACTAAACCTGCTAATTCTGAATGTGTTGTCCGGGGGAGGGAGAGAGCTAACCCCCCCCCCCCCCCAATGCAACCACCCCAGTTGGCACCTCCATGTCCTGTTCATGCCCAGCATTTTTAGAATCATCCCTTATTTAATTGCTGTCAGTCTGCTGCTCCCAGCAGCAGCAGCCCCTTATATTAAATCGAGTCCCAGGAAGGAGATGCTTGGCTGATCCTTTTTGATGCACCAAATGTTGTGCTGCTCAAAGAACTCAGGTCAACAAGTACCATCAGAAGCAGAAAAACTCCTGCAGACACACAGATGCTGAATTTCAAATATGATTACATTGATTGGGCAGTAGGAACATCTTTACATTAACATATTTGAACATGTTCCAAGAGTAGATTGGCAACACTAATGGAAACATAATGTGTGTGTGTGTGTGTGTGTGTGTGTGTGTGTGTGTGTGTGTGTGTGTGTGTGTGTGTGTGTATAGGGGGTTGCATGCCTGAATGCCTGCACATGGACTGTACTCATACGGCTCTACTTTTATTCATGCACAAAGCTGGTGGAGGCAGGGAGGCAGGCGTGCTGCCATTTTTAATCGGGGCAAGTCAATGTTTTTTGTGATTGTGTGCCTGTGTGGTAATTTTCTAGCTCCAAGAGATTCCACTTGTGCCAAGGGCTTTTTGCTCCCCATTTTGGCGTGAAATTGTGCCTGAGTTTCCATCCGCTAAGACCACCTCTTATTGCAAACATGGGCACATAGAGCAATTTCCATGGCTTCAGTTGGCAGAGGTACGCACACGGACCTGTTCAAAATCACATCAGATTATTGTCTGTGTGTTGACTTTCACTCTCTTTTAAAGTTTGTATTCAATATATCTTTTAATCTGCAATAAGCGATAGGAGAGTCTTACAGCATGGTGGCACTAGAAGAGCAGTAGCTTACCAAGTCCTCACCAGTAACGTGCTAGCAAGCAGTTGCCCATTTACAAACAAACAGAGCGACGTGAGCGTTCCGTTTTAATCCTCTGGCTCGCCATTTGTTAAAAGCACTGCCCATTATTACACACACAGCATGGGTGTCTTATTTAATTAAATCCTCTGACATGGAATTTGCAAACCTATTTATATAGCCCCTATGCATCTCCACACACCAGTCTGGAATGCTGTCTGCTGTACAGATTCAAAGTTTATCTGCAGATTTCTGCAAGTGTAGATGGCAGCATCCAGCCGGATGTGTCTTGAGCACATTTACCTTAATGTAGCAACATTTTTTAATCGAGTAAAACTCCAAACAATAAATGTTCCTGTAATCAAATCAAATGTGTGTTGTGTGAACGTGATTAATTGGGAAGGGTTTCCTTATCTGAAGTGGAAGAGGACAGAGTGTATAAAGCCCCCTGAGGCAAATTTGTGATTTGTGATATTGAGCTTCATAAATAAATGTGAATTGCATGAACTATTTGCAGAAGTGTAATTGATATATGCATGCAAACATGCCTAAATATGACTAATTAGGTGCAACCTTTGTTATCACAGTGGTGAACAGTAACAGTCAACAGTAACTTAGTTTTTAGTTTCATATGTTTGTAGTATTGTGTATTGTAACTGCCTGAATATCATTTTCTTGTAAAAAGGTTTGTTGGCAGGATTTCAAGTGCCTCGTAAAATGTAAATTCAACTTCATCTGCCTTTGGCAACATATTTTTGGTGCTAAATATTCATTGTATAATAAAGCCTCTTGTTTTTGTGTTGGGAGAAACTGGCCCGGATGCACTTCCTGGCATTTTAGGAAACACTGCCGCTTTCAAAGAAAAGAGAAGCTGATTTAACCGCCTATTGTTGAAGCCCACCTCCGGTTACCAAAATGGCAAAAATTAGATATAACCAGTTGGTCACATCCGTTTTCACTCGCTCCACAAGTCTTTGCATTTTTGCTCGCATCCAATTTAAGGGAAATAGAGCCCAGTCAACTCTGCTCAACCTAGACACGTTGCAGGTGTTTTTACTTACTTTTCTTTCCTGTGCCCTCATCAGGTATTCTTCACATGGGCAACGGGGAGAACGTCTTCATCTCCCAGCAGCCTCCTGTAATCGGTAGCGTGATGGGGAACGGGCGCAGGCGCAGCATCTCCTGCCCCAGCTGTAATGGCCTTGCTGACGGAAACAAGCTGCTGGCCCCCGTGGCTCTGGCGTGTGGCTCAGATGGAAGTCTGTATGTGGGCGACTTCAACTATGTGAGGAGGATTTTCACCACGGGGAACGTCACCAGCGTCCTGGAGCTCAGGTAACAGAGGAGTAGCCTACTAACATTCACTCAGGACCATGAGCTCAGATGGGCTTGCACACAGGTCGTAAACCACTGAGGTTGATTGAGATAGACAGAAACGCCCCAAGGCCCAGGATTGATGGTCCTGCCTGTCTCATCCACCTGTAACAGCTGCAGTTCGGCCCTGATAGGGGCTGAAGAGGATGTAATGGGGTCTTAACAGAAGATGTTCCAGGAAAAGATTAATTTCTCTTTTATCGTCAGCAAAGACGGAGGTTTGAGTAGATAAGAAATTAGTAATAATAATTAATTATTATTTGTCATGATTCTCTTTTAAATAAATCTGTCCACTAACAGACGTTTTGTTTTTTTAATTCTATCTTCTAACAACTAACATTTCCTCTCCTTTCTTTTCCTCTCTCATTTTCTGCTGCTCTCGGCAAACAGAAATAAAGACTTCAGGCATAGGTAAGCCAAACAGTATTTGCTCAAAATTAATATAGAAAAAGGACACAGTCCACATACTTGATGTCAAAGTGCCCGTTTGAGCCCATTTCAGACATGCACTTTTGAGCAGCTAGAAGATCATATCTTTAAATTTGAGCTGTAAAAAGCTGTAGATTTAGTAGTTTATTGGCGGTTTACGATCTTACTGAATCTCTGGATTCAGTGGCTTGCTCACAACAGTGCATTTGTGTGTGTAATTGCAAAGAGAGAATGCAGCCTATTGTTGGCTCAGTAGTGGCTGCACTTTTCCTCAGGATTGATAATGGGGGTCAAATAGCATTGACCAATATAGGCATGTAAGTATTGAGTCATCTAGTACTATGCTTTTTAATGTGTCCCTTTAATTAAAATGGTTTTGGAATTGCCATCTGTCAAGTAGTCAAGGAGTCAAGTGAACATTTCAGAGCGGGATATAGAAAATGCATTGCATTGCCAGTGTGTTAGGCTCACCTTGCTACATGCACTGAAACACAACAGCACGATAGGAAAGAAGTTTCATATCGCTCTAATAAATGTATCTAGGTGCGACTAAAAAGATGGCAACCCAGTGTAGATCTTATCTGTGGTTTAAGATACGAAGACCTAATTTTGCTTGGCAGGTGGCGGCAAGGGGAAATCTCTGCGTGCTGTCTTTAGATACCGTGTCTCGGGCAAAGGGCTATTGATTGATTTTCTATCAAAGGGTCTCGACTACAGCTGGGGAACATGTAGTCAAACTGAGGATGAAAAGCGAAGGGATGCAGGTCACTGGCCTCTATTTTCAACAACGGCCACATTAACAAAACGCTCAGATGCTCTCTATTGCTTTTCCCGTCTCTCCGCATCTATCTTTTTGTCAGTCTTCGTATCTCGGATGTCTTTGTTCACTAACGAGACGTTAGTTCGCTCACATACACTAACTTAAAACCGTTCCATACAGACTCATGCCGTGTTTGCTATAACAAATCTAAAGAAATGTCAAAGCGCCGTCCCTTCGCTCTCAGTACTCCTAAGACATTTACATATTAAAAAGGAGATTTATGTAGGAAAAACACAGCATGTGTCCGTATGAAACGGATGGCTGCCTCCTGTTCATGTGTGAGCTAGCGACAAGACTGGGAGGTGGGTGATCTCACTGCAATGTTCATTGACCCCCTACTAAGGATGTCCCCGTCCACTCCAACCGCGATCCCTCCGCTGCCGTGCCAGCATGCAGCAAAATCCAATTATCTTCTACAAACTAGATGTTGTCAGTGAATATAGATGGAGTATGTGGCCATGGCTCAAGGTCAGGGAATAACGCCTCATACTTTCAAACACTATGGGGGGACCAACACTGTTCTACATGCAACTGGGAGCTGATAAGGTATCAGCCGATTGCACATGGCAGATAGAATGCAAAGTAGAATCCAGTTATTGAGGCTTGATACTGACCTACTCTAAAACAGCAGTGTTGTTTTGTTTTGTTTTTTTTTCCTAAGCCAGCCAGTTGTACCTGGAATGTACTGTAGACCAACATATCAGTCAACTTGGTCAGTGGGCTGATTGTGACATGTGTGCCTGAGGTTTGCTGCAGTGTGCTGTCATCACTGATTCATTGAAGGTCAATTGTCATTTAAAGTTACGTACCGGAGTTGACAATCCCAGAGACCCACTGGTCTTTCTTTCTTGTTGTATTATAAAAATATAAGCTTTGGCCCTGTCATGCTGGCCATAAGCCCTTAAAGAACCCTGAAGGTTATAGTTGAAATTCTGTCTTAATCCACTTTGAATGACACCCTGCTGACAGGTTTCTGGGTAATGCTTATCAGGTCTGGCAGAACTGTGCTGTATCCTGCCCTGATAACGCTGGTCAGCATTAAGGTGACGCTAAACACTACACTGCTAAACTGGTTACTAATTCCTTGTTTTGTCTGACCAACAGTCAACAATGACAGGGAAATACTGCAATTTATCACATGAGCAAAGGTGGAATCAGCAAATGTTTTGATTGATGACTTGATAACACTTTAAATGATTTATATTAGTGGTGCAACGGATCATAAAACTCACGGTTCGGATAGTATCACGGATCAGAGGCACGGATCGGATCAGCACAAAAGAAAAAAGGGAGCAAATATAACTTTTCGATCTTTGATCATGTTTTTTTTGCCGCTGATACTAATTGCAGATCATTTATGATCCATATCAGCCGATACAGATCCCTTTGTTGTTTGATTATAGCAGCGGCTCTACAAGGCTCCAGGCTTTTTTGCCATCGTCCCAAACATCATTTCAACTGCTCTGAAGTCAGTAAAGCATCAAAAATTCTAAATGTTATCCTTTTACTTTGTTATAGTAATTTATAGTGTTTTTTCATAAAGGCACACAATTTAAATAAGCAAATAAAAATGTTATTGATTAAAACAAATCTTGTCATTAGTAGTTTTAATGTTGTATTATAAGTTGCTTAGAGTTAGTGTAAACGGGTCATAGTTCATCTCTAATATCTATTTATGTTGTGAAAACATCTCCTTCAAACTACTGGATTTATTCAAGTTTCTCACCAACACTACATTTTACGAGATTACATGAGAACACATCATGATAACGTTCTAATTTACCTTTGCCCAATACTCATTTTCACCGAACAGAGCCTGAACGCATCATAATGTAACTGAATGGAACTTCCGTTTGTTGTCCATTAGCCACTTTACCAGCTGTTCTCCAGTCATTTTCAACAGGGATTGGTCGTTTACAATGTAACCTTATCAGAGATCGGCGACTAGAAAGTATGAATGCCGATGTCCTGATTGCATATTTTACATAACATTGGCGGATAACGATATCAGTAAAACTTTAATTCACACTGTGTTGGTTAAGGTAAACTGTGTAATTAATTAATCCGCGGTTCACTTGTGTGCAGAACTGTGAGTAATCTGTACGGATCACGGATCGACAGCGGTCCGTTACACCACTAATTTATATGTATAATAGATTAGCTAACTTGTTGTTGGTACATTTTCTTACAATCAATTAATCAACTAATTGAAGTAGCCGAAAGGGATTATTGTGCTTTTCTTTATGTGGACATCATCTCTTGGAAGAGAGGCCCACTTATCCATGTACAATTAGTGCTTTGTACTGTATTTATGGGAACTCAGAAGATTGTCAAATCTGCCACTTTCAAAATGACATTCCTCTTGCATATCTTGCCTTGTCTTATAGTGTATACTGTCAATGGCTACAACACCAATTTAATACCCATCATGAGAATGAAAGCATTCAGTTCTGTAAAATGCCACCACCACCGCATTTATTTGTGTCTTTTTAACTTTACCACACCACAGATTATATGGGTTGAAGCTGCTGCGGTAGTAGGCTGCAATAAACCTAAGAATTTGTGCAGTGATGGAATAAAGGATGGAATACAGTTTTAATACTACTTGGTACTGGGTTATTTCAGTTGATGCCTTAAAGGTATCGAGTTCCGTTTGGGATGAGGTGTTTTTAGTTACAATCTGTCATGGTTTGATTATCCCGCAGAAGATCATGTCTTTATTATACACAGGAGCAGATTCCTAATGGAAATAGTCCTCCCTGCCACTTCATTTGTACTACTATGGATTTGTCTACCAACAGTCATCTTTGTTTTCTGTGTTTCCTGACACCTATATCCTGACTGGAGTGTGCCAATAGATTGCATGCGTCGCGCCACAGCAGGATTGGTTATATTTGTCTCTTTTGTCTATCTGTCAGGTTGGGCAACCTCCTGTGGATATGAAGGATTGCTTTGCTGACTTGGTTGAAGTTTAATAGGATATTTTTTTACTGTGCTGTGCCTGATGGACACATATGTGTGGTATTGCTTCAGCTGTGCATTTGGGTTTCTCTAAAGAAGTCCCAGGGGAACAAGAAAACTCACTCGTTTGTACCTCTATCCGCAGCAGTCAGACTACTGTATAGACAGACAATATTGCAAAGATTTCGTGGGTCAGGGATGAGGGAGTAATTAGGATTTGTGTCAAAGGATCCAATGACTGAGTAGACCCTCCATCATTGCTGTTGTTTAAATACTAGAAACTAGACATCTATATCTATACATGGACAGTGTTTTCACACATGACTACTGTGTATCGAACACATTTATAGAGACGAGTGGAGTTTCCACTCTCTTTTGACACCAGGGATTTCTAACTAAGCTGACTGTATTGTAGATGAGTTATAAGCTCCACCATTATGTCATGTTTAATCTCATTCTATTTTGCCATGTTTAATCTCATTCCATTATTCTTTTTCCGTGTCCATGGTTTAACTGTAATTGTCCCCAATTGACTCTCTAAATGGCTTTGAATCCATTTTAATTGAATTAAACAATGTTTCTTATTTGAACGCGCTGTAGCCCTTCCAGCGTTATTGACTTGGGCTTCTTCCTCCCCTTTTTCCCTTCTCTCAGCAACAGCCCTGCGCATAAGTACTACCTGGCCACCAGTCCGGTGAACGGTGCCGTGTACCTTTCGGACACCAGCAGCAGGAAGGTGTTCAAGGTGAAATCCATGAATGTTGTGAAAGATGTCGCCAAGAATCTAGAGCTGGTGGCGGGCACCGGCGACCAGTGTCTCCCATACGATGACGCTCGCTGCGGGGATGGAGGAAAGGCCGTTGAGGCCACTCTCACCAACCCCAGAGGTATTGTATGGAGGGTGTTATGATCACTGTAATGTGCTGTACCAAGTCAGTTTTGGGGTCTTTTTTCTTTTCAAGCTTGATAGTTAATGACATTAGTCCCAGAGGCTAGATCAATACTATATGATAATAGTTTTCATGCATTAAATGGTCTTATCAAACCTTCATCACTAACTACGTGTACATATAGCTCACTAGCTCAGTTATTTAAAACTACATTTTTTTATAGCATGCTTTTCCTTTTTGTTTCCTGGGGTCTTCTTTGTCTTCTTGTTGTTTCCATGTCTGGATGATGCGTTAGTCACTAGATCACATGCTTACTTGTTGTCCTCCATCGGGATGACATTGTGATTCATTTGCTCTGAAATAACACTCAAGTCCCACTAAAGAAAGTGCAGCACGTAGGCTACAGTATATTCCAGGTTTGCATTGAAAATAGAACATTTTGCCATAACTGCCGTGACTAGATGCGCATAGCTGCGCTGCGCATAGCTGCTTGAATATTGTCTGACAGACCTTGAAGTGATAGAAAAATACAGAGATGTGCCTGGCTAAGGTTAGTATTCTCCGCCTCGTTGTTGTTTCAGGCTGAGAGCATGAGAGAAAGAGTCTACATTGATGACATTTTTTGTTGTAATTGAATCAATACATACAGCACTCATCATCTATTTGATGTGTCTATTGTTCTCCACTATTGATTTTTTTGAAAAATCAATGCTCGCATTAGCTTTCATTGCCGTGATTAGTCTTTAATTTTTATTGCAGTGAATAGCGCTTAATTGTCATTTAGTGGTGCTCTGTCCGCACATTAAGTTGCAGATAAACAAAATAACTGATGGATATTTCCCTCTCCTGTCCATTGGGCGACTTTTTATTTGCAGGCATTACGGTGGATAAGTACGGTGTAATCTTCTTTGTGGATGGGACCATGATTCGCAGGATTGATCAGAACGGCATCATTTCTACTCTGCTGGGCTTCAATGACCTGACCTCTGCCCGACCTCTCAGCTGCGATGCAGTGATGGACATCTCTCAGGTACCACCTCTCTGACCCGGGCGGCCGGCATGTGTTGTCCTGTCTCTCAGCCTGCGCCAGTCTCCTTGACTGACCCCGGTCTTTAGGATGCTGACATCCCCGTGTGAGCTTTTGTGTCTGTAGCTGGAAGCTCCTAGCCGGGATCTAGCGGCCCTCGGCTTAGTTTTGATCCACATTTGTTTATCGGCTGCATGACGCCGGTTTTTAGATCCACAGGACTTGCAAAGGATAGGTAGAGGAAGGAAGTTAGAGCCCACAGGCACTCTGTTGGCACTCTGTTGGGATTCCACTGCCAGTTTTCAGGCCGAATTCTGTTTTCCTGTGTTCACTTAAGCTCATGTTAGTAAAGTTTCTGAAAATCTGAGTTGTCATGAATGAAGGCTGATGACTGAAATAGTTCAGTTCAGGTCAGATCAAGGGGAAGTTTTTAATGCAGCAAAGCCGCAAAAAACATTAAAAACACAATGTGACAATATGTGAAACTATACGTAGATTACACACAATTTACAATAGACTTTTTTTTAAGAAAAAAAGAATACGGACCAGATAAAGTGGAAGGCTTTAGGTTAACCAAGAGGCAATTTGTGCTATGGTTGAAATATGTACTGTTATTGCACATAGAATACATTATTATTTTAATATGTTGCACCTATTTTCTAACCAGAGAGGATGTGGAATTTACTAAACCGAGGATGGTCTGTATTTGCTTGGATTAACTCCATTGATCCTGAAGATTATGAATTCAGTAAAGCAGCCCCCAAACGCATCTGTGCCAGCTTAGTGAATTACAAAATGTAAATCATCTTATGGTTAATAAGCAAAGACAAAAAAAAAATGAAAATGAGTTCATTGGACTCCATCCAGGCTGGAGGAACACACAGGAACACAGCACCCCGGTACAGAGCAATGCAGAAACCAGAGGAGGCACTGTAATGTTAAGTGGTCACACAACCCCAAATGCAAGGGCCCGTTGACCTATAGCTGCAGGGGGATGATGACCTTTAACCTAGCTGGCTCTCGATTCATGCACACATGTTTTATGATGCAGGCAAACACATGTAGACACACACACACACACACACACACACACACACACACACACATGCACACATATGAACCAGACCGCTACCTCAGACGCACACTCCCCAGGCAAGGACACTGAGGTCACATCACCCTCTAGCTCAGTCACTTCCCTTTGGAGGTGACGAGACTGACTTTTTGCATACTCCAGCAGCTTTTTTTTTTTTTCCTGACATTATAATTTTCAACCCAGGTAGTTAGGGGTTGTTTTGCCATACATGCCATAGCAGTAAGTTATAATCCAAAAAACAACACAATTATGTATGTGTGTTGTCTACATTATCTTTAATTGTTATAGTTTTCCTCCCATGAGAAGAACATTCCCGGGTTTTAATGATAAGATTTGATTGATGTCCAAGCCCTGCACTGCATGCACCAGTCCGTTTCTTGCCCCATCCTGTATGTTATTGAGTACAACGACTAGCAAACAGGTCCTGAGGGGGTCTCGGATGCCAGCAGAGAGAAGCTTTCTGTGTGTCTGTGAAATGATGTATTCAGTGGAGGGAGCAAAGCCTCCAGCTGCCCATTTCCAGCCCTGGGGGAGCTCCATCCGCCTCATGACCTGTGCTTGCTGCTCCCTTACCCCCCTCCCCCTTTCCCTGCACACAAACACAAGCGCCTATAGATGCTCGCCATCCGTGCTCCACAGCAGCGAGGACACAGGCAGACTGACTGCAGCTCTACAACGATGACAAATCGCACTAGCACTGCCAGAGACACTCAGACAGTAAAAAGCATCCATTAAAAATTCATCCAGGGCACATAGCTTCCCACTTCAAACACTCCCCAATCCCTCACTTAGGACCAGATTTTCTCTGGAGAAGCCTCATCACAGTGGTCATTACTTTTGCTGTACCTCACCTGTTCTAGGCAAAAAATTATGTCAAATTATGTCTCTCTCTCTCGCTCTCTCTCTCTCTCTCTCTCTCTCTCTCTCTCTCTCTCTCTCTCTCTCTCTCTCTCTCTCTCCTGATGAGGTCATTGTTATCTTGCCACGCCATCTGTGTAGCGAGCACACTGCAAACTCACTCTTAATTCAATGTGCAACTCTGTAAGCTTTATTTCTTCAAACTTTTTATTATCATGTGAAACGACAAGAGTTTGACCTCTTCGTGAATCTTTTAATTTGTTTACACCAAGGCCATAGGTCCTCACCGTTTCAGAAATCTTTTTTTCCATTTTATCTTTCTCTTGAAAATCTTCTCCGCGCCCTCCTGCCGAGTTCAAACTTAAATAGAAGGAAACCATGTCTTAAAACAAGATCACTTGAACATATTTCAAGGGTGTTAGCAGCTTCAGAAAGCTTTCTCAAGGCTCTGACTGTGACATTCAATTCAAATCTGAGAAGGACTTCAAATAATGACACATTACTCTCCTTCAGACAGGCATCATGCTGGCAGAGTGAAGAGATTGCTAATGGAAAATGACATTACAATTCTAATACAAGTTCAATTCAATTTAAAAATAGTTGTGTTGGTGCAAATCCGTGGCTCGTTTCCTCGGGTGATGAGCGCATTTTGTTTTGTTTGCTGGCGGCGGCCGAGTCAGACAGGCACTACTGATAGCTGCCCCACTGTATAAAGGGTAGGGTATGATCGGGTTACAGCATATGGGACAGCAGCACGGGAAAAATCCCCTCATCAGTCAGAGTGGCGTGAAAACCTCCTTACAGGCAGCTCCCCCGAGCCACTCCACACACTGGCTCATGAAATATTTAGCCACTAGTGTTGACAAGAAATAGGTTTTAAGAAATTGAAAGTCTCCCCTTCATTTCCCAAGTAAATGTATTTTCTGCTCACTGAAAGAAATGTTTCCACCGTCGGTCCCCCCTCTGTTTGTTGTATGTGACCCAAGATATGTCCTATTATATAAACCTCCTCTGTTTTGTGGTGGATGACGGGGAGGTTTATGGGATGTGAGCTGTGTGCGATGCTCAAATCTGTTTTTCAATCAAAGGTGGACAAATGCTCTGCTTGTAGAGAGTGGCAGGGAATCATCTCCGTAGAATCCCTTGTCAGGTTTGGATTAATTGTTTTGTCAGCGTTACCCTTTGAATTAGAAAATTGCCAAGAGCGTGTAAATAAAAGGCATTATATGGAGAGCAGACTTTTTAGAGAGCTGCTTCTCTGTGCTCTATTAAATGTCATTACACAGAACACATTTTGTGTTTCAGGGGCCATGTGTTTTGTGCTGGGCAATGCAGAACAGCATGTCATAAGAAGTTGACTATAATGTGTTAGCCTTGACGTATTTATCAGTGAAAGCCATTTCTCGGAGGCATTTTTACCTTCATTTTTTTTATTGAAAGGTTTTTGGTGAACTTATTGTTAAACCACTGACAATAGGTCGATGCCGTCTTCATGGCCAAAAAGCATCTCCATTGTCCTTTTTTTGCAATTTGCTTCACCAGGTCATTATGACAAATTAGTCAAACACAGTAACAGCTACATCAATTTATTCACCTTCCCGTTTCCCGTTTGTAGGGGAAAGTATCCAAAACAATGCTAAAGCCGCCCCCATCTAATAGGTGCCCTAAAATCTGGACCTTTCTTTGTACTTTGGTCCAGATTTTAATTAGTTTCCTTTGATGGTGCTCCAAGGCTTCTATTGAAATATTGCACTTCATATTATGTTCCCAAGAGATCCCCCTGGGATCATAAGTGAGAGGGAGGCCGGTAAATTGGATCAATCTAATCATTCCAATTTGTTAAAAGCCTGATATATTGTTAGCTGAACAATAATTCATAATTTGGGAGGCCAGAGGCAGGCTAAGCTTTTATTTGGAAAGCGTGCTCCAGTTTCTTTCTCAAGGACTTATGCAATCTCTTGTCATTACAAAATTAATAACCCAAAGCAAGGAAAAATACAGGACTCAGAAGCCCAGTCCACAGGTATCCAGAGTTCTCCTGATCAGTGGCAATGTGCTTTTTCTCAGTTAATCTGATCATTTGAATGATCTCTTCTCATTTCCCCCTCCACTATTGTTATCATCTCTGATCTTAAAAATCATGTTTTTTTTTGTATTTCCCCTTTTAACAACTCACCATCTGCTATCTTCCTCCTTATCAGATAATAAATCGTTTCAAAAATTGTTTTTGCTTCCAGCGTAAGCTATGAGATAGCACACCTTTTTCACAGCAGCCTATCTTTTTTTTGTAAGCAGTTTTCAACAATTCTTCCCTTGAGGGACCGTTTTCCTCTGATAAAGTGAAAATGTGTGGATCAATAAAAGTATGGTCTGTTTTTTGTGACCCAAAGCTGATTTTCTTGGTGTTTTCTTCCTGTTAGGTGCGTCTTGAGTGGCCCACAGACCTGGCAGTGAGTCCCATGGACAACTCCCTGTACGTCCTGGACAACAACGTAGTGCTCCAGATCTCAGAAAACCATCAGGTCCGTATTGTAGCGGGCCGGCCCATGCACTGCCAAGTGCCCGGGATTGACCATTTCCTCATGAGCAAAGTGGCCATCCATGCCACCCTTGAGTCCGCCAACGCCCTGGCTGTGTCCCACAATGGCGTTCTGTACATCGCTGAGTCAGATGAAAAGAAAATAAACAGAGTACGACAGGTGTCCACCAATGGAGAGATCTCCCTGGTTGCAGGGGCACCGAGTGGCTGTGACTGCAAGAATGACGCCAACTGTGATTGTTACTTTGGAGACGAAGGCTATGCTAAGGATGCTAAGCTGAATGCACCCTCTTCTCTGGCGGTGTGTCCGGACGGTGAGCTTTATATTGCGGATCTGGGCAACATTCGTATCCGCTTTGTGCGCAAAAACAAGCCCTACCTGAATCCCCTCAGCATGTACGAGGTGTCCTCTCCCATTCACGATGAACTCTACCTGTTCGACTCCAACGGCAGCCACATTTTCACTCAGAGTCTGACTACAGGAGACCACCTCTACAATCTGACCTACACGGGAGCAGGAGATCTAACCAGCATCACTGATAGGAACAAAAACGTAGTGAACATCCGTCGAGACACAACAGGAATGCCTCTGTGGCTGATGGTCCCCGATGGACAGACATTCTGGTTCACCATTGGCACCAACAATGCCCTTAAAACTGTTGCTGCCCAGGGTCAAGAACTAGCTGTAATGACCTACCATGGAAGCTCAGGACTCCTCGCAACTAAGACAAATGAAAATGGATGGACAACCTTCTTTGAGTGAGTAATATTTAGAAGCATTAAAAGAAAACTCCTTTATATTCCTCATACCCAGACTCTTAATGCCAGTTGAGCTGATTATAGATTACTACTTTGCCCAAGAGAGCAACTAAATGTAAACGTTACTTCAACCCAAAAGCACGATAAGCACTTATCAGTTCAGGCAAGTTCAATACCAGGAGATCAGTCAGTAAGGCTAACAAATCCAAAAAGGGGCCGGCCAGATTTCTAAGGTCCAAGAAAAAGGCAAGCAGGGTCAGAAAAGGCGAATCCTATAAGACGGGCTAGGAAAGGCTGGGCAGGAACACACCAAGTGAAAGTGGACTGGTAGAAATACTGAGGGACTAATGAGAGAATGAGCAATGGGCGGGGAAGAACAGGTGAGGGGAATGAGGTGGTTGCAGGACGACAGGAGAACCAGATCAAAACAAAGAGGTGGAATTTATGGCTCTAAACATAGATCCAATATACAGTTTGTCATTTCTGGAATATCTGAACTGGAAGCTCTTGTGGTAGCACTTAATGCTAAGATTCTTTAGTGACAAAATGTCTAGAGTTAAAGAACTGTTTGACATCTTTTGAGTTTAGTATTTTGGCGCACAAGCAACTTTTTTACATGTTGGCGTCTATGTCACACACAATACAAGACCTGTGTGGCGTAATCCTATTTGCTGTTATCATACAAAATAGGATTACTGGATGATATGTTACCCATCTGCACCCTTGCTTGTAGTGACAAACTGCAGACCCTAGCCCGTTTTGGAGTTGTTAGGTAAAGGGAACAACACATATCTGCTGGCTGGCACATTTTACTCGAAGGTCTGCGACGAAGCCCCGGAAATATATGCTCAAAAAAATAGCCAGAGGCAGTAATAGGGAACAATTGAAAACGCTCCCATATGCTGCAGCGTTGGAGCTCAGGATTTCTTGGTCTCGTGACTTAAATGGAGCAATTTGTCCCTTAGCTTAATATACTGTTCCAAGGGACACTGTCCTAACTGGGTGTCATTCCAAAAAGTGTGATTAAGCTGGTCACACATCTGTTACACCTCGCTGGAGGAATATAACACTCTGACACGTAATCAGACGCTCTGTTTAATCTGAGCAGACATTTATCACCTGTGTTTGATTTGGTCGTCACCTGAGACGGTTGCATAAGCATTTCTCAAGGTAGAGGGAATTGCCTACGGCTTCAACAAATCCAGCGGGTGGCTGGAATTCTGAATTATTTCTCTCCGTCTTCCTGCAAAATGGCTGCTGTTAATATCGGGTTTGAGAACACTCTTCCCGATGACGCAAAGAACAGACAGAGACGTTATTGCACCAGTGACACTCAGATTTAGTTTTTTTTTAAGCTGAAATGGTCACAATGGATGTTCAGGATATCCTGAATTTCTCAAAAGTCCCGGATATGAGCAACCATCCATGTTTCATTCAGGCCCAATAAAGAGTTTGTTTTTCTTGAATAATTCGTTTTGAAGGTCACTCCACCGTAATTTGCTATCATCCGAAATGAAATGAAAAGGAACCTCCATTTATCTCGCTCAGCAAAGTGCACTGCTCAACATTTTAGCCATATTAATTTATGCGTACTTACGTCCTGTAGCCCATACATTGAAATTAATTTGGCTGAATGCAGAAACAAAGGACTGACTTGAGATCAATGGACATCTGCTATGCTGTCTTACTGGTGTAACCCTTGGCAGCCTCATTTGCGCTGACATTTACTGTATACACAGATGCTCCGCTGACCTCTTAAGGTTTTTGTTGTAATGATAAGTGCTTGTGCTTATGGCTTGCTGTAAAGCCATTAAATCATGTGGCATTCTGAAGGATGCCTTATTGTTCTCTTGGCCTCTAATTAACAGGGCAGTAATGCACCTAGTCACTGGGTTCAAGCAAATGTTCCTGGGTTGATTTCATACATCAACAATAACAGCTAAATCATGTAAAACAACCGCTAATGAAGTTGAAGCAATCACATGGCTGTTGCCTTTGCATCGTACGCACGGTCATCAGTCACATGTGTCCTGAAGTTCTCAGGCAGCAAGAGGCGGTGGAAATAGCTCTGCACAAGACTGAGGTTAGGTATGCTGGAGGGGGACGCTGATATGAAGTGTCCGGCCTATTGTTGGGCCCCAGCGTGAAAAGGTCATAGAGCTAGCATGTGACACAGAGGTGATGCAATCCGAACGGACTCGTGGCCATCCAGGGGGAAAGCAGTCCTCTCTCCTTCTGCTGAGCACCCTGCCCCTGCATGCCCCTCGTGTCCGGAGAAAGCAAGCTAATAGGCGGCTGAGATGAAGCAGGCCGGAGCCATTAGAGCTCGGCGGTGAAGCCCGCCGAGCTCAAGGCTCTAATTGAGACGGAGAGTGTAGGTCAGTGATCAAGCTGGGGCACGCAGCGTCGCTCTAGAATGAGATTGTTGTGTTGTGGACTCTTGTCTTTTGTGCAGAGGTGAAGGCAAACAGGGCCTCTCTCTTCATCCAATGAATTGAACAGTTAAAAATGCAGAGAACGATGATTGTATGACGACAAACGCGGGGAGAATATCCTGCTGATAAAATACGAGCAGTATCAAAAGAAATCAAATGCTTTAGATATGAATTACTCAGATATTTAGTATTTCCTGAAGTGGAAGACTCAGCTTGAAATGCATCTATGAATCCGTGTCCCGTGTGCAGTTGCGATCAGATAGCATTTATCTCTGGGAGATGATTCCTCTCCCACTCTTCCTTTCCATATTGGATATTTGAGATGGCAACTCTGAGGAAATATCCGTAAACCAGCACCAGCCGTCTCATTTATTAGAGGCTTTATTATGGCAGGCAGCAACATTGAAGACGGCTTCCCGATCTGTATTCAGAGCACAAATGAGAGTCTTCATTCTATGTAATGCACCGTTCACTCACTCCCATTCTGGAACACTGGCAATCGGAAAGATTTAAAATTGTTCGATGCTGATGTGCTCTCTGAGCAAAATGAAACAATCTGGCCACTCATGTTCCTGTATGTGATGAACTGACTGATTCGTAGGCTGGGGAGCATCTCTCCAAGGAGTCGCACCTCAGCGCTCCTATTTCATAGACTGTTATAATGAGATTAGGTGATATCACTAATCTTATAAGCTAATAAGCAGGTGTGTTTGTTTTTTTGTTTTTGTTTTTTTCTATTTCCGTTCTTCCATCCTGCGAAAGTTACTTACAAACCGAGTATCATTTATATTAATGTCACTTTTAAATCCTATTGCAAAAGCTAGAAAACTCCAAAGTTCTTCAACAGCCATGGTTATGCTGCTGTTTACTGCCTGTGTTGACACATATCCACAATATAGAAAAATCAGACTTTACAAAAAAAAACTCCCAATTCTTACTAGCAATTATCGCTAGAACACTATATGTTAGATAGCAACTCATTATTGCAGTAAATCTGTATCTGCATGCGTTTATGCATACCTGACCTGCATTTGTGCTTATGATTGCTTCCTTATGATATAACAAATCTCAACAAGGCTCTGTTTTTTTAGGCCACAGCACTGTTTAGAATTCTGCTGTAGTTACTGTTTATACACAGTTCCAGATGACATGCCCCTCTTTGCTTTCTTCGGTTGTCATCAACGTATTTCCTTGTAGGTATGACAGTTACGGGCGTCTGACAAACGTCACTTACCCCACGGGGCGAGTGAGCAGCTACCGCACAGACGCCGACAGCTCGGTCCGCATCCAGACAGAGGGCTCCAACAAAGAGGACATCACCATCACCACCAACCTGTCGGCTTCTGGCGCCTTCTACACACTCATGCAGGGTTAGTGAATTTGAATGTGCTGATAGAATGTGACTGAGACCCCTATTTGCAAAGACTTTGTCCAAGGGATTGACTTATGTCACAGGTGTCAAACTCAAGGCCCGACGTCATTTTATGTGGTCCGCGAATCCGCCAGCAAAAAAAAAATATACAAATATGAGATAGAAAGTCAAAATATTGAGATAGAAAGTCATAATTATGAGATAGAAACTCAAAATGATGAGATAGAAAGTCATAATTATGAGATAGAAACTCAAAATGATGAGATAGAAAGTCATAATTATGAGATAGAAACTCAAAATGATGAGATAGAAAGTCATAATTATGAGATAGAAAGTCGAAATTATAAGATAACAGTCATAGAAGCAGCTCTTTGGCTTAGGTTACCCTACATTTGACATAGAAATGGATTGTGAGTACATTGAAGACTACATTAAACGTGGCTTTACAACAGTCTATGGGTAAATGGGTGCATTTTTGAAGCAGTGCATGCTAAAAGGTATGTGAGCAGGTGTCCTCTGACCAGATACAGACTTTTAAAAATGTCGGTTTGTGAAGAAACACCATCGCAGACCGAGTTCAAGAACTAGCAGGCAATCTAACAACACATCTAGCTGAAGGGACAAGCAGTTATTCGTCTTTTTCATCAGCTGTTGATGAAAGCACAGACAACACGGACACATCATACATCATCTATCAATGTTTATAAGAGGCTGAAGGCAGACTTGACCGTCAGTGAGGAGCTCTTGGATGTAAATGCATGAATGGGACGACGGCGGGGAGGAACATTAGTGATGCAGAGAGGTGACAAAAATATCTTTGAACAAAGTTAATGTAATAACTTGTGTTTGATGATATTTGTCTTTATTTTCTTTAAAAGATTGATCTTTGATAGAGTAATGTGGGTTTATTAACCCTAAATTAAAAGGATTTATGTTATAATAACAGAAATGTGCTTAAATATATTTTTACATTTATATAAATGCATGTACAATATTGTTACACTTGAATAAACAATAATCAAATGCAGAGACAGTTATTTAACAATATGTTACAATTATGTTATGTTACAACCGGCCCTTTGAAGGCGACCATGATGCTGATGTGGCCCAGAGTGAAGATGAGTTTGACACCCCTGACTTATGTTCACAGTTTTGACATCAATGAATAATTTAAAATCAGAATGAAGAGATTTTTGTGCCTTTCTGGTTCTGCTAGCTGTGGGGCCCATATAGGCCCTCGTAGAATGACCCAAGACAAACTAGTGTCAGGTAAGGGACTAGACAATGAGCAGTTCAGAGATCTTCATGGACTTTGGGATGGTCACTTTGGGATGGACCTTTGAGCTCATGATGCCTGGGATGGGGGCTTGCAGCCAAGCACCATCTGAGGCCTGGTTGGCTTCATCTTGAAGGAGCTAACCAAAGGTGGTTCAAATGAAAACTGGTAGTGAAGTTAGTGGGTCATCTAACCAGGACACTGTTTTCAAATTCATTTTTCAGTGCTTTGAGCGGCACAAAGAAACTTCCATTAACTTCTATCTTAATGTGCTGATGTGGAGTCAGATACAGATATCTCAAACACTACTAGTCTGGCTATATCTAGGGGTTAATGAATTAGTTAGCAATGCGTTGTGGGATTGAGGCGAGCTGACCTTTAAATGAAGATGTAACGTCTCACTAATTATCAAATACAGCGCTTACCCACTGCAGTATTTGTTGCACCTCTGTTGTTTTAATGTAATGTGTAGGGCAACTCCCATTTGCCGGAATGGAAACACATATTGACTTTCTGTCATAAAAAACAATTCATAACGCACAATACTGGTGGCCCATATGCGACATCCTCCAGGTTTAAGACATTTAGTGAGAGAGATGCAGGCAGAGGGCGGACTGGTGTGGCTTTTTCCGCCTGATTTGTCTCACGCCTTTAAGCGTTCTGACATCCTGTTTTGTACCTGACCAATTGCTTCATGGATTACCCGTTAATAACGTTGAACTTTAATACCTCAATTTTCAAAAGACTGCCCCATATACACACACAGCCTTTCCCCCACTCTAACATTTGATTCAGATTCCGGCGTGTACTCCATCCTCTGGCCTATACTGAGTCACCACAAAGTTGTGACTGAAACGGAAGACGACAGTCTCTGGTTTCTCACCGTTGCTCGGTGGACTGGTCACCTCCGTTGTGACCTTGTCTTAGACATCTGCCAGTGAGAAGAGCGGCGCCAGGAACTCTGCTGTTAATTAATTCACTATTGTCTGCTTTGTAAGCTCGCAAGTGGCTGATCACATAACACATGAATGCGCGGCCTTCACGATTCCATTCTGGTCATCTGGTTGTGTTTTTGTCCTCTTCACGTCGAGCTTCAGCTCGCCTCGGGGCTGTTAATCATGTTGTCATTATGGAGCTGAGAAATGGAAGATTCAAGGAAGCTTCATTGTAATTGTCACTCCAATCAGGTATAACGTCATCAGTCATTATTCAGTTATATTAATTAACTAGGCTCATTGTGTTTTTATTCTACGACAAAGACATCATTAGTTGGTATTGATAACTAAAAATACTGAGCCTTATCATGATGGTCAGGTGTACTGTTCCATTATTGGTTATGTTTCATGCAAACTAGAGCCCCCAAGACAGATCTCTCCCCTGCTGAACTCTATGCAGGGTGTGATTTGTGAAAAAATCAGAGGGGGGTTGAAAGGTTTTTATTCATAAAAATAAATCCTGAACCACAGTGGGCCTTCTTTATAGACAATGACACACGTCAGGCTATTTCTTACAGCTGTTAAGGTAACATTTATAGAACAATTGTGATTTTTAGTAAAACAATTTCATAACTTGAACTAGTTGTCCGTGAGATCAAGTGTGATCACGGATCGACAGTGGTCCGTTACACCACTAACTTGCACTCAACCACTGCATTTGCAGGACTATTTTAATAATATTTTTTAAATTGAATCCATCAGGTAGCGCGCTATTTCCACACTCTTGCCTTGTCCTTTGCAGACACATAGGGGATGCAATCATATACAACAAAACTAAAGGTAACATGCTAATTTAACCTGCCAGTAAAAAAAACTACAAAATGCAATCGCACAATGTGCTGTCAACATAAACATTTTGTTTGTCAGAATAAGAAAACTTCTTTGATGACGGACCTGTGTCTGACTCTTCTGGTTTCCTGAGGAGGGGTCATCTGCTGCATGCCGCCTTTCTGTTACCCACATCTCTGCAAATGTCAGGGAAGGATCAACCCCTGGTCCATTAACAGAGATGAACAGCAGACTGTTGACAGCGCGGAGACGTTCATCACATGGCTTAGATGGGGTGTCTTCTCTAATGTCACAAAAGAGCGAGGGCTGACACTGAAAGTCCATTTGTGATGTTGTTGTTGTTGTTGTTTGCACCGTAAAACGTTGCAGGGTCTTTCTTTTATTTTAGGTATTTCATATGGGCTTTTGCTGAAGTAGCATTAATCACTATGGGGGGGGGGGGTTACATTTTGAACAGGTATACAAATATTTCATCAGAGGCAGGGATATATAAACCAGAGGGAGGGGGGGGTGGGCATACACCCTGACCGTATGCACGCATTTGCGTTAAGTGCCGAATTCAGCAGTATTTTCAGCTTCATCTGGTCTCAGTGGCCTCTTTTTGGTAGGGTAGGCCCCCCGAGGCCTCTGGTCAACCCCTGAAGTGTCTGTATGATGGAGAGAGGTAAGGGCCAGTGCAAGGTCAGCCCTGCCTCCTCTGCCCATATCTCTTGTCTCAGCAGCACATCCTGTGGCACTCTGTGCAAAAGAAAAAGAACACAAAACCCAATCTTCTCATGAGATGTTTTATTGTATTGCTTGCTGTGCAAAGAAAAGAATTCGTCACAGTCACTTTAACTTGACATGTTAACACTAGGAAATTACAGTGTATGTTGTGATTTTTTTTTTCTTCAAATGAAGTCAACTAATTAACGTAGTTTTTGACAAACCATTCATTTGCCACTGTTCTTAATGAGAATAATATTCATCCTGGTCCCTGTCAGTCTACTGACAGGGGGCAAGGAGGAAACGCTCTCTGATGAACCTACATGAGATGCTCAGTGAAAACATTAGTCACTGGTCTGGAGCTGGAACACAGGCTGTTGTCACCTAGGGACAGTAATAGACAGGCTCAGATTTATCCATCATGTGCGTGTGTGCGTGTGTGTGTGTGTGTGTGTGTGTGTGTGTGTGTGTGTGTGTGTGTGTGTGTGTGTGTCCACAGGCAAGCTAGCAGCTTTGATAGTTTTCATTCCTCCATATCCTCGAGGCTGCTGCAACAGCTGTAAAACTTTACTTTACTGGCGCTGTGAAACCTCTCACTATTGATCTTTGTTGTCACCGACCCGACATTATCGCAGGGGTTCAGTTAAATACTGCTGCTAAAGGCTTTCTTTTTGCTGAGCAGCCATTTTAGGTCATTAAGTTTGTGTCTCACTGAGATGAATATTAGATGTAGTCCTCTTGCATCAGCTACCAGGAGCTCTTCTGTTGTTTGCTGATTGTTTCTACCCCCCCCCCCCCCCCCCCCCCCACCCTCCTCCTCTACATCCTCAGAACAAGTTCGGAACAGCTATTTCATCGGTCTAGATGGCTCACTGCGGCTGGTGTTGGCCAACGGCATGGAGGTGTCCCTGCACACGGAGCCCCACTCACTGGCCGGCACAGTCAACCCAACGGTCAGCAAGAGGAACGTAACCCTGGCCATCGACAATGGCCTCAACCTGGTGGAGTGGAGACAGAGGAAGGAGCAAGCCCGTGGCCAGGTCACAGTGTATGGGCGGAGATTAAGGGTAAGCACGTGGTCTTGTTAAGAGCAACTCGTGGTCACACACATTACATTATTACATTACATTACAGTCAGCAGACGCTTTTATCCAAAGCGACTTACAATTCAGTATCTATCTACACACCGTAGACGCAGCTACGGGAGCCATTTTTTGGGGTTAAGTGTCTTGCTCAAGGACACATTGACGAGAGAGTAGTAGAGCAGGCCAGGGATTGAACCGACGACCCCTCTGATTGAAAGGCGGCCCTGCTCTCCACTTAGCCACGGTCACCCCACACACACACACACTTAAAAAGGACCACAAGGCGACGATTTGAGGATGGTTGGGAGTGAGGAAACTTTCTGTCTCGCTCAAAATGGCATTGAATTTCAGCTACCGGCTTGACATGACTCCACTCACTGTGCAATCTAGCTTTGACTTGAGGACCTCTGCTTTCCTCAGTGTGAGTCTTAAGTGTAGGCTAACAGACAGTAGCCCGGTTCACTGGAAGACTGTTAGAGGGCTACGTTCACACAAATATCAGCACTGTGTCCAAAAAAAACAAACAATTGACTGGACCACTCCATTGCAGGGTTAGAAAAAAAACATTAACCTGGCTAAAAATATTGCTGATGTTTATCTTCAATCGAGTCTTTTGCACGGTCTTAGTATTTTGATAAGACATGTCTGTAAAATACTTGGTGGTTAAACTCAAAATTCCTCAGCAAGCTACTGTTGCAAAGCTGACACAGTTAGACACATAGAACATCAACAGGTCCCTTTTCATAATGGGATAAACACCCGATGTTTGACCATGATGCATCTTGAATGACCCACTGGAAATGGTCATTAACATAAGAAGGCACTTTTAAAATGCGTCCTGATTGATTAGCTTGATTTTTTTTCATTTTTTTATAATCGTATAAAAACTTGGGTTGAGTTGTCTTCCACACGTTTTCTGGGAGGCGACACAGCTAATGGGGAGGTGCCACTTTGTCTGTCGTTGGCTGTTCATTTAATGGCCCCGTCGTCCCTTTGGAAGTGAAAGCGTCTAATGTATGTTACAGACAATGGCCCCAGGGGTGAGATAGGAAATGGGAGCAGCCTAATGGCAAGAACAGAGGGGATGAGCAGAGCTGGAATCATTGAGCGACCTTGAGTGGCATGTCAAGTGATATTACGTGGGTGGGTGGATGAGTGTGTGGCAGTGGGAGGGAGGGAGGGAAGGAGGGGTAGTCTTTACAGATCTTTTGTTGTGCTAGGAATAAGCAAATCAAACGTGTTTGGCTTGTTGCTGTCTGTGTTCCAGTTTGTATTTGTTACACTGTTGAACTACACGTGCATGTGTTTGTTGTATTGTGCTTTTCATGTCTCAAGGCGAAATGGGTCAGTGATTGTCCCCTCCACAACGTCACGTGCCGCTCGGGCTAACCCCCTCCTAGCCACGACAACATTTATGATTTATGTTGGCGAGGAGCAGTAGCTCTGTTTCTCTCCATGGAAACAAACCCTCCTCTCGGATTGACTAGTTTGCAAATGTACATTAATGGGAGAACCCTTGTGGCTGCCACTCGGCCATACCAAGAAACTCTAACCACTTCAATGTGGAATTAAAAATGGAGACAACGCTGGTATCTCTGTATTAACATTTCAGTATCATCATGGGGTCTTATAATGTTGGGCTGTTTGTTCAAAAGAAATACCAGCTGAAAACAAATAAAAAGATAGAATTTGTTTCCCTTGATTGCAATGTGAGAACAAACAATAACTGATGCTATTGAAGAAAACGGAGTAATTGTTAAATTAAACATGAGAACCGATGAAAAGCATTTCCACTCGCGAAACAGATTCATATTGTCATTTGACACAAAAGCCGTTGATATTGATTGAGGGCTCAGATGTTGCTATAATGTTTTATTCTGAAGACCGTTTAAATTGTAACATAGCAGGTTTCATGCATTGTAAAAGTCTCTCTTGTATTTCTTCTTTCTTTGACAATTTCCTTTTAGAGGCAATGTCCAATTTACAATAATTCCTCTTGAGCGGGTTTCCGTTCTCGTGGGATCTTGGGATCTCTGCTGTAAGAGGTTTTTTTCCACCCTGTTGAGTCTTTGGTGAAACAGATCCTGGCACAAATAACTTTCTCTCTTTCTTATACCTTATTTCCTGTTGGAAGCAATCTCAATATAATCTTTTTGGACAGACAGCAGGTTTCTGCTGCGTATGAAAGAGTGTAAAACACTGCTACCAGTGTTTTAGGAAATGCTAGAGAAGGAGCTCAGTCTTTGATATCAGTCTCTTATCTTTAAGGATCTAGTCAGTTTAACAAATGTGGACCCCTCCCGTTCTTATTACTAGATCCATCGGAGGAGGCCTGGGGCTCAAATTGCTGGTGCTTGCTTGTGCTTTTAGTGTAAAGCAATCCTCTCAATTAGGTATCAATGACATTAATTGCCTCTGGTGTAATTGTCCCTTCACAGATGGGAGACACAAGCATGCTTTTTTCAATGTGAGATTGAAAAAAAAAAGGGCCTGCTCTGTGCCATTGGTCTGGAAAGTAGCCAATAGCAGCTTTGTTTTTAGGCTTTGCCAAGATTTTTACCAAGTACGGTAGCACATCTGAAGAGAAACTATATATCAAGAAAAAGACATGATAAATAATACAGACTAAGAGGGGTCATTTGAATTAATGCCAGAGACCTCTATGACTATCATCTTCCAGATGGTGTCTAAAGTAGTACTTGCATCCTAAGACCCTGATTTGATTTATTTTTCCTCTGGAGCCTCTTTTAACAGAGGCTGCTGCCTGAGAGACGTGGTGCGTTTGGGGCTGTCTGTGGATCTTTTTGGCTGCAGCACAGGAGGAGCCTCCTGGATAAAGCCTGGCAGCGGGTCAGTCTCCGTGCTGACCTGGACATGGTCTTAAGGATTACACTCTTCAGAGCGGATCACAGTGAAACCTAAGGATCATTTAAACAATATTCACACAGGAGAAGAATTGATTTTTTTTCTCCTCTTTTCCAATTTACGGAAATGGCTAAATAAAACGCCTGGTAATTCTTTTCAGTAAGCAGTGAAAATGAATTTAATGATCAATGTGGCTCTAATGTTTCTTGCATGAATAGGCATACTCCCACTTAGACTCCACTGAATTTTTGCACAAACAAAGAAATATGGTAATTCTTATAATTTCATCACTTCAATGACTCCTGCAGTCCTGAGATACAGCTCCTCTGTTGTAATTAACAGCTGTGAAAAGAAGAATATAAAATAATCACTTTGTGATTAAAGCCCTCCTCATAAGGTCCCACCTCAGAAGAGCAGTGCGCACCAATTCCTCTCAATCCTTTCCAACTTCCCAACATGTTTATTTCCTCTTGGTGGAGCCGCTGTGTTCAAATGAAATGTTTCTAACTCCCTGCTTCCTCTCCTGTAGGTTCACAACAGGAACTTGCTGTCATTGGACTTCGATCGAATCACCAGGACTGAAAAGGTCTACGACGACCACAGGAAGTTCACGTTACGGATCCACTACGACCATGCCGGGCGGCCCACTCTGTGGGCGCCAAGCAGTCGTTTGAATGGAGTCAACGTCACGTATTCTGCTGGAGGGCATGTGGCAGGCATCCAAAGAGGTACCATGTCTGTTCGCATGGAGTATGACCAGAATGGAAGAATCTCCTCCCAGATATTTGCTGATGGTAAATCGTGGAGCTACACTTACCTTGAGAAGGTACGAATTGTTGTTGTTGCAATGTTGATTAAATGGTTCATAGATAAAAGTGTAATGTTAGATGGTCGGGACATGTTATACAGATAAATTCTGGAGGTGTGTCTGCGTGAGAGCCTTGACGGGAGATTTTAGACTTCAGTTAAAAGTTAACTTGTAATACTCCAGCAGTGTTTGTGCTGCATTATCAGGCTCCAGCGCAGATATCAGCAGAAATGTAATTAAAACCTGTCTGGTGCACGCAGACGTTATACTTTGTAACCACAGTCTGACAGCAAAGTTCAACCTGAAATAGCTCCGATGAGAGGAACAGAGTGAAATGTCACTTTCTACCCACTAATTGAAGGATAGATTGTTGGGGAGAAGGTGAATAGCTGCAGTTCTCCAGCATAGCCATCTAATGTGAAAATGGTAGCCTTTCTAATAGTCTATAGTCAGTTTTTATTCAGCAACATCTAAGTGCTGAGAAGCTGGCAGCTGGTTGTGACAGCCTTTGAGCTGACATCTTTTATTGGTCCAAGAAAGGCGCAAATGGACATTTTTTGATTTGCCAAGCAGCCTGTTTGTGAAATCATCTCTCAAGGAAATCTTAATGTCAGAGGAGTATCAACACCACTTTCAAGATGGGAATTATATTTGATCTGAAACAGACTTGCATGCATAATGTGTTATTGCCTTTGACATTTTACATGTCCTTTTGTGGTATACCAGCCCGGTGTCTTGTATATCCCCTACCAACACTTAGTACACAGTAGAAAGGTAATGTAAGGAATAGATTCAAAGCAACATTTTTGTTTTGTTTATTTTATATCATTGTTAATAATTATAATTTTATATTCTGAAATGTTCATGTTATTGTAATTACTGTTGCTAGACATAAAATGATGGCTAGTTTTATTTTAATTTAAATCTTTAAATTTAAAAGAGTCTTTTAGTGTATTTAAACTAAGAATGAGTGTTTCCTCCTCTCTTTACAGTCCATGGTACTGCTGCTCTACAGCCAGAGGCAGTACATCTTTGAATTTGACAAAAACGACCGACTATCCTCTGTGACCATGCCCAACGTGGCGCGGCAGACCCTGGAGACCTCCCGCTCCATTGGCTACTACAGGAACACCTACCGGCCCCCTGAAGGTAACGCCTCGGTGCTCCAGGACTACAGCGAGGAGGGCCAGTTGCTGCAGACCACCTACCTGGGAACGGGCCGCAGGGTCATCTACAAATACGGCAAGCTTTCCAAACTGCTGGAGATCCTCTATGACACCACGCGCATCGGCTTCTCCTACGACGAGGTGGCGGGCATGCTGAAGACGGTCAACCTGCAGAGTGAGGGCTTTACCTGCACCATTCGTTACCGTCAGATTGGCCCCCTGATCGACCGGCAGATTTTCAGGTTCAGCGAAGAGGGCATGGTCAACGCCAGATTTGACTATGTCTACGACAACAGTTTCCGCGTCACCAGCATGCAGGCTGTCATCAATGAAACACCGCTGCCAATCGACTTGTATCGCTATGACGACGTGTCCGGCAAAACGGAGCAGTTTGGCAAATTTGGAGTGATCTATTATGACATAAATCAAATCATCACCACGGCAGTGATGACCCACACCAAACACTTTGATGCTTATGGCCGGGTGAAGGAGGTCCAGTATGAGATCTTTCGCTCGCTCATGTACTGGATGATGGTGCAATATGACAACATGGGACGGGTGGTGGCCAAGGAGCTAAAGGTCGGGCCTTACGCCAACACCACGCGCTACACATACGAGTATGACGCCGACGGTCAACTCCAGGTGGTCTCCATCAACGACAAGCCCCTGTGGAGGTACAGCTACGACCTGAACGGCAACCTGCACCTCCTCAGCCCCGGGAACAGCGCGCGCCTCACGCCGCTGCGCTACGACATCAGAGACCGCATCACTCGCCTGGGAGATGTCCAGTACAGGATGGACGAGGACGGTTTCCTCAAGCAGCGAGGGAACGACTACTTTGAGTACAACTCGGCGGGCCTGCTGGTCAAGGTGTACAACAAAGTGAGCGGCTGGAGCATCAGATACCGTTACGACGGCCTGGGCAGGAGGGTGTCCAGCAGAAGCGGCACGGGCCACCACCTGCAGTTCTTCTACGCCGACTTGTCCAGCCCCACTCGGGTCACCCACATGTACAATCACTCCAGTTCCGAAATCACATCGCTGTACTACGACTTGCAGGGACACTTGTTCGCCATGGAGCTAAGCAGCGGGGACGAATTTTATGTGGCCTGCGACAACATAGGCACCCCTCTGGCTGTGTTCAGTGGCTCGGGCCTCATGATCAAGCAGGTCCTCCACACAGCGTTCGGAGAGGTCTACCTTGACACCAATCCCAGCTTCCAGCTCATCATCGGCTACCAGGGAGGCCTCTATGAGCCTCTCAGTAGGCTGGTCCACATGGGCAGACGGGACTATGATGTCCTCGCTGGGCGCTGGACAACACCTAACCATGAGGTGTGGAAGCGTCTCAACAGCAACCACATTGTGCCATTCAACTTGTACATGTTCAAGAATAACAATCCACTCAGCAACAATGAGGAGATAAAGTGCTACATGACCGGTAAGTTCATTTAACAGACCTATGTTTTACAGAGAAAACTTTTTCCTCTAACCGTCACTTTCAAAGGATTCCAGTGTTTACCCAGAGTCCCAGCAAAAAAAATATAAATTCATCATTACAAAGTATAAAATCATCCATAGAAACTTCTGAAACCACAGCTGCCATCCTCTGCAAAGTAGCAAACTTTGTGAAGTGTTCCTCTGACAGCTGTAAATTAAAGGAAGTAGGAAGCATCCTGAAAATAATGATTTGAATTGTTTACAGGTTAGTAACTGTGTATAAATAGCAGTTGACAGATGTTAAGTGAGTCCTACCAGAGCGATCAGTGATGCACATAACTATTTTATAGTGCTAAAATGACATGTGTATAGGGGGAGGTGAGGGCCCCATGTCCTCATTTCTGTTTAAACTGCTATTGCTTGCAATTCAGCAAACAATACTCATTTCAGGGCTTTTTTTTTGTTGTCAAATTTCTTTGTTTTGTATTCAAAACAACGAGCCACAAATGGAAGAACAAACCCTGCCAAAATTAAATTGAAAAGCAGTGTGCTATAGAGGCTTTTAAAAGCTTCCTCACAGGGACACTGAGGTTTCGTTTTTGTGCTTTGCTGTGTGTGTGTGTGTGTGTGTGTGTGTGTGTGTGTGTGTGTGTGTGTGTGTGTGTGTGTGTGTGTGTGTGTGTGTGTGTGTGCAGGCATACACATGTGCTTGTGCGTGTGCCCGGTGGCTATCGTTTTGAAAGTGCTCAAAGGGAACCATGCTGTACGGCAAAGCCCCCTCTGTAGTCGAACACTCAGGTCCCTTCCCAGAAATATTGCATCGTTTTGTGTTGCTTTGTGGTAGGGAGGAGGTAAATGGCAGTGAAAGCACCCCAGTGGAGAAAGAGAGCACAATGGATCCATAGAAACCTCAGCCAGGGCCGGTTGTATCAACCTCTTTGGCTTGGAAGAAAAACATCATTGTTAAGGATACTCGTTGGATACTCCGTGATTAAACCGATCGGCTTCAGCCAGATCTCATTCGCAAATGGGAGATTTAATTCTCTAAGTTCATTCAGCATTATATTTACTCAATATTTTTGTCCAGGTGCAGTCAAGGCTTCTACTTCTTTCTGTTAAACAAAGCCATTTAGCCACCTGCCAAACAGAGACGTGTTCAGCTTCACAGTCCACCATTAGGGGACTGCCTGGCATTTGGATGCTAAGCAGACTGTTAGATGTACTGTAGTGAGTCTGCCTCAATGGTGATTGATGGCGTTGACATTTCCATTCCTTTCACTAAATTATCAGGGTCCTTTCATTGTCCTTTAAACAAATTCTTATTTAAAAAAAGCTTTGTCAGGTGCCACAATATGGCAGTGCCAACTTGCCCTCCCCCCCCCCCCACCCCAAGTGTCACAGCAATGATTCTGCTGTCCATAACGAACGCAGTGAAAGGGGCAAGGAAATCAAACGGCTCAGATTCAACAGGCTTTCCTCCGAGTCATGTCTGTAGCCTTCTCTGTGATATTCAGAATTAATGACGGATGGCAGCAGCACCTACGATCACGACGTCGGTGGCTGCTGTTAGACGAACCGCGTCATCCTGATCGCATGGATTTGAATCCCAGACGCATCACTTTCCTCAACTTCTCATTAGAAATATCAATAAAATATCTTGTGTTGAAGTCCGGGCTGCATTGAAATGACATGGAATTACAGTATATAATTATCAGCGCGGCAGACGCTCTCAGATGTCACTCGACTTTTCTGAGCCCCAGCTGTGTGTCATTAGCGTGGCACCTGCAGGAGTGGACATTAATCATCGGCAGCATCTCGAGTGTTTAATAAAGCTTGTCCACTTTCACAAACAAATCAAGTGTTCAGACCGCGTGATGAGTATTTCAAGGAGACAGCCACTTGACCGCAGAATGCCAACTGTTTAAATTCAAACAAATCAATTCCTCGTGGTTTTTATTTTTTATGGTTTCTCTGGATTATTTCTATTGAGACCTAATAGACATGATGTTTGTTCCTTCCCTTGCAGATGTCAACAGCTGGTTGGTGACCTTCGGCTTCCAACTGTACAACGTGATCCCCGGCTATCGCAAACCGAATACCGAGGCCATGGAGCCGTCCTACGAGTTAGTCCGCACCCAGATCAAGACACAGGAGTGGGATAGCACAAAGGTAAGCCAGCCACTCTCACCTAATCCACCTTTAACCTTGCCAAAGACCACCTTTTTCAACTCTCTGCTCCATTCCTTCCCAACATCATTAGCAAGTAGACATGCTCTGTGTAGCCACAGTCCCAGAGGAGCTGCCAGCTATCAGGCCAGAACACAGCCCAGCGAACCAGGTCCCTGCCCCTAGTCCTCATCTTGGGGAATGGGGTCAGTCTAAACAGCTCTTGTAATTGTCCTGCCATTAGGGAAATTCACTCTCCATTCCCCCCACCACTGGCCATTGATTTCATCTCAGTCTTACACTGTTAGCCAAGGTCTGAGAAGTAGTAGACATGCTCTAATTCCCGCGTTTATCAGCCCCTTTCAAGTTGCCTCCAACTCACCTGAATTATTGAAGAGGCCACTGTTGTCTTGGGTTTGGTTACAGCTTAGACGAGTGAATGCCACCCATCAGGGGTCCAGATTCATGTTGAGTGACACTCTGGCTGCTACCTCACCACAGCCAGTGAGTATTTGTTATAAAACATTTGTGAGCCTAAAAGCTACCGGGAAGATACAATACAAGGTTATTTAAATCCATGACCTCTGATCTGGCCAACCAACCATAATGACACACCAACCGAGCATACTAAACAGAGACAGCAGTGATGTGACACTATGCTGTAATACTATCTGCTATTGGACTTTCATTTGAAATACTTAAAAATGTAAAGCATTTAAAATAGAAAATGAAAATACAGATGTAATGTTTACTATTTCATATCTTAAAATTATTTTTTCTGCCTCTGGCCTTGGACATAAATATATCCAATGTTACTGTCAGTATAATATGCATTATTATTTGTATTTGTTTATTTAATTTATTCTTGCTTTATATGCCCCAAGCATTCCAGCTCTCAGTTATTATAGAGATCATATATGAAGTGTAGAACCATAATAGCAGGAATCCCAGTTATGTCTAATCCAGCATTATGGAGGGTTACCGTCAAAGCTCCCTGCTACTGACTCACGCATGCTGCTTGTGCCTGACACCACTGAGAATCTCTGAACTCACTCAGGGTAGCAATCTACAAAGGAGCTGCAGCAGAGGAAAGCTCTAATTGACTCCAAAGACACGCCAGCTGTTTACATTTCAAATATCTGAGAGTAGATATGGACGGATGGAATCGTGTTGTAGATGAAAAAAACTGTCTTTTTTTTTTTTTAAGACATGGAGTTGCAATCCTGACATTAATCGGACAGACCTCATAAATTAATCAACAGGCAATTTTAGCTTTTTTTTAAAATGACTTAATTAACTCAGATTCTGTTTTTTTAAAGTAAAGTCCTAAACCATAATTAATGAAGGTAACAGATTGCTTGCCATTTTTACCATCACTTTCTTGGAAGCACTCTTGACAGAAGGACTACAATGAATCCATTATGTTTGCATTACTCAGAAGCACTGAATAGAAGATTGTCCATTTGAGTGATAATTACATTGAAAGCTACTTTTCTGTCTTGAAACGCTGCCTTTCAAGCATATATTGAAGAACACCCCCACCGATGGACTGTAAATCACGTAGCTGAGGCTTTAAATAGCAAATTTAGCCTAGATATGAAGGTTTTACTCGTGTTTGTTAGGGAGCTCTTCCTTTAGCACAGCTCTGGAGTAAATACTGTCAATGATGTGTGAGGAAAGATTGAGATAATGAGTCTTTACCCTGTGTGCGAGCCAGGACATGATATTCTCATCTAGAAATTCTGCTTCAAAAATTGTGATCTGAGCTGCTAAATGCCAAGCTGATCCTCTCTGCAGATGGCCAGAAGAACCTAATTAAATGTAGGATTCTTTGAAGCAGGGAAATAGCTTTAAAACTACACATGCAGGTGTATCTTGTACACACTCGGCATTCCTGCCTTTCTATCTCTTTTCATTTAAGCCCCCATTTCGCCATGCTGCTGAATCCGCGCCCCGATTGAAAAAGTGCCGTGAGGGGCCAGACAGATGAGGTTTGTGCTGCACTAGGCTTGATCTCTCATTCCGGGTTTCGCTGGAGGCTGATTGCACCCCATGCTACGTGAATGATGCCTCTCTAGGAGTGTCCCAGGAGGCTGTTTCAGTAAAGTGGAGGACATTGCCCCCTCACCCCCCGCCCCCCCCCCCCCCCCCCCCCCCCTCTTCCCCGACCGCCGCTGGGACAGCTGACCGGGTCACAGTGTTGGCACAGTAAACAAACATGGAGTGGCATGGTGTGAAATGTCCCCCCAGGCCGTCTCTCCCGAGGGGCCCAACAGCACAGCTGCCCCCGTATCCCCCCCCCCCCCACACACACACACACACTCATATGTTTCCTCATCAAGCAGGATCTGTTGCGTAGTCACGTCAAAGAGCGGGCAGATATGCTGGTCACTGAGAACCTGCTCCCACACTCCTCAGGCCCCGCCCCCCCACCCAGCTCGAACCCCGAGACGGAATTAGAAACTGTCGGGAGGTCTTTGGATGTGACTGGTTGACTCCTCGAGACGCTCACAGCCTCTCATCTTGGGCGATGGCAGGAAGGCACAGTGTTCGAGAGCCTTTTTGTTGCTGCTCAGATGCGTTCAGGCGACTGTTTCGCTGTTGGCCAACTTCCATTTCATATCTCTCGCCTCATTTTAACGTCTCGCGCTTTCTTCCTAAGGACTATCTCTTGTCAAGTAGTATTAGGACAAAGTATTAATTTGGGCTCTAGGGAATGCGGTATCCATACGAGGCTTTAATCCCTAAAGGAATGATAGATATACACACTAGTTACCAACAGATTCCTGTTTCGTATTTGGCCCAGCATAGCTGTCAGAAGACAGTAATTTCACCCTTTTTCAAAATATCATGCCTGTCACAAATAATCAGAGAGATTTTCATTTGCTGACAAACACCTCTGCCCCTACCTTGACTGTGTGTGATACATTCACAGCTTCAAAGCATCATGGATTTGTTGTTAGCCATTGATAATGGATGGGAAGCAATTACAGCATTATTTTTTCAATCAAATAAGAATGCGGCGTCAATGGGATATTGTCTGTGCCACCTGTAATCTTTTAGTTTTTCATCTTTAAACTTATTGGCATCTGAAAGCCGTCTTTAGTCGCCATACAGTCTAGGATAAAGGTTACACGCCAGGTTGTGAGGTCATCAGAAGTTCTGATAAATATCTAGAGAAACATCTTTAAACTAACAACTGAATGAAATGGTGTGAATCTGAGAACAAACAGAAAATACATCTGACCGTCTATGTAGATGCTGCGGGGGCTGCGTGACTAAACAGCATTGTCTTTGTTTTGCAGTCTCTGCTGGGCGTTCAGTGTGAGGTTCAGAGGCAGCTGAAGGCCTTTGTCAAGCTGGAGCGCTTTGGCCAGATCTACAGAGCTAAAAGTGCCGGATGTCCTCAGACAGAGGACAAGAAGATCTTTGCCTCCGGTGGCTCCATCTTCGGCAAGGGGGTGAAATTTGCTATCCGAGAGGGCCGCATCAGCACCGACATCATCAGCTTAGCCAATGAGGACGGGCGCCGCATGGCCGCAGTGCTGAACGACGCGTTCTACCTCCAAGACCTCCACTTCACCATCGCCGGAATGGACACCCACTACTTTGTCAAACTGGGCTCGGTGGAGGGAGACCTGTCCCTCATTGGCATGACGGTGGGCCGGCGCACTCTAGAGACCGGCGTCAACGTGACGGTGTCTCAGGTTAACACTGTTCTCAATGGCAGGACTAGGCGCATCACGGACATCCAGCTACAATATGGCGCACTGTGCTTGAATACGCGTTACGGCAGCAGCGTGGATGAGGAGAAGGCCCGCGTGTTGGAGCTGGCCCGGCAGAGATCTGTCGCCCAGGCCTGGGCCCGGGAGCGCCAGAGACTGAGGGATGGAGAGGAGGGCTCGCGAACCTGGACCGAGGGAGAGAAGCAACAGCTCCTGGGCTCGGGGAAGGTGCAGGGCTACGACGGATACTACGTGGTTTCGGTTGACCAGTACCCGGAGCTGGCAGACAGTGTCAACAACATTCATTTCATGAGACAGAGCGAAATGGGCCGAAGGTGACATGAACACGAGGCTCTGGAGTGACGGACTCAGATGTAGGACATGGGACTTCTTGCCAAAGACAGTTGTGTACATGACCACTTTTTTTTTTGTTTTTATTTGACTGTGCTCAACTTGGTTTTTAATATACTGTTAAAAAAAAGAAAAAAAAAAAAGAAAAAAAAAAAAAAAACATGGTTGCAATCAGTTGCACTGTATTAATAGAAGAGTGCCCTTCTCCTTTTGAAGATTCTTTAACAGTCTTTGCCCTCCAAGTGCGACTGCTAGAGGATGAAAAATGTGCGATGTCTGTGACTTATTTTTGTGACTCCATTTCCTCATCCCTGTTGGTGATTCTGTTCAAAGAAATCCAAGAGGAGTATTGGTAATGCATTATGTTCACTGGCTCACCCTGCTGCCAGACTTGCAGATTGTTATTCACAAGCTCGCTCCATTCTGCCTTGTCCGCGCCTCAGCCAAGGAGATTCCTTCTCTTTTAATCACTTCTTTTTTATACTTGAAACCCTCATAGCCCCAGTCATCCATAAATAATGAGAGAGATTTCTGTTGGCGGTAGAGCCCTTCATCAAAACCCCAGCTGAACTTGTCAAAGCACTTTCATTTGTGTGATGTGATTTTTTATTTTTTTTTCTTAAGAGGAGGATTGATACTTATCTGTGGTCTTAGCTGGGAAGGCTTCAGTGCACCCTGACTGTGCATGTTGATGGCCTTCTTTATGAACTACAAAATTTGCAAAACTGCTTAATCAGCCAACAAAGGGATATGAGGTCACTTTTTTATTTTGTGTGTATTTGAATTTTTAACTGGAATTTTTTTTTTTTTTTCAAGCGAAAAAAGCAAACCTTAAATTGTTCTCTGCTCCCTTTTATTTGACCGTGGTCAAACAACTTGATTATGAAAATAGCGAAAAGCCAACCCTGTAAGAAAATACTGTGGAATTAATGTCTGTATTAAACAACAAAAGGTATTTTACAGGAATGGTTTTGAATTACATTTTAGTTTTGTTTTATAAATAGCTATATGAATTAACAGTATAACAAATGTGAATTTAAAAAAAAAAAAAATGTGAACAATTGTCCCTTTTATTGTTAATTGTTGTACTTGAACAATACTTGAGGGTGTTTCAACACATGGAATAAACTATGAAAGGTGGTTTAGTTAAATCAATTACTGTGTTTTTCATTAGACCGACTACATTTTACTGATCTCAGTTGCATTTGAAAGGCAGTGTTTGTTTATCAATGAGCTTAAGTCAGTATTCCTCAACACAACATCCAATCAAATAAAGCTTTGTTGAAGAGCCCAATCTCATCAGTGATACATACTACATCGACATATTGACTGCTGAGATAGATAGATAGATAGATAGATAGATAGATAGATAGGTAGATAGGTAGGTAGATAGGCTTCGCATTGTGTTGTGGGTGAAATGAAATACAAATTGCCTTTGCCCTAAGGGCTGCCCGCAGGTCAGCATCGAAAGTGCTTTCATTCTCCGGAATAGGGCTCCGCTCGGTCCCGTGGCTGGCTGAAACGCATTAGTCCTGCAGGTGTACTAGTTCCCGTTTACAGACTAAAGGTCGTCTATACACGGCAACCTTGGAAATAACCCACATGGACACATTCTAGCTCCCATATGTCTGTGTCCTCCTCAGTGGAGACCGTAAAGGACAATTCCGTTCATTCGAAAAAATGTCATTATGTGAAAACTCGAGAGGAATCGGGACTATTTTGGAAAAGCCGACATTGATTTGACTTCTGGTACTTTTTGAACTATGCCAAGCCACTGCACACTCTTCCTTATCGTTTGTCCATCAAAAGATGAACCCGGCTGTGTGTGAAGGGCTGGTGGGAGCATGATTGAGTGTCTCAATCTGTGCAAATGTTAAAGCAAACAGTACACGGTTATTTTTCTTCTGCTGCTGGTTGATTCAGTGAAGTTTTGTTTCCAAAAAATATATATATATGTATGTTCAACGTTATATGAATGAAGGATATTTGCATTGTGGAATATTGCACTGAGAACTGTTGCGTCATAAGACTGTATCTTTTTCTAAAGTTTTGGACTCATTTTGAGTTTGGGTTTGTTCTCAACACTGTGTTTTTAGCGCTTCTCTTTGACCATGTAAATATGAAGACATCCAAGTAAGCTGTAAATAAAATGCAAATGTAGATACCTCTTAGAGCTACATCAGTGACCCTGTGTAGTCTTAAGGTAGAAAAAAAATAAAGGGAATATTTTGTGTTTATTTTTGGTGTTTTGTTATATATATTCTATATAATACAGAAACATATTTGAATTGCTTCATCTCAAATGGAGACATGTAATATATCATCAGATAGATTGTGTTATAGTCACTTAACTGCCACACATTGTGTAGATTTTAATATTTATTTGTCACAGCCTACAGACACTTTATTATACATGCATTAATTCTCATCATACAAGACATTTCATAAGACTTTTTTTGAGGCTAATTTGAAGCAATATGATAATGTAATATTGCACCATGTGCCATTATTTAGTCAGACATGCACTGCCACCTGTTAAGACCTCAAATCTTAAATTCAATTCTCACATGGAGTGAACATATGGCTAGATCAGCAGCACATAAAATAAAGACTATTAATAACGGCATCTCTACAGTAAATTTATTTCACTGTCACAAGGCGAGGCAGCCTCGAGGGACGCTGTGCAAAACTTGACTATTAATTAACCTGTCGAAGTTGAGGACCAGTCCTTTGATGTACAAAAGCCACCAGGAGACTGTGTGTTTTTCAACTTGATAACTTCGTTGAAACAAGTGGAGCTCGGGGGCTAATCCTGTTAGCAGGCGGGGCGGCTCGGGAGTTAGCTGCCAGTATGTGGTGGCGGCTAGGGAGCCTGGAACATTTACACTCACTGCAGGCAGAGCTGAGCCCCGTGCCCAGAAGAGAGCGCGATGGCCTGTTTTACTTAAGCAGACAGTATTCTTATTTGTTCTTCTCCACTACCGCTGATCTCCATGCGTGACAGACATGCGTCGTAGGAAACCATCACACCTTAATATTTGCTTTAGTCAGTTTGACGATTTGAAGTAAATTTCAAATAGGTGGCTCTTGTCTTCCTTGAGACAGCCTGAGCCGCGAGCCCCACGTGCCTCCTGTAAAGAGGATTTCTTACAGGGAACAGAAAGTCCTGCTAGCAGAGAGCCTGTGCAGAATGAATTCTGCTGCAGAGAGGCAAAATGGTCTTTAGCCTGGAGAAATATAGTCTTTCGGTAGAATCATAATACCAATAACTTCACCTCAGCCCCTGCTGCAGAGTGGAAGTTGCCACAGTGCAGGGAGTTGTATTTTTAAATGTAGCTGATGATTAGATTCAGGTCTAATAAAGTACAACCATTTGCTATTACTTTTGATCTATTTTGGGAAGAATGGAGCCTTGATAGCCATTCACTTAACTCATAAAGCCAACACATAAGTTACTAAACTAATTGGGTCAAAATTGCATGCCATTTACAGATAAATACTATATTTAAAAACTACAATACTTTTCTTTTTTGCCTCGAGAACCGTTTGTCCTGTGATGCTGACAGTTTTGCACATCGCACTGTGCTCCATCACTGAGTGGCTGAAATGAGGGTGAAGAAAACAGTATGAGCCACAGAGTGTTGAAAGAAATCTTTCTAATTGCACCTTTAATCAATTAGCAACGCATCGCGATGGCCACAAATAACGAATGATCTTTTAATCCTAATGCAATTCAAATAACAAACAAAATCCTTTTAGCGTTTCTCGTTTGTCTTTTCTTCTTATTTCAGACAGCTGGCTCTACGGGAATTGGTTTCAGAGCACAGTCAGAGTTTGACAGCTACACCATCTCTGGTGCATGCTCACTTAACACCGACCACTACATTCAAATCTGACCAACCCTTTCCAGATATCTACGTGAGAGGAGAGAGGTACATCGTGGTTTTAGCAGGATTTCACAACTGACAGGCTTGGAAGGCAAAACTTTTCTCTAAAAAAAAAAAAAAAACATGCACAAACTATTTCCCATTACCTGTGCTGAGTCTTATACGAAGAGATATCTTCACATTGCGTTCACACTCCATCTGTTTCCCCCTCACTGATCATTTTAACACTCTGAGTCCAAGTGTTGAATAAACATTGGCACAGGTATTTGCTGCTAAAATCAGCAAAAGGCTTATTCCTGTTGAGGCCCAGCCATCCATTCCCTCAATGAATCCTGTATGTCGCCTGAAAATAACGACTCAAATCAAACACCTGTTGTCTCTTGTTCTCCTCTGTCTGTAAATCTCAGGTATTGTCATTACATGACTGTCGGCTGTGTTTAGTTTTCTGAAAATCAGTTGACGAAAAGCACCCCCTTGCCACACTATTTTCCAGTTTCCACAAATTGTAGCATCCCAGGCTGGCTACACTTGTTCGAGTTTTCCCAACAGCCATAAAATAACCGGTTGCTTTGATGGTCCACATCTGCTGTGTAGCCTGATAACACCATATGCCTGAATGGATAGGACAGCCTCAGATTCTGTCTTAAATCATTCTGGTCCACATTCCCATCTCTACCAGTTATGCAAATGGTGGACCAATCATAAAAGCTAATGGGGCAAGGAATAGTAAACCAACTGGCCACATAGAGAGAAGTGAGGCTGAATTTTCCTCAAGGTTCAGGTCTCATTTGGATGCCCACCGTGATGACAAAACACAGCGGCAACAGAAACACTCAGTGAAGTGCAAGCCTCGGAAATGAAACCGAGGTGATGGTTACCAAAGTGTCATATTTCTGTGGGTCACGCAAAGGCCAGCGTTGCATCTCATACAACTGACCTGCAAAGGGAAAACGGATAATGTGCAGTACTAGCACCTTAAGCAGTACAATGCTGCATGCTGGTAATATGAGAGGCATTATATTCCAAAACAGGGACTCTTACAGAGAGCCTGTACTCATCCAGTGTAGAGCAACATGACCTTTATCACCTCTGTGCTAGTATGAGAGGCTTTCAGTGTTTTTTTGTAGTTTTCGCTGAGACAAACATTGCCAAGACAATCAATAATCAGTGAAGTAGAGCCTCGCAAATGCACAGTGTGTTGTTTCTGACCAGATATAATACGTACTGCAACAGCAGACTGTAATAACTACCAGAGGGTTACAATCTGCATTGTTTTTCAAATCTTTTGAGAAGCATTACAACAACACAAAACATTGTGAAAAAAATTGATTTGCATGTCTTTGAAAAGCCTTTATTTATTTTTTTTACATGAAATGTGAGATTTGTATTAAATCATTAAATTGTTAAATTGTTTGTTTTTCAATGTTTCCTCCTCGGTTACCTCAGCTTGTGCAACTGAGAAGTGTGACACCTCGGTCTCTATTCTCTCTCTGATCTCCGTGGATGATGCTGGAAGTGGTGCTGTAAAAAAATGAATCCTGCAAGCGAAATGTGGATTTCTTTTCTTGGCTTTTTCAGAAATACATACTGCGAGTGCACGTATGTGTGTGGCTGATGTGTGCCGCACTCCAGCAGGGTCTTTAGTGGTCTTGATGGACTCACTGGAGGCGGAAGCCGCAGCTGCAGCTGCCTTCTTCCATCACATTTCCCCTGACAGGTGTGAACAAAGGACCCAGAGAAATGTCACTGCAGCATTTTTAAGTCGCTCGGACACACCGCTCGCATTCAGGAGTGAGACTGCCTTTGCACATTATGCAAATCATATTGACAGCTTATCTAATGCTTTTATTAGGCTAATTATACCTGAGGTCAAATCTGTTCATAGCAAAAGACCAGCACACATTCAAAACCAAGTGTCTGGAAGTGCTTGGGTTAACTGAAAGGTTCGCTAATGCTTAATGTCTTAGGACAGCTTATCATGTAGCACTTTATGTCCATGAAAAACAGAAAAAAAAAATAGGTGTTGTTGATTTCTGTCAGTGACATCAGCGCCAGTGATGATCAGTCAGGGGCCGTCAATGTTTACCACGACAGCAGCGATGAATAGCATGATGGATGATATGGAAAGATTTTTAAAAAAAAAAATCAAATTGTAATTTGTTACCCTGAACTCTCTATGATACGCAACAAGACGCTTTAAAAGCATCTACAGAGCCACCTCCCTCCATCAGGTGAGAGTGGGATGAAAGAGAGAAGACGTTAATCACAGACGAAGGCGAAGAGGAGCCGTAAAGATAAGATGCGTCCTCAGCGGAGATTCTCTGTTGTCAGGGTTGGAACAAGGCATATGTATATTTAATAAGCTTGAGCTGCTGCAAAGTATTTAACAGCAGGCCATATAAAAAAAATATAGAGCAGTGGAAAAGGTTGTTTTTTCTTTAAATTAGTCAGCTTTATTTCGGTCCAAAGGTTAAATTGATGTAAGGATGCTCAAACACCACCCCCTCCCCTGTCTGAACTCTTTGAGTCCTCTTCGTATATGAGTACGGAAGCTAATTTTTTAGTTAGATTGAGCATGAATGTCTTGTTCAGCCTTTAAGACTACAACTGATCTGAATAGCTGAGATCAGGTTGTGCTAGCTTGACTTACTCTGGTTTTATTTTTGTATGTGTGACAGTCCGTGAAGTGCAGAGACAAAACACAAAATCATACCCTGACTGGGGGTGAGCTTTCAAACTGTATAAATCTGTCACGTTACCCGTCTTCATGGCTCAAATCGTATTATTCGTGGAGTTCTTTTTCCAGGTGATACAAGCAATTTATAGTGAAGCTATGTTTAAAAGGCAATTTTACACCAAAGACAAAAAGGGATAAGGGTAGTCCCCCCCCCTCCTGGTGTGGGACAAAATCCCCAAAGTGCTCATTGCCACAGGCATATTCTTATTGCCATCGGCATTACTTAGACACTATATCTATCCGGTGTCAGACAGCTGTTTAGCAACTGCCTTGCCAACTGCAACTACTCAAGAAAAAAATTCAGTCATCTGAAAGAATATGAGCAACATTAGCAGCAGTGATGAGATACATAGACGGTAATATAGCAGAGGCTTTGTTTTCTTCATCCTCATTTGAATCCTGCTGCTGTGTGTTTTCAGTTTGAACTACAAAGCCTGAAGACAGCCTGACAGAATTATTTTGGTTACAGAACCTTTGGGCCCATTACGAATACTATTATGTAGATCAGCCTCGGGGAATGGATTTCCACGTTGTGCATTTGGATTGTGACACGGCTGGCCTCCCGTTTCATTTACCCATACAAATAAGCCTGCCAGTCCAACTGCTTTAAAGGGGGTTTTTTAGCACATTTTCTCTGAGGAGACTTGTTTTCTTTCATTTTTCTCCCCCCGACCAAGTTCTCTTTAAATGTTGAAACCCCACCCCCCTCAACACCCCTCTTCCACAGGCAGACACTCACTGACACACACCACCACACCGCTGGCAAAGCATGAAAACACACTGACAAAAGCTGTCGGGGAAAAATAAATATTTAACCTCAGGTTTTCAAAGTCACATCCTATTTGAAAGATCTTTTGGGAAAAGCTGGAATACCGCCGTTGTGTGACATGCTGAACGCCGTTTAGATTTTAAACAGGAAGACAGAGACAGACACATGCAAAAACCCTTTTATGGGATGACTCAGATTTCTACCATCCCTCCTGGCTTTTGTGGAGTTGTTATACACTGTCGTTGTACATGTGCAAGATCATTGTTTATTGGTAATAAGCCTCAGACCAGTACATGTGCATGCAGTGGAGCCTCTGCTCCACTGCATGCACATGTACTGGTCTGATTATAATCAGAGATTATAATTCTAATGCGCACCCCTCAGCATTCACCGCTACCCTTGATGTGACTACTGCACTGCACTTGTAAACATGAAAAACACTATATTCATCTTTCCAAGACACTGCAATCCACTACCTCTGACTTTTGGCAACAGTTAAGCCATGGAAGAGAAAATCAGTGATGTCCTGGTGCAGCAAATCAGCTTTTATTTGGGACAGAGGGATGCTGTCAAAAAATGATAAAGAATCTCCATGAAAAATCCTAAATGGAAAGAAGTAGAGGCAACTTTGCACAGCTGTTTTTTTTTTTTTACTTCCCCTGACTGATGAACAATAACAACCTAAAGTTTAAAAAATATAATTTGCGATTGACCAGAAAACAATGTTTGCTGAGCACACAGGACACCAGCTCTTTTCAACGCGACATAATGCTGCAGGAGTAACACAGTGCATCAGCCATAGTGCCAACTCCCAGGTTACCGTGCATGTGTTTACTTTTATCAAATAAAAATTGATGATATTTTAGTCTCTCTGTTGCTGTACAACAAAGGTGCTTGAATGGGAATTGACTGCATGAATAAATAAATCAGATGCAGCTGGAGGAAGGTGTTGTGCTGTGACAATAGAAAGAGTTTTCAAATTTTGTTTTTAGAATTATTCTCTGCACGGGGTGTACTTCAGTGTGATCTTTTGTCCTGATTTTCTGCAAAATGTGCACCTCCTTTGTACTGTAGATGTGAAAAGACGGCCCCTTAATTTTGAGGGATAGTTCAGGCTGGTCTTAATTGTTCTATAATTAACACAACAGCATTTGGGTGTAGGCCTTTGTTTTCCTAAATACACTGAAAAATAGAGAATACTTTGGTTGAATACCCACATCTTCAGTTTGATGCAGTGAGCGAGTGTAACTCAAAAGCCCACATGGATACCCAAGACATTACCATTCATTGTTTGGCTAATTAGAGGGTAGTTGGTGTGTCTGGATAAACTAAAGTAATTAGTCATAGATTTATGGCCGGACGTCTGCTGAGACAGCAGTTGCTTGCATCTAGTGGAAGGGATTATTGCCTTTGGAAGGAAGCAAAATAATAGGAGACTGCTTCCTCCTGTGATTTAATAATATATATGAGGACAGTAGGACATGAGCAGGACGGACACACGTGTTCCAGTGCAAGCAGGAGTGTTTTAACACAGGAGAACACTATCCAACTTTTTGAGCTGCCCTTGAAAAAAGACAGTGAATTGCCCCAGGTGTATTACACCAGTTACTTCAGCACTCTGACCTTTGTGATTAAATGTACATGTCTCGGATATTCTTGCCTACAGAGGAGTCGATGTCAAACTGCTGAAGTTTCCCAATTCTAATCACTTTGTGTGTCAAGGCCGATACGCTATTTTTTGCTCTACTGCAATAGTGTATTGGCTTTTGGGATGAAACTAGCTGTTCACTTATCATCAGATCGTTCCAGCTTTAACAGGGGAGGTGAATGTAATAGATCAGTGAGGGAGGGACACATTAATGCTCCCGCACAAATACATAAGAACAACTCTCACAGCGTATTTGTAGTTTGCTGTTTCTGAACTGTTGATCATTTTACTGGCATTCTTGGCTCAAAGGCTGCATATTGTTCCGAGTGTTTGATTATTTGGTTACAAACCCACATACAGAGACAGACAAGCAAACACCCAAGCGGACAGACGGACATATACAAATACATACTCCGTGGAGGAGGTGATAACTATGTATATAGAGCAGATGAGGTGAACTCTGTAGGTTCACAGCAGTTTGCAGGAATATTAGGCAGCTAAAAATGTCCTGAAAGAGTTGTAAAATCTTCAGGTGGAGCTACGTATCATAAAAATTCCACGGCAGGCATTTTCCTTTGCGAAAACCTGACGAAAAATCTGGATATTTTGATGAGAAAATGACTATGTGCGCTGAACGTTTTCTAAGTCGTCTCGGTGCGATCAGACCCACGCTGACAAAGCATGAGGAAAAGAAAAAAGCAATTCCGTAGGGTTTAAATATATATTTAATTATGACAACCTGTAGTCAAGACAATTGTGCAACAGTATGGATGCTCTAAGTATCCCCACACAGGCGTTCTCATACTGCACCCTGCATAAGGTAAGGCAATGAATTCCAGATTCATCTGGACTGACCTAGATATAACTAGAATCCCTGCATCGCAATTGAGAGTTAGCATTTAAGATCATTTGTGCAAATGATTCTGTAAATGAGGATAAGGTAGCTCTATCCTCATTGGAAGTTAGATTAAAGAACCTGGGGAAATGAAGCAGAGCCCACACCGTCTCTTCACTGACAAGTGATGCTGTGATAAAGGGCGAAGTGTGGATGAGAATGAATTGTTTCATTTGACTGTGGCCTGTGTGCGTGTGGGTGAGAATAACACTGTGTGATTAAGTACGATAGGTTGATATTGCTTCTTTTCTATTTTTCATCATCTATTATTATCCATCTCGGGAGAGTTTGACTTTGAGTACCTACTGCATTAGAAAAGAAAAAGTTCAAGTGCCAAACTTTTGTGACATTTTTAATCTGTGATTTTGTTAATGCTTCTAATGGCACGACTCTATCTCCTCAGCACGGGAGGGAGGGTGGGGGGGGGGGGGGGGGATTGCAAAATTGAAATGTGAAAAATTGCTTCCAAATTATACACACTCTACGTGAATGTTGAGTACTGATTTGATAGTCCCACTGTGAGTCAGTGCAACAATATTTCATAGAAAGCTTTGCTGTAAGTCGTGTAAAAAGAAACAGGTGCAGAACAATAATGTAATCAGAATATAAATACCTACAGCCAGAGACAGATTTATATGGAGGCTTGAGTACAGATTTTTTTTTCTTCTTTTTTTTCACAAACGACTTCACAGAGGACTTTATAGAACAGCATGCTCACTTTTGAAGGACTTAAGCTTTAAACCAAACTACACAAAAGTGGTAGAAAATGGTATTTGACATCAGGATCAGAACAAATATTATCCATCAGAAGGTGATGCAAATTTTGTCTTTGATGTGACTCATGATAGAATGCACCTTAAACTGATACATATGATAATTACAGCTGGAGCCCAAAGGGGCAACCTCAAGGGGACAGTTCCAGTTATTTTTCTTTGTACGTTTCATTGATTCTTGTCTGCTTAAAAGATGCAACGTCAAACCTGATGTTAAGCGGTCCACATTTTCCATTCTGATTGCAGACCTTCTGCAGTTCTGCAGAGTGCTCTGCGTGTTTCTCTCCACAAATTAGGGTTGCAAGTAGTGACTATTTTCAATATTGACTTTCTGTCAATTAGGTGTACAATTTATTGATGAATCCAGCTTTTAAATTGACATTAAATAGTGCAAGTCTCCCAAAGCTCTATGTGAAAATTGCTTGTTTTGTTTCACCAACACTCCAAAACTCATGCATTCAGTTTGGTTTAGAACAGAAAATATGCAGAAAATGCTCACATTTAAGAAACAGCAACTGTTTGGTAAATTAATTAAATAATCATCATCAATCAGCAAAATAGTTGACCAGTCATTTCACGACAAACACACTCATTTGATTTTTACAAATATAGCCTCTAAAGTGATCACCAAGTGTCTTGAGCACTCTTAAAGGATAATTTTTCTAAACTGCTGACTTCTGAAGCCGGTCCATTAGAGATGAGCCGACGCAAACACAGTCTGCTGGTAGGAACCGGAGAGTGGTAGCAGGTGAAGCGATGCAGCGGCCCGAATCTCTTTCAGAAAGGGTTGTTAGTTCCTTTTGATTTGTGCTTGGCCACCTGTCACCCAGACACATTCCCTGAAATCACATCACTATAATGGCCTAATCAGCACTTAACGAGCCATGTTACATAAAATCAATGCACCCTTCCATTTGAGAATTCAGAATATTTGGTGGGGCTGATGAAGGCTCGTTGGAAGGAAGGGGCAGGAGATGCTGTCGATAGGGTGGACAGGCCGGCCTGCTGAGAGCAGAGGACGCACTTGCCCTTTGAGTTCAGTGATCCTCCTGAGATCCGAGCTTTTACAGCAAAATCCTTTGTTTTGCTGACTAATCGTGTATTGATTTTAACAAGTTGTTAAGCCTGAATAAGGTTGTCAGGCCGCTGCCAAACAACTCCTCTACCTGTACAGGCTCCAAGAACAGAGAGCCATGTCTCCCACTGGAAGCACCATTTAACTTATCCTCCTTATTTATCATATGGAGAGTGTAAACAGGATAACGTTCTGCTTTGGTGTGTGTTTTTCTTTTTTGTTTCATACAGACAGCAGAGCATACTGTCTCACCTTGTTTCATGCATACATTGCCTGGTGGTTTGTGGGGGAGGATGTGTGTCTGTGGAAATATAAATACATGCGACACGCCATCAGGTATCACTCCCATATGCAGGTTGTCACGGAATGTGTTAGGCCTGCGAAAAAGAGGGGTGGGTGGGGGGATTACAAATCTAGTTATGGATAAACACTGGGGGGTATCTCAACCTCGCTGTTCCTACTGATGCGTAGAAGACAGTTGCTGGATGCAACCTGAATTCACTATTGCTCTGGACTATCTGATGTCGATGAAAGCCAGCAGGGCCTTTGCATTATTCTTGATAGAACTGCAAAGAGAACATAACAATGCCAGCTTGTTTCCATTTCAGTAGACCTTGGAGCTGCAAATGAATAATATATTGGAGGCAACTCAGGGGTAAATGAATAAATCTGTAGTAGGTGGGGATTTAGAGGGAGGAGTGGAAGTGCCATAGAGCTACAGCACTACCTTATGGTAAAGTAAGATATTGCACATTATTATAGAGGAGGAGAGAGAAAGCTGATTTCAGAAGTATATTACGCCATTAATACACACAATTACATTTTTGGATACATTTGCTGGTGTTTTTATAACAATGGTATTGTTATTTTTGCTGTTGTTTAATTTTTGTTTTTCCTTGCAGCAAATTAAAGATAACTTGATTGTTGGATTCAATCGTTCTGACAGTCACCATGTTTCAACTTTGCTCTGAAGACACAGAAACATACGATATGCAGACATCATGACCTCAACAAATCACCCATCATATTTTTTCACTCTCCGTCAATGAATCGGAAAATGGATTTGTTCTGCTCCCCATTAAGACGAGACCATGTGCATAATTGCTCCATCCATGCTGGAGATAATTAATATCAATGACCCCGCTGACTTTTCAGATGCATCACGTTGGGTTTAATGATGATGTGTCATAAGCAGCCGGAGGTGGAGACACCCAGCTCTGTGTTTGCTGGCAGGCCCAGACCAGGGGCTCCAGAGCTGACAGGCGAGTCCAGGTGAGTAATTGTCTATGGCATCTTATTACATTGCTGGCATGATCTGATTTACTCCAGCAGCAAATGGTGGGAATAGACCCAGTTGTCGTTGTGGGTATTGGATTAACGAGGTTTACGCACAAATGGACCTCACACTGACGGCAGATACATCATGTAAGATTAAAGAGGATTTCCATGTGGTTGTGATGGCTGTTCTGTTTGCATCATTACACTATTGAGTCACGCCACACATGTTACGCTTTAGTGTGGAAATACATTTCACAGTTGTCCCTGTATGTAGACATAACTTTGGTTGATGTTCTTTTGTGTGATATATTGTTGCCAGTGGAAGAGAGGTTTTGCATCAGGAAAATGCTGCTTGCATTACAACAGATTATGAGACATTTTATTTTTTTATTTTTTTACTGCTGATTGACAGTGCAGTGACGTTCAAATAGAAATGCTTCTTACAGTTCAGAGAACATTTATGTTTATCATGAATTGCCTATTTTCATTTTTGTGGATTTATCCTGAGGTTTTGTGTATTTGTCCATGCCTTACAGTTGTATTCAGTCAAAAAGTGAGTAATCTACTAAAAACTTCAAACACTGTATGTTTTTCTCTTTTTCTCAAACTGATTTAAAGGATTTTAAGCTTCTGGTTTTTAATAGTGATGTCATCATCTGCATACTGCTCTTCCCTTGACAACTCTCATGATACTTATATGTATTACATTTTCATTTTAAAATGCCTCTCTATATATGTCCACCATAACATGTAATATCATAAACATTGATAAAATAATTGCAATAAATAAAACGAATTTATAATCCTGAACTCCTAAAATGGCGCGAGGCTTCTATTAGAAAACTACATCACCCTAGAGCGTTAAAAAAAAAAAAAAAAGACTCGCTGTCAGATAGCGACACCTGATTGGGTTATCGAAATCCACGTGACTGAGCTCGGCGAATGATGAAAGACCCAAACAGGAAGTGTTACTGTGCGACACAACGTGAAAGTCAAGTTAGAGCAAAACGATAAATATACCATTGGACATGTCGTTTATTGTTTCCTCAAGCTGTCGCAACGTCTTGTGCTTTTAACATGTTTCCGTGACTCAAAGTGCAGCGTTCGTCACGATGTTTCAGGCTGCAGCTAAAACGCTTTCTGTTGCAACGACCACAGCGGCAACGTTAACTCGGGGAACATCGTTTAGTCTTCGACATTACTGCAAGAAGACACCGGCGACACTTAGGGTGTCCCAAGCTGTCTCAGGAGCTGAATTGGGAGCTAATGTCAAAGTGCAGGTAACACTTAACGTCTTCTTATCACTTCACATGTTTCATTTGTGCGAACAACCATGCTCCAGTAACATGCAGCTTAGCTGGTGTATTTGCATGCATGAATAAATGAGCTACCTTACTGTAAACATGAATGAAGCCTAGATCATCATTACGTTACGTTACGCCATGCATCATTTACAAAAAACAGAATTAACACATGAGAATTCTTGCAAACAAGTTTATTCTTCCTAGTATGTGCTGTAAACCAGAAGTACACGTAACTGTATATGTAACGCCATTCAACCGTGCACGTATATATATTCTACATGATAATTTGCTTATCAAATGTCTCTGTTATCCTGGCATTTACGTGTTATCGTATAGTTGTTACTCGTGCGCTTTACAACAGCACTGGTCCCAATGAGAGGTTCAAATCATGTATGTATGCACGTGATGATCAGAAATAAAGTTACCATACTCCTAACTAGCACCCTGAACTAAATTCACACTTGTCCTTCCTATCATTACTGCATGTTGATGCCAATGTATATACATGTAGTTGACATTTTATTGTGAAAGAATGAGGAGTGGAATTCTCCAATTACCAACATCCGGGTTCATGAAAAAGGATATTTGTGTATGACCTGAGTGAACAGCCTCTGGGTATTTGATTTGTTTCTCTGCTGTAGGGATGGGTTCGCTCCGTTAGACCTCAGAAGGCCAATCTCTTCCTCCATGTGAATGATGGGAGCTCTCTGCAGTCGTTGCAGGTCGTCGCCAGCTCCGAGCTGAATGACCCGTAAGCACTTCAGTTCTATTTCCTGTACATAATCCTTGACATTATAATTTTTAGGTATGAAGGTTGCACATACTAAAAAAAAAAAAAAAAAAATCACTGACTGTCTTTTCTTTCTTTTTCTCTTTCAAATTAAGATCGCTCACACTTGGTAGTGCTGTGGAAGTCACGGGTACTCTTAGGAAAAGTCCACACCAAAAACAGCCAGTTGAACTGGAAGCAGAGCAAATCCACGTAGTTGGAGATTGTAACCCTGTGGTGAGAAAAACGTCAGACGTAATTTTGCTCACTGTGCTATCTCCAACTCATGTTATAACTTTGTAATGTGCCCATTGTTTAGGAAATGTCATTTAGTATTGTTGCTTTGTATTCTTGTTTCAGGATTTTCCCTTCAAAATAAAAGAGAGACACAGCCTTGAGTATATTCGCCAATTCCCTCATCTCAGGTGTAGAACAAATGCCTTTAGCTCCCTGTTGAGAATACGAAGTGAGGCGACTACAGCAGTTCACTCATATTTCAAGGTGAGCTCATCGGGGGAGGAGTTTTTAATAGGATGCAGAGGAAGACTTTTTGTATTTATTTATTCATTTTTTTTCTCAGGAAAATGGCTTTGTGCAGATTCACACTCCGGTCATCACCTCAAATGACTGTGAAGGGGCAGGAGAGCTCTTTCAGGTTGAGGTGAGTGTGTCATCCAGTGTGTTATTGAAGATTGAAGCTCCGATATGAACACAAAGCATCAATGACATTGTTTGAAACTTCAGAACCTCTGCTTTTACCGCAGCCGTCCGGCCCAGACTTTGAAGAAGGTGAGAAGTTTTTCTCTGTCCCAGCTTTCCTGACCGTGTCTGGTCAGCTTCATCTGGAAGTGATGTCGGGGTGAGATAAACTATATGAATTTATCTTCTAGTGATCATCTGCACATTAAAAATCTCATATCCTACTTGTATGTTCTGCCTCAGAAAGTAAGACACGTGCACACGCTCTGAGGATTATTTCTAATTATGCCCTGTCACTCCTCCTCTTCCAGGGCTTTTTCGAGAGTCTACACATTCGGGCCAACTTTTCGAGCAGAGAACTCCCAAAGCAGACGCCACCTGGCTGAGTTTTACATGGTGGAGGCCGAGGTCTCCTTCACACAGTCCTTAGAGGATCTCACCAAGGTACACTGTGTCATTGTCCTACAAACACAATGTTGCTCCGCGATATCGATCAAAGTAGCACGTTGGTTAACATGTTATAAATTCATCTGTTCTATGCATAGAACAGATGAATTTTAGTTAATCATTTTGTCCTGAGAAGGAGAAACTAAGTAGCATTAAAGTTGTCTGATAACCTCTGATAAAACGCAGACAGACATCACGGACCGGCTAATTCTTTGAAACATGATCGGATGAAGTGAACTTGTTGTCACACCACATCAATTCCTGTGCACTGAAGTTCAAATTTTACCCTTGTCTTCTGTGACTTTTAAAGCTGCCCTCATGCGCTGTTGGCCAGACAAAGTTTTAATTATTAAACCGGGCCCCGCTCCTTAGGTCATGGAGGACATGTTCAGGTCTGCCACGGAGCATGTCTTGGCTCACTGTGCCGAGGATCTGGATTTGTTTCACAAGCATGTGACTCCTGGACACAGGGTGAGTCCTCAAGGACGCTTACACTCGGGTGCATAACCTGACTCCTTATGCCAACCAGCCACAAATACATCCGACTTCAATATTATCTCAACTTACATTTTTTTTTTTTTTTTTTTCCTATCGTCCATTCACTCTAAGGACACTGTGGAAGCTATGCTGAAGAAGAGATTCCCCGTGTAAGTCTCTTATTTTTCTAAACATGGAAAATAAAATGATTGTCAGCTAAAGAATAAAACAAAACGTTGAATGACTGATGCTATCTAAATATACTTTTAGGATTGCCTACAGTGAAGCTATAGACATCCTAAACCACAGCTCCCAGAACTTTACCTTCCCAACAGAAGTAAGTGTGGATGTTTTATTTATTTACTAACAGAGCAGACTTGATCTCTATCTCTACTGTATGTTTGCTGCTAACACTATTATCCCTCAGAGCTCCACACTGACCTGAGCTCTGCTTTTCTACAGTGGGGCTGTGACCTTCAGACAGAACACGAGAAGTACCTGGTGAAACATTGCGGCAACGTTCCGGTCTTTGTCACTGATTATCCTTATGATCTTAAGCCTTTTTATGCGAGAGACAACCAGGATCATCCCAAACATACGGTAAGACGTCATCACTCCGTTAGATATGCTGAGCGAAATCAATGATTTAACGGCTCGGTTCCTTCCTCGTAATGTCAGTTGGGTTATCGCGGCGTTTTGCATATCTGCGCTGACTCCCGGCTGTCGTTTTTGTGTGCAGGCAGCTGCAGTGGATCTTCTGGTGCCGGGAGTTGGAGAGCTCTGCGGGGGCTCGCTGAGAGAGGAGAGGCTGGATCTGCTGAGGGCTCGGCTGGAAGAGTAAGCTGTCGTACTCCAGGGGCGGTCCAAGGCCCGTGCTAATATATTTAGACTACGGTTGTCAAAATCTGCTTCGTTGCTTTGGATTTGTTTGTATTTTAATTAATTGAGATCAGGCATAATCCCAGTAGGCGATAGCTGGCACATTTCAGAAGTGCTGCAGTGGCTTTTTAAAATAGAAATCTGTTTTCTCTCACCACCTCAAAGAGCAACAATGTGCAGGAAGTTAGTGATTCAGCTGTTAAAATCCAGACTAACGTCTTCAGTTGGGTTTGCAGGTTTTAAGCCCCCTGACTCACCACACATATTGAGTGCTTGGGCAACTAAATGATATATTGACTTTTATACTGCATATACCATTACATTCATGTATCTATTATTCATTGGTATAACAGAACAATAAACAATGAATCTATTGTACAAATGAAATAACATTAACATTAATTGCAGGTTTTACTGACTAGCTGTGGACTAGAAAAACCTTTGTCACATTTGTGTTGGACAACGCTATTCTAAAAAAATGCATCCTCAGAACAATGTCCTGGTGAATGACTCTATTGCTCTAAGTGTAACCCTAATATGTACATCAGCCCCTGGTCTGAGTTTGTAACCCTCAATTAGCCACAGAGGAGAAAGTCTGCAAATGAAGTCAGTTTTGCTATTTTCACATTGATTAATAATATAGGAAAATAATGCTATAGAGGATTTAATGGAGGTTTTGAGTTTGTGTTTTGACCAAAGGCTCATATATGAATTATCATACTTTTCCAGGGCTGGATTAGAAGACACCTACAGCTGGTAAGAAAAAAACATATTTACATTACCAACATTTGAATAGAGACGTCCTTCCACACCAGCAAAGTTGTAATGACATGTTAATTTATTGGCAGGTATCTGGATTTGAGGCGTTTTGGCTCCGTCCCCCATGGTGGCTTTGGATTGGGATTTGAACGATTTTTGCAATGCATTCTCGGTGTTGACAACATAAAAGATGTGATTGCTTTCCCCAGATTTTCCCATTCTTGTCTTCTATAAAACACAATTGCGGGAGAGTAGTATTTATAAGTCTGTATTTGCTGTCTTTCAAACATCAAATAAATATTATATTCAACACAGTTTTTCTTGTTATCGGTTTATTGGTCTTTAAATATTAGTTATTTAAAAAAAATGTATCTGCTATATATAAAAACAATGAACAAAAGATAATCCTACAACCACATCTGAGAGGGAATTTCATTCATCCACTGTTTATTATTCAACATATCTCAAGGAAGTGTTTAGTTTCATGAATCATTTTATTTGCCTGTACCGACTTCCATATTTAAAAAAAATGTCGGTTTTCAGAGCGACAGACAAGTATTTTAAATTTCCACCAGATGGTGCTTTTTCCCATTCCATCCAATAGAGACAATACGAATCATTTACTCACAGCAGCTATTGACTTTTATCATAACCTTTTCTTTTCCAAAGTGCGGAAAATCTTTAAAAAAAAGCTCCATCGATAAGCTTTGATTGATACTAAGCTATGTTGGTAAACATACAACACGCGTTTAATGTAATAATGTGAAATCAGATACGTTTCCGTATTTGGAATGAAACAGAAATACTTGAACATCTGTTTTGTGTGAGCGTGGATAAATAGTATTTTACAAAAACATCGGTTACTCTGTATTTACACTCGTGTTGGGATCTTGAATCTACTTGGTGGCGGAGCAGTTCTTCCGTCCTGTTCGTCCCAGCGCAGCCCATCCCTCTCGTCGCTCTGTGGGCGTGGTGTGAGTTGGGAAAACAAACTGCAGACACTCTACGATACTTCCTCACCCTGCATCAGTTGAGTTTCCCCGCGGCTCCTCGTCAGCTGGCCGTGCGTAATTTCCCAGAGAGTCGAGTTGCGCCTTTTTTTCCTCCTCCCGTTTTGCGCGCTGGCTGTTGCGCACAGTGCCACTGGGAGCGACTGGCAACATCTCCGACCAGCACCACTTTGATTTTTTTAAATTTATTTTATTATCAAATGGGGGGAGCAGACTGCGCCAGTGGGAGCCCAACGCCGACAGCACTTTGAACGGGCAAGCCTTCAGGAGCCGTCATGTACTAGTAGTGACGGACGGCGGGTTGTAGCGCGAGAGGAAACAACAGACACTGACAAACATGAGCGGCGGTGAAATCATCTTCCAGGGCTGGCTGAGGAAGTCACCACCGGAGAAGAAGCTGAGAAGATATGTAAGTGAATTCCACTTTCGCGTAGTTTCTCTGTGTCTGAAGAGTTCCTTCTCTGTCACATCGCTTCGTGTTGTGGACATCTGCATCTCCGATAAGTTGTGTCAAACTGAGAAAGTCCCATTGTAGCAGCAGGTGCACCCCAACCACCACCATCTGGACCGCTCCTCTCTTTTTAATGACCTACAGGAGACACCACGTGTTATTCTGGAAAAAAAACAACAACAACAACACTCCCGACCATAATAAACTAGAAATGTATGTTTTACATGGAGAAAAAAAAGCAGTTGCCAGGTTTGACATAGCCACCGACGGTGGGGGCCAACATGGAGGTAAGCCTGTGTAATACCCGACAGCTGTCTATGATTTTGACTAGATAGCTCCCAGACACAAACTGCCACTTGGGTTTATCCGATCATGATGAGGTAGTGTCTAATGAAGCGTTGATGTGGCCAATTTCCATTGCAGCCAAGCCAACTCATGTCACAACAACAGCGAGAACTGCAGATAGCCCTTTGAGAGCCTTGATGAGGCTTCATGGGCCAAAAGCTGCTCCAATCTCCTGCTGGGTGCCGGGGCAAAGGGGAATGGCAACAAATCGGATAATAGGATTTATGGAGGCAGATAGAACCATGAGACAATCTCCTATAAATACAGCTGTCCACTGTTTATGTATGGTGTTGCACTGCTGAGCCTTCTCCGTGTTCCTACTTGCTGACTTTGCCATGATGTCATCTCTCTGTTTTCATCTGGAAATCCATCCTCGAATGTCCTCAAATGTAGCCCCCCCCCCCCATTTCACCCCCATTGTCCTGTCATTTCCTCATTGTCTTCCACTTAAAGCTGGCTAATGTTTACACAGAGACCACCGTGGTCCGTATGGAACGGCAGCTGCAATGGCACAGAGGAAAAAAACTTGCTTAGTTCATAGCAGTACTGTATAAACAGCGAGGAAAAAAAACCTCACAAAGCATAATAATGGCCTTCCTCAGGCAAGAGAGGAGGGAACAGCCTCTCAGCCCTTCTCACCGTGCTTCTCACCCTGAGCAATAACCTATAAACAACTGCGCACACACACACACACACACACTGCCAGAAAACAGTGTCATGAGATGGAGTGTCCAGAGCAGGCAGACTTGTGAATGCGATAATCAGTCCATCTCAAATTCCTTCCACTTAAAGTCAGGCTAGGGACAATTGGGGGCATTTACTCAGCAGTATTGCTGTCATCTGACATAGTTGACGTCGTAATGGAGAGGGATATTTTCAGATACTACTTTCACATACTGGCAGACATTCCAGCCCGAAGGTGTGTTTCCCAAGAGAACACGGTGGCAAGTTTGATAGGTCATTAAATCGGAATGAGCGGAGGAGTTTCAGAGCTGTAACTGCCATGTTGATCGCTACACTTCGTACTGTTGTGCCTCTTTTTTTTTTTTTTTTTTTTTTTTAGGAGATTATTTGCAACAAGGGAAAAATGTTTTAATCCTTACCAACACTTGTCCTGTCAATATTCCACCCCTTTCTACAGCGAAGTCCTCTTTTAACCAGACGTGGCCTGTGTTTTGTTAATCAGTAGTTAGTTGTTGAAATGATTTGTCATTGTATTTTTAAAATACAACTCATGTGACCTTCCACAGATGGTTTGTGAAAAATGTGGCACACAGCATGTCCCAGTGCGGGGTAAGGAGAGACTAAAAACTGGTACTACCACCGCAGGTCTCGCATGCAAATGCTATGCAAAATCAGGGAGCAAAAACATTTGTGGCAGTTGAAGCCTAGATGCAACTGGGGGGAAAAAAAAGACAGGAGACAACACGTCTGTGCTCAGTAACGAGCATGACTAGTCCTGGTTAAATGTTTGCTAATTGTTTAAAACTCATCTTTTAAACAATTAAAAGCAGTGACTCATTCTTTCTACAACAGCGCCCTGCTGCACAAACACATGATGAGCACAAACTTTCTGTGTGTGTGTGTGTGTGTGTGTGTGCGTGCCCCCCCTCACACCATGTGACAGCGGCACTGGAGACGCATGTATAGTCACTTTTCAGTACAGTACACACGCTGCTTCTCCACAAAGAGTAACAGTCACGCTCTGGTGTCTCCGCGCTGCCGAATGAATCACTTGGTCGGGGTTTATCTCTTCTCGGGGGCCGATGGGGGCTTCCAGAGGTTGGCAGTGTTTTAAGGACAAGTGGGAGTGGCCTAAGTGCTTTTGTTGAATAATGTCCAGAATAAGCAGTTAAGGAACATGAAAACAACTGACTGATCCAGCGCTTACCCAGTGCCTCTTGCAGCGTTCTGTCGGGGTTCAAATAGGCTTCACCATGCCTGCTACATTTACCCCCAAACCACCTTTTATTTGACTTGTAATAAACAAAAGAAATCCTTAGTCCTACCCCTTCGGGACATCCAATATTGACATATGCATAAGACGTCCTCCAAAGGATTCATGTACGTCAGAATCGTACTTTGCCGGCACAATATGAATACATGCGACGTGTCATACTGTAAACAGTTTGATTCCTGTTCTCAGGTCGAGATCAAGCTGCTGTTGGCTAAACCTTCCCGTTTGCCCGTTGCTGTATCTGTAATCACAAAAACGTGTCTGTTCACATACAGCATTGCCACATTCCAGACAGATCATATCGGCGAGGTGATAGCTGTTGCTTCTGCTTTCTCCCGCCGCCAGTTTGTAAGGGCTTTACCGCCTTGCCCATGTGGATGGTACATCCGAGAGAGAGCTTGGTGAGTCGGTGGGTTTTTCAAGGCAGGCACAACAGAGCAGCAGTCGCCTGTGTGCCACTGTCAGCTGCCGGGTCTGCTGTTGTTTTGCAGAGGGGGCTTTGGGAAGTCCTTGCCCTCAGAGGTCAACGGAGAACGCCTCCCAGTTCCTGCTTTGACAGACACCCAGCGCTCACACAGACATTTTCCTTGTTTCACTTTATCTGGGGGCCCTCAAATGGGCCTTTCCCCCAGAAGCTACAAAACTGGGGTGGCTTTATGTGACTGCAGTATTAAAGTCAGATTAGTTTATTGTTGTGGGATACGTTCGCGGGATCCTTGTGATTGAGATAAGGAACCTCCATCAAAATTGTTGTTGATACATTTTATATGGATTCAGCAGTGCATTGACAATCTTCATTGACATTCGTAACAAATTAAAGGTGCCTTATATTTACATCAGGTGCATTATGATTTCCCTCTCAATGGCTCTCAAGACGGTGACGGCTGAGCCGGCAGGTAACGGCTAACAGCGCTAACTGAGCAAACAGCGGCAAAAGTGCCGACAGAGCGTTGACCTGAGGGAAAACCGGTGGGTGGGTGCAACTTCTGCGAAGCCGCCGTCGGTCGTGACGACGTTATCAGCTGTAATCGCCGTACGAGCGCAGTGCAGAGCGGCGGCCGTGAGCGGGCCAGTAAAAGCACACACGACTATGTCAACAAAGCGAGGAAAAGCCCGGATAACAACACACACAGAGGGCGACGTCACTCCACTATATCTTTACATTGCTGCTCTATTAATGCTCTGATTCCCGTATAGACAACCTCTTATGCCTAAAAGTCACAGTTGTTTGTCTCAAAATTACACTTTCTCAACTTTTTCTTCTCCAACCCCAAGTGCATTCATTTTTTTTTCTTTTTTTACATTCATTGTGAAAATCTCCGGGTGGCCTTGTTTGAACCTTTGTCATAATATCCTGTCCTTTGCCATGAACTGTGGTTTAGACGGTGTTTTCTGCCCAAAACTTAATTATTGCACCACTAGCAGATGTCAGACTTCCTTTGGATGGTACCTACAGGAAGTGTCCCATCACGCCTCTACAAGCTGAGCTGAAAATACTGCCGTTCTGAAGGGAATTAGATCCCATTGATTTTTCACTTGTGATTTGGACCTGCAGTGAGAATGTTTGTACTTATTTGCCGCACTCTCAGAAAGTACACTATCACGGCAGTGATGGTTTTATTTAATGGTGCTTAAAACTCTAACACACCTAAGTGTACCATTAGAGTGTTCCACTGTCAGGTTTTACTTCAGTAGTAATCTAGTTTCTGCTCTGTTGATTGGATCCAGACACAAACATACAGGGACCATGCTACCAGCTCGTACATGTGCCGGTAGCTTACATGTCATATGACTGTCATTAGATTGACCTTCTGAAGCAAATGGGCTTTTGCAGTTGTGATGTCAGTTAGTAGAAATGCCTTTGGGGTCTCCCACTCAGCAAAGCGGCACAGAGGGACATAAAAGTGACAAAGGCACAAAAACTTGTTTGTTACTAAAAGCAAAAGCAGTTTATGTTTTGAAAATATGAATACCAGTGCTGCCATTTGAGCTTTCAGTGTGAGATGCTTGCTTTGGTGTTGCAGTGTGTGACCAAAAAGGCAGTTGACAGCTATTTCTTTTTTCTTTTTTTAGCATCTATTTACCCAGGGACGGCTGACTTAGCACACATGCTCTTCTTGACCGGCGCCCTGCTTTGCAGTCAAAACAGCCTCTAAAGCCTTGCCTTTCTGCGGAACTGAGGAACTCTGTTTGAGCCGGTTCAGCATGCTGTAGCTGCACCATGATAGTAGCTGGTGAGGTGCAGGAAACTCCCTGTGTTTAGTAAACTAAACATCAAACACATTAGTGAATGCAACAATGCGAATTACTGCAACACTTATCTTCCATGCAATGCAATATTAACCATCAATGTGAATTATGTTGAAATAGGCAGTGGTCTGTGCGTTCACCATAGCACAGCGTATATGTAGACGTAATAATGATATGATGATATTTATACACGAGTTCTGGAAAGGCGGAACCTTAGATGGCGGCTATTTTCTTCCTGGCAACATGTTAATTTGTGAACTAGGACTGTGAATATTGTCTTGCTTTGTCATATATTGTGTAATTTGTGTACTATATATTTTTTAAATCCTTTACACATCGGGGTTGTGAAGCCACTCACAACAAGGAAGTAGAGCTTTTATGGAGTGATTTCTTGTGGAAATAATCTATTTTAACAGTATGTTGGAGCTCTAAAATACATACGCCTACACTTTCTCTAGTATAGTACAAACAAATCTTGAGACTAGTGAGATTAGTGTGACAGAATAATTGAGGGAAGTTGTCATTGTGAAAGATTTCTGACCAGATTGTTCACAGGTGATCCTCCTCTCATGGAAAACACGACTCACGCAATGAATTGCAATGAAATTGCATTGGTCTAAATGATCATGGAATTTATGATGTCGGCCAACAGTTTGATAGCATGCGTCCCCTGAAAACGTGTCTTATGCACTTTAAATATGACCCTACTATTTGAACGTGCTCAGAACCCTTGGACACGTTGTTCCTAAGTGAAGTGGGAGTTGACAGTCACTTTGGGCTTCATTTTAACCAGCCATGAAATATGATTTTAACACTAGCAGCTGCAAATATGCTAAAATCAGAGTGTTAGGATGTGTTGTCTTTCTGTTTCATGTTGAACACTTGCCTTTGGGCGATAGTTTGTAGGAGCTGGAAATGTGAAAGCAAAGTGAGATTGTGGTATAGGTGGTAATATTTGAGAGAAAAAAACCCCGAAAACAGCTCCAAGCCCGCAGATGTTTTTCTGTACAGCAGTGATGATTAATTTGATTCAGGAAACGGTGATGAAGTGGAAAATGTTTTTTTTTTAATGTATTCAGCCAAGCTGATGAAAGTGAATTGCATCTCTGTCATTTGAATATTGTTCTGATCAGTTATCTCCTTTAAGGCTTAAGTTCTGTGTACCTCTAATATCGACATAGTTTAGTTTAGAGATCATTCTTTCTCCAGACAGTGATGAGTCATTGCAGTTCAGTTGTAGGAACTGAACTTCCCTACAACTAAAGCTCAGATAAAAATAAACAATGAGTAATGTAGCCAGTGCACAAATACAGAGTTCATTAGAACTCAGTGAGATAAAATAGGACCGTGTAATAAGTGGTTCAGATCACTGACGTGTGTCTAAGGTTTTCAGATGACATTATGCACAATCATCAATGCATTTCACCAATAATCGTTTCAGCATATCAATGTGATTGTTTCACTCATAATAAATGATCAGCTCAGCTAAATACATACTCTGTTATTATGTTTATTAGGCTATTTTATCGTGTTATTCAGACATTTCATTCATTTGGTATCAGCATGTTCCAGAAAACATGAAGCGCTCCTCTATGCAGTGATGTGTTATTTATTTACACAAATGACAGCATGGCAAGTGACAATTTGTGTAGACAAAGACACACCACGGCACTGGGGATCATTGTGGTTTTTTTGCAATATGTGCTTACCGAAAGAATACAATTTGTGATTGGCAAAACAAAGTGTTTACAGAAAAGCCAATGACAAAGAGATACTTAGCTGAGCTGATGATTTATCAAGACTAAAACATCTATGGATTCCACCATATGCAACCCAAATTATTAGCTGCAGTTAGTTTCCTTTAATGAGAATTTACAAAGTGATCAATTTAAGTGTTGGAAAAATGTACAAAATGTTCATTAAATGTGCCAAATATTGATTGTACTTCATTAACATCTGGGCTTCATTAACATCTGGGCTTCATTAACATCTCTTTGGATCAGAAATACTTTTGTATACAACCTTTTATATCGTATTCCATCTCACAAATTATTAACCACGAACAAGTGCATTTATTCATTAAGTGAAATGATTCAGTTGTCACACTCCAGATTCCACACTGTACTCATGAACATATATAAGTATTGTGTGCATGAAGATATTACTAATGGCAAATACTGTAACGTGTTGGAGTGTGTGTGCTAGTGCACGCAATATGCTTTGCTGGTGTTACATGCACGAGCCTGAATAACATCCGTGGTCGGCTTTAATGATCATGAGATGTTCAATACCATTTTTTTCCCTTCCCGATACCGATACCAGTGTGTTTTAAAGAATCAAATACAAAGTGAAAAGCTGAGGTCAGACGTTCCCCTTGCATGCAAACGTTTCTGCTCTGTGCTGCTGAAGAGACTGTGTTTTTATCCAGCGTCGTGCATCCAAAGCCACCTTGGTGCACAAGAGCCAGAGAGACCAGGAGATGCTCACGGCGCACCCTTCGCACACAGCCGTGTATGAGCCGCAGCAGATGGCAGGGGCAGCGGAAGTAACACAAAGACTTCTGATTAAAGATAATGTTCCCCGTTAGTCAAACTGTCAGGGCGGGCTCCCGTTAAATAAGCCCAGCCTTTTGCTGATACGGAGACATGGCGAGAGATTACTCATTTTCCCTAATGATGGAAGTGTTCAACTGCAAATTGAGGCTGATTATATCTGCCGAGAGCTTTTGAGAGGTTGTTTTTCATGGGATGCGCCGCAGATTTTGCACATCGGTGCTCCCGTGAAGTGAGTGAATAAGCACTGTGGGTACCGAAATGCAGCGTCCCTCTTTATCATCATCACACCTGTGGGATAACGCTTTCCGTCACCGCCATATGATGACATTGTATGTGGAAATGTTATTCCCCGTAACGTCATGAAAGCGGAACGACATCAGGCCCTGCTCTAAACGCACTGAACCGGGTTTCAAATGTGATGCCTTGCTCAAAAGGAGAATGTGAACAACAGCAGGAGTTAAACGTTCCTACCCTGTCCGTCTTGGCCCGCTAACCTCCCACCTTCTTTATTAACACACAAGAATTTATGGGCCTGTTTGGGTCTTATCTGCATGTGTTATGTCTTGCAGCTGCCAGCCTTCGAAGGTCAGTGTTTTGACTATTGGGAAACCTGAGCAGTTTGATTTAACGGTGCTCTAATGCATCCGTTGGACTTTAAACGCCTGTAGTTTTATTCTCTCAGCGATTCTGTTTTACATCTTTTTCATGTTTACTTCTCCGGGCACACGGATGGGACAGAGCCGTGTCCGACCCAGGAGCATCTGGATCTCCTCACCGCTCGAGACAGATAATGGGCCGGAGCTGCTGAAAAATGCAAAATGGCCACACATTGTAGGCACGATGTTGGACTTCTGTTTCGTTTGTGACGTTGAATTTATTGGAAATGCTCCAGAAATGTCTTTTATAAACTTTGTCTGGGACAGCTGTCTGCTTAACGTCTTATCTCTGAGCCGCGATGGGGAGCCCTGTGTAAACTGTAAGACTTCCAAGGAACGTCCCCATGCTCCCTCATGTCCATGTGTGGTTTATTTAAGCTCGCTGTTACATAAACTGATGTCACATAGGTAAATACAGATACATGACACCTGTCAGAGACAGAAAATAGGACAAACTTATTTTTAGTGCTTCTTACGAGAGGGGTGGAATAACAGAGCATCTTTTATGTTCTGCTTTTCAGGATTTTTGCAAACTTAAAAAGCATTGCAATGCAAATCTGAAAGGTGTTTTTGTGCTGTGTGAATGGCCAGGCGATATGTAACTGGGTTGCACTCCCTCACATGCGGAAACTCCCATCTGTTCCTGGAATGTGGGCTGACGTGTGACCCGCTATTGATTAGGACCACATAATCGGGGCTCTGTCGTCATTGTCTGCTGCAGCCCGTCCAGCTTTGTCCCCTCTCACCACATTAACCAGAATCACAAGTGTCCAGGCATTCGCTCACACAATAATGGCCATTATAGCAGTCCCACCTTTTTAATTCATGCGTTGCAAAGCGTTCCTCGCTGACGTTCTTGGGTTGTGAGGGGTTTTTTTTTTTCTTGATTTATGAAATTCTAGCTTTATTCAGGTCCCAGAAGGGACAAGAAATGAGGTCATCGATGTGCTAAATATTCCTCTTTTGTTCTTCTTTAACTTTGAGAAGCTAGGAAACAGCACCCACATAGAATAGATGTGCTATGAATGCATTACAGGGGACTCTTGTAGGAGGGCTCTGTCTGCTGTCTTCATTTAGAACCAGTAACCATTCAGGATGATAAGTGAACCACTGCTTCATGCTAACATATGTCAACCAGGATCATTCATTATAATGTTGTGTATAAAGCCTTTTAAAACAAGGTGCTTTACAAGGGGAAGTTATTTTCACTCAAGGTCTCGGAACAAGAGAAATCAGGATTTTATATTAAAACCCAAAGTGTGAGGATATCACTAAATTCCCTGTGCATTGTCTGATTTATTTGTGAACATCATTAATGTGATTGCTCATAGAAAACAAGGGGAAGTTGCCACACCTTCTGATTATCTAATCAAGTTATTTCTATGAGGCAATTAAAGAGGTGAATGAAGAGGAATCTTGTTTTAAATGGGAATGTGGATCTTTCAGATCAGTTCGAGGAGTGCCTCTGGTTTGCACATTGCACATTTTATCTGAAGTGTGTCATGCAGTATGAAACACACACTGGTCTCGCCCTGCCTTGGTCTTGACTTTGTCTCAACCTCTTTAAAGTCTTGGTCTTGTCTCGGTCTCCATACACTCTGCTCTCGGTCATGACTTGGACTCGGATGAGGTGGTCCTGACTACAACACTGCTTGAGGGATATCAACATGTTTTTCTAGAAACCCCTTTTTCGTTTTACAAAAGAAGCCAAACTTTAGGCTATTCAAATGTTCAATATTGTCAATAAACACAACCAGCCGTAAAATAAAATTCCCTAAATGAATTACAAAAGATCGAAGGTTGTTTATAGAGCTTCCAGATTATGTGAAAGCTCATACTGAACTTGGGCTGCTGGGAGTCTTTATTGGCTGCAATTAGATACCAAAGACCCCCTTCCCCCCACTGTTTCTCCCCCTCTTAATTGTCTCCATGCTCTTCTCCCATCCCTTAGAAGCCCACCAGTGGGAACACTGAGAACACTGATGGGATCCCTCTCACTTCACCTTGTACTATAATTAAGCAGTAATGGCCCAGCACCGATGCATGCCGTCTCATCACGGTGTTGTTAGTATGCTATTGTGTGTGTGTGTGTGTGTGTGTGTGTGTGTGTGTGTGTGTGTGTGTGTGAGAGAGAGAGCTGGGCACATCTAGACACGTTGCCCGAGGCATCCGGTCAGACTGCAGCCAAAGCATTCAGCGTCACAAGAGGTGAATCGCCCTGCCGTGGCACATGTGACCTTTTACAAGAGCTGCTAGATGAGAAAACGTACTCGGCCGAGGTGGTTGCAAGGCTCCGCTGCAGCTCCACAGTTTGTGCAGCTGTGCGGTGTGTGTGTGTACTGCAGCAGCAGGTAAAGCAGAGGAGTCGAAAGCAACTAGCTGCTGTCTCCTCCTCTCTTGCTTTTGAAAGGTAAACAAGACTATTCTAACCCGCAACGCAAAGGACATACGCGTTTGGCTTGGATGTTTGCTCATGCACATTTAAAAACATGCGGACTGCCGCTTATCGGCCTGCCCTGTTGACACAGCCGGCTACTAGTCACACACCATGTTTTGCTCTGTTGCCGTAAGTGGCACACCTTGGATAATTGTTTTAGGCCACAAGCATCTCCAAGTTCATTAGTCAGTGTTGCCAGGACAGCAGTGAGTTGGGTTCATGCGAGACTGGGCTTGTTTTTTTAGATATGAGGCTAGTACAGTACACAACGATCGCTGCGTGACTTATCAGCCGTCGCTGTGTATTTATCTCCTAAAATTGTGGTGTGAAGCCCTGGAGAACTACCAACACATACCAGGCGATCGTATCCCCTTTGTACTACTGTGTTTGTTTTCCCACAGCATCATTGTTTTGCTGCCTGCCAAAAATAGAACAAAACATGTCCACTTATCAACAGGCGAAGAGACAAAAGGAATTGGCCAGACAAACCAGTTTTGATCCTATTTTTAGATGCGAACTTCGCTCAAAAGATTGTTTCGCGCAGTTTTGTTATTAAAGGTTTTTCCTTCCCCAGTCATCTGAAATAGATGCAGACGTGTTAGCCGTTGTGCTCCACTGTACTCTCTTTGTATCTGTAGCTGGCTGCCACCAGTGCAGGACAAATGAGACCATGGTGGAACAAGGTAAGATCAAGTCTTTATGGGATGATTGAATGAGACGGAGGGGACTAAACGCTGTGCGTTCATAGATACGGATGGCTGCTCCTCTTCTTGGAGAGCTTTCAGTGCTGGCGGGCAATTTCTTTTTTTTTTTTTTACATTGTACAGTTGAGACCCTGACAATCCACATAGCATAGCTTAAGTATTAGGATGTTTTCACAACGTTCTGTCTTTACTGTTTTCTCATTTATAGTAGAATGTTTGTTTTTGCGCTTCATGAAGTTGTGTCGTCTTATTGTTTTTTTTGTTCAAATTTGACCTTTGTTTGACTTTGATCTCTTCTGCGGAACGAATGATGAACAAATGAGAGCTTCACCATGTCCAGTGTTGTTTGCAGTGTATTGCTCAAACAATAATATATGATATCATGTTAATTTCGGGTGTGGTTGGGTGGCTCACAACTCTCTCTCAGTGGTCCACTGTCCAGTCCAGTTGTTAACAAGGGCAGTGGGTCTCGCCTGAGCCCTTTTCTTTTTTTTCTCCCCATAACAGTGATGCAGCTTAAACCAAAGCTATGGGGGGGGGGGAGGGGAAAGTTGGAGAGCCGGGAGAGTTCAGCCTAGTTTTACAGCTTCAGCCCTCACTTCCCAGCGCTTAGACAGTGATCGATGGCCTTAGACATGCTCCGTAGGACAGGCGGTGGGTGGGTTAGCTCATTTTGTTGTGTCCTCCTCCCCCATGATTTACTTCACTGGGGAAGTTTGCTCGAATTTGAAAGAGTGCGTGAGAGAGAGCGAGAGAGGGAGGAAAAGCTGCACTGCCAGTTGCGTGTGTGAAAAGGCTGATTTGAAACTGAAGACGCTTGAGACATTGTCTCTCATTTTGCATGCAACATTTCTGCGAGGAGCTTAGCAGAAAGTTTAACAAAGGGACACATTGTTCACCCCTCTCATTCAGACCGAACTGTAAATTAATTTGTTCTTGAATTAGGCGGCAGCTTCTTTTCCTATGGAAAATACTCATTCTATTTTTAGTATGACAAGGCCTCCTAAATGAGTTGTCTTCCCTCGTGGTCGAGAGCTGTGGCTGTCCTGGGTTAATACGCTGGCCGCAGCTGAAGGATGCCAGGAATAACCCAGCTGGGTTGCACTGACCTCTTGGAACTGGGCAGCGCTCCAGGTCTCAATTAAGTGATGCTCTCTCTTTCCAGAAAAGGCAATAATATTTAAATGGGGTTCACAAGAGTTATAGCGTTTTCTCTGTCAACGCTGTAATGGCACTTAACCGAAGAGCTTTGTGGACCTGGAGGGGGAAAAAAAATGTGTGCAGTGTTCCTTTAGAACAGTGTGACGGCTGTACTGTATTTTCATGAAATGAGAAACTTCACACTCCAACGAAATCATTTAGAAGGTCACTTGAGGAGTTACACTGTTGACTTCTTTGGAATCTTGTTCCCTCCCACCCGTTACCAGTGTAATCTGCATTAGTGAACGTTCCAAACAACCTCTCATCGTGAGAAGTGAGCTAATACAATTGCACAACTCATCAGATAGAGCTGATTAAACTTCTTGTGGTAAGATGCACACAGCAGTCTCCCTCCAAAACACCATTAAGGTCGTACTGATACTGTGTATCAGGCTGGCAGAAAATAAAATGAAAAAGTCTTATACCCCAATACCTCAGCAGTACTTCAGCTACACGCGGAAGATAAGATCACAATCTGCACATCCTGGGGAAAAAAAAGAGAGAAAGCAAATGTGTTGCTGCTAAAAGAACTGCTAACATGTCGAAATAGCGCTTCAGTAAGGTTTTGTGTGGGGAATGATGGATCTCGTCTCAAAAAATAAAAAATATAGAAAAAATACACACACACATATGTATGTGTGTGCGTGTATATATATGCATATATATATATATATATATATATATATATATATATATATATATATGCATATAATGCTAACTACAGGGATGCTTCTCAATTCCTGTCTGTAAACATTGTGCAAATAATATGTATTTTTTCTATATTTTTTATTTTTTGAGACGAGATCCATCATTCCTCACACAAAACGTTACTGAAGCGCTATTTCGACATGTTAGCAGTTCTTATAAACACTGCCGCAAAACCATATATATATATATGCATATATATGCATATATATATATATGGTTTTGCAGCAGTGTTTATTTAGGAAAAACCTGCATATGAGGTTTTAAACACAATGTTTACAGACAGGAATTGAGAAGCATCCCTGTAGTTAGCATTAGCAGTGGTAGTAAAAAAAGAAGAAAGTCATCTCCCCGGCACCACACACACTCTTTAATTGATTTGATTGATGCAGAGACACCACAGCGATGACCACTGAGCAGAATGCAGATTACAGCTTTATGTAAAAGCACACGCAGGTGTAACATTATTAAAGATGGATCTGTTCCATGTGTCCCAGTGTGTGTCCCAATGTGCCAGTGAGCTCATGACCGTGTGACAGACAGCCAGCATGCATGCACAGTACCAGGAATGCTGATACAGAAGCAGCTAATTCAGCCATCATTAATTTTAGCCCTGAGACGCCTCTCAGAGGTAATAACATATAATGCAAGGTTGCACGCATATTTCCATCGAAAGATACGGTAGGAACGCCTCTATGAAAAGCTCAAGAGAGATGCAATGATATCCATTTTTCTGCCCTGCGTGTGTGTGTGTGTGTGTGTGTGTGTGTGTGTGTGTGTTTGTGTGTGTGATGGGGGGGGGGGGCAGTTAGCCTTGCAGCAGCGTCTGTGTTGATGGAGAGAGAGGGGGCCTGCAGGATCCTGTGTGTCAGCAGCCTGCATGTGAGAGACATTGCCTGGCGGAAGTGCATCACTGGCAGATGTCCAAACCCCCCTTTACTCCCCCTTTCCCTTCCTGGTCTATCTTCCTCTTTTGTCTCCGAGCACAGAGAACACAGAGGCCCTTTAAGACAGCCACTGGGAAAAACATATGGAGGCCACTGTTCTTCCTTTCTGCTTTTCCAGTTGACAAACACAACAGCTGTGTTGTTGATATAAAAAAATCAACACGCTTCATTGTAGGTTTCTCGCGTTTGCATCATAACTGGAGCATGTGCTTCTGCTGCCTTTTCATGTGGTTATGACAAGGGGTGTTTATTTACACTCGCAGAGGACTCCAGCCCCACTGACACGATCATGCAGTTTGATTGGAGCAAAGCGGTGTCATTCACCATGCACTTCGCGTGGGAGGAGCCCGCGGTCTTGTGATGAAGTTTTCGTGGAGGAGTTGTGCTTCTCTCTTATAGCTCGTGGAGGGATATCAACACAGGAAATACGTTGGGAGGGAGTAAACACCTGCTGCCTCCAGCCCCCATCGCACAGCCTCCAACGCACAGAGAAAACCACACACACAACCGCATGCATGCCAAAGCACAGTAACCTTCTCAATAGAGCAGACTTAAGCTTCTCTGAGGTCTGTTTGATCAACAGTTAACATCGCAACTGAAGTCCAGCTGTTGAGTGTGTGTTGCCACGGCAACATTCTGCATCGCATATAGTGAGAAAGTAAACTGAATCTGTAGAATTGTTGAGCATTTAAATGCAGATGTTTTAATCAAATTCTCCATATCGACACGTGTATGATTTGGACTTTCTGACTCACTGGGTAGGCGTTTTCTTTTTGTGTGCCGAGGTGATGTCCTCATACCTTTTTCTATCAAATTTCCCAGGCTTGGAAGAAACGCTGGTTCATACTCCGCAGCGGCCGCATGAGCGGTGACCCCGATGTCCTCGAGTACTACAAGAACGACCACTCCAAGAAACCCATCCGGGTCATCGACCTGCACTGCTGCGAACAGGTGGACGCCGGCCTGACCTTCAAGAGGAAGGAGTTCCAGGACAGCTTTGTGTTTGACATCAAGACCTCAGACCGCACTTTTTATCTCGTAGCCGAGACAGAGGAGGAGATGAACAAGTGGGTCCGCTCCATCTGCCAGCTGTGTGGGTTCAACCAGTCGGACGACAACCACGGTAGGAAACCCTGACCCGTCCATGCTGTTCTATCCCTCTGCCACTGTGCTGTTTATCTCTCCACCATCTCCGCTTTTACCTCTACCAAGTTTAGTGGTTTTGTTATTTGTTGTTTAGGCCAAAGTTTCAAACGAACTAATTAAACACTCATTCAAACATTTTAAATTTCAGTTCAACTTTTCAGGTTAGCTCAGGAATCGTTTGGTCTTCTGCTACTATCTCATATTTCAATGTTCAAACAGTTAGTTGGTACAGCAGACAATCATGCTTCCAGTACGATAACATTTGCTGAAATCAATTAATGAATTTGTTGATTAACAGAAAATGAGCGACATAATTTGGTTATCGATTCATTTTTCAAGTCATTTATCGAACAAAACTTGCCAAACACTTGCTCTTAACGGTTACCTTCTTTTCCTTGTGTTATATCATTATAATGATGGGACTTTTTCACAAATTCTTGACATTTTAATGGCTAAATATGCAGAACAATATAAACAGTATGATATGCATATACTGTAGCTTTACTGACTGAATAGAATGTGTTTTGTTGTCATATAAGCAGTAGAAAACCAAATGCAATAACTCCTCCCTTTTATCAGTCTCGCTCTGTGCTTTCTCATGTTATTTGGAACAGATTGCATCTTAGTTTTCACAAAAGAAATCAGCAGCAGAGGTCCAGTCACATGATATCATTGGCAATTGTGTTCTTTCCATCTTTGCTATTTGAGAGAGTGGAATAGGAACATCCCTGCCAAATAAATGGACACAGTGTCTGAGAGTGTTATTGATTTTTCTCTTCATCTGTTTTGTTAAAGAAGGGATCTGAGCTGTTGTATTCAGGATGATGGAAATTCTTAGTGTGGGCCATTTTAAAAGTCAGCAGCAGATACAGAGGCTCAGTTTTGTGTTTTTGCCACAGCTGTGTTCTGTTTTGGTCTTTTGTGCAGGAGAAGGGCTTGTGTCACTTCGGGGATACCATTGAACCATGAAACACGTTGGATTAAAGCGCTTATCAGACAAGACATGCTAATGATAACATTTTTATGCAGCAATGTTCTTATGTAAAACGGCTTCTGTCTGGGACAGAGAAGAGCAATCCTTCCGAAGATTTGCCTTAATTACCTGAATTGCACTCTGCTCTGATCTCTAGCCATTCAAAAAACAAATGCACTGCAATTACGAGATGATGAGTCAAAACTAAAGATGGTGATACAAACACTCTTAACTCTTCTCCTTTTTAATCAGCAGTGAGTAAGGGTGGACTCAGATATTATTGTCATTTTAAGATCATCTTATGCCACTGATATAATGATAATATAATAACATAGTAATGCAAGTGCACCCTTTCAAAGAGAAATTACCTTTGAATTCTTTAGAAAATTCACACATTGGAATTAGAATATCGAAACTGTATTCAAATTTCCTAAATAAATAAAACCACACTACCAAAAGTGTGCAATGTCTGTGCAGTGGCTTATTTATAATGGAAGGGAAAACCCTGCTGTTTAATCTGACATCGTGTTGTCTAAAATGTTGGTTTATTCTGCCCTATTGCCCTTATTCTGTTTATTCATGTAAACAAACATGCTTGTAAAGAGAACAGGCAATATTGAGGTCAGCAAAAAATGATCAAGGTCCTGATAATATATCTTCTGGTAAGTCAATAATGTAATTATGGTGACCGGCATAATTCAGTATCATGTATGTTTCATGAGAGTTTGTATAACACACACACACACTCCTTCCAGATTGCATTCATGATGTTGTTTTCCCGCCATCTGGCAGCTGGTGGACGTTAATATTTTTGCACATGGTTGATCATCTGTAACATGCAATATGTCCAGGTGTGGAATAAAAAAACAGCTGTGTAATAATGCTCACATTAGGAGGGGCTCCCCCTGGTCCAAGTTTGGTAATTAGCAAAGCCCTGTTATGAATCTAAAACTATATCAACTGTAGCCAGCGAGGTGTGGCTGGGAGAATTGGGTTGGAGGAGTGAGAGGGTGTATGTCATGACAGCTGCGTTAGTGGTTGCAGTCCCTGTAGTGTAAACATCACGTCCAGGCTTTTTTTGGTCATGCAACTCTGTTTTCACCGAAATATGTGGTTACTGTTTCTGAGGAACTTTATCAGAAACTGTTAGCACTCTGTGCCCCAAATACATTTTCCACACTCTATTTTAGTTGGTGGCAAATTAGAAATTAGAATTTGTTAGTGCCCCTCTTTGTGTTAGCTTTTTGCTCCAAGCAAAATACAAATTCTCAGCATGATTTATGCCAGAGGACTGTGTTTGTTATAGAAACCCTGACTAATTTTGACAAGCATTTCAAACCAAAACTAACTCCTTCTTTAAGTGTTTCAATACACAGGCGTGGGAAATGTTACGCAACTCTTACGAGATATAAGCTTCCCTTGTTCTTATACCACTTCATATCTTTAAGTCCTTAAGTACTATTAGTAGTAGTTTTCCATTTTCCATTTCCTTAAATTGTGAACTAAACATCCTGGGGAAAAGTGGTTACGTAGATGTTTTTCTTTCATGCATCTGCTCCTCAAGGGCATAGCTGCTCGATTTACCACTGGTTCCCTATTACGTCATTACCGCTGTCTTAAAGGGACAGCTCGGGTCTTTTTGAAGTGGGGTTGTATGAGGTTCTAATCCATAGTCTGTGTATTACCTAAAGTAGATGGCGGTCTGCAGAAGCAGACAGTAGTCACCGCACAGAAGCAAAGCAATGTACTGTGGACGGGGCAGCAGCAAAGGGTATTTTAGACACCTTAAAGAAAGGCCCGCCTAAAAATGTCAAACTCAGTTTAAGTGTACCCTGTATTTCTAATATTTTTTGCTGATTTACCTTGCCATGAGACATCCCTATCCGACGGGGAACTGAAGCCCTTGCTCTTGTGTGCTCTTGCCAAAGCCACCATTCATTTTACCGCAAAGAGAAATGGAGTATGTGAGAGAAGGGGCACAGCCCACCTGCATCAGTATTCCTCCTGCAACATCTCCGATCTTGATCTTTGAGCCTGTGAGCACATAGTGCGCATGGAGCAGAGCCACCAACAAATTAACTGTTGCTTAACATGCTGAGCTTTTACCAATCGATGCTGAAACATGTACTTGTGGCTTTTCTGATTACAGTTTGGTGAAGTGACTCAGACATGCGGATAATAATTGCAGCTAACAGAGGATAACTTGCATATCTTTTAGTAGTAAAGGTATTTTGTGGGTTTTCCTACTGGCAGACAGCTGCAGATCTGAGCCAGAGTTTCACCCAACGGGCTGGGAATTCCCTCTCTGAAAGGTAAACAAACCATGTTAGGTAAGAAAAAAATATTCAAAGAAGTTAGTTCCTCTTATTGAAAGTAAATAAGCCGACAGATACAAACGGTAGAAGCATGAATACCAAGTTATGCAGATGACATGTTTGTTTTCATACAGAGGCAGGTGTTAACCAGAACACGTCAGCCTGTGTGTCTGAGATTCATATTGATTGCATTCTGCAGCCATAATGTTACATAGTGTACACTAGGTCAAATGTTTTTGTTCTGATACAACTAGTGCCAATCGAAAGTCTAAAATGATTGTGAAGGAGATCAATCAGGCTTAGCTACACAATGGTGTTAAGCAGCGTAGAAGTGTTTGGGTTTCTCAGAGCAGTTTGTTGGGACTCTGGCTGCATCTGTTATATCAGCACTTTGATCTGAACTTACCTTTTGTCAGTCAGAGTTGGCCTCTGCCGCCAGTAGTGAGCTGCCTCTTGGGACCGTGAGGAAGGTTGGCCAAGGGCAGCACATGACTGCAGCTCATTGTTACACAACTTTCTCCCTCTTTCTGTCTTTGGTTAGATCCGTATTTTCTGTATCTCTCTCACACACAATTCCCCACGCATTGTCACGCACACACACACACACACACACACACACACACACACACACACACACACTGACCATTTGACATGAATTTTGTGGCCAGTACCTTGCACAATATATAAGATGTTTATGTTGGTGCTTGTCATCATTCTAGGTCCACTACAATTCTACTTTTGAAATTTGACTTTGTATTTCTTAAAGGTTTGATTAAAAAAATGGAGACAGTTTTATGCTATTAATATTTTAAGATAATTGCCTCTGAAGCATTTACAGAGGAGAACACAATTTTGTTTGTGCTCCTCAAAACAGTAATACAATTAATTTAAATAAATGTAACAGCAGTATGTTTTTGCAGAAGTTCCTCTGTTACTCCAAATTATATGAATTTAGTTTGCATCACTAGAAAGTAGTTCCTGTGAGGTATGTCAAATATCCAAAGTGACCGGGACATTGTTTTCCTGGATGTTGAGTTTTTTAAATCTAATTTTGAAAAGCTTTGAGCAGCACAAATGCAATTCCATCCACCCCTTGCACTGTGCTAAGAGAAGTATATCTCAAACTACCTGCATGCTGAATACAAAGGACAAGCAGAAAATATCTTGACATATGGTTGAACTGACCGTTCAGGAAAGAAGTCATTCTAAACGTCTTATTTAATTCTGATCTTTTTGGCATGATTTCAGGCACAGCGAAACAGGCCAGTGTTACATATATAACATATTTTGTACATACTCATGTACAGTACACACAAACATAAACATCCCCTCTCCTTTGGCTTCTCTCTCTCTCTCTACACTTGCACGCCTGTCTCTCTCCCCTCCCAAAGTGCCCTTCATGTGCATTGATTTTTTTGTTGAAATAACGAGACTCCATGGTACTGGAAGGTCAGGTTTCTGCTGCCACAGAGCTGTCTGAGGTCGGTCTGCTACTGATGCCACTTGCCGTGCATCCCACAATACCACTGGCAGCATCTGAAGCAGAGCGGCTGGAGACCAGACACGTGAACACCCGTCATAAAAATCATCAAAGAAGATTGTAACAATAAAGAAATCTTACAGAATGTAGACAAAGCTGTTGAGCTGAATAGACTGGCGCAAGTTGTCACTCATTTAATCTTGAACAAGCCCTGACAACCAAAAGCAAGAGATTTCAAGAGAAATTGGACATTAGAGCTCCTCTTGCACTGACACATAAGCACAGAGTTACGTGTTTTTCTGATTCTCACAATCTGTCGATGGGTGTTAGCGCTGTTGTTATCAGATACTGGTGGCTGGGTGTGTGGTGTGTGTCTGCACCCAGGGAGACCCACCCCCAAGCACAATCTAATGAATGGAACATCATCTCGTCAATCACGGGCTTTGTTCGGCTCTCTCCCAGCTGTTTGAACTCCGAGACGAGGATAATCTCAACTAAGGGATGAGGTTTTTACTTGTCAGCAGTCCTTTTTTTTTTTTTTTTGCTTTTTTGCTTTATTGTTCCCTCTTTTGCGTGACGGCTCTCACATTGTTTTGTTTTCCTCCTCTTCACTTTGTCTGTTCCCCTGGCTGTCCCTTGGGGAAAAAAAAGAGTCAGGATTGTTTTTCAGTTAAACTGTTGCCCTTAAGATGGTGAGAAATGGAAAAAAAGAATAACTACTAAATCAGCATTTCCAACAGCAGGCTCAGCAGTTTTTGTCAAATAGCTATTGAAAAGAGATTAGATTTATTCAAAGGGGGGTTACATTAAACACCATGTGTTGATGATTGATGATTTGTGCAGATGTACAAATCATCCATCTCATCCAGTTTCCAAAATAATAAATGTTACTGTTGATTTAGTCTACTCAGAACTTCCCCGTTTGCTCAGTCTTGCATAAGAAAGGCAGAGATTTGTACTCTGTGAAATGTAGACATACCAGCAAGGATTGAAGAGGAACTTGAGGACTTGAAAGATAATAGTAAAGTTGTGGTCATTGTTTGCTCTTCTCCTCAACAGTAGTTGTGCCAGAGAAATGTCAGTTAAACTGTGACTGGTGTTGGCAGCACATAAACCTCCCCCGACGAGACAGGAATTTCCCAAAATGTGACAAACCAAAAGCATCCGGGCAGTTGTGTAATGTTGTGAAATCAAGCAATTCTTTCGAATTTGATGTTGTTGTTATGAGTACAAGTATGCTGTAGAAACAGAAATAAATCTGTAGCTCACTCTCTGATTTAGATAACGTTATGCCACAAGCATAGCTGCTCATAAATCGACCTTAATTTCTCTACATTTTTGGTTTTCCTCAATTCTTGGCTATCCCAAAATATCTGGTGTCCACCATCCATTTGGGTAATAATCTTTGTAGATTGTTGTGTACAGATTCTGGTTGTGTGTGTGTGTGTGTGTGTGTGTGTGTGTGTGTGTGTGTGTAGCCATTTTTCATCTTCAATTTGGCATCAGCTCAATTGTTCAAATGACAGGTTTAGTATTGGCCCTGTGGCAAAGCCAATCAGTCTAATTGGTGGCTGCTACCCGGCCTAAAGTCACATGGAAACTGCAAATGGACTCTTCTGGAATGGGATATTTTTTTTTGGCTGCCTGTTTATATGCAATTCTGCTGCTGAAAGTAGATGTTTATACCTGTCTTCATCTTGTAATCAGCAATTTGGAGTCCAATCTGCTTTCTGTTGTGCAGATAGGCCTGCCTCTTCTGTCACACTATAGCCCAGTCAACGTAATTGGTAGGCTGGTAGTGTTAGCGCAGATAAAGCCGTAATTACAGAGCTGCTTCCTGTGTTCAGGAGTGCGCAGACATTTCATGTAACTGTTTAGATGCAAAGACCTTTATGCGGGCAGATTTACAGCATGGCTGCATGTCTACAGTTGTTTTTTGTTCCGGTGCTGCAAGATTTTTTTCTCCAATCTGCCAAAACAGTATGTTACGGAGTATAGAATGTCCCTGTCATTTTTCAGTATTATTTTTTATAAGACTACACAAAAATGGAGAGTCCACAATGGAGATATTTATTTGTTCTTCCCAAAAAGGTATCCTGGGTTCTTACTGAGCTGTGGCTTTGCCGACACTGTTAACAGGTGACCAGGCTGCATCTAAACACAATCAAAGGGAATTGATTCAGCCCAGAATCTAATGCATTCACCCGTAGAAATGCACTTAAGTTTATTGGAGTGATTGTATAAAGCATCTTGACTAAATCACTGAAGTGTATATTGTAGTTGAGAGCATACACAAGTATCACATTCTCCATTCATCGTGACTTCTGAGTTTCCACACCGAGCGTGTTCACATTCTGTAATGCACTGCATTGTCAGAGCAAATTATCCTTTTTTGTTTTTCGGCTCAGTTGGCTGCATTCGGCGGCACAGCCCTTTCCAGGTACTGTAAGTCTTGGATTTTATTTTTTTTCCAATGAGACAATGAAAACCAACACTCAACCTCCACCACAAATTGTCTCAACTCTTCATCCGTCTGTTGCAGGGCTACAGTATTTATCACCCGTCGCCTTACAGAAATGAGGTCAGAGGGTTGAAAATGAGCTGCTGGTTTAGACTCAAACTCTGTCATGCAGTGGCCCCGACAAGCCCTGAGCCTTTAAGGTGATTGATCAGTCCGGTCTTTAGAGGCAAATTGATGTCGCAGTGTAGTCGATGTAGGCGGTGCTCACATGATGCTGCTGAGCAGGCAGGCAAAGGGGAGTAATGTGATCAGGGGACGCTCCTGTGTGCCTGCTCTGCTTGACACACAGTGAGCTGTTTTAACCCACAGAGCGAGGACGCCATTTTCCCTCATCCTGTAGAGCATCACGATCCCTCAGCGCTTAAAACCCTCTGCGGCGTTGACCTAACCCACCTCTGCTGCTGCTAGCTTCTCCTTCATCCAGTTATGTCAGTCTCATGGAACCCCCCCCCCCCCCCTCACCCATCTGCTAACCACACATGCAAATGGACCCCACTATGCGGCCCCCTGGGACACAGTGTTGCTTTAAAGAGCCACTGGTCTGGCAGATCCATGCAAGACAACAAATAATGTATCTACATACTTAACACTGCAGTCATTGAGCCGTTGCTCTTTTCCAGGTTGACTTAAACCGAGTGAGCAGGTACATGCAGAGGCCTTTTTTCAAGGACACTTTGACAGGACCCTTGGGAGGATCAAACCTACTGCCTGACCTTTATGTCACGAGATGCCCCCCCCCCCCCCCCCCCCCCCCCCCCCCTCACCACCACCAGGCCACCCTGCAGAGCCATATCTGAGAGACTAATTTGCAAAACTCCTTGTAGCTGTCTCAGCCCAGCGGCTATATTTTTAAGTGCAATCTCATATGGAACCATTAAGAAAATTGCATTTTTCTTTGTGTACTCAATTTGAAGGCAGGTGGACAAGGCGTACTTTAGATGATTATCTTGTATGGAATATTTAAGGAGTGATTGTGAGCCTGATGAAAAGTGTACAACTGTTGTATTGAGACGATTCAAATGCTTCCTCTTCCTTCATGTTTCCATCAGACACCATTTCGATTCAATAGGTCAGTGGTATTCTCTATTTTTATATCTCATTTCAGATTAGATTATCATATGTCCTCGTCTAAATTTGCCTGGGCTGAGAGGAAATGAGCACCCTACAAAGACGCTCTTGTCCTTAGTGATCCGGCAGGGTTCTAATTTTGGCCCCCTGAGTCCAGCAGCCGGCTTCTATTAGATTATGGCCACAGAGCAGATGAGACATAGGTGATGTATTATAGAGCATAATTGAAAAATTGCTCATGAACTTAGGAGCTCTTTGACCCAGAATAGTCATATGTCGTTCACCAACCAAAAGGCTCCTTTAATGCATTGCTGTTGATAGTCTGTTTGTTTCAAAAGTGAAGGAATGTCATGTGAAGAACTCTTTGTCTCTTTTAACTGCTTTGTTTGATGTTGAGGTTTCAGCGTAGTCGAAGAGACTAATGACGTCAGGCTCGTAACTCAAAAAACTATAATTAGCCTTTATTTTTTACTTGTGCCAGTCCCTCCCAGCTTTATTACTTTTCTTTGTCAGATGCAGTGTAACAAATTACTTCTACCTTTGGTTGATAAACATTTCACCACCTAATATTGACAGTACATTAGTCAGTGGAGGAAAATATTACCAGAAGCACCTAAGGCAAAGTTTTAGGGTTATATTTTCTGCTCTTTTCTCTATTTCTGTGTCGTGGACTGACTTGATGGAATTTCTTCCCAGTGGTAACATACATCATCAGACCCATTAGTGTCAGTGATGAGCCATGTAGGCTATTCCATCAGCGGACTGGACCAGTCGTCTTTCTTCTCCTTCTTATTCTGACAGTCATGTGCGGCAGTTAATCAAAACCCATTTAGGGCACGCACAAAAACATACTCTGGTGCGCACACACTTTGTGAAAATGAACCAGATTACATTTTAGTTTTGAAGTTGTGTCGTCAGTATTTCAGTCATTAAGTCTGCATGTGTTTTTCCATGCAGCTCTCCACTCTGGCGGGGGTGGGGGACTGTCTTTCTACAACAAATCAATATATCTACCCATGTTAGTGGTGCCCTAGTGCTCACCGCACTAGATGAAAGCTTTTACAAAGCTTTTTGTGGAGAAAGGAGATGATGCCTAACCAGCCTATGGAGAGTGGAATCTCTCAGAACAATGGTGTAATTGAGGAGCATTGGGGGGCGGGGCCTGCCTGTGTGGCGGTGGGCCCGGGCATCTCACTGATGTCCACTGGCCTGGAGACCCCACAGCAGAGGCCTTTTCCCCCTCAGGCCTGGATGCGACCTCATTCAGCTAACTGGGCTTCAGAATACCCCCGCCCTCCCACCACCCCACATGCATACACACGCTCACACTCCATGTTTTGCATGTGTTTTCAGTTTTTTTGCAGTGGCTGTGGTCCCTCTGTATGGTCAGCTCACATTATGACTCACACAGGACATCAGCCTATTCTTAAAGGGTAGTTGGACCCATAATGTGCTTTGTAAAGGTCTGACGTAGGAGGAGGAGAATGGTTGAGAATAAACTAAATGCATGTGTCTGTTAGAAAGGAGTGACAATTCTGAAGTTACTTTTCAGATATGATTTAAATTAGAGCTGAAGCAGTTGATTAACTGATGTTTTAAGTCATTTATATAACTAATATATATAAAATTGTTTAACATACACTGATTCCTGCTTCTAAAATGTGAAGATGTACTGTCTTGTTTTGTTAATATCCTTGTAAATTAAACATCTTTGGGTTCCAGACTGTTTGTTGGACAAAACATACAATTTTAAGACATCATCTTAGTCTCGTGGAAATTCTCTTTATGCACTTTTTTGACTTTGCATAGATGGAAGTAGTATTTACCTTGCATTTACTGTACAGTGAAAAAGAGAGAGATTGGTATCAGCAAAAGAGGGTTGGTGGAGTTTTTTTTTCTCCCTCCCATCAGCTTGTGTTGCACACAGCACCATGGGTCGATGGATCAGTGGGCCGCCCACTCTCTACTCCTACAGCTCACTGTGCGCCTCCTCTATTTGGCCTCCTGCCTAGTCTATTTGCAGCATCCCTTTCTCAGATTCATCTTTTCTTTGTAGCCTTTCGATGCAGATATCAGGGATGTCACACATAAACAATAAGACTGTACGACCATGTCGTTCACACAGTAGTCCCGCTGTGCAAAACAGTGCAACGCAAAAGAAAAATCAAACAAAGCACATTGACACTGGTCGAATAGAATAACGTGGATCATGGGCTGTTAAGTCACTCGTACCCTGCTGCCTCAGAAAAAGCCGAAGGATACTGTTTTCTCTTGAGACAGATCCCTCGTCTCTATTGATCAGAGTGCAGGCGGAAACCTACTGAATACCAGACTCCATGCAAGGCAAGGTCATGTTGAGGCATAAAATCTTCAAATGAATTACACACTGCCCTTTGACTTCAACAAAAGAAAGAATGTTTTAAGGATGAATGATTGATTATTTGGCAGATTGTTGTCAATCTTATGCTACTTTCTGTAGCATAATATTGCAATCTTCTTTTAAATTCCCAAGACAAGCCGTGAGATTGGGTTTTGAAAAAAAATAAAACAAGCACATGTTATGGGTTAAACAATCAATAACTCCAATTTCTCCGGTCTGCAGATGGCAGGTTACACCATATGCCCCGTTCTGTCGGGGCAGATGTCACCGGCTCAATGGCTCCGCTGACCGGAGAACGCAAGTCCTCTGCCCCCATCCACTCCAGCCAGCCAGTCCTCTTCACCTTTGACGTGCCTGTTCGCCACACACACCACAGCTCCCTGTCCAACAGTGCACCCCAGGACTACCTCCTCCTCCATCAGTGCATGAGCAGGAAGACAGAGAGTGCACGGTAAAGGTCTCGACCCTCAGGCGTCCTGTGTCAGTTTCCTGTTATCCCTTAATGCAGGTCAACGTACAGGTTTACGACGCTTCCTCAGTTCAGATGCCCCTAAGGGTTGGAACTACTGTTGCGGGGGAAAATTATCCAACTGCTTTGTGTCTATGCACGTGTGTGTGTGTGTGTGTGTGTGTGTGTGTGTGTGTGTGTGTGTGTGTGTGTGTGTGTGTGTGTGTGCGACAAAGCATTGTGGAAATGTTATAATGTATTTTACAAGTGCTCTGACTGAGGAAGTGCCAATTTTTAACAAAGATATTGAATTGGAAGTAAATATTCTAAACTGAAAATATTCTAAAATGAGTAATAGATAATCTGGAAGAAATGTTTCTACGAGCATTGTGGTTCTACAAACAGACTATTATTTGATTTAATTTAAAATGATAAAATACTACAGGGATAGGTGGGGATCGGCACTATGGATACCATTTTCTGACATAGAGCAATGTCATTTTATATTGCAATATTGAAAATGATTTCAGTATAAAATGTCTGTTTTTGGTCGCTGTATGAAATATCAGAAAAATAAAGGTAATTCATCCCAATAATGCAAAACAAACAAAATATGCAGTGCAACAAAAGATGGGAATACTTGTTGAGCAACTGTATGTATAAGGACATGCATGCTTATCTCGGCTATATGCTGAGCGGGAGAACAAAAGGACCAAGTGTTTATGTGAAATGCACTCCTGAGTTTTTCCATTAACATTCACCTCAGCTCCTGCTGCCGCCATGCCGCTTCCAAGAATCAAAAGGCAGCTTTAATAATGATGCCATTCAGCAGATAGCCGGCACAGTACATGATCAATGAGGTTGAGGCTCGCAATTCATCACTCCTATAGGTTTAGACTCGCGCGGGGTAGAACTGCCCTCTCAGCCACACGATTTGCACATAAATCTGCAGTGTTGGACCTCTGTGAAACCAAACCTCGCAATCCATCTCATCAGCTTTATGCAGATATTTCTGTCACTCCCTCACCAGCTTCTGCTCCGTGGGTCTGCTAATTAAGACAGGCATCTGGTGGCGGGGCATGATTCACGTCAGAATGAAACTCCACTGGTTTGATGACCAATGGTATAAATTAATCTGTGTAAAAAGCCCCCATGAAGCCACAATGATGGAGGGCAGAGTAATGAACAAGATCATTGATTGATGATTGAAATCCTGAGGAGACAGAGGAAGAATTGATGAAACCCAACGTGCCATCTGTCATGAAAAAGAAACAAAGTCAGAGAGAGCAACATGTTGTGTCAATATTAATTGTATTACTTTTGATGCATTATTCATTTAAAATGGTTACATTTATGATCGAGATTGAACACAACCATTAGAAACCTGCAGTGTAGCTAACACATGCAGAACATCCCAAGGAAGATCAGTACAGACATAAAGAAACGAGTCATTGAGGATATCTTATCTTTGCATTGGCCTACTGAATCGGACCATTGCTCAGCTAACTGGCTAGAAATGTCTAAGCTGTAGGTTTGCTCTAGTAGGCACTCAAGGTCAAGCGCTACAAAGGAGCTAGAATAAATGAGGCATGTCCCTTGGGTGTCTCACCAAAGCTGAAAAACTGTGGGAAAGTCATAGCACCTCTTAGCACGAATGTCCTCTCCCTATCGACATACAGAAAACATGTAAACACATCAGCTTTTCAGGGAAATGTTAATAATACTAAAATGTAATGTGTATGCTAGAGCTGCACAAATGTGCTCTAACAGTGATGACAAGGTGTGTTGTTGTTTTTTTTTTTTTACTGTGCTGAGAGCTGAAGTGCTACAGTGCCATCTAGTGGCTATGTGGATAATTCCATTGGAATTGCCTTAATAGGTTGGCATTGGAGTATGAGACAGATGTCTGTTTTGGAGGGAGCATTTAGGCACTGTGAAAATCGGGGGACCATAAAGACTTAATGTGTGCATTTGTGTAATATGTGTATGTCTCTGTCCATGTTGCAGGAGTGCCAGTTTCTCCCAGGCCACGCGAAGCAATCTGTTTGTTGGGAGCGACTCTGCGGTGCAGAAACTCTCCCATGGCTTCTCCCACTGTCTCAACGGCATGGGCGCCCAGTTGCACGGCTTCTACAGCCTGCCCAAGCCAGGAAAACACCAGTTACCGGGGCTCGATGACTCCCCGCAGGAGGCCTGTTATGTGCTTCCGCGAGGTTACAGCTCTGAGGCACCGGCTCACAGCAGTCTAGGTGAGCCAGATCTGGAGGACGAGGAGGTTTACACCTTCAAGACGCCCTGCAACGCCCTTGCCACCGTGCACAGCAACGAACGGCCGACTGACAATTACGACCTTCCTACCACGCCTGGCTCCTTCTACCAGATCCCCCGGACGTTTGATAAGAATCACAATGCCTTGACACCCTCCAGCTCTGAGTCTTCTTGTGCTCCTCCTCCCAGGCCCCCTAAACCTAGCCAGGGTTCAGAGGGGCAGTGGGGGAGTCCCCAGTCGGTAGGGAGCCAGAATGGAGAGGTGACGCCTGCAGTGTCGGTTATCCCACGCAGGAATACTCTCCCTGCTGTCGAGAACATCAGGCTGCACAGAGGTACACTGAAAGCAATTAGTGCTTTAACTGCTTTCCTAATAAGTTTCTTCGGAACGACACTTGTTTCTTTAAACGCAATTTCAGTTGACTCGCACATTTGACCTGTTTCCTGTTTTCAAATGCGCGTCTGACTTCATCGGTCCGATCTCTTGTGGTGCTGCACTAACTCTGTACTTCCTCTTCCTCTTCCTCCCTCTCTCTCTCTCTCACTCTTTCCCTCTTCCTCTGTCTCTCATTTTACTGATTTAACGCCAGCAGCTGAGCAGAAACAAACGGGCCAGTCTAGCAGACACTGTTCTGTTGAGACGCTAATGAAATTCAAGCCATACAGCCCGCTCCAGAATGCCTCGTTCCAGGCTGATAAGCAATGAAAAAAGAAAAAAACACTCGCAGAGACAATGCCCGGCCTCTTATTATTCTGTGTTCTCTGCTTTGCCAAGTCCATGCTCAGGCCTTGTATAGCCAGAGACTAGAATTGACCTGTGACCCTTGTTAGTGAGGCTACAGGCTGTTCACACACCTGTGCTGCAAAGACTAATTATAACCCAGTGAAGCATTTAATGAAATGTCACTTGTGTTCTGTTTGTTTCATTAGAAACGTGAGTTTTCTCCTGGAAATGTCAGGCGTTTTTGTCTCTATCGGCGTATTCTTGCATTGTACTACTTCCCTTGAGGAGCCCTTTTTTTCTTTTTAGAGTTTAGAGTTTATGTCGGTTGTAAACATAGATCTCTCTCCTCGCTTCTCTCCACAGGCTCCTCGTTTGAAACTAATAGCCATCACCGTCCCATCCATTTCAACAACTCCGGCCAGTCTGTGGAGTCTGTCAATGATGGGTTCAGCTCCTACCTGGTGAGTCACTCTCTCCCTTCAACTGCACTCCCTCCTCAGACAGATGCTGTTAGTGCGACATCATAAACTGCATAGATAGAAAAAGCATCTCTACTATATTTACTCAAATTGAGTGCTACAGTTTTCCTGCAATATTGAGCCCAGAGAGTTTAAGAGAGTAATGCACGCTCTGTCTCTTTTGACAACAGAGAACCAAAGCGCCTCTAACTCGCTCAGACAGCGGCAACTCAGATGACAACTATGTGCCCATGAATCCTGGCTCCTCGCCACTCAGCGCTGCCCAGGCTGACAGCCCTAAAAATATCTACATCCCTATGAGCCCTGGGCCACATCACTTTGATTTCCCAGGATTCTCTGCAACATTACCTGCCCGTAAGGGGAGCAGCGCCTCCCTGTGTCACCGGCCCAGCCGCCTCAGTGATGTCACACCACCACCCATCAACCGCAACCTCAAACCAAACAGGAAATGTGAGTTTTTGACAGCAAAGCTTATCGGTGATCCCAAAGTTTGGGTTGTCTTGTTTGTTTTGTTGATTGTTTTCAAAAAGGACAATGATTTTTTGTTGACAGTCTGTGCTCCTGTTTTCCACAGCGAAGCCAACACCTCTTGATTTGAAGAACAATGGGATCATTGATGAGCTGCCATTTAAGAGCCCAGTCACCATGTCCTGGACACGGCCCATGTGAGTCTCATATCAGTCATTCAAGCTTGGTTACCTAAGGGCACTGACACACACACACACACACACACACACACACACACACACACACACACACACACACACACACACACAATGTCCTGCACAGTCAGAAGGTAGAAGCACTCACAGTCCTGTCTGCTTTGCTTCAGGCCTGCTATGAACTCCATGTCCTCCCAGCATTGTCGTCCCATCTCCACACAAAGCATCACCAGCACCGACTCTGCTGACAGTGAGGAGAATTATGTGGCTATGGTGAGTCCCAATAGCCGGAGGGGAGATCAGGAGAGCACATTGTATTCTTTGTTTTTAATGATCCACTTGTTTTCGTGCTACGCTTACTCTGTGTGAGTGAAACCTCCCTCTCTCGTCCCCATTAGCAGAACCCAGCGTCTACCTCCCCAGCCGTGAGCGGCACCAGTAGCCCGGCCCCTCGGAAGTGTGGGAACGTGGACTACCTAGCGCTGGACTTCCAGCCAGGGTCACCCAGTCCGCACAGAAAAGTAAGCGGATGATTTTGTAGACTCAATTTGTTCTGCATTTGTTTTAATTTCTACCGCAGTGCAGTTCGCCACGGGCCAGAATCTCACTCCTGCTTATTTATCATTCCGCAGCCATCTACATCCTCCGTGACCTCGGATGAGAAGGTGGACTACGTGCAAGTTGACAAGGAGAAGACCCAGGCACTGCAAAGCACAATGCAAGAGTGGACCGATGTGCGGCAGTCTACTGAACCTGCCAAGGGGGTCAAGTCCTGACACTGACCTGTGCAAAACAATGACCTTAAGTCCAACCAACCTTAAGTCAAGCATCTCTAGTATCATGTGTCTATCATCACGATGAATACTGGTTGGGCTTGATTAAGACTGAATTATTTGGACAAAAAGCCATAACCTATCCTATGCCTGTTCTCTGTGATGATTTTTACTGCAATGCACTGCTAACATGCAGGATATCAGGCCATATACAGGTGAAGCGTCCTGCCAAAGCTCTCCATGCAGAATGTTACAACAGTCTGTGGACAATTGATAATGTGTATGAAAATATCATCATTACTTATTAATCCATCCTTCATGAATCAAGTGTTTCCTCAAAGCCCCCCCCCCCTCGCAACAGTCAAACATTTTGCATCTAGCAGGTAATTTACCCAATTGCTGCAATTGAAAGGGGCAGCAGAGGCTAACTGGTCGATAACCATATTAATATACTGTAAGAGTACGCTTACTGGTCTCAGGAATGCCAAGATGCACTCCAATTTTGGCATGCAGGCAGACTCTCTCTTTTCACTTCAATCTATCATTTGTGCTGAGCCTTGCAAAAGCAGTGAAGAGATTATTTTCACTGCGGGCAATCATTTCGGCTTAGCAGTGCATGTCTGGTAAGAGGAGGGGGAGGAAAAAAAATACAGACTTACAACTGCGTAAAGGCCCGTGTCAGAAGCCCTAATGATGACTGCACATGGCTGTTGCCTCGGTTTCAATTAAGTATGAGCCCAAACCATATTTAAAAGCTGTCGGGCTGGATGGCAGGCCAATTATTTCAATGCAGGTACAAAGTCAGGAACGTCTAAATGTACAGAATGAAGAGAGCAAGGCCGACGAAAAGAAGAAGAAGAAGAAGAAGAAGAAGACGCATCTTGTATCTTTGCAGGCTTGAATTCAGTGGGCAATTCACTTCAGGTAGTCTTCTAATACATTTCATCTGAAATGTGCACTGACCAAGAAAATGATTGAGTTGGAGGAGGCAGAAACAAAGCAGGAGGTGTACTTTCCAAGGAGTTCAGATATCCCCTCCCTCATTCTCTTTCTCTCTCCCTAGAGATAAATAAAAGAAAACCATAAATGCAAGCTAAGTAGAAGGAGGCTTTCCTGATGTATGTCTTCGGTCTTTGATACGCCACACACTACAGCTATCTGTCTCTGAAGAGTAATTGTTTTCTGTATGTAAATTATTAATAGAATGACATATTTGCAGCACATCTTGTTGACTGTTTGATGCACTTGTCTGAGACAAAGGGTGCGCTGCAGTAATGTAACGTGCTTTTCTTGCAAAGGCAGCGTGCCACAATGAAGATTTGCCAGTGATCCTAGTCACTTAAAAATAGTTTAGGAAAGAATGTTTTTCTTAATTTCCTAAACTCTTTTATTTGTTTAATTTGCCTTATATTTTTATTTCAGTTTCGACTGTAAATTTTGCCTTGGAGAAATTGAATTATTCACAATATTATTCAAGTGAGAGCCATATTGTATTTAGGACAACTGAATGATCAGTTTCTAGTTCAACTTAAGTCCAGTATTTCATTGTGGGCTGGAACCACTAAAGGGTGAATACCTATTTGACCTTTCTATGAATCGTGTGGCCATGCAGTGCTAGATGGTATTATGGATTATTTCATTAAGATTTACTTCTTAATGTTTTTCTACCATTTTTACTGCTTTTTATATTCTTTTTATCATTATTTTTTACTGAAACATGTAAGCAAGTGATATTCATGAGGACGGGGTCAGGCTAAATTAAGCTAAGTTTGTTACAGCGTGTATTTTATTATTTTTTTTTATTTTATTCCAAATTTAATTTTTGTGATCTATACATGAAATGGGGAGGCTGGCAGCTTGAGTTGCACTGGGAAAGCCCTTCCCAGGTGAACTGTGATTCACAAAGAGTGAGAGAGGAAAGAAAAGACTGAAGAAAAGCCTGTCTCCCTGTCAGTCTCTGAAGTGAAATGGATGTGTAATTTATTATCTAGAGATACCCGTTGTAAGCAGAAGAGCTGTGTACGTGTCGTGGTAGATTGTGAGTCGTAGTATGTTAAATGACAGCCTGACTGGGCGAGATTGAAAAGACTGCTCAGATCTACTGTCAGACTGTCACTGGGTTGACGTACTGTACTAGTAGAGATCATTTTTTAACCACTGTTATTGCTACTACTGTAAAACATTTGCAGATTGCTTGTGTGTTAATTTATTAATTTATTGTGCATTTTGCAGTTGATAATTGTAAAAAGGAAAGAAAACAACAACAACTATCAAACAAGGAAATCTTCTCTCTACTAACATTGATGTATGCGAACTGTCTTGATTTTGTGAAGCAATATGACAGACGATGCCAGTGTGACGGTAACGTGGTACAGTTCATTTGGGATACACAAGAATACAATACTTTGTTATTCCTGTATTATGGTTGAATTAAACTGTGGACATAGAATAAATCAAGAAGTCAAAGTTTGGCGTTAAGGTTCCTCTTTAAATGTAAACCAAAACACTGTATTCTCATCTCTCTTCCACACATTCTTAATTGGTGCTGTAATGCACAGAGGTTGAAGTCTGCTGCCCCCTGTTGTGTTGTACAGCAGCTGCATCCATTGGCATTGCTAAAGATAGGTAAGAGTTTTTGAGAGCTGATGCACACACAAGAGGTTTCAGTCAGGATGTATGCCTGTGCATTGAGAGGTGTTCTCATACCAGACATTTACAAATACATACAAGATATAAAAGAAATAAGAATGTGTTTCTCTGTGATCTGTTTAACTGGTGTGATTGTTAAATGAACGTTATTGTGCTTCATGATTGACCAATGACTACAATGTCATCCACCCCTTAACGAAACAAAAACGACTAATCAGCTAGAAATGTCTACGTCAACCAAGACCCCAATGACAGATTGACTAACTGACTAAGAGGAGCAGCTAAAAAATAAAATGTGCAATGAAAAGAATTTCTACTCCTTCCTTTCATAGGAATACCATGGATACTGATACTGTGTCTGCCTGTGTATATATTGAAGCGTGAGCGGCGCCTGCCCCGTTTCTAGGCGGGGAAGTCGTTCGCACCTAACACGGTGGTCACTCCGTCGGCTGTCCCACCTGCAAGGATATACGTTCCTTGTTGAGGTGCTGGAACAATACCTTCGGCCTTTTATCTCACCCCGTAGCTAAATCGTTAGGATTTCGGATTAATTGTCTTCTTGAAATTCTTTTACGGCTAAAGCCCTAGGCGTTCTCAATGGGATGCAACCCTAGCACCCTGTATGTAATAGTTATGTACTTCGTCTGTACTTTACTATTGCCTATTGTGAACATTCTCACCATTTTATGACTAACACTGCCAAGTCTTCACTCAGGGAACTTACCTTAAGCTCCTCTGCATGCTTCAGACGTCACTTCTGATCACACCATCAACGGACAGGGGAAGAGGGTTACATTGTTTTAAACGACCAGAATACTTTGTTTGGTTTCAGTCTCTTACAAAATGTAAGGCCGGATTTTTATTTAGGTTTTTCTTACAACAATCTCATACAACAATTTCAAGTCAATGAAACAGTTTCTGTGGTACAAGAAATAAGTCTAACACTCCTTCTATACGGAGTTTTCTTCTTTATCAGTTCTCACTGATTTTGCTATGAGGAATAATCCAGTCACTTTCTAAGGGGGTAAGACCCCTAAGTCCAGTTGGGGGGAAAAAGCCCAAACTCACAGATTCTCTGCTCCTTTTTATGCTGCTAAAAAGCTCCACCTCCTTCAGGCTCATGAGTAACTCACACACAAGTCCTCCCCTCTTTTAGAGCTAACACAGAATGTAACTGGTTTGATCCTGTTCACAAGAGGAAGCATATGTTTTAGAGTGACTATTCTAATAAAGACACATATACAGTTTATATGGTTCATCACATCTATCAAAAAGTAAAGCAAGTTATAGGTTTAATCATTTCTATCAAAAAGTCAAAAGGTTTATAGGTTCAATGGTTATACGTTGATTCAAAAGGTTACAGGTTATAACAGTTATACTTTTATACTTTCATTCTTTTCTACGATCTCTCAACAATATATATATATATATATATATATTTATATATATTTTTATATATATATACATATCTTGCTACAATTTTTACATTTTTACCAGTTATTTACCAGCAGAGTGTTCTGCAAGAGTCCTGCTATATTGAATGTGTTCTTAAGTATTTGCTGCAGCCTGTCAACTTCTATTGTGATCCCCATGAGTTTATGATAACTGTATTGGTAATCTTCGGACTCTACTAAAATGAAGAAGGGGGTGGCCCCCAACGACTAAGATTAAATTAAAACCTGAGTTTTAGTCAGTGCCAGGTGGCTTCAGTAAGCAGGAGGGCCAGTTTGATTGATTATTACCCTTTTAAAGGGCAGCCAGGTAAGTCAGTGTTTCACAGGTTTGCTGTCCTCTTTGCTTCTTTGTGTGTGACCTTTGCATGTTCTCCCCACGTTTGTGTGGTTTTCCTCTGGGGCCTTCAGTTTCCTTCTGCTTCACAAGAACATGCATCCTGTCTCTGTGAATGTCAGTGTGATTGCCTGGTTGTTGTTGTGAACCTTAGTGTGCTGGCATCCAGTACAAAGTCTTCATCTACAGTGTAGATGGTATGTCTGCAGCCACCTATGACCCTCCACTTAAATCAGCAGTACAATGGACGCAAAACCAACTAAATCCACTTTACCCCTATTTTAAAATTGAATGGCACTACGTAACCTTAACGTTCTCCAGCTTTTAGGTATTGATGAACACAAACTGTACTAGACAAGTAATGGCTTGCAGTTCACTTCAGGCACAGCAGCCGCCTCCAGTTTCCAGAAAATGAAGGACCCTATTTGTAGACAAGCATCTCTGGAGCCAGTAAGGGTTTAATTGGTACATTGGCTCGTTAAGTATCTGAGCTTCTTCATTACAGTTCGATCGATGTTTGGGTTGAAAGTCGCCTGTATAGGATGTTACATGTAAGTATGATATTTGTGCCGTATGTGTGCATGAATATGGTGCTCCGTGATGTAACATTAATGTCGACAAGTCAAACTAGTTAACAGACAGTGCCAGTGAAAGTCCAACTGAGCCGCAACTTGAAATGTATTAGTTTTTATCATAACTTGTCATTAACAATGCCTATATTTACAGTCTTATTGTCCTGGCCCTGAATGACAATTCCCTGGTTGATGCAATTTGCTGGTTTGTTTAAAGTCTGCCCTCTTTTATTTATATATATATATATATATATATATATATATATATATATATATATATATATATATATATATATATATATATATATATATATATATATATGATTTAATAAGGGTGGATAAATAAATACATCAATGTTATAGTTTCAAAAAAATTGACAAGTTAATAATTTCCTACAAATGGAAGCTTTCGTAGTTTGGCTGACCACTTTATTCTCTTTTGAGATTAATTCCATCTGATGTTGCATTGACACCCCGTGGCCAAAGTTATATAGGAGGTTTGGTGTTATGTGTTTTATTCTAGTTCCTTAATATTTGATATATCCAAAAACATTTGAAGCGCCTTCTACTGTTTAAACCAACACACCACAAACGGTCATCCATTAATCTCAAACACCATCACAATAAAATATTTGTAACCATAACAATAAATCTGTCTCTGCTTCACCAGCTACTTTTCACCTGCACGCGCGTCGTTGGTGTCACCTTCCCCTTTCCCCTCTACTGTCACGGCCCCAGTGTGTCTTGCAGAACAGTTCTGCCTTCACTCCACTAGAGTGTGCGTTTGGACCCCGCAACGTCCGCGTGAGCGTGTCATGTCAAAGGAGGAATGTTCATACAATGAGGGTCTGTGTATTGTAGTTCCGCTATTGCCTCGGTGCACCACACGGACAAACGATTGTCAATGGACTATTTGAGACGGATCTCAATCGGTGTGTGCAACGGCTCCCCCGCGTTTCAGCTGCGTGCTTTTTGACTTGTAATTTGCAACCAGATCCTTCTTATCCGGGTGGAAAGAGAAAGACGGAGAGAGAGAGAGGACTAAAATCCAAACAAAAAAAATGCCGTGAGTCTTGGAAGTTTCGTGAATGTCGTGCGTTGGTCGATTCTCCCATTCTGGCGACCAGTCGCTCACTTTACATTTCGCAGTTTGCGGGCTCGCTCCTTTTTTTTCGGACTATTTCACAAGTGTGGCACATTTGAGATAAAGTAGGATGGCGTTGTACCAGGGATCTTCCCACCGATGGAGCTGAAGTTGTGCGTGCTGTGGTTTTGAATCATCCAAAAGGATTCATATTGAATATAATTTATCCGCGAGCAGAGATCGAGTCGTTAAGCAACGGTGGATCCATTCCAGCTGTGCATCCGCGAGCCTTTCGTGTTTGTAAATCATTTCAGTTTTAATTACAAGCTGACATAGTCGCACCCCCGAGGAAGCGATCACTAATACAGTTCTGCAACATTGGGACTTTTGAATGCCTCTGTGGAGCCATTGTGTGAGTTTATACTGACCTTATCTTACTTTACAGGCAAGTGTCTTTTAATCTTCCTCATCGCTGTAACATTCCTATCAGTTTGACGAGATAATTGTGCAATTTGTCTTTAAACAAATATCACAGGCTACATCGTAATTCTCTCAAGTGACTTCGTGCGTGCAGTGTAGTATTTTTCTTTCCACATGGGATCATAGCTGAGTGCATACGTCTTGTTTTCTTCCATGCCCGTGCTGTGGTCCATTAGAAGCTCAGTGGACCTCAGTCTCTAACTTGTCGGGGACCTGCGGGCATGGGAGAAGCGACCCCTGCTCAGTCTGCTGCAGGGGCATTCGTACCCATGTTGGGTTTAGGAAACATGCCCGCTGGGGTTGGCAACGGCCCGGTGGTGGCCACCTCCAGAGGCTCCGCGGTACCACAGCTGCACAGCGCCATCGTGGAGCGTTTGCGCGCCCGCATAGAGCTGTGCAGGCGGCACCACTCCACCTGCGAGAACCGCTACCAGAGGGGCCAGGCCGAGAGCTCGGACCGGGAGCACGAGAGCACGCTTCACCTGCTCAACATAGTCCACCAAGGGCCTGGGAACCGAAAGACGAAGGGCGGCCGGGGATCGAACCAGCAACCTCCAGAGTACAGCAGGGCCAACGGAGAGCTAAAGGGCGCCGAGGGCGAGCAGAAGATATCCACGCGCATAGCGGTGAGTTTTGGAGAGACCCAGTTGGTGATGGTGGTGATAATGAATGCTCATCATAATTTGCCACAAACAATGATGATGAGGAAGCTTGAGGATGATACCATGGTGAATATGTTTATCATGGTGATTTTAATTTCTTTTGACTATATTGCTGCTGTTACTTGTGATGATAAGCAAACCGGTAAAGCTCTGCCCAAACATACAGGACAGTAAAACTCAGACCGTGAGATATTACAAGCATTTGTGAGAATCTACCGGTCAGCTGAGAGTTGTGGTCGATGCTGCAGTGATACAATGTAATGTTTCTACAAAGATTCGTTCTGCTGTGACCCTTGATGAACAAACAGTTGAGGCTCTGCCCAACCTTACAGGACAACCAAATCCAGACCAAATGACACAACAATGTATTAAAACAAGAGTGATAAACTCTCGGTTCCTGGTCTTGCTGATTTAAAGGGGGGGGGGGGCTCGAAGTGGATGGGATGATGCAGGATCACAAAGGTGGTTTGCAAAGCAATCCATTCAGAGGAAGTTGTTTTGGGGTCATGGGGATGTTTTGCATTTAGTGCAAACCATGTCAGCATCTCTACTGTGCAGCTGATCCAAACAGGGATGCAGATGCTTTCTGCGGCTTTTTTTAACCCATTTAATATCATTGTGCTACAGATAAGTCAGTTTGCTTTGTGTCGTGTGAATTACCAAACTCTCAAGAGGATGCCACCTGCCATTGAACAGGGTTTCTCAAAGTGTTTCTTAACAACAGAGTGTGTTTGTTATTGAGGGATCCTGTATCAAGTAAGGAGCGGTGTGACCTTATTTTGAGAATCTTCAGAGAAAGGGATATTGAGAATAAAGGACAGTATAATTTCGGTATATTCTCCCTCAACAACAGAGCCGTGTTAAAGACATAGTGTAGGGTAAGTTGACTGTGAAACACTGCGGGGCGTTCTGTGTGCCTGCTAGTGCTGATAGGACTGACTTCCTGTTAAGGGCACAGCCAGTGAGATGGGAGACTTATTTTGTTGTTTTCTTTCATTGGACATGTGGGAGTTCAGCATCTAGACTATGAATTATTTCCCAAGCAGCATTTCAATATGATGTCAAAAGGGTGAAAGCTCGCAGATGTTCCCGCTCTAGATTTGCTGGAGATGCTGGATGGAAAAATAAACAATGTAAAAACAGTTTTTCCAGTGAAGCCATAAAAGGGGCAACAATGATTGTTCCGTCAGCTCATTCATTGCCATCGCGGGCATTGAGCAGGTTACAGCCTCTACATGTCATGATTTTCACATACAAGAAAAGTAGATTTTCCTTGATTTATGGTGCTAATATATAGCGCAGTTTAGCTTCCTAGCGTTCCACATATTTAGTTTTCATGCTGGTAGGTGCAGCACAGCTGTGGAACATGATGACGGGAGGCAAGACACAACATCATAGATTATATTGACTGTCTAAAAGAGGTCAGGGAACATCATTATCATGTGCCGTTTCATTTTTACTGATGTTGACTCTGGAGTAGCGTGTTCTACATAAAACTGATGAGTGCAGCAAGATGGTGAGGAGGAAATGAGATCCTGGCGTACATGTTTTTGTCAACCCTGAGGTTAATATGTTTTTCACAATTCGTGATGATTGGGCGAAGGAGAACAGCAGCCATTGCAGAAATCCCCCTTAATGCATTTATACAGCATCTTTCCAGCATAAATACTGCAGAGTTATTTCTTGAATTTGTTCAAATCAAGCAAAATAACTTGTAGAAGCTTGCAACTAAATACTTTAAGCTTTTTTTAAATATATAATCTCTGGCAATAAAAAGAGTACAACTTGTGCTTCAGATACTTCCTGGGGTGCAGTTGTAGTTCACCCTACTACATTCTTCTGAATTAAAGAGTAAGGTTTCTACAATGGCCACATCTGTGCATGTTATTGACTGTTCACATTGGAATTTGTGCTGGAAATGTACACCAAGCGAGGGGCAAACAACACAATGGATTATGACTGGCTGGGAGTGCAGAGTGAGCAGCACTTTAACAACGGTGCTCATTGAGACCAGATTAACAAAGGATATTCTTTTAGATGAAATTGGAGAAGAAGAAAGACGAGAGCTTATTTATCTGACGACTCAGAAAAATGATTTTCCATAATGCTCGCGTGAACTCGTCGAAAGCCTTTGGATATTTATGGATTCATAGATTATGTGTTGTTGTTTTTTTTTTTTTCCAATCTTTCCCTTCATACCTGTATCAGTAAATACATTCAGCACAGAAAATGGGTCAGGATGGAGCTTACAAAACATTAGCCCCGTATTACAATGTACAGACGTTAAGTTTCATCAGATCAGCATTCAGCCGTCATCTTACATGGCCTATCAACGAGTACACTAACTAAAGGCGTGACAAACAATGATACAGCCTCACTGCATGTTGCATGCCATGCATTGTCATGCCCTATTATCATGCCTTTAACAAATGGCTCACTAAGCACCTTCTTGAAAGATGGGCCGGCCATGAAACAGTTTGAACCACAAGGCCCCCATATAAATGTTTAGAGCCACTGAATACATTTCCTGCACGTGTTTACTTTAAGTCAAACAGGCCTTGAAAAAGCAGTAGGCGAGGGATGCCTGGTGATTAACAGTCCTGTGTGCACTGGGAGGATTTTGTTATTACCCAGTCTTGTTCTAGTGACAGATCTGAGAACTATAGGCCTAGAGCAGCACACGCTCGCAGGGAAAGTGCTTTGTATGCTGATGTGTTTGCCTGTTGTGTTTGCCCACTTGCAACTCTTTCTAACGCACGGCGGCAGCTCTTTGTAAAAGGCATCCTGGTCATCTCGTGGTCTAAAACAGAAATCGCTTAACCGCAACGTCCCCGCTTCAAATCTGGCCAAATAACTTTGTCTCTGTCATCCTCTCCTCTCTCCTTATGTTTCCTGTCACCGTCTACTGTCAGCTGCCCCGAAAAGGCACAATGCCCAAATAATCTTCAAGCTTTATGTGTTTGGCACAATTGCAGGATCCTGTACAAAAGGTCAGGTTGTGCTTTTGTTGACAGATCAGATGTTCCTAACTAAGGGTTCAGGACCTCCACAAAAGGTTTGCAAGATACATCTGATGGGTTGTAATATTATTAAGAGGGGAGGAAAGCAGAATAAACAACAATTTGTTCAGACTTTGCCCCAATTTAACCCTTCTCCCCAATTTAACCCATCTTTCCCATTGTTTTTTTTACTCTTCTCATCTTCCGGACTTTAGATATTATTAAAATTAAAACAAGGAAAGAGAAAAGAATTGGATGATCAGTTAGACTATGGAACGGTGACGAGGGGTCGCAGTTTGACATCACTTCCTGTACAGCACAATTTTTGTGTGAACCCCTCTTTGTATTTGCATTTCAAGTACATTTTGTTCAGCCAACATGACCATGAAACAGAATAGTCACACCTCTTAATTCGGTGGATCAGACCAGTGGATTGACGGCTTGCTCGAATAGCATGGAGAAAAAGAAGTGCCTTGTTACTCTCTGGTGGTCATGTATGATGGATGAAGAGTGTGTGTGAGAGCGGGGTGGGGTGGGCACTGTAAGTGCTTCCTGGCATACCCTGTTTGGCTGTTGAACCGCCTGAATCAGAGCTGCCGGTGGTCTGAACTCAGCCTGGCTCGGCTGAGATGTGAAACAATTAGCCCAGGTCCATGGGGGCCACCCACAGTGAAGCCCACAGCTTTACCCAACCCCGTGGATGAAGTAGGGATCCATGTTCATCCCACAGATCACTCCCATGTTGTCATGGGAAGGCTAAAGTTTTTTTTTTTTCTTTTCTGTTAGAGGTAGTTGGCTGTCAGTGGGTCTGGATGCTGAATTACTTTAAGTCCCCTTTAGTGAGGACTGGAATCGCCGTGGGTGCTGTTTTATTGACAGCACGGCTACTCTGTAAGCCTGATGTGATTAAGCTTGTCCCATTGTATAGACTGTAGCTGTGAGATGAGTCGTGCAGCTCATAGTGCTCTGATTAAAATACATTAAGATAGGCCTTCATATACTGTAGTAAAGCCATCTGTTAATCTCCTCCTTCTATTTGGGATTAGTGCTCATTCCAAGATAGAGTTTAAACACAGCCGCAATCCAATTCTGCTTATGCATAGTGCATTTTGTAGGTGTGGAATATGTATTTAAAATATCCTATCGCCTAAATTTGTTCTTTTTTTTCTTTCTTTTTTTTACAAAAAACACAACTTGGAAAGTAATAAATGTCACAATACTCTGTTTACATGATGTTTTCAGATGTGCTATACTTATGATAGTTTGACAGAAAGCACTTTTGTCAAAGGGGTGTTTATTGACAGTTCACATACCGTAACAATATAATACAAAAACTTGATAGACTTTTCAGTAATTGTACACAATGGCTAGATAGAAATGCATCACCCTCCATTAATGATCCACCATAGATTTCTTTTAACAAAAATGATACCATCTGACATGAAAGTAAAGTACACTATGGCATGTGATTGGAGTTAGGAGTCATTTGCTTACTAAATAGTTCTTTTTAGATTCATTTGTTCAAGTATTTCCAGATTCATTTCAGGCTGTAACATATACAGTAGGACAATAATATTAGGACTTCTCACTCCATACATCTCTGTGTTGTGTCTTCTGATTGACGCCTCATAAAGTGCAGGGATCATCATTACATTTTGCTCAGGGAAACATGACAGCAGCTTTTTAACTGATATGCATCAGCCTGATTTACTGACTTGTGTAATAACGGTGAGGGCCATGTAACATTATGTTCTGGACATTCCACAGTCCTATCCGATGGCAGTTCGTAAACTTTTAGCACCAACTAGATCTGCTCAAGCACAGCTTGTCTTTGAGGAAGGGGGAAGTAAGTAGGTTAATATCACGCACAAAGATTGCTGTCTTTCCAGGAAATTGCTGCCTCTGGATGACATTTGTTTAGACAGTATGTTGATTCTGACTTGGTTAATGGCTACAGTATCATCTTTTGGCTAAATCGTGCATGAAATGAATGTCCCTATTCCCCAGTAAACATCAGCATACATGTGTTCTAAGCAACTAACACATAAATTCTGTGGTCGTGATTGCTATGTCCTCGAGGGAGAGCGAGGCACCAGCCTCAACAAGCTTCTCTTTTGGTAGCCAACGCGGACACCAGATTTTGAAGCGTCGCAAAACAAAGTTCACTGATGACTGTCATTTCTCAGAGGAGCTTTATTTTTCAATCCCTTTTGAGTTAATGACTGCATTTACTAAAGATATTACAGACACTGAATCTACAATCTTATAAACTGCAGCTTTTAGTATTATCCAGTGTCATGATGGCATAAGTCAGGACCTTCAACAAATCATTAGTTCTAGTATGATGGGGTCCGAAAATGAAACTTTAAGTTGTTGTCCAATCGATTTTCATTTTGAGGACATCTTTTGTGCTAAGCAGTCATACGGGCTCTCTTTTCCTTGTCCGTCCTGCTGATGGTAACCCAGTTCCAAACAGTGTTCTTAATGCCAGAAAAAATGTATCACTTCCTGTGCACCAGTGGATTTTCCCAGAAAAGACCTATGAGACAATATGTACAGTAAAAGCTTTCATGAGCTTAGTGTAATTTATATCAGTGAACGATGGAGACCAATGAAATGTCTGAGCGGCCGTAAAGCGGAGTGAGGGTTTATTGATTATGCAGTTTTAGTAATTCATTAAAACTTGAAAAGCATAGCGGTTCCTTCACTCCCTTTTGTATGAACTGCACTACTTTGTGACTATTCTGATAAAAGAAAGCAATGTAAGAAAAAATAATGTCATATTCTGATTGGATGATACATTTAATGTTATCCGTGTCGAAAACAAAAGGTATATTCGGTATAATTTCTCTTACACAGACCAGGCTCAGCAAATGTGGTGTCGTGCAGAAGCAGTGCTCTGTGAATCTGGGACATCTCTGTACCTGGCAAGATTTGCATCGCCTTCTCCTCCTGAAATGAGCACACTTTCATTCTTTTTCTGGACTAATTTAGATTTTGTGAACAAGTTCCATGCTACCAAAAACCCTGCATAGAATAAAATAAAAAAAAATACACAATAAGAAAACAAAGAAAAACATATGAATTGGGGGAGACGAAAGCTTCCAGACACCCAGCAGGGCAGTGAGGATGTGTGTCAAATCAAAGGCATCCATGGATCATCTGTTCGACAGTATGTCTAGTAGTGGTGTCTTTTTAAAAAAAAAAAAAAAAAGCTCCTCCAACTCCCCCACTCAACTACCCTTCCACCCATCTCACACACACACACACACACACACAGAACCCACCCTGCCGCACACGCCTTATGTTTTATTCAGCATGGGAAGGCTGTATCTGTCTTTGAAGAGGGCTGCCGAAATCATGTAGTAGACCCATCTCATCCTCAGTCTTCAAGGGCTGATACAATATAAGTGTGTACATGCTCAGAAAGTCCAGGTGGGCCTGGTCTGCTCTGCTGCTGTATCAGGTATATAACAGCCCGGTCTTTAGGGTAAATTTAGCCTGTAGTCGTACTGGAGCTGCTGCCCGTCCCGGGTTAAAAGCCTTTCCTCCATAGACGTCTGGTTGAAGTCCTTGGCTGTGGTCCGTGGCCTCTAGCCGAGCTTGCAAGGTAACCGCTTTACCTTCAGACACAGCGTTAACATTGCAGAAAATACATGATCAGCATCAACCTTGCAACATCTCCTCCCCGGTGGTGCAGGTTGTGTTGTTTTTCTGTCCACTCTGCTAATTTACACCCAGGGCAGTAAAGCATAACAGGTCATGAATATGAGTTTGGCATTGTTTATTCTCACAGGATTAAAAGAGCAAGTATGTGATGTGTCTAGTGCTGAAACAATTAATCGATTTATCATACAGTTGATCAATAGAACAATTATCTACAGCAATTCTGACAACTGTTTAAGTCATTTATCAAGCAAAAGTATCCGAGTTTCATCTTTGCAAATCTGAGAATTTGCTACTGTTCTCAGTGTGATTTTACTGTAAATGGAATATTTTGTGGTTTTGGACTGTTGGTCGCAAAAACTATTTCTCTTGGAAACTGTGATGGACATTTTTAAGTACTTTCTGACATTTTGTATCACTGACTATTTAGTTTAATTTTTAATTTTGCAGATTGCAACCAACTGACTGCCCCTCCGCAAGAGGGAACTCGCTCCCTATAGATATAAATCATCATTATCGTCATCCTTCTAAGCTAACAAAAACACACCAATTCCTAGTTTCAGGTGACTTATACACCAATGAAAACATAGTTCTGAATACTATATTGCGTTTCTGTTAATAGACCCCCGAAATGCTACACACTTGAAAAAAATCTACAGATAGGTCCATAAGAAAATACAAGTTAGTTGGAGCCTTACTTGTGTCTATATGGTATTTATTTAATACTCTAACCTGCTATCTAATACACTCACCTAATATGAAAATGGGTTCCAAAGAGGCTGCACAATTGTTTAAATTTCCTTGCTGATCCTCCAACTGCAAATTAGGACTGCGCAATAGACTCTTGTGACTGTGCGTGGATACTCGTTTCATGTTCTGAATATGAATTACCCCACTATTCAGTGTTTCATCCAAGTGAGCATTTCACTGGGTTGAAATACCTCCATTCCCAAGAGGTTTGGATTAGAGAGTCCCCACTGTATCCCTTTGTTGTTGATTTGTGCTTTCAGCATGCTTCCCGTTGTTGCCGGCACTTTGTTTGAATTTCAAGCATTATGTGGACCTCGAGACACAAACTCTCATCTGCGCCACCGAAGTCAACGGGGAATTTTTGGACGACTAATATATTAGTGCTCCATTGCCGCTGTTTAATCCATTTGACTGAGGAAACATGTTTTTTCATGGCTTTTCATCATCTGGAATTTAGACATAAAATATATGTGAAGCTCGGGGGCAACCACTTAACAAGAAAGGCCCATGTTTATGTACATCTATATCTTCAGAGGGGCCTTGTAGAGGTAGCCGTTCATGCCTGATGCGATTTCTTCTGCTGAGAGAGCTCTTTGAGGTTTGTCAGGTTTTTCCTGCTTGACTTAATTGAAGGGAGGGCAGGATTTTCTGTCTGTGTGTGAGAGTGTGTGAGTGTGAGAGGGGGAAAAGGGGAAAAAAAGGAAAAGGGAGGGGTGTAGGGTAGTGCCTTGGAGTGTCTTTCCACAAGTGCTTTGCTACCCTGTGCTGAAACTGGAACCCTGTGGGAACAAGCATGTTCAGGTGTATTTTATGTGCGGTGCATGCAAGGTGAATTGAGGGGATACGTTGCATGCAAAATGAAAGAAAAGCGGTATTCATATATTCAACATTCAGTTTGTGCACCAACTTGACGGCTATGAAGGTTTTGTTTTAGAGCCGACTGTTGTGTGATGCCTGGATAAACAAGACCTTATCTATAACTGTTCTCACACTTATCTGACAATCAGCTACCTGATATGTCGGAGTTTCCTGAGCTGGTTGTAAACAGATCTGACTATCACAGCTGTCACCGGAGAACTGGGTGTGGGGATGTGTTGCCACGTTAACATAATGTCTTCACCTTGCTGTAATTCTTTACTCCAGCCTGGCTTTCACGGGTTCACAACAAGATTTATTTCTCAGACAAAACCGTTCCAAGCCAAATGTGAGCAGCCATCTCGACTCCTCTGCTGAGGAACAATTGGGTTCAGAGCAAAGCGGCTTTCTTTGCGGGACTTCAAACAGCCTATTCTCCCCAGGGTCATTACCCCGCTCAGGAAATGAGAAAGTGGGCTCCCGATGTCACTGGCAAACCCCTTTGCACAGAATTCCGGGTTAAACTGGAAGTGGGGAGGGGAGGGCCATGCTAGATCAGAGTTCAGACATGTTTACATTACAGCTCAGGATATTTCTCAGAGCCTGGCCAAGCTGCTGAAGTTCCCAGGCTCCAGAGTTGCGGAGTGCTGAAAAGAGGCACAAGCATTCACTTTTTCTTCTCTTCTCTCCCTCCCGCTCCTGTGCTCTGGGGTCTAAGTCATAGTTCAACTCCATTTGCATAGTGGTAATGTTCGGTTCTTTGCTACAGTTGTCCTCGGGGGAATATTATAGATGTGAAATATATGAGAGGCGAAAGTCACTGACGCTGTTGACACACAATGTTTGCGTGTCTGAAACGATGCTGCTAACATTGTTTTAGAAATGAATGTCAGGAACTAATAGAAAAATGCAGCTCAAGTAAACATTCTTACAGTTTTCTCTAGTCTCTAGTCCTTGACATCTCCTTTTCTTCATCTTCTTTTTCCTCTGAAGAAAGAGTGTTTAATATGCATACACCCTTTCTCTGTCTCAGCAGTGACAATAACGATGTGTGGCAACGTTGAACGCTGTCCTATCTTCTAACGTGAGCATTTGAATTGGAATCAAACCAACATACTGTGCTTTATGTTGTAGTTTTTTTTTTTATATTAGATTATTTCAGTATCGCTAGCTTGATAGAGATTCACGCTTCTTTTGAGACAGCTGCCTCGTTAAATCATAGCAGTGCAGTGTGGTGGGATTTCCTTCAGGAGCGTCGTGGATGGCACCACTGCCTCGCCCTGCCTTGTGGAAAGGATTTTTCCTTTTCTTTCTTTTTTTTTTTTTTTTTTTTTTTTTTAAAACATCTAGAATGTTATTTTCATAGTTTTGGTCATTGCTTCTACTTTTCTTTCTTTTCTTTTCTTTTTTAAATATTGTAGTCTCTTAGATAAATTGCTGATATCTGGGAAGGTTGAACATTGCTAAAAAAAGGAGTCAGACTGGGAAAGAAATACGAGTGTTCAGACATCAGACTGACAGGCTTTATTCAGAGGAGAAAACAAAGGAAGACTTTGTTACCTAAACTGTCAGTTGTAAACATCCATCGCAATTTAACTGTGACCTACCATACTTGCGTTAGGCAGTTTTCCAGTGCAACAAGGGATTTATGACAACAGGAGTGCGTTCACTTTTGGCTGTACCTCCAAATGTCTGATCAATTGACCGCTCGATTTTTGGCCCATCGGGCTTGTTGTAGCAAGGTTTCTGTGATCCCAGATGAGAGCAATAATATTAAAGCCAATTTGTTATAAGATATATTAACTGTAATAAACTGGAATTTCCTCTTAATGGTTGCAATTTCAGAGGCTGCCCCACCCTTCTGAGTAAAAGGAAAAAAAAAATGCTGATGGAACTTTTACAGCTTTGCCATTTTAGGGCTTTAACATTGTCAGATATGAATTAAGAAAATAGCTGCTGCCCAAAAAATATAGGTGTTGGTATCAGCCTTCAAAATCCCACAGCTGTCAAATCCTAGATCAAATGTTTCAGACTGCCAGACCAGCCTGTCTAGAGCTTTAGATCCGGGTCTAGGGGAGGAACATAGATGGTCTTGTTTTTTGCCTCAGCTCTGCCAATAAGGCTGGGAAGTGGCAGCTGGAATGTTTGTGTTAGTGCTCTGCTGTGGTGAGGTGTCACGGTGCTGAGTTATGCTCATGGCGCCTGCTCTCTCTCTCCCCACCTTACCTAGAGGTACACAGACACTGCTGTTGAATCCACAGCACACGGGACGTGAAACCTGGGGACGATCTCTGGTCTTCATCTGCTCTGTCGAATCATCTACAGCGTGGATTTAGCAGGAAGCAGGTCTATACAGTGGCAGAGGGACTGCATGGTTTGCTGGATATTTTAGACCAATTTCAGCCTCTATTTATTCTGGCATATATTGGAGAGCTATCTGCTTACTGATTTCATCATTCTGTTTTGATATGGCTGCAGTTAACAGTAATGCTATTCGTTCCAATATCAAACAAATGTTGTACATTAGTTAAAGGCGATTTCTGAATTAATTTTTACCTGCAGATGTCAGGATTGGTTGATGACCATCAACAGCAGTCCCCCTTTATTCAAATGAGGCTAACAGCTGATTAAAACATTTGATGAAGCGTGCTTAATGTTTTACAATGTCAACGCTATGTTATCTTTGCATGACAAGTGAGAGAAATCTGTTTCCCTACCGTGAAAGGATTACGTGAAGGGTTAATGAGCAGAAACATGGAGTCTCACACTGAGATCTGTGTAGCAGACAGTACCTGCATCTTGCCTGGATGATGAATGATGGAACATGTTTGCCTTCTGAGTTTTAGTTGAACGTTTTCCTTAACGCCAGCCAAATTGTTTTAGTTGTGTAAACATAGCTGTAGCCATCATCTTGACTTCATGCTGTGTGATTTGCCTAACAGTTGTGGCAGCTCGGAGACTGCGATCCTGAAGTTTAAGTATCGGGCACTGTGGTGTTGTACTGGATTACATAACAGGGTACATGTTTTTCTATGGTTATTACGTGTATTTTCAGCTTCAGGGGAAATAACCATATTAATAAAGGGAAGTTCAGGGAGGTGATTCCTACTATCTCCGTAAGGGCTTTCATATTCACCTTCTTCCTCTCCGTAAAAGACATCTTTACGCGCTCACTGTATTATATTATATAATATATACAAGTGTTCCTAATTCTCTTTAATTGTAGTTTTTGCCTCTTTCACTTAAAACAAAATGAAATATACTCCACTCTCAAAAAGCACAATTGTATATTTAATCCATCTGCTAAAGTCAGGTGTTAAGTGTTGCTTCCAGAAGATGAAAATGAGTTTTAAAGCAATTAAGGAGGTGAATCTTATAACTACGCTGGAGCTGCTTTTAAGCGGCCTTGTGGAGTAAATCTAAATGGGGCATAATATTTTGAATAAGCATTTAGAACATAACACCCAAATGTAGCAAAGTTAGGGCAAGACCAGATCTCATATGTGTAGTCTGCTGGTCGACCTTTAACCCAGGGCATGAGCGGTCGACACCAACATCGACTTTGATTAAATGCTTGCTAAGTGGACCCTTAAAACAAACTTGCACCATATCAGACTATATCTGGCACAAGCAGTATGTGTCAGGTGAAATGGTGCCTCCCAATGATTAATACAATTATAAATCAATGCATTATTTAACTCCATCAATCAATTTCTCACTATATCAGCTGAGATACCTAAAAAAGATTGAATCACCCACTCTAAGTACACAGGCAGAGGGAATGTTCCCTGTAATGGGGCCCCTTTAGATTTATTTGGGTCGACTTGTTATTTTGAATTGATGGCAAACGAGCATTAAGCAAGTAAAGGCTCATTCTCCTGCCCCTCTGCTTGCAGAGAAAATCGGTGATGCTGCATTCTTTTCATAGCTGTTAGTGAGAAAGTGGGGTTATTATGTGTGCGTATGCATGATAACAAGAGGGAGAAAGCGAGTGAAGAGAACATTCCTTTCTCACTCCCACTCTCCACCACCACACCCCCATTGCTACTCACTGCCACCCCACCCCCAGTTTCCTTCCTGTGCTTTTTTTAGAGTCTATTGGATGTTTTTCCCACATCCGGCAACAAAGCCAGCCTTTTTATGCCATAACCTATGCTGTTCTGTGGTCCGGCTACACACAGGCATGGTCAAATGTGATACATTAATCGAAGCCCACTCACTTTCCTAACTTCAAGTCCTTGTTCACTTCACTCGACAGCTTGCTTAGGTAGTTGGATGGGGGGGGGTGTCCTTGAAGAGCAAAATGAGTTTCTATCATGTACTGTACAATATTTTCTGTACACAGTGTCCTGTAACAATGGAAGATACTTAATGAGATATATATTGGTTGTCAAAATTTTGAACATCAGTCTTAGTACTAAATAGGAATTTTGATATTTGTTATGAAATCTTCTAATTTAATTATTTTTATTAAAAATCAAACATGAACATACAAGTGCTTATAAGAGGTCTGGACAAAATATGCTTTTATATTTGTCTCTAAGTTTAGTCGCTAACCATCTCATTGAACTGGCTTGTAAACTCACTGCAGATTCTCCTCAAGGGGGAGCGCTTGGGAGTGTAGGAAGGAAAGGAGCGGGAATAGCAGTAGCGGTTTAGACAAAGTTGTGCAAATATATAACCTTCATAATAATTGGCCTTGCTTAGTTAAAGGTGTCCTGTCAACAGTTTTCATTTTTTGACCGCAGGGGACTTTTGTGTTGCAGAGCCACTGGGGACAAATTAGCAGCAGGGCTGAGAGAAATCACCGTATCCCCGCTCTCATTCATGATGTTGCCCCTTCCATGTAAACAGTGTTTCTGCAGTTTTTTTAAAACATGCACCACTTAGAGGCGAGTTTTAGAATTGCACTTTTCTGTCTCGTAGATCGGTGCCACTGGTTTGACTCAAACTGCAGTGCTACATCTGCAGGTCCTTAACTGATGTCGTGGCATCATATGCTTTACATCACTGACACGTTTGTCCTTGTTTCAGTAAAATGACCGGCGATACAACGTTTGTTTAAGATTCATTTTTTATAGTTATTTGTTTATACTGGAGCAAGCGGCCTTTTTAAATGTTTATTTAAATGGAACACTGACCGAGAGAATATACAATATTTAAACATATTTAGCCAAATATTATTTTAACAATAGTTAGAACATTATACCAGAACAACTTTTCAAAGCACTGACTGAAATACTGACACTTAATGTTTATCAGTGTTTGTCCTCATTGTCATTCCCAGTGAATTAATTCCCTTGGTGAGAGGGAATTTTCCCCTCTATTATGCTGCCTTGGCTGAGTTTGAATCACCAAGCTCATCTGTTTTGCCTGGAGTAGTCAAAGTGAGGAGGAAAAAAACAGCTGTCTAGTCAGTGAAGAGACGCCTTGCCAGCTGAGCTGTGAAATCCACACAAGCAAGCAGGATAATCTCTTCCACCTAGACCAAATATCATAATTTGCTTGGGTGGAAATGCATATAGTTTTATATACGCAACCTTGACCTAATAGGGTGTAATTTAATGTGACAGCAGCACTATGTTTAATGCAATAATCCCAAAACCCTCACATTGACACTAAAGGTAGATATTTATTTTTGTTAGAACGGTAACAGCATACTGAGGTAACCAATACAATGCTGCATTTTATACTGAAATAATACGAGATAACTTGTTAATGTACATAGTGTTCAGATTTGCTCAGCCTCTGGTAACGACATTATGTTCGCTGGGCAACTTGTACACTGGAAGTGAGAGATTGATTACCTTGTATTTCCACTTCCCAATCCAATTTCTCCAACTTGTACCATCAATGCAGTCTGCCAGTTTATCTTTCCCGACAGCCTCTGTCTGGTCAGGTTATTGTTGTTCTACAGACCGGGCAGAGGGAGCATGACTAGAATCTGTGCTTCCCTCTTTAGCAGTTGCTGTGACGATAGCCACATGGATGTGAATGTCTTTTAAACGTTCACTGTCAATTAAGTTGTCATACCCAGCATAGCATACATACAAGTGACTTCAATATTTATTACGAGTTTACTAAGTTGTTCCTAGTGGAACTTCGTTGAAGTAGTAGCAGCAAATAGTTTTTTTCAAATTTAATTATGAAGAATTTGTATTAGTCAGTGGCTGAAGTATTTGGAACTTTTAAACTACTGTCAAGTGAGCACTGACATTTTGGCCATCAAGAACAGTTTGACTATTTCCAAGCAACAGACTAGATGTTTACTTGACCAGATGCCACTGTAGGTACAGAGGACCTGCTTTTAATTGCTTTGGACTATTTTTGGATGAGACAGGGTGCTTAGGGGATCATTTATTTCCATAAGTGTCTTTATCCGCACAAATCCTCCTAATCAGGTTGCAATCACAACGGTTGCTTAGTGTTTCCCTCAACTTTGAATGAATAGCAATGAACACATCATGGGAAAGTTGTTTTTTTCCACTTGGACAGATTACCTGAGAGCTGTGTCTCTCTCACCAGCTGCGACATGTAAAAAGACCTAAAGCGTTGAGTCACAAGGCCCACTTAGATAAACACAAGAGCTGGCTGCAGGTAGAAACTTGCTCGGATACATGGGCTGCTGCAACCTTCAACTCTCCCTGCCACTGTGTGAGCCATCGCTCGCCCAGACAGTGATGAGCTACGTATCTGCAGGGCTCTATGGGGTGGCAACTGAAGGCAACCCTTGGAATGAAATGTCTTTTTCTAATTCTTTATGTGCAGGAGAATACACATTTTACCTTTTTTAAATGAAAGCTGCCCTTGTCAGCCCAAATTTCAAATTGGGGCAGCAATAGAAAAGACACTTTTGCCAAAGTCTGGACATATTATCACCAAGTAACTAACCAGCAGTTGTCTTCTTAAACACTTTCACTTGAAATATTAGCATCCATTTGGAGTCATTCCCGAATTTTAAGTCCAATATTCACTCTACTTTTAGCTCTGTTTTGGTCTCCACCTCCACGAAAAACTAGTCAGCTTTGTTTGTCTGCTTGGTGCTGGGAATGAAGCGTAAAGTGGGTTTATCAGAGCTTGTTTGTTAAACGCCGTCCTGCTGCTATTTTTTTGTAAATATGATTGTAAAAATGAATTCAACATATGCAGTTAGCAGACTGTATGATTCAAACCAAGAAATCATTAAAAAATATTACCTCATACCAACATTTGGCCAGCAGTGTGCAAAGTTATCTAGTGCAGCTATTCATTAACTGCTCTCTGCGATGATTCCTATAGGTTTTATGTTTTTGTGGTAGTCAAAGTTGATCCAAAGACTTTTTCGCCAGTTTCAACAGTATGACGACCAGTTGTTTTTTAGGCCACAGCTATCAACAACCAAGGCCAACAGTTTTGAATTTAACTGAATTGTTTGTTTTTCATGGATGATATCGTACTAATATCTAACATATATCAGTATCATGTGATGTTTTGTTTTTCTCCTTCTGGGAAATGTCAGGCTGATGATACATTTTTAGAGGTCACATATTTTCTGCACCATGATCCCCAATGCTTACCCCCCCCCCCCCCTCTCCCCCACACACACACACTTTTTCCTGGGTCGGAGTCTGTGAGAGCTCTGCAGTGTTTTCTGTGTCCGTCTCTGCCAGCACCGGTCTTCACAGACCTTATTTGGAATGTCAGCACTGATAGGAGTGGGAGTCAAACAAAGCTTCCCACTCATTTATTTTTTCTTCTTACTTTCTAGCTGCAGCAGTCCCTTTCCAAACCGAACTAGCGGAGGATTCTTTCAGAGCATGAGTGCAGATTACTGTGACTGCTCGCCTGTCTAATGCGTGTGTGTGTGTAATTTAAGTGAAAGCTGAGAGAGATGACAAAACTCAACAAGTATCCCCTTTTCAACTAGTGGATTTTTCCAAGCTTTCTCCATTGAAGCGGTTTAAAACACTAAATGTGTTTCCCCCCCTCTAAAAGCATGAGGCTTATCAAGACCTGGCTGAGTGAAGCAGCATTAGCACAGCATTAACCACTCAGCCCAGGTTTCCCACGGGATATAAAATGGATCCTTGTTTCACTGGGAAATCGCCACAGCAATGCTGCTAAAGAGCACTTTGCTGCAATCACATCAGACATTGACGCATATTGTTTCCTGATTTGGAACTGCAGGCGCTGTGCTTGAAAGGGGATGTATCGAGGAATTCTTCATTCAAATAACATCCAAACGGCCCGTAAATAAGGATAATCTCATCAATAGTTGCTGCAGATCCTAAATAATGCACACTAGTTGGACGCTTCGCATTAGCTAGTAAAGCTAGTTGATGTTTTTTCTTTCTAGTGGCCAGAGTTATGACTGGAATGGCTCAGAACTGTGTTGCTTAACTCAGCAGTGGCACTGTTGGCTCTCACCGTGTTGCAGCTGCATGCTGAAGAGCAGCCAGATGTTTGAGATGGTGAAATGAGCCTAGCGAGCAGGAAACGGCTCTGCATGCCATAGGAATCGTCTTTGAAAACAGGAAGGGAACTTGTTCCCTGCTTATGGGCCTTTTCCTGTGGCATGACCGGAGGCAGGCCTTGTGTTTGACGGTTGCTGGGAAAAAGGTACTTGTGGTTGTATGGCAATGACTTTTTTAAGGGTACAAACATTTCCGGAGAGCGTCAGACCTGTTTAACAAGGGATTTGTTTTCAGAGAAGCCAAAATCTGATCTTTCTACTGTCTTATGTAGGCTATTAGTTTCACCTCTGTAGTTGTTACATGTTTGTGTAATGTGATGAAGACAACGACAACAAAAAACTGGAACCTAATGTGTCAATCAATGTCATATAGCTCCAGGCTGTATAAAAGACCCATGATACAGTGCTGGTATTATCCTAGTTTACCTTCTCTAATGTAATGAATATCTATTCCCAACATCTAGGATTGTTAACTTGAGGATTTTGTTTCATTTTGTCATAGTCACAGTGACCTCTGGTGTCTGCAGGGATTGTCAATTTCTTATCCTTAAGCCTTTGCTGTTAAGCATCCTTTTTATGTTCGGATTTGTTAAACTTCCCACACCCTCAAGTTTCCCAGCCTGAAAATAGTTTAGCTCATGCCTCTGACATTTTAGTGGACACAGCGCACATACAGTATACCAATTTTCAAGAAGCATGTCATCATGGCAGATGCATCGTGTCCTTTCATTTTTGGTGCGCAGCATTCAGCACTTCAGATGTGGATGGGAATAGTTAAGAGCTCATAGAGGGTGTTTCCAGCTCACAGGGTGTTTAAGCATGTGTTACCACTAAATTAGACCCTACAATAGCAGCTTAGCCTATATGCAGTTGGAAGGCATGAGATGTATCGGTGACTAGCTCTGCGCTTGTTAGGTCCGTCGCCTTTCTCTCTCTTACAATGACTAGGTGAAGACAGAGGCGGTAGTTGTCTTTAATAGGGAAAAAATATGCTGTGGCTAGAGATCAGGATGTGGCAGTTAAATCAAATTTGCTCAGTGGCCAGTGAATTTGAACACATCCTGTAGTTTCCCACATTAAATCATTTATCGAAAGGATCCCTTTTACTCTGGAAGCTACAGTGATGCGTGCTGCATGGGATTGCTCCTGAGTGTGGGAGCCCTCAGTCCTCCTCAGTAAATGTCTCTGTGGTTAAGAATGACATGTAGATGAGAGGCGACAGCAGCGTCAGGAGCTCTGTGAGCCACATGGCCATGGGTGATGTGATGTGACGGCTTGTCACTGCGATGTCGGTGACCTGTGGTACGTCTGCAGTGGCGTGGCCTCACTGGTGCTGCGGTGATGCCTTGGCAGAGTCTGCCTGCCTGCCTGCCTGCCTGCCCCCTCCCACACACACACACACCCCATATTTGTTCCCAGGATCACTTCACTGCTTCACTGCCATCCTGGGATTCTTGACTGCCAGGAACCACAGCTCTTGAACTCTCCCTGACACGAGAATATACTCAATACATATTATGTGCAATTAATTGGCCATTCAACCTACCTGAGCAGGTCAAGAATAATTGGATGGAATACATTTGTGTTAAAAATCTGCTTGACTAATGACTCAGCTTTACATACCTTGTCCATGCACTCTCACTTCAGGATTCTCATCTTTGTAATGGGTGTGCGGGGACCGGTGACCGCAGAGATACCACCATTGCTTGTCACTTTTTTGTCAAGGGGGCCCCACATATTTTCTTCTGGGGTCCGTGCATATTTTCGGAGGAGCCTCCTTTAGCCCCGGGGATATCATATTAAACTCATCTGCTTGATTTTGAACAAAAGACATGCCAAAGCAAGAAGTGATTGGAATGCTGGCTTTTAATCTCTGTATTTGGATAATGGAGAGCCGATATTTGAATGGGAAGTGTCTCCAACAGGATTTTTTTGTGTGCAAGCTGCCTCTTATTAAAATAGCAAGTTCCTCCATGGAATGTTGGAGCTGAGCTACATTAACTGTTAAAAAAAAATTGGCCTTCAGTAAACATAATGGATGATTTCTCTTCAAAGGAGCTCTTATCATCTCTTCCCATTTCCCAGAGGCTGCCACAAAGCTGCCTCTCTCTCTCTCTTTTTTCTTTTTTTTTTTTTCCTGCTGCCGCTGCTGCTCATCCTTCTCTCCTGCCTGCTCTCTGGAGGGCAGCCTCAATCTAATACAACTGTGTCAGGAAGTGTGGGGATGCAAAGTGCTGATGAGCCAAAAGTAGCCCACCTCTGCAGTGTGCTGCTTCGTCCCAACACGCGCCAGCCTGATTAGGGAAGCACACCATGAACCTATACGCACATCCCTGTGCAACCTTATGGCACATGCCCTATAGAAACAGATTAAATATGTTTCTTTTGTTATTGGAATATGAGGTTTCCAAGTGTTCTGTTTGGGGGGAAAAAAATCTCTATAACTTACTATGTGTAAAAAAAAAAAACAATCAAGTCTACCAATTTTGTCAGCTATTAAATTATCCACCAAAACATACTGAAAAGTGTTTTAATTTAATGATACAAGTAGCTGCCAAGCTTTCAACATGGCAGCTCTTGTCTAATACAGTGTAAACCTTGCTTCAATAGGTTGAAGATGATTTCAGGATTACGAAATAACCAGCCCATTTTAATTAAACTTGGTGGAAGGGTGTGGCATGGGCCAAGAAGGAACCAATTCAATTTGGGAGAGGACTTGAATTACGAGGCGCATATACAAATTATTCATTAATCACTTTAGTTAACATCGAGAGGCCATGTCCTTGGCGGAGGTCTGCGATCTGAGTGTACTTCTATTTTAGATAAGTTCAGTTATAATTGCTTGTTGCTGCCTCACAAAGTGTTTTATCATTTTCTTTATTCTTAGTGCTATGCAAATATTTTCTTTAAATTAAGGCTTAAAGCCAGAAAGCTTAATTGTCAGTTATTGTGTCAGTATTTTTCTCCTGTTGCCATCAACTAATCATGGTAATTCTGTAACTTTTTTGTTGTATCACAGTGTCAAATACATTGTGCACACCTTGCGGTTACCTGAAATGTGCTGAATAAAAAAGGAGCCATGACTCAGTAACAAACAAAAGGGGGGAAAAAAAGAGAACCGGTTACAGGAGAGACAAAGCAGCCCGCCCTGACCTGATTTCACTGAAACTATAAATTGCCTTGTGAATATACATACTATATCACAGCAGGATCAGCTTCCTTACCTTCGTTTTAAATAATTCAATTTTTCAAGCTATCCAGGATGATTTATTTAATTTCTCTGGATATAATATAATAGCTTACAGCTTTAGGCCGCTAGTAAACCCGATAATTAAAAAGAGCCCTCCACACTTTCTCAGCATTCTGCAAGCAGATAGTTGAATTTTGTATGACATTGGCACAGGTCTGAGGGCTCTTGTTTCTTATCTGGCAATAAACAAGCTGAAATCCCCTCTTGCAATAGTATGCAACCTGCAGAACCGCATAAATATTATGTCTCCCTAGGAACACAATAGCCGTATTTATTCCTTTATTTTGGGACTGTTTTTTCCATGTCAAATGCCGAGAGGGAGGTTTCTAACTCTCACAGGAGCGGATTGCAACATGTTTCAGGGCTCTGGTGAATAGATTAAAGGCTGACGAGCTCTATCTTTTGTTGAGCCACGCTCTCATGCTCAAACACAAAACCTTCGAACACTCCTAAACCTTATACCCTTCAAGCATGCGGGGCTCTGAGGGCTGTGCCACTGGACTGACAGATGGTACCAGGAGGCCTGGTGTTGCGTCCCTGTGATGGTTCACCCGGAGCCCCATCCACAGCGCTCAGCATCACCACACTGCTCAGCTTGACACCCGGGCTAGCAGCCCTCCAGCTCCCAGGAATAGATAGCCTCTTCCGACATGGCCAAGGTCAGGTTCCTCACTGCTACAGTCAAAGGGCATCAATAAGCAGCATCGGAAATGTGATTCTCAAAACTGAAATCCATTTGTGATTCGCTAAAATTATGTTTTGGGGAATTGCAACTATCTCAATTAAAGCACGTAGTTTGGATGTGTTCCACAAAAAGTTACACCAGGTCAAAATCTTTAAAACTCTGTGTTTCTTCTATTTACTGGGGCTGTGAGAAGTTTATATTAGAGATTCTCTAACTAGAAAGCACATTCAGTTGTTGGCCTTAACTTTTACAATAATAAAATCCTCAAATGAACACTCTGCATGCTACTAATCCAGACGTGGGTGAATTACATTTTGCAAACACAGAAAATGGATGTAAGCAGTTATTCTTTCATCTCTAAGATGATCAGTATATAATACATATGTTGGAGCCTCTCATGCAGCAGGAGTCACTTTCAAAGTGATTCAGAGCTTCTAAGCTCATTAAATGTTAATCAAAAAATCTATTTTCAGATCACATGGAGATCTGTCATGAGGATTTCAGGCCAGCTAGGAGGCCACTGCTTCTGAGTGCTGTGTGAACAGGATGGTCCTTTCTTTTGTTGGAAATGGGAAAAGTGTGTTCTTAGATATATATATATATATATATATTTTATTTTTTTTTATTTTTTATTTTTTTACATAAATGAAGGACACTCTCACGAGTGAAACTCGACTGCAGTTCTTGAGAAGCTTCAGTTTTGATTTTGATCTAAGAAACTGCTCTTGACTGGAGTCCATTTTTAAATGGCACAGATGCAGTAGTGAGGCAACCCGGGCTGTCTCACAATGGCTTTTTGCAACGCATCCACCGTCCTTTCCATTATTCATGATGTGTTTTCTCAGACACCGCCTTGAACCATGAGGAGTACTGCTGTCTGTCTTCTTCAGAAAGAGCCCTCTGGAACGAGAGAAAGTGTGCCTGAGCTGCACACACTAGAGGGCCTGTTTTCATCTGCATTTGGAGAAAAACAGATGTCCTGTAGTCTATAGAGACACAATGTTTAATAGTCTGGATTTCGGTGAAGATGGCAGAAGGGAGCTTGTGAATGAGACCTACTGTGGATGAACTTATGGAACAGCTCCAAGTTAAAATGGTCTCTGTATTAACTTTGCATCATACAGCCAGTCATTACATCATCTGACAAGATTTCTCTTTCTCTAGTCTCTGCTAAGAACTTTTCTACTGAGGTTTACTTTTGTGAAGAAGTATATGTAACTGCAAAATAGTAGTTGCTTTTCTTTTGCAGGCATTGCATTTTCCACTTAAATTTTGACACACAAAAGCCTAATGTTATTTAAATACATACATAAAAATGTGGTATAGGCAATGACTGAATTACACTACACTCACAGGACCATACTATGCGTTTTTGGAACATTAAGAGCAAATATTGTGCATTTTACATTATTAGTTACTTAATCCATTGTTTAGATTCATTGCAGCATTTCAGACCTCTAGACCTTGAGTTAGGTAATACATAACATTGAACTATTTGTCACCTGTAGTTTGTTAAAATTCAGTTGCTGTCATGTTATAATACAGTTGCACATTTTGAAAGCCACATGGCAAACAAGAACATTTTAATGCAAGAAATGACTAAATTAAATGACTAAATGAATGGTAATCTTCTCACAACCTGCCTCTTTGATTATTGTTTGTAGATATTTTATACATTTTTAGATGGCAGGGATATGTAAATACACCAGCAAAAAGAGCTTTGAAACTGTTAAACCATAGTTGTCTAAAAATAAACAAACGGGTAACATGCACCCTAGCTCTCTGTCTTAAGCTGAACAAGATGGGGTTTTCTTCTGCGGTCGCACTGGTTGTTGTCATGGGTCTCAAGCAACTTTTAAAGTGAAAATTTGCCACCTTTTTAAGTGGCAGTCCAATCGGTGCTGATCGTAAACGTAGTCCACTAAAGAAATAAATTCTCCAGCGTGCGCTATAGTGACAGAAACAGCTGATCCCTCCTGTTGTGGAGCCGTGCCGGCTGTGCCTTCATGTACCAGGATGCATTGCGCGCCACAGCATCCAACAAAACCTGCACACGCTGACATTCATTACAGCTGAAAGATTCCGTTTCTGTCGGCATCTGAGGGGAATTCGATGTTTGCTCACGGCAGCTCAGATTCTGGAGGGTCCCTGCTGGCCATACCCTCCCCGCTGCTACTGCAGCCTGAAGCGGACTCTCTCCGGCTGAATATCAGCCAAAACAGTGTGAAATCGACACTGTCAAATCCAAACTGTCTATAACATCCACTGCAATCATATTTTGAGATGCCATTTTTGCTGTTGGAAAAGTGACGCGAACAAGGACGTTTCTGAGCGACATTGCGCCCTAAAGCTTTTAAAGCTGAAGTAGCACTCTTTAGTTCTTCTTCCTTCCAAGTGCGTTACTGGGATGCGGAAGAACAACAGATTTTGCAGCTACGCCCCAGAGACACAGAGAACATCAGTAACAACTGCAGTCCTTTTTCACACTATATAACTCTGATAGGTAGCGATAAAGTTGAAAATCTGCACATTTTCTCATTAAGTCTTTGCAAGTTGATTTTCCTACGGTACTAAATAAAAACTTAATGGTAACTTTGACCAATCTATTTGCAATCATACTTAACGTTGGTGCAGAACATTTTCCAAAGCATAACAGTGTCTACTTCCTAAGCTAAATGCAAAAAGCCACTGGCACGATCCTCTGAATAGAATTGATCATTTCAATGTCCCCCCTCTCGGCACGCACCGCAGCCATCAACATAGTCATCATCATCATCCATCCATCCATCCACATCTATTCAATATGTTTTAAACCCTAATTAGCTTTAAGAGAGGAGGCTTGGCGAGTCACAGACTTATTCGTGCCTTGATTTAACTGCGAAGATGCATCTCTGAACAATTGAAGCATTAGCAGAGGTAATACAGACACAGAGTAGAAATGTAGTGAAACTGCAGGATTCACTCACAACCCTCAGGCTATGAATCATCTTAATGTAATGTGTGCCAGCAGGTGGAGATGACTCAAATTTGTTCCCACAGTGAAATATTCAACACACTCCTCTCCTGTGTTCAGGTTGGTGAACAGCCCAAGCCGTTTTGTTTCCATGCAGGCACCACATGAAAAGATGGTCAGATAATCAGTCATTTTCATGTGTATACAACAGTGCGCCTGAGATTGCCAATGGATAGACAATTCCTTACTCAGTGAATTAGTGTTAATGACTCATAGACTCGTGATGGAAAAAAATCCATTGGTTTTTTTTGGACATGACAATGATATTTGCTACTGAAAATATATGTGTATATATATATGTATATATATATTTTGCTGTTTTCTATGATAACATGCACATTGTGTTAGGGTTTTTAATGCTTCAGTTTTATGGAGATGTTACTGAGTGGTTTGAATTGTGAGTCACGGCTAAACAGTATGTGCTTATTACCTCAAATAAAGACATGGGGATAGGACAAAAGGAAGTCAGATATCTGCACCAGCATGTTAAGCAGAATCTCAGCCACAAAGGAAAAAAACTCTATCTAAGGAAGCACAATGGAAGAAAATATAATGTATGCAAATGAGGGAAACAAAGACCCTATTCTTCTCTCTGCAGTCTGTCGACTGTATCAGATTCCTAGCTATCTTCTCAGCCCATCCGCTGCGCTGCAACTACATTATATCAAACCATTTTTCCTCATTGATGCATTGCAAGTGTTTGAATATAACTGTATATGAAATATATGTGTTATCTGAATGTATCTGTTTTATTTTACAAAGTGATGTGACTGGGTGATTTATGTCAGAATAAAGCATTTGAGATATCATCACTGTCGTAAAAATCAAAGGTTATTCTACTGAATTGAAAACATTGTCTATTAATAAAAGTAATCTTCCTAAATTTCCCAAGCTGGTCAAGTGTGCAGCATCTATAGGCCTTGGAGCAAATTTCTTAATTAAAGTAATTGACATGGTGATACTTTGAGCTGGATGTAAAAAATGTGAACGCACCCATACTCAGAACTATCGCCATCATTTCAATTATCCCACAAGACAGCTTTTGAATCAAGTGAAATAATTAAAGTCTTGTTATTTATTTTCTTTGCGGGTTTTTGCTGAGGTGAAGGTACCAAGTATTTTCTCAAGTGTTTTTAAAACTCAATTCTGTTGTGTGTTGCAGCTTCAAGGATCTTTGCGAAGGAAGATTGAGGGACATGCACCAGGACACGCACCAAAGCAGAATGGGCTCTCCTGTGGTTTTTCTGGATCAGACTTTAAGCGGGTGCGTGTGGATACCGGTGGTCTAGGACATGGGGCCTGCAACCACAACTTAACCCAGTCTCATTCTCTGCAAGGCTCCTCATCCATGGGCATGCAGAGGAAGAATTACATGATGCCCCATGGTGTGGGCTCGGACATATTCAACATGACCCTGAAAGAAATGAAAAAAGAGCCCATTGAGGTCCAGTCTTGTGGCCAGTCAAATGCAGAGATGATTTTTGACTTCAAAGATGAAGGTGGTGGTCAGATTGACCCAGACCTCCAGGATCTTTTTGATGAGCTGACGAAGAGTGTGCCAACGCTGAATGACCTGGAGTTCGAGAAGATGCTGAAGCAGGATGATACATTCGGTTTGGATCTAGGTCGGCCAAGCTCAGCAGGAGCAGCTGCCAGTCTGTGTTCCCCCATGGATAAGCCGATAAAGATGGAGCACTCCCCAGATTTTGGCCATGTTCATGGTGGCTCGCCACAGCTTCGACCAGCCTCAGCAGGACCTTCTTTCACGTTGACCAGCACCTCTTCTACCACCACGTCGCAGAAAGCTGTCACTCAGGCAGGCCACCCCAGGGCCCTGCCCTGCTGGCCAGAAATATCCCACGCAGAGCAGCTGAAGCAGATGGCAGCAAACCAGCAGCAGCCGAGCTCTCTGCTCCATCACCACCACCAAACATCACCTGCAGGATTGACCAACTGGGCTCCCGCCATGAGTACCCACTCCTCCAACAGCGCCTTCCCCCAGGACAAGGTCTCCAGCTCGGCCGCGCTTAGCCAGCAGAGGATTGGCTCTCAGAGTAAAGGGATCAACAACTGCCTCTTCAAGTCAAATGGCCACGCCGGCTCCCATCATTTGGACATGAAGGGTCTCAGCACAAAGCCCACGTTGCATTTCAGCCCCAAAGCACCCCATTCTGCCAGCCAGCCGATGCCTGTCATGGCAAGCTCGGTGAACAAGACTTCAACCCAGCAGCAACAGTCGCCATCGACTGTCCAGAATCAGCCACATTCAGCTCTCCACTTCCAGAACCAACAGATCTCCACATCCGGGGCGCTTTGTCTGCAACCCAAGCCGGTTCCCGCAGGGCTGCCGTTCAAACTGTCACAACAGCGCCAGGTAAGGACTCTGCCAAATGACTTCACACAAGATTGCTTTTGTATCTCCAAATGTTTTGGGAACAAAACGGCCTTGGGCTTAGGTTGATGACTGAGCAGTTTGATCATATCAAAAAGCTTCTTTTTTTTTTTAAAGGAGCATGGGAACCAACTATACTGTAAACATTCACCGACATTGTTGTAGCAAGGTCTTCAAGTGACAAAATGATGTTCCAATACAACTTAACAGCATTCCCAATTACGTTGCAAGGAAATGTATTTTTAAATAATAACAGTTTTAAACGACTGCTAAAATGAAACAAAACTACTTGGTTATGTTTAGGCAGCAAAAATACTTTGTTAGGTTTAAAAAAAAAAAATGTTTTGACGTAAAATATGTTTGTTTATGTTATTTAAGTTATGGATTATGGATAAATTAGAATAAATGAATGTTGACTTGTGGTTTCACACGGGACACATCGGTCCCCTGGGTAAATATCCTGTGTATGTTTGACCCTCCTATCCACCTCCCTACAGAGGTTAGGATTAGAGACGTATTTGTAATAAATTAAAAAAAAAAAACATAATCCGGGAGAAAATATGTTTCCCTCAAAATGTAATTGATAATGCAGTTTTGTTGTATGGAAAGGCATATTATCTATTAAAGCTGAGATTAGGCTTTCATTTAGCTAGTGGCAATAACTATAATCTATATATAGTGCCCCAAAGTGCCTTTACTTAAATGTACAATTTTGACTAATTACACATTTCTTGAACAATTTTATTCAGCAGATGTTGAATGACTGCCTTGTGTATTTTCCAACAGTCTATTTACAAAATAAATAATATATATTTTTATAATGAAGTCTAGTAACAGTCAAGCTGTTGTCTTCCTCATCAGTTGATTTCCTCAGTTTGCTTGCATCAGCCAAGCTGCTGTCTGCAACAGCAACAATGCAATGCTGTTTGTTTTGTGACTTATTTCCATTGTTCTAGCTGCTTGACTGTGCCTTTGCTGTTGTGACTCTCTTGAATATGTATTTCCCCTGAAAGTGTTTTGACGATGACACAGATTGCCAGAGCATGGTAGATTAACATGCAGGACTTCTAATTTCTCTGCTTGTCATGGTGGCTCCCCGGCAGGCCACAGATATGCACAGCGGGATTTGCTAATTGGAGGTTGTTGGCTACAAGGGACAAGTGGTGGAAAATGACAGTAATCTGCTTAGCCCGGTGCCGGAGGTTGAATCACTGATTTGTTATGATTGGGGAGATTTAGACCGTCCCCTCTTTCATTTTTGCTCTAACAGTATCTGTAGCTGTCTTTGTGTGAAATGATAATGCGAGCCACACAAGAGAGCTCTCATAACCTCTACAGATCAAGGGAAACGCTTGAGTGACTAGGAGAGGGTGGGAGGAGAGAGGGAGGGAGGGAGGGAGTTACTCATGACATGGAAGTAAACAAGATAGGATGACAAATACATCTTCACATATGGGTAAAACAGAACCAGTTTTACCACTTTACTGCACCAGGGAGCCATTTCCACTTTAAACAGAACGTAATGCTGTGCATGTTCTGTCTTATAACTTCCTTTAAAATATTTGCGTTATCAGAAGCTTTCTATGAATTAGGAGGAAGTATACAAAATCTTTCAAATTTGTGAATGATCTTAATAAGTTAACTATTTTCTGTAAACATACAGTACATTAATAAAATGTGTTAGTTGTTGTAAACAAAAGTACTTGTTTCAGAATTAGCATTATTTTTAGTTTATTAGTGTCAGCATTGGTGATGATCAGTAACAATATTGTTGTGGTTCTAAACATCAATTTAGCACATTTGAAACATAAATTCTAAGCAGTAAAAAAAACATTACATAATCAAAAATTACAGTTGTGAGAAAGGAGGAGACGAGGCTGAAAGTCAAATAATGAAAAAGCCTTAAATGGATTTTGATAAATTATTTAAAAAAGCAAACTTGTTTTTGCTAAAGCCCAGAGCTACTGAAAGTAAAAGCCCAGTCACCTTTGGTCTTTAAAATGCTGAGGACATGCGACTGTGCTCAAGTTCATGGCGGGTAAGGCTTGGTGAGACAACTTTCCCAAGGACACTGTGTATTAATGTGCCGTTAACTGCGGACGAATTGTGGAGAAGAAACGAGAGCCACCTTTATAGTTTTAGAACAAGTGTTCTGTTCTGATAGTGGTGTTTGGTATTTTGCAGTCAGCATGGAAAGGGTTAAACGTCCAGCTAATGAGGAGGGGACAACTCACAGAGGAGAAGAGTCTCTTCCCACAGTGAATTGAATTAGTAATGCCAGAGAAATAAAGGTCCTGAAAGAGTGCCTTGATCCCCTGCGTAACACTAGCAACTAGCAGTGGGCTTCCTCCCACTGAGTGGAGCTGAGGACCTTTTTTTTTAAAACAGCCAGAGATGTGAGCTTTGGTGCTGGTTTGAGGCTTCTTACAGTTTAATAATCGGTTGCTGAGTCAAACATGACAAAATTCAAATCCACCACTCTGCAACTCCCCAGCTATGAGGTCACACACACACACACACACACACACACACACACACACACACACAAGAAAAAGGATGAATACATTCTCTGGCAGCTTACAGTAGAGGACACTAATGCATTATGAAACTTGAGTTACTGTGGTCGGCTGGCAATGCCATTCCAAGGACAACATTTAGCTAGTCACGTCAGTATTGTAGCTGTGTTGTGTTTTTAAGCTATAGATGTATTCATGACCGTGTTAATAGTGAAATGACAGACAGTCCTGGTGTAGCTCTTTGTTATTAATTATGTCTGACATCAAATTGATTTCTATTGCAGAACGCTTATTGGTTTCTGCCCCATTTATTAAAATAAATAAATTAAAAAAAAAAAAAAATCTGTATGGAATTTTCTGCAAACTAAATGCAACACTAGCATACAAGCTGTCCACATACAGGTAAAGAAAGTACTTTTTTAGGGAGGTAGTTCAACATAAAGTGTTTACTGAGGGGTGTTTGAGCTATTCACCCATCTCTTCATTTAATTTAGTTTTATATATATTTATGCATTTAATTTTAGCTATTTAGTTCTGTAATTGTCAGCACCTGAGCAAGTGGAGTTATAAAACGAGTTTAACCTTTTTGTATATTTGACTTCCAATCCTTTTATAGTATTACCCTAATGTACTGTATGTTTAATTACATAAATATTCATATACATAAAAGAGTGACTTCTCTGCTCAGCATAACACGACACTGTTAGATCAAGTGAAGACAGACACTTGGCAGCAATTTCATCATATTAGTGATTAGCTTCCGCTAATACTGATTTCCATTTAAATATTACTCAGGAGCTTGTACTTTGCTTTCTTCAGACTAGTGCTCTCTTTACCTGGAAAGTAGAACCCCAAATTACAACTACAACTTTAAGGAATACTTCACCTACAAAATGAACATTTGTATATCAATTACTCACCCCGTGTTCCCTTACATTCTCGAAGAAAACTTTCACAAGCCTCCCCGGTGAATGGAGAATGGAAAAAAAACAGAAAAGTCTTGATGAATTGAAGTAAATGGGGGCCGCTTTTAACAACAGCAAAACTATGTAAAAACATCCGTTTACAAACGCTCGCATAACTTGTGCAGTATAATCCAAGTGTCATTTGTTCAGTCGTGTGCTCACTACGTCCCAAACAAATGCCTTTTCATTCAAACCTTCCTATTTAAAACACTTCGGACTCATCCGGACGAGCAGCGCGCCTGCGCAAGCGTGACTGTTTATGCAGTGTGTTTTTAAATAGTAAGGTTTTAGCGAAAGATGCATGTGCTTGGGAAGTAGTGAACATACGACTGGATGAGCGAGACTTGGATTATACTGCACAAGTTGTGTGAGAATATTGCATTTGCTACTTCATCAAGACTTGGGGTGAGTAATTCATCTACAAATGGTCATTTGTAGATGAAGTGTCCCTTTTAGGACAAAGGTTTTTGCTTGCAGTAAATAATGACTCCTCGGCTTTTGTTGGTGATCTTGTGGCACCGCATCCCTCAGTAAGGATAAGAGTGGGGCCACTGGGGTTGAGCCTGCCAGGTCACTCTGGCAGTGCTGTGAAGGGAGTACTTGTTTCCTGGGAAAGGGAGCCGCGGCCAAGTCCAGATGCCGAGGTGCTCCCCAGGGACAGCGTCCTGAGTCCAGACTGGAGGAAGTGCAGTGTGAGAGCCGGCAAGGCTGGGCCTGGATCACTGTCAGCTGCCTGCACTGCCGCAGGATGGGAGACTAAATCACTCCGCTCCTTCTCTGAGGCCTGAGCCACATGTGGTATTCATTAACAACAAGCTTGTGAAGAATGAGAGGGGGGAAAAAAAACATGGAAAACAGCTTTATGACACATCGGGATGACGGAGAGGATTACTCAGTTGTACATGCTCAAACACCCCTCATTGGGTTTTTCTTACAACAAAGATGGAATAAGCCTTCTCCAGTGCATCTCTGCAGGGAAAATGGATGTGATGGTCACAATTTCCCACAGTCTTGATAGCTGGATACAGTGAATCAAAGCCAGTGACTGCTTTCTAGCGTAACAGGAGAAACCACTGTTTTGATGTTTTAGACCCTGTGTAACCTCATTGCCATGCTTGGTTTGCTGTATGGGTTGAACCCGGCGAGAAGGTGAATATTCGCTCATGTGAAATGGCTTGTGACTCCTGATGAGTTTCAACTTCCCTCGTTCTCGAACCCTGTCTCGTTAGTTCTCCAAATTTCAGCCCCATTCATTATCATTCTCACACATACACAAACTTCCCTCTATTTCTTTCTGTTTTTCTCTCTGAGACCACAAAGTCACCACCCTGTAGGGATTCATCCTCAGCAAAGAATCTGTCCTCTAAGTAATAGCTTCTGCTAAATGCACTGTTGGATTTCTAATCCATTTCACCCTGGGAAACATTTTAAGTCAACACAATGACTGACATTGTATACACAGCGTGTGTTGACTCGCATTTGGTGCACATTAACCTCCTTCATGACAAATGCATGCACTTGGTTGAAGCTTGAGCATAGTGAGAGTGTCCTTGTGTCCACAAGAAAGGTTTTACTTGGAGCTCTTGAATGGTCTGCACAGCTGCCTGAAAAAGCTAAGAAAAATATGCACTACAGGGACGTATAACATCTCAAACACCGTGATCGGGAAAGTTTATCTGCATAAGCGTACGTTCAGGATAAGACTTAAAACAAAAAGCTAGTTTGGCTAACTTAATTTCATTTGAGTGCTGCCGACTACAACATTTTAATCTACGTGATAGTGTCAGGAGCCAAATGGGTTTCTAGTGGATGGAATGCCTCCTTGCCAAACACAACACAGTGATCAGTAAAGGAGAGCTTATTAAATGGAGGTAGTCATGGTGCTGGCACACATTTCCTGCTGTCTCAGGGATTCTTTCCACTCTCTTTAGACACAATTATCAAGGGAGAAGCAAGCCTTAAGGAGAGCTTGCGCTCCCCCCCTTCCAAAAAAAGCCTCTCTCCAAGTCTCCCTTTTTCATCTGCAGAGGGAGTAGCCTTGACCACATTCTGGAGGTTGAATAGCGTCTTTGACCCAGATCTATGATTCCTTGTAGAGTTCTGCCCTCTAGTGGTGAAGCCATATTATTGCATTCTTTTGGTTTTGTGTTTTTCGAAAACAGCTTTCATAGCACTTGACTCTAAACTGCAAGTATTCTGCCGAGAAGAAGAATTTCAAAATGAAAAAGTCCACTGATACTAGTGTTAAACCATCATGTGTCTCTTCTTCTAAGGGTGTTCCTCCTGGTCCGAGGCTGCCCACCAATGGAAACTTAGGAGTCATGTCAACCCAGTCGCAGCCCCGGGTCCCAGCCCCCAACAACCAGCAAAAGGGCCCAGCCAAACCTCAGGCCATGCAGAGACAGCTTAATCAACAACAGCACACCATTAGCAATTCAGTAAGCTACTTCTTAAAGTCCTACAGCTTTCACCAATTAATAAGCAGCTCAGCCTTTGTGAGAATTTGGTAGAGTTGATTAATCACGTAATCTGTTTTCACAACTTTGTCTTTCCTATTAAGGACAAAGACAATGCACATGATCAGTTCAATCGTCATCTCACAAGACCGCCGCCGGATTACAAGCAGTCAAGAGGGATGGTGGGAGTTCAGCAGGGAAACATCTTCACAGGTACTGTACAGTTCTGATGAGTCCAAAATGCTTTAAATGCTGACGAGAGACCATTGTAATCATTTTTTTTCTTGATATCTCTATAGGTCAGTCTTCCAGCAATGGCCCTGAGAATGACATACAGTCCATGTCTTGTCACCTCCCAAGTGGGCCTGGTTCAAAGATGAGTCCGTCGGACCGCAGATTCGGTATTGCGACTGACTGTCGTCCGAGTGCTTGTATCGGCCAATTCCAGCAGCATAACAATCAGAATCGAATTGGACTAAATCAAAATAAAGCTAGGTTCCTGGGTCCAAACACGCATGGAAATTCTTTTGGGATGAACAATGTAGCAGGTGTACAACACCCAAGAACGACAGCTGACCTGCATTCCTCGGGAGTACCAGGACAGGGTCTTGGAGGCTTGATGAAAAATGTCAACATGGGCTGGGGCTCGGCCAATAAGCAAGTGACAACTGGACTCTGTGTTAGGCGGCTACCCAATCCACTTCAGTCTCAGGGTGCGCAGCTGGACATGCCAAACCTCCCGTACCAACAGAGGATCATAGGCCCTCCCAACCAGGTAGCACCAGACATTGGGATGCTCCCTCTTAACCCTTCGATAAGAGACACAGGCCCAAGACCAATGATGGGATCTCCATCAGCAGTGGGGAACCTGAACCAGGCCTCTCCCGAACAGAGGGTACCAGCAGGCCACTTTGCAGAGCCCAGTCCAAGCTCTAGCAGCTACCAGAATAACCGAGCCAACAGACTGACCTTTGACTTCCTCCCTGAGGGCGATAACACAGTTCCAGGGATCAACACAGACTCAGACTTCATAGACTCTCTGCTCAAGTCTGGCTCTGGGAATGATGATTGGATGAAAGATATCAATTTGGATGAGATTCTGGGCAGTCACTCTTGAATTTGCGTAACACATTGCTAAAGATCAAGCCGCTGCTCAAAGTATAGAGGTTATGGATGAAAGGTGTAAGGAGAAACATTTGTAAATAATGTTAAAATGGAATTTTATAAACTCATATTTGTTATCCAATATAGTGTATTGTTTTGTATTGTATTGACTGTGAAATTAATTTGTGTTCTGTCCTTAGTACTCTGCATATTTTATTCCTGGTATATTGGCCAAGAAACTACTTTTCTTTGCAGTCACTGTTTTTGTGGTCTGTTTGTCATACTCATGCTGTACTGCTGTATCGGATAAAATACCAAATTCACACTGTGAAAAGAAAACATCGCTGTGTTGCTTTTCAAGTTCATGTTGATAATCCAAGTTAAGTTTCTAAATCTGCATCCACTATATAGCATGATATGGTATTTACCTTCAGAAGTTTTGCTACCATACACACAGAGAATCTTGCCACAACAAATGTTTTCTTACTTATTGTTCAAGCTTTTTCATCTGTGGTAGTTTTTGATGCAACTTAAGTAATGTAACCATTCTTTTTTTCATGTGATATTTAATAATTATTGGGATAGTAATGTGACATTATGATCATGAACATACATGTAATTAATAAAATTGATTTCAATAAATGAATAAATAAAAAGTGCTGTTTTGGAGCCCTATTTAAACGATATAAAGTGCATGGTGCAAGAGCATTTTTGGCGTTTCCAACTCCACTTTATCTAGTTAAACGCTGCATAATCTGGGCCAATCACACTTGTTTGGATTTTTTAGATTCAAACTCATTCGTTGTATCCTTGCCCTCCATTTTAGTAGGCCAAGCCTGCTAAGAGACTACAATACCCTCGAGTGTGATCTTTTGTCAGGGAAACGCAGATGTTTTGCATTGGGGCTAATTGGAAACGCTGTGCACCTAAGTGTGCCTTTGTTCTGTTTGCCTTGAGTGCATGAAGAAGGTGGATGATCAAAAACTTGTTTATTATTAAAGAGAGCACAAGGAAAAGGAGAAAAAGGATGTTTTTGTATCCACTTATGATTGTCCTTCCAGCACCTAAGCCTCTCAGCCAGGTGAGCATGCAGTTGACACAACATGACAAAGACATTGATTGCATTACATTGCCAAAATCACATGCCCCACCAAACAGCACATCCTAGTAAAAATGCCAATCTTTACATTTCAGTGATAACTTGAAAATTGATTTCGAGAGCCTAAATTTGCGTGCTATTTCGTCTGCCAATGGTGAGTTTATTTAGTGTTTAGTTTTTTTAGCCAACACCAACTTGCAGGCATTAAATCTGTATATATAATTGAACCTTGAAAATGGCTTCATTAAACAAAAACAAAAGAATCTGTATAACCATCAACTCCATAAAGTGTATTATGCCATCAATTTACTACATTTTATGTAGTTGATGGTTATATAGTCATAGAAAATAACATAGTATATTATGCGATAAAGACAAATGATATATTTGCCATATTTTCCATTTGCAATTTTATGTTTGCCATAAAAAAATAATACAACATGTAAAGAAATGTCATAGTATAGTAATTCATGAAAGATTCATAAAAAAGTCCTGTAACGACAAACTATTCTATGACTTTACAACACACTATATTATGACAATTCTATTCTATTTTTTTAAAAACACTACACTATGTTTTTTTCAACATGCTATATATACTATGACTTTTTTCGACGTACTATACTATGACTTTTTCTGACATACTATACTATGTTTTACTGACTTTCTTCAAAACACTAACTTTTGTATGCCTTTTTTCAATACCCTATACTATACATTTTTTAGACATACTAAACATACTTTTTTCGACAAATTATAGTGTGATTTTTTTTCTGAATTTTTCGAACATACAATACAGTGAATTTTTAATGAATTTTTCAACAGACTATACTAAATAAGCCATATAATAGAATTACAAAAAAGTATAAGAAGTCATAGTATAGTAAGTTATATAAAGTCATTGAACATTGAAAAAAGTCAGTGTTGTATGTCAAATAGAGTGAAAAAAAAGTATTTGTATAATATGTTGGAAAAAAGTCATAGTATAATATGTCAATAAAAGTAATACAAAAAAGCCCTTTATAATGTAGCGGAAAGTCATAAATATAGAAAAGTACAAAAAAACATTCATGGTATGGTGTTTTGAAATAGTCCCAGAAAGTAACTTCAAGTATGTTGTAAAAAGTCATAGTTTAGTGTGTTGAATAGAGTAAAAAAGCAATAGTATAGTATGTTAAAGCATAGAAAAGTCATATTATAATATAACAAAAAAGATACAAATAAGACGTATAGTTTGTCGACAGAAGTCATAAAAAGCATGTGGGAAAAAAACTACAAAAAAGTGATTGTATAGAATGTATAAAAAAGGGATAAAAAAGCCATAGTACAGTATGTCAAATGAAGTCATAAAAAAGTGATAGTATAGCATGTTGAAAAAAAATCAAAAAGTCTTAGTATAGTATGTCAAACAAAGTCATAGAAAGTAACTTCAAGTACATAGTCATAGTATAGTATGATGAATAGAGTCACAAAAAAGTATATATAGTATATTCTGTCAAAAAAGTCATTAAAAGCCATGGTATAGTAAATCGAAAATAGTTATAAAATGACCTAGTAGTAATATAGTAAATATATAGTATAGTAGTAATAGTTGTAAAAAGGCATAATATACTATGTTGAAAAAAGATAGTATGTTGAATAGTCAAAATCATAAAAGAAGCCATATTTTAGTATAAAACAATAGCAAGTCGAAAAGTCATAGTATAGTTTTCCATTCAAAATAAATTCATATAGTAGTATGTCGAAGAAAGTCATACAAGGAGGATTCAAGGATAATTTATTGTCGTTATGAAACACAGGAATGCACAACGAAATGCAGTTGTAGTCCAAGAAAAACATGACAAACAAAACAAAAACAATAGTGCATTCCTGTAGTGCATTAAACATGCATCATAATTAATGTAAACAGGAGCAACAAAAATTATTCTTTCGGAAGATAATATGGCTGATATCTTAACAAATAAAAACTTTACATCAGTAGAACAATGTCCGTCAACTTACAATATGTTTGAGCATTAGCAAAAAACATCTAGTATAGTATGTAAAAAAAAAACATAGTATAGTATGACAAGAAAAGGCATAGTATAGTAAGTTGAAAAAGAAATTCATAGTATGAAGAATAGTCATAAACACGTAAAAGTATAGGTTGTCGAAGGTACGTTGAATAAAGACTAATAGCATAGTATGTCGACAAAAGTGATGGTATAGTATGAACAGAGTAATGAAAATGTATTAGTATAGTATGTCAAAAAATGTCATAGTATAGTATGTTGAATAAAGTAAAACAATAAAGGCATCGTAAGTAAGTGGAAAAAAGTAATTAAAAACCCATAGTGTAGTATGGCGAAAAAAGTCATAGTATGTTGAAAATAATAATTAAAGCCATATAGTATATGACGAAAAAATCGTATAAATGGCACAGTATAGTAAGTCAAATAAATTCTTAAAAAGTCCTAGTATAGTATGTTGAAAGTCGAAAAAATATAATACGCTGAAAAAAGTCATTGTATAGAATGTCGAAAAAAATGTGTATTAATTATATGTACAAATTATGTATTGCAAATACTTTATCAAACCACATCATGTAAACCGGATACTGTTTGTCACATACTTCCTGTTGCCAGTATGTGGCGCTATGACTCTGAGGGAAAATTGGCTTGTATACATCCTCAGGCCATGACTGTTATCAAGCATTGCAAGATTGGGACAGATTTGAGCAAGTCCAGTGGAAATACATGAGCTTGTTGTTTGATGGTGAATCACGTAAAATGGCCGCCCGCTACGGCTTCACCATTCCATCAAATGTACATTTTTTGATAACTTTTAATCACAAAGGTCTTTGGATTGTACTGACCAAACAATTCCCTCTGAGGAGTTTGTTAAAGTATCGCGCAAAGAAATGGAAGGAAAATTCACAGAAAATTCAAAATGGCCGACTTCCATTTGATTTTAGAGCATGGTCCTAAGAGATTTATTTTTAGGACTATATGTAATACATGTGCTTACAAAACTTCATACATCTAGGTGAAACGAAATGAGCATGATAAAGCCAATTCCTTTGGCAGAAGATGAAACTTTACAGTTTCAAAAGGGCCTTCGCAGATTATATCTATCTATAGCGAAAGACAACATACCACATGAGCTAAGACTAACGTTAATTTGCTTAAAACAGATGTGATTTACTCACATGCACCATATAAGGGTGTAATTGCATTGACTGAGAAGATGCAGATTTTTTTATTCTATTGAAAGTAGGTCATACATTTTATGTACAATACTTTAAAATGACTAGTTCCTGTATCTCCTTGAGCACAATACAAGCTTAAAGGGTAGCTACAGATATTTAGAAATCATTTTTGAAAAACGATGAAATACAATGCCACACAAGAAAAATATTACCACAAAAGTATATACTTTATTTCAGGCCAAATTTCAAAAGTATCATATGAAGCAAGATATAATGTAACAGAATTTATTGTTCTAAAACACATGCACATATCTATCGAAAACAAAGAACAGATCATTACTGAATATAAATTCATTTCATGTGCATTTAGAAAACTCTAAATACAAAATCCTTTAACTTGTGTGATTAGTTCTACTGCTACAATGACAGTCAACAGCTAATATGCTCAGACAATTACACACTAAGTAAGCATAAAATCAGGTTTGTGTGACAAAATGCGGCATTGCATCAAAATGAAAACCATAGCCGTGCAATACAAGCACTGTAGTGTACCACTCGTTTTAGTTGCATTGTTCTCACCAACACTGTTTATCAATCTTAAATTCATCATCAACACATGATTCAATGATCAATAAAATCCAAACTAAAAAGAGGTTTCTCACACAGAATAAAAAAAATTGTTCATGATCTCTGATCTAAAAAAAACAAAACAATATTGTTCCATCAAGTTAATGCCGCCAACTATTTGTTGGCAACAGAATCAGTGTGACACCCTCCAAGGACTCAACCAAGGGCATGCACAGCAGGCTGATTATTCAAAGGTTACTGCAGTCATGCAACGATGTAGTCATGGTGTAAACATCAAAGTAATGGGATTATGAGAGAATTGTCAGTGTGTTGTCTCCACTGCAGCTGTAGCAGTTTCCTACTCAGAGATAATGTAAACATGTGAGCGCTTATAGAAGAATCACTTACTGCTCTGTTCTGAAACCTCGTCCTTAAATCTCAGGGTTAGTCACTCAAAACAACCATCTTGTCAAAAAAAATAAAAATAATAAGAATCTCTCAGCTAGACCTATTCATAGACATGTCCATTAACACTTTAAACCTACATCATTTTCTCATTAGCTTATACAGTGTGTTCAGAGGCTGATTTACAAATCATACTGGTTCTGGACTCTGTGAAAATGGAAGCAAAATTAAGTGTTAGCGTCATTACAAAAACAAAAACATCTTTGGAATCTGCCACAACAATTCCTGACTGAGATAATAACTGATTGTTTCTTAATTATTTCACAAAAAAAAAAAAAAAATCCGCATAACTCACCGCCGTCAGTCAAACCCTGGCCTTCTACACTACCCCTCAACATGGCTCTCAAACCTGCTTCAACTTGTCCTAGCTGTAGTCTATAAACCCCTCATTTCAACACATAGCATCGCACAGAGGGGTTCCGCTCCCCCCTTAGGAAGACTGTTGTAACTTTTGTATACTGTACATTGTCACAAGGTTCAATTGATCAAAGAGCTGTAGTTTCTGTTTTTGCCAAGAGATCTACCTTTTTTGGTTACTGTTTAGGAAAGATAGTAAAAGCTGCATGTGATCATCAAAAAAAAAAACATTAACACTACTATGTATAAAGTACATCAGAGACAAGAAGTGAATCAGCTAAATGGTTAAAAAGAAAAAAAAGCCCAAACTGAATCATTCTGTGTCTTGGCAGACTTCATCCTGGTGAAGTGGTGTGCTGTGAAAACAGTCGACCCCATTAAAAAAAAAAAAGTATTAATTCATCTATGAAAAATTTTAAACAAGAAGCAAAATGCCATTTGATCAAAGCTATCATACATATGTAGTAACCTAAAAATAAAAAGGCTACTAAAAAGATAAAACAAAGAATGACTCATGATTTAGGCTTGGATAAGACTGAGATACTTAGAAGCTAGGGTTTAAAAAAAACAACAAGCAGAAATCCCTAAATCCCCTTATGTGTTTATAAAACAAAAATACAATTTTGATTATTGAACATTAGATAGAGGAAAGTGTGGCTGATGTAAGCGAACACAGCCTAATGCTTATTGCTGCATTACAGAAACTTTGTAATTGTTCATGTTGCTCGCGTCTCAAAAAAAATACTACTGAAGGCACTTGATCTATCAAAGGTTTAACTTAGACTTGCTGGCACAGCCAAGCAGCAATGTAGTCGGTCCCCAGGCTACAACCCCCCCCCCACCCACCCCCCCACCCCAAAGCCAACATGTCCAAACTGGGCCTCACATTACCTTTACTCCAAATCAGTATTGTTCTTTATGCTTCAAATACATCATTTTTGGTTTCTCAGGCTTGTTGAAAACAAACTTAAAAAAAAAAAAGGATAAAAACGTACAAGGCCAAATATAAAGCTATATAAGCTAGATGCAATAGTCCCAAACGCAGTTAAGTAGTGCTGCTTCATGCTATATTGCAAGAAAAAAAAAAAGAGGCACCAGAGACTCCAGGCGACAACTGATGACGGCAGTCCTTGCAGAAGAGTTCATGCACCCACCCAGCTCAGCTTTGAGGGGAGACCAGGGGAAGGAACGACCCCTGCTCTAGGTAAAGATGCCCTAGATTCACTGACAGATCTGTGAAAGATTTGGGGACCCTTGCGTTATTGTCTGTTCATGGGCCAGCCTTGAAGACGCAGACAAAATAAAGAGATAACACACCAGTGAAAAGAAAAGAACAATACTGCCTCAAAAGAGGTTGGCCTTACATGCCGAGACAGAAACCGAAGTCCACAGAGGCTCGCTGAAATGTCTTGTCAAAGCATCTATGGCTCCTTCACAGATAAGAGCAGGCAGCAGTTTAAAGTGTGGGGAGAGGAGTTAGGAGCGTCCTGCTCGGATCTTCTATAACCACGTGAGGAAGCTCTCCTTGTCGATCTTGGTAGCTGCCAGCACCGTTTCCATGTCATTGAGGATGTCGGAGCTCAGGGCCTCCTGGAGACTGGGCATCAGCTCTTCGCCCTCCACCGCCATGCTCTCACTCTCGAGGGTGCCCAGGTCTACGTCTGTACCCGGGATGGCGTCCAGGTAGTCGGGGAAACGACTGGGCTGTGTTGCCATGGAGGGTGGAAGAGGGTCCCCTAATGAACAGTAAAAGACATTTTTAAAAAGGGGCTATATCATGAAATTCTAGAGATGCCCCGATCTGGTTTTTGCAGCCTATACCATTGCTGATCCTCGAGAAACCACATCGGCAAATACAGAATTGTTTTGCTGGTACAGCAGCTGGTGTACAAGGTTCCAGACAAACTTCCCAGAACAGTCCGGAAAAGAACATTTATTCAAGTTTCTCACCAAAAACTAAACTTAAAGCAGGACTGTGCTGCCCACTAGCATTTTTCTTTTGTTTAAGAGTTTATCGCACATCATCACACATGTACAGGTGGGAGGCGGGACTACACTAGGCATGCTCTTGTTGCACAAGAGTGTTTAACCCATAACCACAGGTGTGTTTGTTATTTTATTTGACCATGTTTTTGTGTCAAACGAACTGATGTAGAGAGAGCGCTGTAGATGGCAGCCGCTCACGGGGATGAGACGTAAACCTATCAGGGCAAGCTGGCACCATCATTTACGTTATTTATAGTTCTTGTTCGCCCATCTCGCGAGGCGACGTGTTGCCAAAAAGACAACAGTGTGCCGGCAGTGTTTGCAAAAAAAAAAAAAGTGAGTCCCGAAAGCACAGCTGTACGTTATCTAAAAGATTGTTGACGTCCCGGCTGAATATGTGGAGGATGTTTTGACAATATGGATGAGGTCTTTGGCTCAAATATGGGCGGCCATCAAATTCAGATTATACGGATGAAGACCTACAAATTGGGGAGCCGTCTTGGGGGAGAGACAGAGGAAGAATGCTCTAAACAGTGGCACCTGTTGCTGGCTCCCCATCATATGACAGATGGGCGTGAGGTAAATTCTATTCTGCATGCGAGTATCTCCAGCCACTTCCTGACCACTGCCTTTGCAAAAGGTGCACCACATTTTTCCTCGCAAGCCAAATCAGAGCAGACTGGAGTTACTTTTGGGAGGGGGCGCTTAAAGAGACAGGTGCTAAAACTGAGCATTTTAGGGGGAAAAAAAAAAAGGTGTTTTTTTGAACATGTAATTATGTAAGCATGTTCTCGTAACCCTAACCCAGAATACAAGTATGAACCTGTAAATGAGTGGAATATATCCCCTTCACATGATTTGACTAAGCAAACTAGAGAATGTTTGGAAGGTGTTGTCAGCTTGGTCCATTAGTTTAGGTAATTGAAACACATTCCGATCTTTTTGTTCAGACTGTAAATATGAGCAGCCAAGTGAGAACTCCCCCCCCCCCCCCCCCCCCTTCAAAAAAAAAAATAAACAGTCACATCAGACTCCTAGTAGTAATTACTTCGCAGAAGATCAGGGTGAAGACGTCTGCCTCATGGTGGAAAGAATTGTGAAATATAAACAAGCCAAGACAGCCATGTCGTTAATTTTTCCAACATGGGATCAATCTGTTCTACCTATTCGGCCGATTTGAATGCAATGTGGCGGAAAAAAAGAGCCGAGCAGCAGCTGCAGAAGGCTCATCGACAGCCGCACAAAGAGACGTTGCTTCCGGCCTCACCTGTGTCCATCTCATCCACGCTGTTGAGGAAGTCGTCTGGAGTGCGAGGGACGCTGTAGCTGCTCATACTCAAGCCGCTGTCTGTGCTCTCATCCCTGGAGTGGTAGGTCCCGCTGAAAACATTAAAATAAAGAAATCTCTGTTGTAAACTCTGCACCGTCGCTCATAAACATCATGATTTATGTCAAACTGAAGGGAATAAAAAGCTTTTTGTCTCGGCGGAGTTTGCGGATGACCTTAATGATCTTCACTTAACTGCTTTGAAACTGAACTACGTGAATCTAATTAACTGAGCCAACAAAGCAAACGCACTCGGTTATTAAAAGCACACAGGCTGAAAAGTAACAGTGTGGCCTTAATTCCCTCAGGGAGCTTCTGCATACATCCACGCTTCAACAGTTACACTTATTTGAACGACTATGGTGACTAATCCGCAGTGACACCGAGCTTCAGTATCTCGCGCTCTATGGCAGAATATATAGGAAAAAGAGCAACAATGAATGGGACAGCAGAGAGACAAAGAGGCCGAGAGAGGACATTTGACAAGCCTATACTAATTAGCAGAGGAAAAATATGTAGGCAGAGTATGGCAGAGGCAGGATGAATGAGGCCATTGTGAGAGTAAGGGAGTGGAGGCAACGGGGGGAGGAGGGGAGATTAGGTTGGCCTGTCTACTGACTGGACCACATGTTCTCATGGCCTGTTTGCTATTCAGCTCTTTTCTCACTTCCTCCGCTCACAGAAGAACTAGAGCTTGAACTGCTAGGACTGATTACCTAGAATTCCATGGAGCAGCACTTACAGACAGGAAGAGACAGTTTTTTGGTTGATTTTTTTTTTAACTATGTGCAGCCGTTTTCAGATCTAGTGTCAGTCCATCGGGGTTTGTGTTGTTACTAATCAAAATTGTAAAATTTGTTCATCTCCACTTTGAATAAAGTGCGGTCTTGTCATATTTTTCACACCGCTATTTAGGCTCCTTTGGCCTTTATTGCAGCAGTTGTGCACCAGGGGTCACCATTGTGCAGTGAACGCCGTCACAAAGCTGCCGGTCTGTATGAGACATCGCCATGTGAGGAGGGTTAAGCCCGGAGACCGGCCTTCTGTTTGTGTCGCTTGTGTAACTCTAGGAGCTCTCAAACATACGTCAAGTCTGACGAGCTGAACCAGAATGGAAGCCCTCGCCAACTGCACCACAGCTGTGATTGTACCGGACTCGGGGAAATGATGCTCCGCAGAGGCTACGCCTGGGTTCTGTATTAAACCAACCTGTTGAGGAATGGGTCAGAGCTGTTGGCGGTCATGGTCCGGGCATCCTGGGCCATAGGGGAGGACACAGGGTTCGTGCCGCCATCTTGATCCATACTAGTAGGCAGCTGATTCCTTATAGCGAGCTCCTGCGGACGACAAAGCACAAAACCCATGAGCAACACGATCAACCCCAAACCTAGCCGCAGAGGCTTAATTATACACAGCTTCGTAAAAAACATGTCACAACTCCCTTTTGCTCCTGCTGAACTGCTGTCACTGCATAAAATGTTGAATTAAGGAATTACAAACAGGCTGCCGATATGGTGCTCTCCATTCCTCCTCCATACAGGGTGTCAAATGACATGAGGGGCCCCGACAACAGTTGGGACACAATTGTTTTCTACACATGCTCGGATCATGCTCGGATCAGATAAGGCAACGGATATGAAGTCATGTTCTTTTTCACCTCCTTCCTCTGGATGTCCTTGAACGGGAAGGCGAAGTGACTTGACCAATGTCATCATTAAACTTTTACGGGGACAACAACAGAGAGCCAATGGAAGGTCGTTAGTATAGATGGAAAAAAAAACGCTGCAGGACACCTTAAGGGCTTATTAGACGCTTCTTTTGGTCGTGGTGGAGGAGAACTGGACACATTCTCTGAGACAAAAACATGAATAAAAAGCCGTAACTAGCCTTTTGTAAAATACGATTTTTTTTTTTCCAAGCTGTACTCACAGCAGTGCTGGAAGAGGTTTCCTTCTCAAAACTACTACTTTTGCACACAAGTAAACAATCTGGTGTGGATTAGGAGGAGTTATGAGAGTCGTGTACCGTCAACAACCTTCATGGTTTTATGGGCTTCCTTTTTAAACGGGACTGAGCAGCGTCAGCACTGAACGGCCACCAGCAACTTGCATACATCGCCGCCGGTTCTCCATCATACTTCATACCATGTGGAATCCATTTGGGTGTGGCAAGTATTGCCCCAAAGTTGAACTCCCTTCACAAGCATATAGGCTGCACACAATTTCCTACTATACTCACGCTCCGCTATATTTGCAAACACAGAATGGCCTTCCAAATTCCAAACTTCCCGAAAAGTTACAGAAATTTGGGGTTTACCAGAATCTAGTCGATAGCCTGATAGAGGAGCTTTTGAAATGTAAACAGGGTTCTTTTCCATTAAGCTTTGTTTTACTGGAAAGTGAGGATGTTTGAGGTTTGAGTAACTGTGCTGCTCATGCGTCATGTTTTCTTAAAAAGATCAAAACTCCAGCAATACTTGTAGTATATAGAACAACTGGTCAAAGATTAAAGTTGCTCTATACACTTCCAAGTGTTGCTGGAGTTTGGACCTCTTCAGACGTTTTCCCTTCTCCATGCTCCAAGTTGTGCCAGAAACCCCCACTCTGCTTCATGTTGTCCTTGATTGCACACAAACCAGGAGAAATCAGGTAGGAAGGCAGGAAATAGAAAACGCATGCACTGAAATAACCTGGTTACTATGAAACCTTTGTTTACATAACCAAAGATGCAGAAAAACAAAAAAAAGTTTAGGGCTTTGACACGGCTAATAAATCGGGATTCTCCAGCAGAAACCACGATGTGTGGATTACATTTCCTCTTAATCTCGTACCCCATTATGCAAACTAGATTTCTGCTTTGCGTGACATTTCAGAAAGTTGACAATAACCAGGTGACATAAGCTAAAACATTGCATGTGCTCTGAGGACTTTCAGTAGTGACAGTCCAAACCGTCTTCTCCCGGCTACAGCCTGGAGCACCAACACACACACACACACACACACACACACACACACACACACACACACACACACACACACACACGGTGAACTTTAAACAACCCATGGGAATGGCTTGGTAAACAAGTCACCAGCAGCACCCTCATTCATAATAATAAAGCTCTCTTTCTGGCGGTATGACACGGCCTTGAGTAAACGACCGGACTCGGCTGCACCACCCTTTGTGTGTGTGTGTGTGTGTGTGTGTGTGTGTGTGTGTGTGTGTGTGTGTGTGTGTGTGTGTGTGTGTGTGTGTGTGGGCGACGCACAGTGACGCATCACAGTTAGGAAGTGATAAAATGACCGCGTATGACTCACGGCGACTTCATTGCAGGGTGCTGCAACAATAAACAGCGATCAAAGAAACGTACACCGCCATTACCTCGGAATGATGAGTCATATTTTAGAAAAAGGCATATTCAGGATAAGTTCCATCACATTTAAAAGATAAACATTTTGCCGATGACCTCATTCGACTAGTGAGCAGTTAGGGATCCAGTGTCCCGCTGCTGCGCTGACGGACTCTCACATACTGAAAGGATTGACCGCGAGACCTTTTGATACAAGTTAGTTGTTCCTCCATGGAGGCCACAGCGCTTCCCAAAAGGCCTTTGAACATTTTTCTTGGAAACGCTTCAACTCTCGATTCCTGACCTGTGGTCTCTGCCGAAGTAGCTCCTGTTGCTTCAGCCTCAGCCTCTCCTTCTCGATCTGCTGCAGCCTCATCTGGTTGTTGCCTCCCATGACTCCGGGAGGGAGCTGGCCTCCCTGCTTCACTGGAGCACTCTGGGAGATCCTCTGCTGGTTCAGGGCTGCAAAAGAGACAGAGGGGAGTTCAAGTCTGTTACCGCTGTAGTGCAGTGTGGTGTTCATTTTAAACATTGCATTCTGTTACTACTGTATAATATGTAGAGTGTTCATTTTAAAACTTGGCATACTGACGCTCTAAATGGTGTATCTAAACTTTGAAAAATAGTCAGGGGCTGCTTGATATCAAAGGAACTAGAGAAGACAAAGAAACTGGTGAAGCCAGTATATCCGCGTCCAGATTGAGCGTAGTCTATAATCTGTGGAGAAGCGTACAAATCTGACAGCAAAATGTCTTTGGGGCAAACGGGGGATATCTTCTGGGTCTCAATTAAGTGGGATGGGATCTCTTTGTTTTTTTTGTCCATCCCCTCTCTGTGGTTAGGCCACAACGACGCGAGCAGTTTTAACAATGACAATTTTATCGGATGTAGGTTCCCCGGTAGACTAAAAATACACTACCGTATCCGGAACATACGCCTATTAATGCCGGGCTGCGTAACAAGACCGACAACTTGAGCGTTTGTGTTTACATGGTGAACTTGTAAAGGAGTGAAGCCAGTGCAGCAGGTTATGTAGGACAAGGGAAGTCTTCTACCTAGTGTGTGAAACAATCACTATTCCTGTAAGACCTGATCCCCTCCCACTCACTGACTAAGACAGGCTCTGTTACTTTCGTGCATTGCATCAGTTATGACTTATCCTTTCTTTGTGCGTTTTGTTTCCTTCTTAACAGATTATACTTCAGGACTGATTGTCTCTTAACCCTGGCCTGACGGCTCTGTGTGCTAATCAGACAAATGCATTTTATAATAGATTAGGTTCTTTAAACGCTGCACAACTATCAACATTCGTTTGAACGTTCTTTCAACCGAGAAATGTAATTGCATTGTGCACCGACAAAGCTACCAGCAAGTTTACATTAACAGAACAAATGCGTGTGTATTGAAAAACACAGCTGTTCCCCCAGTGAAATCTTTGTTATTCTTTACTCTAGCGAGGGTGGGTCCAATAAACATGTTGTATGAAAAGCAGCACAGCAATCTATGCATGCAAAGTAGGTCACACACTTTGTCACTACAGTGGGGAAAGAGAAGCAAATGTGCTTGACCACGAGGGGTGTAACAGTAATGGGACCAATGGTGAGAGCTGTTTGCTTATGTGCTTGAAGCACCAACCAAAACAAAGCCTTTGGCGGGGGGGGGGGGGGGGGGGCAATTTTCATGCGGTGCTGCCTCTCTGTGCTGTCCTGCCCGCCCCGGCACCTTTCTCATCACCATTCAATCACTGTCTGTTTACACTATCTCAGGAGCTGAATGAACCGCGGCTCAGGGCTCTCCCTGGGAAGCTCTGCAGGCCCCGCCCCCTGCCTGCAGTCACCCCCCCCCCTCCCCCTCCACGCTGCCTCCCCCAACAACCCCACCCCTGCACACAAACACACACAGAGCCGCCTCAACTCTCTCCCCCACACACACACACACACACACACACACACACACACACACACACACACACACACACACACACATCAACTGAAGCCATGGGAGAGTGTGTTACTTCTCCCCGTTTCTTATCTCTTGCAGATACTGCAGGCTTTTGAGGCTGGATCGCTCCACCGTCGGGGCACCATTAGCAGCTCTCAAGGTAGAGCTGCTGAGACGCGGGCCACGCCAGCAGCTGTAGCTCCGCAAAAGGCCTGAGCTTTGAAGCAGAGGCATGAGGAGAACGATTCACCGATACACAAAGCCACACATTAGAAAAAGTGTGGTTTCAAACAACCTGGGTCCATATTTTCACAGTTTGACCATCGCTTGTAACAACAACAACAACAACAACAATATTGCACTCGATGTGTCGTATCGCTAACAGGAAGTCTGACATCAGACAGCTACACTTATTTGGACCGTATTACCATGACTGTCTATTGTAAACTTTGACTGACTTTTAACGTATTGACACTGACGTGTTCCAAGACTGAAGCAATCACAATGGAGAGTGCAGCGTTATCATAACCTAATGCTACAATGTTAGCGTAGCCAAAACTACGTAAATAACGGCGAGTTGAAATCAACTGTCATTTGTCTTGAGGAGTGTGCATTGAAGAGTGAGTGGGGGCATCTGATACACAAAACCGTGTGTTGGCGAATGCAGTCTAACAGCTGAGTTTCTACTGAACCCCCAATTCAAGGACTCCATCACAGACCAAACAGCTAACAGTAACCAATGTTACTGGAGGAACTACGGCCAAACAATGAGCATATCGCAGCAGGGAATTACATCTGTGGGCGAGATAGCGGCGAAGGACAGGTTCAGTTCAGGGCCAGAGTGATAGCAGAAGAAACGGAGGCCAGACTCGGCTGAGGAGACGTGTGTGTGTGTGTGTGTGTGTGTGTGTGTGTGTGTGTGTGTGTGTGTGTGTGTGTGTGTGAGTGTATGCGTGTGGTTTTGGAAGGGGAGGTTGAAGGCAGCGGCACATATGGGCGTTGATAGCCGGTGGGCCAGGCAGATAAGAGACAAGTTAATGCCGTCTGCCTTTTGTCTTCTTCACGCACCCCTGCAACACAACGCGGCCAGCAACACAGGCCCTTATCAGCCGATCACACTGGCAGGCTTATTACGCCACGAGATCACCTGGGGCTGCTAGGGTTGAGGGTGTGCCAGCTGTGGGAAGTTCTGTGTGAACAGGGCTCAGCACCTTTTGAAGACATGGTAAATATTTGTCTGCTGTCAAATCAAAAAGTATTGTATTTTTTTTTTAATTAATTTGTTTAAAAGGCCACTTGAGAAGGTGTTGTCTTTCTAGCGTTGAGATAAGAAGAGTTGAGAAACAGTCTGGATGTGATAAAAACACCGTTTCATCCGAGTCTGTCAGGGAAAAATAAACAGCATAGGCCAGCCTACATGGGAATTATTTTACTACAAAACAGCTTCAAAACTGAACTCCAAACAAGCTCAGTGGGTTATCCAAAATAGGCGCGACATTGGTTTTAAAGAACGTCACTGTTGAGCTTTTCTAAACATATTTTTAAAAGCTTTTTGCATCTAAAACTAAATTCAGTTCACCTCCATGGTATTGGAGTTGGTGCAAATATCTAAGATGTAAAAAAAAAAAAAAAAGAATAATAAAAACAACATGAACTGACCCTTTAAACTGACTGACTGCTGCCTCGTCACACTATGCCAACTTTTCTGGTGAAGTACTCTTGTATGTGACATCACATGACAGATAATGTAGCAACGTGTTTAACAAACAGCTTTCGATTAAGGCTTCAAAGCGGACCGTTACACTCCCAGGGGAAATCTGTTCTGTGCTCTGCAGTATCCTCCTAGTATGTTCTTGCCACGCTGTTCCTCCAGAGTAGTACGTTCAGAAAACAACATATCTACACAGTGCCAGCCCCCCCCCCCCCCCCCCCCCTCTTTTTAAACTCAGCCACAGTGCACTCATGGCTTGTTCACTGCTCACCACCTCCTTGGATGTTAAAGAGGATGCATGCTTATCCCGTCGGCATATTCCCTCTGTTCCTCTGTTTTTCTTTCTTCCCCTTTCGCCTTGCCCCTCTCCCTGCCCCCACCTCCCCTCTCACATTGGAGTTCTTTGACTGAAAAGGTCTGGAACAGATTAAGAGTTGGACCACAGAATAAAGAGGCCTGGCAGAGATTCAAGTCTGTCTGGAGCTGGAGCAGAATGGGGCTGTGCCTGCACTGGGCCTCACGCAGGGGAAAGCCAGCCGGCAACAGCCCTCAGTTAAAGGCGCTCCGCTGCTTTTCTTCTCAGAGCTCAAATTAGCCTCCATTATCAAAGCAGCTGGCTTACCATTGGAGACCTACATAGCAGAAGTATATAGGTTTCTGAAGCCGAGGAGCGCGTTACTGTGCTCGCATGTAAAAAAAAAAAAAAAAAAGAAAAATGTGAAGGAAAACCTAATGATATTCTTTGTAGTTATTCTTCAACCACCGAGCCACACTATGAAATAAAGTCGTTTGAAGTGCATATCACTTAGAAATCTTGCATAAAATCTAAAAGGTTAAAAAAAAATAAAAAACACAACAGCAGCATGTGAGCAACATAAGAGGGTCTAAATGTGAGCCATTAAAAGTATTAAGCACATAAAGGATTTTATCTCATGCGGAGCAAAATGATGTTTGATGGCACATAATGAGTTAACATGATCTCTTTCTCCCTCTCACTCGCTTTCAGGGGCCCAGCAGCCTTGTGTGTTCAAGACTTATAAATCTTCAAAGAGCTCCGCCGATCAGAGCCGCCATCTCTCCCCAGCTGCCCCACTCCCCTTACAACTCTGTTTTGAACTTTCCTGCCTGCCTTTAGAGTGGGACTCGCAATTGCTGACAGAAAAAAAAACAACAAATAACTGCCCTGGAAGCCCAGGCTTGATACAAAGAAAAAAAAAAAAAAAGAAAAAAAAATTGAGTACAGCTAAAATTAAAACAGGAAAACAGGCTGCGTGCTGATTCACACATGTTGCCTTTGTGAACCAGGGTTAGCCTCCCTGGGGAACGCTGCTGCAATGAAGGGATGGCACCTGAAGCGTAAATGAGTCAGAGTGACATAAGCAGGAACCTTCATCTCTGGGAGTCTTCCTTGCACAGGAGGATTAGCTCATTCTCATGGCCGCAGAGAAATCTCTACACATGTCGCAGGTCCTGTCGCTAATTCACCAAACCCTGGCCACCACACACTGAAAGCTAACTGTCAAACTTAAGCTTGGCCCGGGGGATTAATGGCTAACTCAGCTGTTGCTCTAACACTAAAATGGCTGACAAAAGGTTTGGTGCAGATTTTGAGGGGGGGGGGTGTTCTGCGAAATCTGGTTTCAACAACCGATGGTATGGCTAGTCACTCCAGAACAATGTAGTGCGGTGAAATAAGCAATGAATCATACAGAACTGAACCCACTATTACACTGTGGTGATGCATCTTTTATGGATTAGCCAGAACTTTCTACTGGGGAAAGTAAACTGCTGTCACAAAAACATGTTTAAGAAAACTTTTTACCCTATTAAAAAAAAAAGACTTCCTTGTTCAATTTAATATATAATAAATATACTATTCAAACTTTTAGGTAGCAACAATGATTTTTGGGTGCCCGATAATAAAGTTTCTTAATTTAATAAGAAGATCAAACATGGTATTTTGGTTAAACGAAGAACTAATCTAAGGAAATCCTCTCTATAGCAAACTCACCAAAGCGCGGGTCAAGTCGTGGGTCAAGCCAGGATGTGGTCTTGTTCTTGTGGTTGATGTAGTAAATTTCTCCCTCTGATGTAATAGCTTGTTCCCAGGCCTCAGGGAGAGGACCTGAGGGATGACAGGCAACAATAATGTTGGAGAGATGCTGGTGGTTCAGTCACGCCTCAGATTGTTCTTTAAATGACATAATTGTGCAACATATAGCAACGGTAACAGCTTAACTTTTGTACATGATTGCGTAGAATTACAGCATACTGTATTTGAAGAAGCAGTATATATATATATAGAGGGCATGGATTTGGTAGCATTTAAGACTACACAAATTCAACAAAAAAAAAATATTCTCAGAGAGAGAAGAGG